>NC_089497.1:39796308-40421308 GCF_036850765.1 Saccopteryx bilineata
ATCTGTAGGTCCAGAGACTACACTTTAAAAACCACTGCTCTACTTCAGTGATTCTCAATCTTGACTACATATTAGAGTCCCCTGAAAAGATGTTTAAAACAGAGACGTCCAGTTTCTACAGAGATTCTGATTCAAATGTCAGGCTAAGATAGGGCCCAAGCATCAATTTTTTAAACTTCCCAGATATTCCTACATGTATAAGAACAGGTAAAATTTTAAATTGTGACAATACAAAATGCCAGCCAGAATGCAGAAAATTGAATCTCTTATACTGGGCTAATGAGATTGTAAATGGTACAGCCACTCTGGAAAATGGTTTGACAGTTTCTTCAAAAACCTGCATTTACCATATAATACAGTAATTGCATTCCTGGGCTTTTTATACTAGAGAAATAGACACCTATTCATACAAAATCCTGGGCACAATAGTTCATGAAAGTTTTATTTTTAACAGCCAAAAAGTGGAAACAAACAAAGCATCCTTCAGTAAGTGAATAAACTGTGTTATACCTACACCAAGGAATACTACTTCGCTATAGAAGAAACGAACTATTGATACATACAACAACTTAGAGAGCTCTCAAGGGCCTTATGCTGAGTTTAAACAAATGCCAACCTCAAAAAGCCACATTTTATGATTGCATTCATTTAACATTTTTGAAATAACGAAACTGTATCAATGAGAAACAGATTAGTGTTGTCAGTGATTAGGGGTGTAGTGATGACAGGGACTATAGAGCAGTGGTCCCCAACCCCCGGGCCACGGACCGGTACTGGTCTGTGGGCCACTTGGTACTGGTCCGCAGAGAAAGAATAAATAACTTACATTATTTCTATCTTATTTATATTTAAGTCTGAACGATGTTTTATTTTTTAAAAATGACCAGATTCCCTCTGTTACATCCGTCTAAGACTCACTCTTGATGCTTGTCTCACGTGATACATTTATCCATCCCACCCTAAAGGTCGATCCGTGAAAATATTTTCTGACATTAAACCGGTCCGTGGCCCAAAAAAGGTTGGGGACCACTGCTATAGAGGATTTTGTACTAAAAGTACAAAGGAGAACTTTGTGGTCATGGAATAACTCTGATCTTGTTTGTGGTGATGGTTACAACACGTGATGAATGATACAGAATTATACACATGAACTGTACCAATGTCAATTCCCTGATTTGGATATTGTACTAAATTATGTGAGATAAAAACACTGGGGGGAAACTGTGTGACGTGTATATGGGTCATCTCTCAACTCTATTTTTCCTTTGCAACTTCCCATGAACCTATAATTATTTCAAAGTAGACATCTAAAAAAAATCTTCCCCTGTGTAGCCAGAGTTCAGAAACACAAAAATGACCCCAGATGAGGAAAATTCTGATGCTTTCCCCAATGCTTCTGTCAAACTTCTTTCTTGAGGTCACTGCAGAGCTCTGCCCACACCAGGCTCAAATCTGTCAACTACTTCCTTCTTTATAATCATCTAAATTGGCTGACTTTTTCCCCTGCTGCTATAGAGAATTAATTGGCTATCACCTGTCAAGAAAGGAAATTGGGCAGTATCTATCAAGGCCCTTAAAAATGTTCCCATTCTCTTACTATTTCTCATTCTAAGAAAACACCAGAGGTGCAGTCAAAGACTTACTATGGTTCTAATCACAATAGCAAGAAATTGGATACAAACTAAAAAGCTAAATAAATGTAGAGACATCTATATGCTAAAATGAGGCATGCTTTTAAAATAATGCTGTTGGGAAATATTTACTAAATCTCATGAAAAATTATACCCAAAACGAAGGAGGATTTTGTTCTCAATTATGTTCAGTTGTATTTGCAAAGAAACTATGCTAAAATGTAAATGGAGTGATTCAATTGTAACTGGTTTTGCATTTTCTTTCTTTATGTTTTTCCAAGTTTTCTACTTTTATACAATGAGCATAAACTTTGATAATTTAAATAATGCTGTCCAAGGCAGGTAGGGCTTAAGAGTCATGTCTACAGGCTTTCAGAATGCTTTTGTAGAAAGAAAACCTTGTTCTAAACATATACAGAAATGCAGGCTACTTCTGCCTATACTTTATTCCAGGCTCTCTTGCAAACCTCTGAATTCTGACTTTCCCATCACTTGCATTACCCTTGGCCTATACTCCTACCATTCTGCCTTCTGATATCAAGACAGTACTGCCTCCTTTCATCCTCTCAGACATGAAAGTATTCCAGCTATTTAAAACAGACAAAAAGAGAAATAATTTCTGCTTACATCTAATTAAAAATGTTTCAGAAACAGTGATAAATACCTGTTTAACTCTTGGTTGACAATAAGAATTCCTTTAAATGAATATTTTGAATGTTTACGATTTAAAAATGCATTTTAAGTGACATGGTGTTTTGCTGTCAACTTCATTTTTTAATAATTCAATTTTTCTGGAATAATCAAGTAGTATTCTAATAAAGTGCTTTAATAACAAAAAGTGTTTATGTTTTACTTTTCCTGGATTCAGACTTTATTTTTTAAAATAGCACAAAATAAAGTTATCTTTACCTTGTTGATTTAATTATATTCTACCTATCACACTATTTAGATTTATCTCATTAAAATATGAATAAATGTTTTTAAGATGCTTGATTTTACAGCATGCTCTGGAGCTCTTTTAAATGTCTTCTCTTATGTATTTTCTAGATCAGTGGTCCCCAAACTTTTTTGGGCCACAGATCGGTTTAATGTCAGAAAATATTTTCACGGACTGGCCTTTAGGGTGGGATGGATAAATGCACAAAATAAAATTATGCGACCAGCGTAAAAACTGTGGTATTTTTAAATATAATTGTCGAACTTACAAGACAAGCGTCAAGAGTGAGTCTTAGACGGATGTAACAGAGGGAATCTGCTCATTTTTTAAAAATAAAACATCATTCAGACTTAAATATAAATAAAATGGAAATAATATGTTATTTATTTTTTCTCTGCGCACCGGTACCAAATGGTCCACGGACTGGTACCGGTCTGTAGCCCGGGGGTTGGGGACCACTGCTCTAGATTATAAATCACCACAGTGCTGTTCTTTACATTGTCTCCTTCATAATATAAAGATCCTCTAGTGATCACAGTTCAAAGATACTATTTCTTTTGGAATTTTCAGCACCGCAAGTCTAAATCTTTTATTTTTACCTTTTAAAAAAACAGTTATACCCCCAAGATACTAGGGAGTAACTGTTGGAGTCCAAAAGTCTAATTCAGCTCTCAAATTCTCTGTGTCTTCAGTGTCCCATGTGTAAACTGAAAACACCATACTAGATGATCTCTGAAGGCTGTCAATGGACTGCATACTGTTTTCTGAATTTAAAATACTTTTTGACTCTGTATATAAACAGGACAACTGGACTACTCCCACTGTTGCAACCCATTTCCCAGGAGCATTGATCTTGAATAAACATGTTTTAGAAAATGAGATCCCAGGCTTCCAACACCAAAACCTCATTCCTATCAACTCCATAGTACAGAGACATGTGCACTTACAATCTTATTATTTAAGTTTAAATTTCCTCAAATCAAGCCCATAATATAAAAAAAATTTACATGAATAAAAAAAATTAGAAATAAATTATGGGGGTTATAATTTATTGGAGCTGCATTCTGAGTTTATCTCTCAAATTATTAATCATTAATTTATAATTATTGGCAAACACTTATTATCTACATTACATATTGTCTTGTGTTAGAAATATGTACCTAAGAAGATATATTTTTACTCAATTCTGATTCTCTCTACAAATATTTATAAAATGTCTACAATACTAAAAGCACTGTGCCTATGAAACATAAATCTTAAGTAAAAAAAAATAATAATAATAATGGCCAACATTTGTGGAGTGTCATAGCACAGGTATAACATATGTTATAAACAAATGTTATATATAATAAATATGCTATATATATATTAGCTAATAAATCTTTCCAGCAACCCTATGAGATTGGTGATGGTATATACTCATTTTACAGATAAGAAAACTGAGTCATAGACTATTAAATACCTTGTCCAGGACCTGGGTTCTATATTTACTATTTCATATAGACTTTAAATTCAGAGCCTCAGGGTCTCAACTATATACTATAATGCAAGTGTTAGGTTGAAATATTAAATTACAGTGTTTGCAGCCCTGGCCGGTTGGCTCAGCAGTAGAGCGTTGGCCCAGCGTGTGGAAGTCCCAGGTTCGATTCCCGGCCAGGGCACACAGAAGCACCCATCTGCTTCTCTACCCCTCCCCCTCTCCTTCCTCTCTGTCTCTCTCTTCCCCTCCCGCAGCCAAGTCTGCATTGGAGCAAAGTTGGCCTGGGTGTTGAGGATGGCTCCATGGCCTCAGCCTCAGGTGCTGGAACAGCTCCGGTTGCAATGAAGCAACAGCCCAGAGGGACTGAGCATCATCCTCTGGTGGGCATGCCAGTTGGATCCTAGTTGGTCCCATGCGGGAGTCTGTCAGACTCCCTCCCTGCTTCTCACTTCAGAAAAATACAAAAACAAAAAAAAATTACAGTGTTTGCTGGTTAAAGATGATTTTTAATATCATCAATTCCCTATGGTTCAACCGTATAAGTTTGCATGCATAAAGTAACAAATCAGTTCTCTTAACAAAAGAGCTGTAAGAATTTACAGGTTGTAGAAATAACTTGTTGTTCTCAAAGAGGACTTCATGGAGAAGGTGGAAATTTATCTCAGGCTTAAAAGATAGGACTTGGCCTGACCTGTGGTGGTGCAGTGGGTAAAGCATCAACCTGGGATGCTGAGGTCGCCAGTTCGACACCCCAGGCTTGCCTGGTCAAGGCACATATGGGAGTTGATGCTTCCTGCTCCTCCGCCAGTTTTATCTCTTCTCTCTTTCTCTCTCTCTGTCTCCTCTCTTTCTCTCTAAACAAAAATGAATAAATAAAATCTATAAATAAATAAATCCCTTAAAAAGATAGGACTTGGACAGAGGGAGCATTTTCTAGATGAGAGGATGGCATACACCTCACCAGAGAGGTAAGAATGCACGCATGTCTTCTGTAAGCATTGGCTTTCATTTGGTTTCTTCTATATGATATTATATTCATCTTCTGTATAATTTTCAGATTTCAGTTTCTCCCAGTCCCATCAACCAATTTGCCCTAAATAAGGCTGTTAGGTTGAATTTTTCCCCCAAAAGTTCATATGTTGAAACCCAGTACCTTAAAATGTGACCTTAAAAAGTTTTTTTGCAGATACAGTGGTACCTTGAGATACGAGTTTAATTCATTCTGTAACAGAGCTCATAAGTCAGTCAACTCATATATCAAACAAATTTCTCCCATTTAAAATAACTGAATAGATTTAATCTGTTCCAGTCCTGTGAAACATCCCCAAACCATCCTAAATTATGAAAAAAGATGTTTTTAATTAAGAAACACACATGTATACTTTACCAATGCATAACAAAATATGTGAAATAAAAGAAAAAAGTATTATTTAGCACTGTATTCTTATCTTGGAGACAGACAAGTGCAGCTAATGGAGGTGAATGGCGGAGGAGGAGGGAGGGAGGAAGAGATGCAGGCACTGTAGACACGTAAACTAAAACTACACTTTCTTAACACTAAATGTAAACTAAAACTGCACTTTCTTTACTTAAAATGAAACCACAGAAACTTAATTGTAAAAAAAAATGCACTTTCTTAATTTTAAACTTAACCTAAGCTTAACATTATGTATTTTTTATTTAATCATCACCTGTTTTTGCCTTTTTGGCTGCACTTTCGGCACTTTCACTTGCAGGACTTTTGAATAAAAATCGATCTAAAGAGGTTTGCTTTTGCCTGCCTTTTAATATGTTTACAGAAATGTGTCTAACAAGTGTCATTAAAAAGTGCTGAAGCACGACCAGTTGAAACTTTTTCTGGATGTTTCTTTTCAATGAAACTTGAAAGCTTCTCACACATTGCCAGCATGCCTTTAATTTTTCTTGTAGAAATCACTTCCTCCAACTCTACCTACTCCTCACTAATCTCTTGCAGAAGCTCCATATGTTACATTATCTGTAGCTTCTTCAACTCCTTAGTTGAGAGTTCCTCATCATGTTCCTTGACAAGATCGTTTACGTCACCCTCGTCTACCTCCAGACCCATCGACTTTCCGAGGGACATGATCTCCTCCAAATCTTCTACCTCAGTCTTGGTCTCTGGTTTGAATCCTTCAAAGTCCCTGTCTGTAACAACATCAGGCCATAACTTTTTCCACGCTGAGTTCAAGGTTCTTCTTGTAACCTCTTGCCATGCCAAGTCAATAATGTGTAAACATATCACGATGTTGTAGTGATCTTTCCAAAACTCTCGAAGGGTTAGAATTGTATTCAAAGTTACCTCAAAGCAGTGGTGGAAGAAGTGCTTTGTGTAAAGCTTTTTAAAGTTGTATTTGACCTGCTGATCCATAGGTTGCAAGATTGAAGTCATGTTGGGTTGGAGGTAAAGAATTTTTACAAACTTGAATTCATCGAGAATGTCATCTTCAAGACCAGGTGGGCAGGCCAGAGCATTTTCAAGGATTAGTAATGCTTTCATCAGGAGTTTATTTTCTTGAAGATATTTCTTCACTGCAGGACCAAAGACGAGATTTACCCATTCAATAAAAAACGGCTGCGTAGCCCATGCCCTAACATTGGCATGCCACATAACCTGCAGTTTTTCTCTAAGAATCTTTTTTTTAAAATACTTTATTGAGTTTACAGAGACAGGAGAGAAAGGGGAGCATGGAATGGGAAGTAACAACTCATAGTTGCTTCGTGTTAGTTGTTCATTGCTTGCTTGCTGTATGTGCCTTGACCAAGGAAGCCCAGAGTTTCAAACAGGCAACCGTGGCATTCCAGACCGAAGATTTATCCACTGCACCACCACAGGCCAGGCTCTTTAAGAATCTTGTGAGTCTTAAAGGTACAAGGATTTTTGGAATGATACACTAGCAATGGCTTTACTTTACAGTAACCACTACCATTTGCACACAATGCAAGGGTCAGACGGTCATGGGTTTATGGCCTGGCAGCTTCTTCTCCTCTGCACTGATAAAAGTTCTCCAGGGCATTTTTTTCCAAAACAATGCTGTTTTGTCACAGTTGAACACTTGTTGGGGGATGTAGCCTTCCTTTGCAATAAGCACAGTAAAACATGTGATGTACTCCTCAGCTGCCTTAACGTCAGCACTCGCAGCTTCACCATGCCTCATCACCGAGTGGATGCCAGATCTCTTCTTGAAATTTTCAAACCAGCCGTAACTTGCCTTAAATGTATCTTCTGCTGCCTCTTTTGAAGTTGATGGTTCTTTCTTCTTCAAAGTGCCATAAATAGTACGTGCCTTTTCGCATATTACAGTCTCCGTCACTGTATCTCCTGCCAGCTCTTTTTCTTTCACCCACACCAGCAGAAGCTTCTGCATTTCTTCATGGATATTTGTCCTTAATTGGGACAGAATTGTAGTTCTTTTCACTGGATTTGCACTTTTGATGGCATCCTTTTGTTTAAGGATGGTACGAATTGTAGATGTATTGCGGTCCTACAGCCTTGCCAGTTCAATCACTTGGACACCACAATCATGTCTTTCTATTATTTCTTGCTTTACTTCTATCAACATCATTCTCTTCTTCTTCTCACCACTGTCCTTTACACTCACTTTCTTTGGTCCCATGATAGCACACAAAAAAAGTTAGTAAAAAATGCAAAAATTATGCAAGAATGAGTACAGTGCATGAGATTTGACTTGATTCTGCAGGTAACACATGAGAAAGAATGAGATGCTGGTATTGTACTGCCGATACTGGACCCGAGCGCCAATGCGCCAACTAGCAGCAGCTTCCCAAATCACAACTTGTATCTCGGAATTTCGCTCGGATCTCGAACAAAAGTACGGACTAAGTCACAGTTCGTATCTTTAAAAAAAAAAAAAAAATCATATGTTGGTCTACTCGTATCTCAAAGTACCACTGTATAATTAGTTAAGATAAGTTCATTAGTGTGTTCCTTAATCCAATATGACAAGATCCCTTATTAAAAAAATTTTTTTTGGTTACAGAGAAATGAACACAGGGAGAATGCATGTGAAGAAGAAGACAGAGATGAAAGATTAGGCACAGAAATATTTCTACAAGCCAAGAAATACAAAAGATTGGCAGAAAGCCACTGGAAGTTAGGCAAGAAATATGGGACCCTCTCTCAACCCTCAAAAGTAACCAAGCCTTGCTGATATCTTGATCTTGGAACTTCCAGCTTCCATAACTGTGAGACAAATATTTCTATTGTTGAACTCACCTGGTTTGTGGTACTTAAATCATTACAGCCTAGCAAACTAGTTACACAAGGAGAAATGCAAGGAGCCCTGCATCTTCCACTCATTATTTAGATGTCCTTATCCTCCCACCCTCCCTCTACCTGCACCTAAGAAGAGAGTCACAGAAATTCCTCTGGTCTTCAAATTCCAATCCCTGATCAGTATGTCAGTTTTTCTTTTTCAATATTTTATTGTAACAAAAATCTTGGCCATTAATTCAAGCCCTCGTCTATAAACATATTTTTGTATTGTAAGAATCTTTCATTCCATTAGACATGCATCTACAATTCTTATTTTATGTATCATTTTAATCTCCTGATTTAAGAATTATTTATAAGCTACACAATATTGAATATATAAGCTACACAATTTTTAAGATACAATATTTAGTAATTAGTAATGTTTATTGCCCTGGTCATTTGGCTCAGTGGTAGAATGTTGGCCCAGCATGTATATGCCCTAGGTTCAATTACTGGTCAGGGAACACAGGAGAAGTGCTCATCTGCCCCCTCACTTTCTCTCTCTCTCTCTCTCTCTCTCTCTCTCTCCCTTCCTCCCCCTCCTGCAGCCATGGTTCAATTGGAGCAAGTTGTCCCCAGGCACTTAGGATGGCTCCATGGCATCTGCTTCAGGCTGTAGGAAGAGCTCAGTTGCTCAACAACAGAGCTACACCCCTGATGGGCAGAGCATTGCCCCCTAGTGGGCTTGCCAGGTAGGTCCTGATCTTGGTGCATGCAGGTATCTGTCTCTCTGCCTCCCTTCCTCTCACTGAACAAAAATAAATAAATAAATTAATTAATTAATTAATAAAATAAAAAATAATATTTGCCTATCTAGAAAAATTCAACTCTACTTATAAATATGACCATTTCAGTTTTTTTTAAGTATACCACAATTTCTTGAGGCAATTCCAAAAGGAGAAAATAAATATATAGTGAACATTTTTAATACTGAGACATATCATTTTTAAGGCAAATTTACATGTATTACCTCATATATTTCTCACAATAAAACATGAAACAAGTTTAATTATTCTGAAGAAAATAAGACACAGAGATCAAGGAATTTACTAATGGTCATAAAGCTAGTTAGCATTTTAGTCTAAATGAAAAGAAAGAAAACATTTATTGAGTACCTACTGCATATGCCATCTGGTTTCATTAGTTATCCCCTTTAATTTCTCTTTATTTTTAGTAACCTTGACCAAAATTGCGTGTGTAAGGCATTATCATATATTTTTTTCCAAATCATACATTTGAGGGTTTCAAAGTTTATGCAATGTTTCTTGTTCATGATGCCAGTAACTTAGGTGACAATATTTGAGCTCATTTTCAATGTCTTTGGAATAAGTTTTGCCTCTGAACTTAATTATATTGATCAGTGTTACTACATCTTTCTAAATCTTTTCTTTTTCTCAATCTTCCTACTTGTGTTTCTTTTCCACTCCTGTAAGCATAGCCCCCAGCTAGTAGTTTGGAACCATCTCTATAAAAAGCATATATAGAAACAGCTTTATCAGTGATCTCTTCAAAATTTACTTACTTTTTGTCTTCTCTGGTCTTTTATCTTGGTTCCAGGCACAAGCTCCTTTTTTCTTATTCTTTATAACCCAATTCCCTCTCTGAATCATTTGTGGAGTAATTAGCCCTTTGACTTGATTTCATCACTCCAGTGTATTCCTGACTAACATGAAATGTCTTCTAAATATCAGGTTTTCTCAGTATCAGGTTTTGTTGGTACTGTTCAACATTCATTCATTTTCAACCATTACAGGCACAAAAGTTTCTAAACTTCCTTAAGAATGTTCTGTTGATTACCCTATGCAAGAGACATGGGGCACATTTGGTTTGTCCTCTTCTCCAGCATGGATGGAGTGAAAAAATGTTTCCACCATTGAAGAGATCTGGTCCCAGAAAAGAACATAATACTAGACTCAGCTTACAGAGTGAGATAAAAGAGTCAAGGGCCTAATTATTCAATATAGGATACAAAATAGAGACCAGAAGCACAGTACCAGTTCTCTACATTGCCAGCTGTTTTCAGATATAGTGTATTAATAGAAAATTTGAGTTAGAGTAAGACCAATAGATCAGGAAATGATTACCATTTTAAAGATAGTTTATTACTCACAGTTCCCCAGGAGAGGTGGCATACCACCTCACTCAAGGTCAGCACCAGGGTTGATCAGGAGGTAGAGGGAAGGAAGAAACTATGGGCAAGAGCCTTCATTGTGGTCTCCATGAAAAACAAAAGATGAGGCAAGGCGAGCAGGTTTAGGATTAGCTAGTGGCTGGTCTGAATAATTTTAGCAGGCTCTGAGAGATAAGGACCAGGTTTCTGGTACTTGGGGTGACTAGGGCAGGTGGATAGTAGCCAAGAGTGTGAAAACTCAATAAAGGAGTGGTTGGGGTGTGGATTCTAGATTAGTTAGTTTATATTTGAAAAGTGCACTCAACGTTAAATTATTTACTAGCTGTAACTTGGAGGGCAGTCCTTCCAAGGCCCCAGAAATCAAAGCATCAGAATACAGAAACTGAAATACATGATTAATACACCAACTAGAAAAACCACTGAGCTATGGAATTCTGGCACTTAAATTTTTTTAAATTAAAATTTATTAAAAATTTTATTTTTATTAATTATAATTCAAACATCTTGTATTTTATATTTTCTAGTGCTTTAGAAGAAAAATGTACCTTTTTATCAACAAAGAATTACTTAGGAATTGCTAGGTGGATCCAGATATGGCTTTAAGAAACACCAAAAATCACAGTATAAGTAATAATTATTCATTTAATTAATTCACCATATGGAACACCATTATAATGTTTGAACATGATATGAAAATTTTACAATCCATTTTTAAGGGTATATGAACTTGTTGGCTATTGTGTTACATAATAATTCCCATGCATAGTAAACATTAGGTGTGACAGCTTGAGGGTTGATTGCATTAATGAGACTTTCTGAGATCAGTTTATGGGTAATGACAGAAGAGTGGTCTTGATCCTGGAGACTGGACTATCTATCATGGAGAATCAGGCCTCACCACCCCCCACCCCCAGCCCTCTTCCCTGCTTTCAGGGTTTTCTGAGAATGCTGCCATCTCTATGGTTATTGCTCAGGTGCTGCCAGGAAGTACAAATGCAAAAAGCTATATGTGTTGCAGGAAGAAGAGACCTGTTCTGTGGTCCAGGCTGGCACTGTGCTTTAACTAAGTACATCTCTTCACTCTCCACAATGCACATTATTGTTTACAATTTTCAATTTGGGGAGCCAGAGAAGACTCACCTAGGAATCAAATGGCAGCAGCTCTTCCCAGTCAGTGCTCCCTGTCACATTCGCTTTTCCCAAATCCTGTAAGTGTTTATATCCACCAGCCACAGCTATATTTCGATGTACTCTCACTCTCTCCCAGCCTGGACCTAATCCAAAATATTCCTGACATCTAACATTTTGTTCCACCCAGAATTTTAGAGATGCTTGTGCAGATATGAGGCTACATGACCAGCTGTAAGCTTCGGGAAGTGACTATGCTTTTCACCTTCTCCTGAAGTCTGAAAAATATTATGTACTGCTTGGAAACACAGATTACACTTCAAAGGAACAGATTCCAAATTACACTCTTAAAAAGCAATGAGTTGCAGACAAGAGTCAAATAACTGTTTTAGTTCTAATACAAAATGGGTTAATGGAGCAAACTGATTGCCTACCTTTGCTCTCTTTCCCTCATCTGTAACATGGGGAGGAAATCTCATCTCCCACCATGAGAATCAGATAAGATAGAGTTAATTAATACCTACATACACTGTAAAAGCTGCAGAGAAAAAGCCCCCAAGCAACACTCAAGGGTACTGCTTTGGTCAAAGCTTTTTTTTTTTTTTTTTGAGGAACGATTCATGACCAGAGTCTAAAAAGAGAAAGGGTTTGACTGTTTGTTTTCGATAGAATTGAACAAGTCATGATACAAGGCCAACATTTACAAGGAATCATGGCTAGAGACAAACCTGAAGACATGTGTTACATGGTGAGAGTTTTAATAAGAAAGGAAGAAGGTCAAATCTTTAGGGCTGCTAAGAAGAAAAGAAAGAGAATAAGGAACTGGTCTAGTATCTGAAGACACGCCAGGAGTGGGGCCCTGTGATTCCCCAGTTACCCTACACAGGTATGGTGCATTTTTTACATCAAAATAGTTTCAACAACAAGCTTCATTCACACTAAAGATTTTGCTTTTTGTTTACCTCATCTTCCCCTCCCCAACAGAAACTTTCAAATTGCTATGCTAAGCATTATTTTCTTAGAAGTTAAAATAAGTAATTCTCTTATGAATATTTAAAAGAAATCACCATAACATACCTTAATATAGCAGTCCATATAACAAAAAAATTTCTATAATCATAAACATAGAAAAATATGTTTAATTTTGCACCAACTCCTCATAGTTCTACTCCATAGCAGAACCATGTAAGTGCTACAATAGCTTTAAATATACTCTATTAATTTGAGGACAAGAAACTCATTACAAGAACATGAACTGTATTCCTTAAAACAGAGACATCATTCAACCAAAGAAATGAGTTTCTTTTTGCAAAAATGTAGATCACTGACATGAAAAGCTCACACACACACATACACATACAAATATCTTTATACAATCGTATATAAATTTGTAGATAAATTACAAATATCTGTATTGTGGATATAGATATTACATAAAAATCCAAAAATTAAAGTATGCACATTTCCCTTTCCAATTTTAATGCAATATTATTTTAATGCAATTTTAAGAGATGTTCCTTTTACATACAAATGGCCAACAGATATATGAAAAAATGCTCATCTTCACAAGCTATTAGAGAAATACAAATCAAAACTACAATGAGATTGATTATTGTCAACAAGACAGGAAATAAGAATTGTTGGAGGCGCTATGGAGAAAACAGGAACCCTCATTCACTGTGCTGGGATGTAAACTAGTACAGCCATTATGGAAGAAAATATGGTGGTGCCTCAAAAAATTAGAATAGAACTACTGCCTGACCTATGGTGGCAGAGTAGATGAAGCATCAACCTGGAATGCTGAGGTTGCTGGTTCAAAAGCCTGGGCTTGCCTAGTCAAGGCACATGTGGGAGTTGATGCTTTCTGCTCCTCCCTCCTTCTATCTCCCTTCTTTCTCTATCTCTACTCTCTCAAATGAATAAAAATAAAAAATAAAAATAAGTAAAAAAAGAATAGAACTGCCATATTACCCTTCAATCCCTCTACTGGGTATATACCCCCCAAAACTAAAAAATATTATCATGTGAAGACACATGTATCCCCATGTTCATAGCAGCATTATTCACAGTGGCCAAGACATGAAAACAACTGAAGTGTCCCTCACTAAAGAACTGGATAAAGAAGATATGGTACATATATACAATGGAATACTACTCAGCCATGAAAAATGATAACATATTGCCATTTACAACAACATGGATAGACCTTGAGAACATTATATTGAGTGAAATAAGTAAATTGGAAGAAGCTAAGAACTATATAAATTCACACAGAGGTAGGATAGAAAACTGAGACTCATGGACATACATAAAAATGAAATGTTACATGAAGGAGGGAGGGGGGAGGGGATTAAAGAGGGACAAATATGTGGTAATGAAAAACGATTTGACTTTGTGAAGGGTACAATATGCAATCAACAGTTTAAAACCTACAGAGATGTTCACCTGAAACTTATGTACTCTTATTGATCAATGTCATCCAATCAAATTTAATCAATCAATCAATCAATTACAAGAAATGTTCCTTAAAAAAAAAACATTTAGACAGGCATTAAAATAATCTGCCTGAGAAAAGACAGAAGTAACTATTCTTAAGACAATTTATAGCTCATATTCTTTGATTCACTGAATATATATTCTTGTTAATAGGCTGAGAAAGTAGACAAATGCACCATATTTCCTCATGTATGATGCTCGCACGTATAAGATATACCTTAATTTGGGGGCCTGAAATTTTAAGAAAGAATGTATTACATAATGTTATTGAACTCAAGTTTTATTCATCATAAAATTCATACAACTCCTCCTCACTATCAAAACTCCCATCCATTAGCTTGTCCTCATCTGTGTCCAATTATGAATCACTGTCTTTATATATTGCCTCATCACAGTTCCATCTATGGCATTTGAAATGCCACAAGCACTGTATAAGACGCACTCAGTTTTAAGACTAAATTTTTCAAAAAAGGTGCGTCTTATACATGAGGAAATATGGTATGTTTTCTTAAAGCAGGTGATTGTTTGCAACTAATTACTAAGTCAAGTGTTTGTGTAATTATAACTTCTTATAAATTACTTATTTTTTCATACTATTAATCCACTTGGGATTTAAATATTTATGTTTTCATCCCTTGACTGGCAAGATATTTATCTAAACAACACCCCCAAATCTCTGTGTACTATAATTAAATGCCAGCAAATGCTTTAAACGTAAAGCAATACTTGCAAATTAGTCAAAAGCATTATTATAGGAGTAAGTCCAACAAATTAACTGAATGAAAGTACAGGTATTACAGGTAGAAATATACCTCTTTTCCCACTCTGTAATAACAGCTGTAATTAGTACAGCTAGTTTTAAACATTTGCTGTTTTGAATAAGGTCATTACTAAGAGCTGGTAGCTTCTAGACATGTGAAGCTATTGAGGAATTTGGCTGGCTCTGTTATTATCTGTAACTTGTCTTCCTCTTCTTTTCCTTTTTACCTTCTTCAGAATGTTGAACAAGAAACCAAATAGGCTAGAGTGTCTAGGAAAAATAGGCACCTGCCAATCAGGAATTCTTAAAGCTAATGAGTAAATATTCATTATCAATATCATTACTGCCTTTGTTTATGTATTCATTTATCTATCCATTCAGTTACCAAATATTTACTAAACAGCCATTATAGAAGCAAAATTATGGCGACAAGAAGATGCCAAGTTTTTTACCTCAAACTTATACTGTAGTATGAACATAAATGAAAAAATACTACCATATCACTGAAGAATTATATAGGGGTATTTTCAGGAGGATTCATCAGTGCAGGATAAAAATAATAATGCAACCTTAAAGTAATAGTTTAATACTTAATTATTCTTTGGGGGGTATAATCTTATGACCTGTGAGTGTTGAAAATAATTCACTTTCTTGATGGCAATGACGTTGATTAGGATCAATGAGTCTCTTTTTGCCTGATGGAAGACAAATGAACAATCATTGTTAGGTGAACTCTGCTTTCCATGCCATCCTTGTCCTTAAATGGCTGATGTGAGATTTTTTTATTAAGTAGAAAGAGTACCCTTTTTCTCTCTCCTGGTAACCTGGTTTTTTATCTTTAGAATTGTTTTGTTTTTGTTTTGTTTTTAAGGTGAGAGGAGGAGAGATAGTGAGACAGACTCCTGCATGCACCCTGACTGGGATCTACCCAGCAACCCCTTTCAGCACCAAAGCTCAATAAGAGCTATTTTTAGCTCCTGAGGCTGATGCTTTTCAATGAAGCTATTCTTAGTGCTCAGGATCACACTGGAACCAATCAAGGCCCTGGCTGTAAGAGAGGGAGAGGGAGAAGAGTGAAAGGGAGGGGGAGAGAAGCAGATGGTTTCTTTTCCTGTGTGCCTTAACTAGGAATTGAACCTGGGATGTCCATACATTGGGCTGATGTTCTGTCCACTTAGCCACAGGCTAAGGCAAGAGATCATATTTTAAAAAAATTATCACCTTTCAATAGAGTCAGAAATAAAAATTCTGACTCATTTGCCAATGCCATCATTCCATAAATTTGGAAATCACCCAAAAAAGAATTTTCCCATCAGTTTTCCACTATTTGATAGGGAAGAAAAATGAAGCTACAGAAAGAATAAACAGCCCTGGCTGGGAAGCTCAGTTGGTTAGAGACTTGTCTTGATATGACAGGGTTTCAGGTTGGATGGTTGGATGCCCAGTTAGAGAACATACAAAAGTCAACCAAGAAATGCATAGGTAAGTAGAATAACAAATCAATATTTCTCCCTCTCTCCCTTCCTGTCTTTCTCTAAAATCAATAAATATTTTTTAAAAGAATGAACAGTTTAAAAATTGACAAATTCATCTCTGAATTATTAGGTATATATTTTAATTACCAGATTTTAAAACAAGTGCCAAATCAACATTACAAACATAAAATTGTACAACTTTCTTGGTGAAAAATGTAAAATTCTGTACCAATTTTTTTTTTTTTTAGTTTATTGATGTGTATCTTAATAAAAACTTGATCTTCTACTGCTTAAAGTGTTTTTACAAAGATGAAAGAGAATGGTTTCTGTAAATTGAGCTCCTCATTCTTAACTAGTATTTCCTACTTTTCTTTATAAAAATGCTATAGCAAAGCTGAAAGATAAAAGAATCAGAGATGGAGTAGAGACTACGGATTTGGGAGTACATAAAGGATGGTGATTATATGGGACACAATGTGAGAGAAGGATGCAGGGAGGGAAAATACATTTGTCTGGAAAAAAACATTTGCATTTGGAAAAAAAGAGTAAGAAAGGATAATAATGGAATCTCTACCACGTTTCAGGCTCAATCATAATATTCTTTAATGTTAATGACAACTGTATTGGAAAGTATATATTTTTTCCATTTTATAGATGAAAGAACTGAGCTTAAACAAAATACCTGAGATTTCTGTAGTGGTCAAGCTGGGAAAGGAATTCACATCTCTCTATGACTCCAGAATCTGCTTCTATTTTCTTCTAGATAAAAGAGGGGTCTGGTAAGAATAGGTTATTTAAAAATAAATGGGTTTCTTTGTATGCTGGTATCCTGAGACAATGAACAAACTACATAAATGTGATTATTTTTAATGACTCAATGATGTTTTATCCAAATTGTCAAATTTTTCTATTATTTATGCCATGTTTCTTTGCTTGCTCTAGCATAAGACTTTCTCAATTTAACCAATGTTAGACCACCAAAGGAGTTAAGAATTCTTGTTCTAGTTTGATTTTTTACTGAACAATTTTTCTAAGACTATTCAAATAGCGTTTTGCTCTAATGACAAAATGCTTTTCACAGATAAAAAAAAATTCTAAGGTATTAATGAGCTCATGCATGTGATGTTCTTTGACTTCCTTGAAAGGAAGGGCTAAGTATAAAATGTTATTATTCTCTTTTGTTTTCTTGCATTTGATATCTTGCCTAAGATAACTGTGACTTGTTGATTCTGTTAGTCTCCAGAAAAATGAAGGCATCCTTCATTGCCTAAATAAGAATAGAGTCCATTAATGATTTAAATTCTGGGCTTTTAGGAACAAAGAAAAATGCTTTGATTTCTGTAACGTTAGTGTATATGTATTGTTCACACAATCATAAGGATGTCAGATGGTAAGAGCAGGTAATATAAACATTAGAGAGATTGTCCTGACAAAATTTGAGGCCTACCTTTGAAGAATCTAGGAAGTAAGGAGAAGAGAAGGAGGGGTAAAAGCTATTAATAGACCCAGCAATATTCTTAGCGAACATTAAGTTTCTAAAACACTGAAGATGCCATCAATTTAGTGACCCAGAAGACAAGCTCAGATAAAGAAATGTCACTTTGACAGGGGAATGGGTTATTTGCAGATGGATTTTAAATGCACTAGAGATTGTTTGCATCTGGTATCATATTACTGAAAAGCTAATCATATAGTTCATAATTAACAGGAGATATTCCCAGTGGATCGAGAAAAAATTTTTAACATAATATCTGGAGTAGCTAATTTTATTTTCTCAACTACTCACAGCCTCCTTTTATCCTGTTCTTTCTGCTTTCTCACCAGGATCTTCAGCATCTCACTTTCTACTGGTTCCTTTCCTTCAACATTTACACATACTCAGTGTGCCCTTTGACTGAAAAAAGCAAACAAAAACTTATCAACTTGCAACCTCTACTAATTATCCAATTTAATACTTTCATAGTCAATTTTTTTGAAAATATTTTCTTTGTGTTTTATACATAATAAATAAGACATATTTGTTTAATCAAATAATGCTCTGCTAATATTTGATGTATTCTGTTATAGTCCTTGTCACATTTAATCATAATTATTTCCACCTATAAATTGTATCAGATTGTTTACATTCATAAATGACTCCTAATTTATAATCCCAGCCCCTTTCTCTTATCTCACAATCCAATATCAAAATATATATATATAATCATCTATTAGACTTTTTCACTTCCATATCTCATAATACTTCACATTCAACTTGTCTAAAAATGACATCATTTTCCCTTCTAAAATGACATCATATTCTCTTCTAAATCCACTCTCATTTTTTCTCAAATCTTCCCAAATCTGACAGATTTTCTCAAATCTATGTCAATGGAAGACAGTTCCATCAGTTTATTTTTTCAAGCCACCAATTATATACCCATCTTTTATACCTCTTCACACATGACCTACAATATTTAGTTAACCATTATATATTGCCAGTTTATCCCTTAAATACATTTTAGATCTACCCATTTCCCTCCATATACCATAACACCATTATCTCCCTTAATTACTTAAACTGCCTCCTAAGCTCCCTTCCCATTCTACACACTTGATTTTGAATGGTCTTTCTGAATATAAACATGATCTATCATTCCCCTGCCAAAATCTTTGTCTATTGCCTTTATAATAAACGGTCAATTCTTTAACATGGTTTGCAAATCCCCATTTGTATTTCCAGTCTCATTCTTCATTCTCATTTCTTTCTCCTAGACCAGTCTATTCTAGAGTGCTATAAAGTTTTCTTTCATTCTTTGAACCTGCCATGTTTTCATGGTCAGAATTTCATGTATGCTTGTCTATCATCTGGTATACTTGTTTATCTTCTTCAATAGTGTTCAAACCATATCTTTTCTTGATCCTACTTTATCCCAAATTTCCAGTACCATGTCTTCCAAATTGTAAGCGCTTAACAAAATCTGTATATAAATGATTATATCTGAAATAAAAAGTAATATTATTTAAGCATACAAACTCTTGGTAGTTAATTATATCCTCTCTATATATCAGAGAACACAGATTCAGGTCCCTCTGGGGAGCATGACTATATAATTGTTCATTCATACCAGGGCACTTTTGACAACAAAGGGGATAATATTAATGAATTATAGATCAAGAAGACTGTTGCAAGCGAATCAGGAAATGCAGTCACCTTGTATTAAGAGCAAGATGTATTACAAAATGAATAAAGTGCAAACATAGTTGTTTCCCCTGGGGTGGGGGATGGGGATGTTCTATTGATCTGGAGATAGCAGCAACTATAGAGAAAATTGGTACTGTGTCAAACTACAGACCCAGTCTTATCAGATCTTCTGATGTAACAAGAAAAATAGAAAATCTTGATTTTATATAAAAGTTTCTAAAGTTTTAATGTTGGTAACCCATTATAAAGTTAAAACAAAACATTTCTAAGTATAGACAGAACTTAAAATCCAAATTTGTAATCACCTACATAGTGTAGAAACGTGGAAACCAGTGTCAGCCACTGCATGGGAGCCAGGCACACCAGGTCTTACACCTTTAACTGTTGAGTCATAAGAGGGTTCACAAAGTCCCAAGAAATGGGCCCAAACAGCCAGAATATTGGAAGAACACTCAGGTTACCTGAAAACATATTAATACTCTAAATTCAAAAAGAGCACACCTAAGAATCAGTCCTGATATAGATATGTGATATTTCATGCGGCCCTTATAGACTGTCTTTTTTAAAACCCAAATAATAGAATTATTCCCACAACACTGCTTTGAATTTTCTTTTCCTACTCACTCCTTACATATCACTCTCTAAATGCTATCTATGTTTGATTTACTCCTATTAGGTACTAAAGGTTCAGAATTTTGCATCCTCTGCCTCTACTACTGAATAGTACCTGTCGATTGAAAAGCAGGTATCATTAACTGCCCATGCTAAAATTGTCAGTTTGGTGAATATAAGTTGGGTTGTAAAGATGTAGATCAGCTTTCACCTCCCCATATACCACTCCTAACCCACATTTTCTCATCAAACTTTTTGTCTGATATTCATAGTTTAGTCTGAAGGCTCTTTCTTAATGTAGAAATAATGCATACGAACAGTTTCATGATCTAGGTCTGGATAAGTAATTCACCAAGCAGCTTGTATTATTTATATCAGGGGCCCAAACTTTTTACACAGGGGCCAGTTCACTGTCCCTCAGACCATTGGAGGGCCAGACTATAAAAAAAAACTATGAACAAATCCCTATGCACACAGCACATATCTATCTTATTTTAAAGTAAAAAAAAAAAAGGGAACAAATACAATATTTAAAATAAAGAACAAGTAAATTTAAATCAACAAACTGACCAGTATTTCAATGGGAACTATGTGCTTGCTTTTGGCTAATGAGATGGTCAATATGCTCCTCTCACTGACCACCTATGAAAGAGGTGCCCCTTCTGGAAGTGCGGCAGGGGCCGGATAAATGGCCTCAGGGGGCCGCATGCGGGCCCGCGGGCTGTAGTTTGGGGACCCCTGATTTATATTCTCCAAATGTTTAAAGACAAATTTACAAAACAATTATGCTAAGAATATAATTAAAGAATGAGCCACAATGAACCTGTGAGATCATCTGTCCCAACCTCTTCACTTCCCAGCTGTAGATGGTTGGGCAATTTACTGAAGTCACAATATGCCAGATGTGGTGTTCAAGTTCTCAGAGTGCCACCAAAGACTTGATAGGTGACAGAATTTCAACATACAGGTGGGAATGAAGGTTTCAGAATCTGGGAGAGGAGTTTGGGTACCACAAGTAGTTACTAGATGGTTAACACTGATAGGCTTTCCAAAAGGCAAAACAAAGTGCCCAGTGAGCTCACCAAAGAGCAGAGGCAAACTTCTGGCTGTAGCATTCAGGCCTTCACAGTCATCCAAGGAACAAAGTGGCATCCAACAGGAAATGCCTCTGGCCACAGATCCACCTGGTAGTGGACATTTTTCAGCCTTAATTTTGTTATTTCTATCTCTAAACTTCCTACTCGTCACTCACCTCCTCCCATATCTTCATTTCTATTTGGTTTGGAGTCCCATTTTGTCCTCTGTTTTCTCCTTGATGACATTTATTTTATTCCTTCCCTCCATGTTCTGGAATTCCAAAAATATTTTCTAGTTTACTTAAAATTTTCCATGGAATATTTCATTTATCTCCTCACCCCTACTGAAACTCAAATTTTCTGTGGTAGCACCACTTCCTTCATAAGTTTTTCAAGAAAGTTGTTTTTATTCTACTTCCTGTTTCCCATTTCCTGGCTCACTGAGTCACCCAAAGCCTAGGTCACTCAACTTATGCCAGATTCCTGTTTTCACTGTCACCAAAACTTTGATTCAAAAATAACTTTTTAAGCCATCTCCTCTTTACTTCTAAAACCACTGCCTTAGTTTATGCACTGAAAGTGTTTAACTTAAACATTGTAATTGACCTTGAATGATCCCTCCACTTTCAGCTCCTTCCCACTCCGCCCATTCTTTGCATGGCCACCAGTTTTGTGTCACAGCACATGTGTCTCACGAAGTCAAAATGCCTTAACAGTAAAAACGCCTATATGCTTTGACTTAGTGAATTAATTTAGAGGAACTTATTCTTAAAGAATCAGATATGTAGAGAAATGTTCATTTTCAATAATGCTCTCTGTAGTATTTTTAGAGAAGTAAAGAAACCTAAACACCTCCAAGTAGAAAAAGTTAAAAATTTTTTGAATACTATTAATAATTATGTTTATAAAAACTTCTATAGCCTGCCAAAATTATAAGCCCTTTATAGTTTAATTCTCCAATTTATTACAATTAAATCTTTGGACAAAAACAGAAGTAACTACTGAGAATGCTGAATAGTGTAAAAAAAGCATATTGTGGAGGCAAAATCAAAGCCAGAAAAAGGAATTCAGATGAGTGTGACTTTCTCAAGATGTATTTTACTCTTCCTTCTCAAGATGTAAGCTTGAGAATAAACCACTATCATAAAAATTTACTGTTAGCATGAATACTTAAGACCCCCCCAAAAAAACCTAATATTTTTTACCATTATTCTCTGCAAGACAAAAAATGTAAATAGATCTAATAGAAAAGAGAGCTGAAAAAGTGAATTTCCTAATTCCATGTATGAATCAGTAAAAGTCTGAGCTCATCTCTGAGCTATGAGTGCATGGGAAATACCCAAAGTAGCCTAGAAAAAAGCTTTATGACTTGCTCTATAATATAAAGCACCAACTTAGTTTCAGATTAGTCCCTGAGTGTCACATGAGTGGCAAAGACCCAAAGCAATGCAGCAAGGGTTTGGAATCTAAACCAGTAATTGAAACCACTACTAACAAAGGTGAGAAAAAATAATGATCTGACCCTAAATAAGTTAAATGCCCATTAAAACAACAACAAAAACAACACTGTCAATAAGATTTTAACAGAACCCAGAATCACAAAACATAATGTTCAAAGAGTACTGTATATAATCCAAAGGTACTCAATATGCAAAAATTCATGAAAATATAAATTATCAAGGGGAAAAACAATCAACATTTGTCAACCACAATGCAACCCAAATGTTGTAATTGCACAGAATGAATATATACCAAATAATATGACTATTGTTCTACTAGTTAAATGTAAACACACTTGAATTAAGTGGAAAGATAAAAGTTTCAGAAGAAAACTAAAAACTAATAAAAAATAAAAACCTTAGAACTAAAAAATACAATATGTTAAGATTTTTAAATATACTCATGAATATAATAGAATTAGATAACAGACAAGAGTCTGGGAACTTGGAGTTAGAGCAACAGATATCTTAGTGTAAAGAATAGAGGAGAAAATATTTTTTAAACAATACAACAGATCTTTAGGTACCTATGAAAAATGTCAAAAGTTCTAACATTTCTGTCACTGGAATCCTATAAAGAGAGAAAAAACAAGCAGTGCAAAAAACAAAACTTGAAGTAATATTGGCTAAAGTATCCCAAAATTAGTGAATTGACAGACTCAAGAAATTTAACAAACCCAAACCAAGATAAACTCAAAACCATGTCTTGACATATTATGATCAAACTGGTGAATACCAAAGATAAAGAAACAATATTCAAAGCAATGAGAAGAAAATGATAAATTGCTTACAGGGAGAAACAGTATACTGACACAGTTTTCTTACCAAAAAGTAGCAAAACAAATAGAAAGCCAGAAAGCAGTAAAACAAATCCTTTAGATGCTGAAAAAGAACTGTCAACTTACAATTCTATAGTCAATAAAAATATTCTATAGAACTGAAGGTGAAATAAAGATATAACCAAGTGAAAGAAAACTAAGAATTTGTTGATAACAGGCCTACTCTATAGTACTGTGTTATCTTCATATTTAAGAGAAGTAAAGCCAGCTCTACACAATCTCTTACAGAAAATAAAAAAAAAACATTTCCCATATCATTTCTTTTTTTATTTTAATAATTTTTTTTATTATTTTACTTTATTCATTTTGAGAGGAGAGAGAGAGAGAGAGAGAGAGAGAGAGAGAGGAGGAAGCATCAACTCCCATATGTGCCTTGACCAGGCAAACTCAGGGTTTCAAACCAGTGACCTCAGCATCTCCAGGTTGACGCTTTATCCACTG
This sequence comes from Saccopteryx bilineata, assembly GCF_036850765.1. NCBI lineage: Eukaryota > Metazoa > Chordata > Mammalia > Chiroptera > Emballonuridae > Saccopteryx > Saccopteryx bilineata. Next base: position 39,820,292 of record NC_089497.1, read on the forward strand.
TGCCACCACAGGTCAGGCTCCACATCATTTCTTCAGGCCAAAATTACCCTAATACTCAAAGCAGACAAAAACAATAAAATAAAACAATTGACAAATATCCTTCACAAACAGGTAAAAAGAAATCCTAAATAAGATAATGTCAAATTGAATTAATTAAAATATGAAGAAGATAATATATCATGAGCACATGGTGTTTGTCTCAAAATACAAGTCTGGGCCAATATTTTAAAATCAATCAGTATAATTTACCATATGAACATTCTAAAGATTAAGAAACATGTGATCATCTCAATAGGTGCAGAAAAGCCATTGAATAAATTTAACATGCATTTATGATCTCAGCAAATGAGAAATAAAAAAATTTTTAGGTTGATAAAGGTCTTAATTTTATGTATCATGTTGACTGAACCAATGGCTATCCAGATTAAACATTGTTTTTGGGTGTGTTTATTAAGGTTTTATCAGATAAGATTAACATTTGAATTGGTATTAAATTCAGTAAAGTGGATTGCTCTTTTCCCAATGAAGTGAGCATCATCCATCCCTTTGAGAGTCTAAATAAGACGAAAAGGTGGATGAAGGAGAAATTCACCCTTTTTGCTTCCTGCCTGACTGCTTCAACTGGGACATCAGTCTCCTCTTGCCCTTGAACTGGGATTTACACTATCAGCTTCCCTGGTTCTCAGATCTTCAGACTGGTTCTGGATTTACATTACCAACTTTTCTGGGTCTCCAGATAGCAAATTGAATATCACAGGTATTTTTAGCCTCCATATTTGTATGAGCAATTCCTCATAATAAATCTCTCTATATGTACTTATATAACTTATTGGTTCTGTTTCTCTGGATAACCCTAACTAATACAGTCATGACAGTTATATATATATATATATATATATATATATATATATATATATATATATATATATATATATATATAAACACACACACACATACATACATAGATGAATAAATAAGAAGACTCTAGTTAACATGATACTCAGTGGTGACTCTGAATGTCTTCCTTCTAAGATCTGGAACAAGGCAAGGATATCTACTCTCACCACTCCTACTCAACATCATATTGGAAGTCCTGGGCAATGCAATAAAGCAATGAAAATGAAACAAAAAGGGTGCAGATTACAGAGCAGAAAATAAAACTCTATTTTCAGACATGATTATATACATAAAATAATATCAAGAAATTGACCAAAAAACATCTATTACCAATAAGTGTATTTAGCAAAAATACAAAATACAAGATCAAATATATGTAGGATCAGTATATTCAAAACTACAAAACACTGAAAAAAGAATAAAAGAATGAAATGATAGAGGGATAACTCATATTGTTCACAAATTGGAGAACTGATTATCATTAGGATGTACATTCTTGCCAGATTAAACAATAAATTCATTACAAACACAGGCAAATTTCCAGCAGGATTGTTTTCTCAATATTAAAAAGTTGATTAGCCCTGGCCGGTTTGCTCAGTGGTAGAGCATCAGCCTGGCGTGCAGGAGTTCCGGGTTTGATTCCCAGCCGGGGCACAGAGGAGGAGCGCCCATCTGCTTCTCCACCCCTCCCCTCTCCTTCCTTTCTGTCTCTCTCTTCACTCCCGCAGCCAAGGCTCCATTGGAGCAAAGTTGGCCCGGGCACTGGGGATGGCTCTGTGGCCTCTGCCTCAGGCGCTAGAATGGCTCTGGTTGCAACAGAGCAATGCCCCAGATGGGCAGAGCATCGCCCCTGGTGGGCGTGCCAGGTGGATCCCAGTCGGGCGCATGTGGGAGTCTGTTTGACTGCCTTCCCATTTCCAACTTCAGAAAAATACAAAAAAAAAAAAAAGAAAAAAAAAGTGATTATAAAATTTAAATGGAAAGAACTAGAAAACCCAAATATTTTTGAAAGAAAAATACATGAAGGTTGTGTATGATTTGATTTCAAGATTTACTATAAAAGCTACAGTAATAAAGGCAATAAGTATAGATAAAAAGATAGACACATAGGTCAATGAGACAGAACAGGGAGTGCAGAAATAGACTCATAGACATTCGGTCAGTTGATTTTGATAGCAGTGCAAAGCCAATTTGATGAAGAAATGATAGTTTATAATACAAATGGTCATAGAACAATTAAATACACATAACCAAAAAGTAAATTCAATATATACCTCACAACTTATAAAAAAAATTAAGTCAAAATAATATACAGACCTAAATGTAAAAGCTGAAACTATAACTTGAAGAAGAAAGTGCAAGAGAAAAACTTTGCGACTGTGGCTCTTAGATTGTAAGTACACCAAAAGCACAATTCACAGAAGAAAAATATTTACAAATTAACCTTATTAAATTATAAAATTTGTCCTGGTAAGAAAGTGAAAAAACAAGCCACATCCTGGGAGAAAATATTTGTCAACACCTATCTGACAGAGGACTTGACCCAGAATATACAAAGAATTCTGAAAACTTGAAATTCCCCATTTATAAAATGGGAGAATATGAATAGACATTTCACCAAAAAAGGTATATGCATATGACAAAATACTCAACATCATTAGTCATCAAGAATTATAGCCTGACCAGGTGGTAGCACAGTGGATAGTGTATCACACTAGGATGTGAAGGACCCAAGTTTGAAACCCCAAGGTCACTGGCTTGAGCTCAAGTTCATCTGGCTTGAGCGCGAGGTTGCTGGCTTGAGCGCAGGATCATAGACATGACCCCTTGGTTGCTGGCTGTAGCCCAAAGGTCACTGACATGAAGCCCAAGGTCACTGATTTGAGTCCAAGGTTGCTAGCTTGAGCAAGGGGTCACTTGCTCTCTGTACTCCCTCAGTTAAGGCACATATGAAAAAGCAGTAAATGAACAACTAAGGAGCCGCAATGAAGAATTGATGCTTTTGATCTCTTTCCCTTCCTGTCTATCTGTCTCTCTTTGTCTCTCTCTCTCTCTTTCTCTCTCTGTCACACACACACAAAAAGAATTACATATTAAAACCACAATAAGGTACCATTACGTAGCTATTCATATGGTTTAAAAATACTGATAATATCAAGTGTTGACAAGGACAATGGAGAACAACCAGAATTTTTACACCTTACTGTTGAGAATGTATAATATACTGCTCACAAAAATTATGGAATATTTCAAAATGAATATGAAGTGATAAAAAAAAAGAAGGACTTGATTTTTTTTTATTAAACAAGAACATCATAAAAGCAAATGACAAGTCAAAGATAGCTGTTCAATTATGCAAATGAGATGCAAAACCCACTTTTATTTCATTGGTGAAAATGTACTATACAAAAGGCTGAAAGTACTGGAGTATTTGCATGTTCCTGATCCCCTAATTTTTGTGAGCAGTATAGTATGGCCACTTTGGAAAACAGCCTGTCAGTTTATTTTATATCTAAATATTTATGATCCTGCAATCCTACTCCTACCTATTTACCCAAAAGAAATAAAACTTAGATTCACACAAAATCCTGTTTGAATGTCTTAGCATCTTTAATCATAATTGTTAAAAACCAGAAGCACTTAGATATCTTTCAGTTGTAAATGGATGAACATTTTTCTCATTTTAATTTGTTTGAAAAATAATTATTTTAAGTAAAGATAATATAACTTTATAACACATAAAGAAGTAAAATGTATGACAAGAATGAAAAGGACACAATGCAGGAAATATACTTGATATGGTTTAATATTATTATATTTGGTGTAGACTGTGATACTTGAAAGCAATATCACAAACACCAGAAACACAACTTAATCTATAAGTTCTAGAATTTTCTAGTTAATACTAATGAGGTAATTTGTCATGTGAGCCCTTCCATCCCTCTCCCTCCACAAGGATAAGGCAGTTTGTGATAAAAACTCTTGCAGTTCTTTTTCTCCCAAAAGAAGATGTCCTAGTCTCAAAGTAATCCTTTATTTGATTTTGTGACTAGCTCCCTGGCCCCACCCTTCTTTCTATTAATATAATACAATATATATTTTAAATATACAGTTTGATGCTTTGACACATGTACACACATGTATAAAACCATCATTATAGTTCAAATAATGAAGATTTTATCATTCCCAAATGTTTTTTCATGATCTTTTACACTCTGTTCTTCCTCCCACATTTTTTTCCAGGAATTACTGATATAATTTTTGTAACAAATGATTAAATTGCATTTCTTACACTTTTCTACAAATGAAATCATATCGTGTATCTTCTATATTATTTGGCTTTTTATACTCATGGAATTTATTTTGCACTGTACATGTGTATATTTCTGGACTCTATACTAATTTGATTTTTTCATCTATCTTTCTATTAATACTATACTGAGTTTGCCAGAGACTCATAATAAATCTTTTTTTAAATTAAGTAAGCATGGTAGGCAGAGACATACTCTCACAGGTGCCCAGACTGGGATCCACTTGGCCAGCTCCCTATAGGGCAATGCTCTGCCCATGTTGTTCCATTGTTCAACAACCAAGCTATTTTTGGCACCTGAGGTGAGACCAAGGAGCCATCCTCAGCATGTGTAAGAGGAAGGGGTTCAAGCCAATTGAGCCATGGCTGCAAGAAGGGGATAGAAAGAAACAGGGGTTTGGGGAGGGGTAGAGAAACAGATGGTCACTTCTCTGCATGCCCTGATCAGAAATGAAACTGATATGTCCACACATGGGCAATACTCTACTAAGACAACTGAGCAGGGCCCATAATAAATCATGAAATTACATAGTATAAGTCCTCCAACAATATTCTTCTTTAAAATTATTTTGTCTAGTCTATATCTTTTACATTTCCATATAAACTTGAGAAATAAAAATCTGCTAGAATTTTGATGGAAATTTTATTGAATCTACAAAACCACTGGGAAGAATTGTCATCTTTACAATGTTGTTTTTTAATATCTGTGCACAGTATTTTCTCCATTTAATTAAATTTTTATTTTGTTCTCACAGAAATATTTTGCAGCTTTCAGTTGATAAATCATGAAAAAATTTTATTTTCAATTTTATCCCTTAGAATATCTTATTTTAATATTAATGTGATTGTATTAGTTTATTAGTTTCTAATTATTCTTTACTAATGTTAAACTCATCTACTAGTTCTAGAACTTTAGTAGTTTGTTTCTTAAGATTTCATATGTAGAGGATGATATGTTATGTGAATATGACAGGCTTCCTTCTTTCTTTATGATTTGTGTGGTTTTTTTATTTTTCTTCTTGACTGAAATAGTTATAACTTATAAAATAATGTTGAATAGAATAAATAAATATGAACAAACTACCCTTATTCTCAATCTAGGGAAAAAGCATTGTCTTGCTTCATTAAATACTCATTAGCTCTAAAATATTCAAGAAACCCTTTATGGGTATAGAAAGTTTTCTTTTATACCTATATCACTGAGAATCCTTATCATAAATGGATGGTGAATTTTGTTAAATGTTTTTCTGATCTATTGAATGATCATATGATTTCTCTTTTTTATATAGATAGTGGGTAAATATATTGATTGACTTTTAAATGTTGAACCCACCTTCATTCTTTTTTTTTTTTTTTTTTCTGAAGCAGGAAACGGGGAGAGACAGTCAGACAGACTGCCTCATGCGCCGGACCGGGATCCACCCGGCATGCCCACCAGGGGCGACGCTCTGTCCACCAGGGGGCGGTGCTCTGCCCCTCCAGGGCATCGCTTTGCCGCGACCAGAGCCACTCTAGTACCTGGGGCAGAGGCCAAGAAGCCATCCCCAGCACCCGGGCCATCTTTGCTCCAATGGAGCCTTGGCTGCGGGAGGGGAAGAGAGAGACAGAGAGGAAGGAGGGGGGGAGGTGGAGAAGCAAATGGGCGCTTCTCCTATCTGCCCTGGCCAGGAATCAAACCCGGGTCCCCCGCACGCCAGGCTGACGCTCTACCGCTGAGCCAACCGGCCAGGACCCCCACCTTCATTCTTGAGATAAAACCCAATTTGATCATTTCTCATTTCAATCTGTTCTTGTTCTCCCAGGGCAATAAACATCAACCACACCACTAGCCCAGCTTTCCATAGGCCCAGGCCTTAAATAATGTCTGTAATGGAACTTATGTAATATCTGTGAAAATCCCTGAAGGCATATTTATAACACTTGAGTCTATAGTTTCTTTGAATCTTTGCTTCTACTTTTATGAAGTTTGGAGGGTTGAAAGAGCCTTGAGGTACAAGTAGGAAGGTAGAGGAAGAGAGAAATACACACAGAAAGTGAGGTTTTACTTTAAAATACAATTAGTCCCAATATATCACACAATAACTATATATATATTTTTAATTGCAATAAAATAAAAAATTAAAAGTATATTACCTATATTGGCCATACATAACAAGTATATACACTCAGGCTTCTTTAGAGAGATCATTAGAATCTATAGAGTTTTGCCTAATAATCTCTTTTTTTTTCTACTTTTTGAAAATGTATCATCCTAACCATCTGTAAATGTACAGTTCATTAATGGCAAGTGTATTTACAGTGTTGTGAAATAGACTACCGTAACTTTAATTTTGCAAATCTGAAGATCCTTATTCATTAAACACCAACTCCATTCCCCATTCCAACCCATCCCCACTCCTTGGTAATCACTTCACTTTCTGTTTTCATGAATTTGACCGTGTATGTGGAATTATACAGTGTTTTCTCTTTGTGCCTGGCTTACCTAGCATAATGTCCTCAAGTTCCATCCATGTTTTCTGTGTTGTTGCATGTGTTAGCATTTTCTTCCTGTTTTAAAACTAAACAATATTACATTATGTTCATTTCTCTATTTTGTTTATTTGTTTAGCCATAGATGGACATTTGAGTTGCTTCTACCTCTTAGCTATTATGAATAATACTTCTATAAACAGGGGTGTACAACCACTCTTTTAAATACTGTTATAATATCTAGCTCAGTGTAATAGTTGCATCTACTTCTTGCCAAACCTCTTCTGCAGGATGGCCATTCCTTTTATCAAAAAAAAATATGCATTTATAATATTTAATAGATTTAGTAATTCTTAATCTAGGGTGGTTCTTCCCTCCCTAGGATATTTAGAATCCTGAGAGGAAGCTTTTGTTTTCACAATGATTAGAAAATACTGCAAGCACGTATTGGGCAGGGTTAGGATTACTAAGCACCCTGCAATGCGGATAGCTCTATCCAATGAGGAATAAATAGACCCACCTAAAATTCTAATAGTGCTTCCCTCGAGATATATGATCCATTAACTATGTGGATTTATGTTCACTATACTAAACAATGTTGAACTTTTTGCTATGTCTAATTGTTTTGTTGGTAGATTTCCAAAAACATTTTAAAAAATAATTATTTCATTTTCTGGGACACAGGCTAGTAGCTGCAGGGAAGATACTTCCTCATAACAGAAACATTCTCTTGGAAATATGTGCAGAGAAAATCACATTTGGATTGTAGAAAGAAAAAAGTATGAGACCTTTCACTTACTGCATATTTTTACATATGATGATTCTGGCCCCCCAAAATGAACAACAAATATAGCTTTGATAACTAAAGCTGGAGCATAAATTGAATTGGATAGTAACTGTTGTCTCCTTAAGGAAAAAAGCCATGTCTGTTTGGATCATCAGTGTATACCAAGAGTCTAGCAGACAGAAGATACTCAGAAGTATTAACTATTGAATGACCAAGAAATAGGATGAAAGGACAGATGTACCACAAAGTAAAAAACGTTCTAATTAATAGTTGATGCATTCTGGAGTTGGGCCCCAGGTCCTTGATAAACATTTATGGAAGAAGGAGGAAAGTGATACATACAGGCCTCCAATGTGGGTATTTAAGAGCTTGGGGACTGACCAGGCGGTGGCACAGTCAATAGAGAGTCGGACTGGGATGCAGAAAACCCAGTTCGAGACCCTGAGGTAACCAGCTTGAGCGCGGGCTCATCTGGTTTGAGCAAAAGCTCACCAGCCTGAGCCCAAGGTGGCTGGCTCGAGCAAGGGGTTACTCAGTCTGCTGAAGGCCCGCGGTCAAGGCACATATGAGAAAGCAATCAATGAACAACTAAGGTGTTGCAACAAAAAACTAATGATTGATGCTTCTTATCTCTCCGTTTCTGTCTGTCTGTCCCTGTCTATCCCTCTCTCTGACTCTCTTTCTGTCTCTGAAAAAAAAAGGAGGGGGGCTGGGGAAGGAGTTTCAACCAGGCAAGAATTGAAGCTTGACCCTGTGATGAAGCCTGGCACTGGACCTCCAGGGATTTTGGCAGTAAAGCCCAAGAGGTCCTCAGAAATAAAAATATATATGAGAAGAACTTAAATTATATAAATGTAGAACCACTCTGCTGTATACCTAAAACTAATATAATATTGAATGCCAACTGTAATTGAAGGAAAACAATAATAAATAAATAAATAAATAAATAAATAAATAAATAAAGTATGTACTAGTCTGTTGAGGAGGGTTCAGGGTTCCAAAAATACCAGTGTAAAAGCATTGTGAGTAAATAGTGTTGAGAGACTTCAGGGTTTGAGATGAGAGAAATAAGAATAACCCCTTATTGGCTGGCTAATGAGACATTGACATCGCTACCTGGATATTCCTAAACTGTGGTTACCACACTTACTTTGGCTGGGAACTGCTGGGGAGCTTTCCAAAAACTGCAGAGCTCCAGAGATTCAGACTGAAGTGAGGTAAGAATCAGGCATCTGAATATGTTTTAAACTACCCAGATTATTCTAGTGGACAGCCAAGGATTAAAACTGGTCCAAACCAAAGGCAAAGGAATCTTTGGTTAGGTGCACTAGTGAATCCTTAGAAATAGTGGATTGCAGGTGATAATAGAGTTTGGGGATAAGAATATTTGGAAAGTGGAGGCTGAATAAAGGAGAAGATGGTTCATTTTCCATACTTACCTATGGATTATATTTCATATTTATTTACTGATATTAGAGGCTAGTAGATTTTGCTGCAGGGGGACATGGAATCCACAGTCAGATACTATGGATTTAAGCTTGGTCTTGTTTTTTTATAAACTGGCTGACTTTTAATCAGTTTTCCAACCTGATTTTTATCATCTGCATAGTGGAAAAAACAATTATCAAAACCAAAGAGTCACTGATAAAGACGGAATCACTGTAATGCCCATGCCAATGTCCATGGATTATTAAGTTCTGAAAAAATTACCCATGCTGAAGTCATTTTTAATTTAGGGACTTTGTCCACAAATTCAGTTCAAAAATAAGAGCAGAGATGGGCAGATGCATAGAGATAAGAGAATAGAGATAAAGAAATATGGCAGCAAGAATCTGAAGTAGTCTTCATAATATGAAGTTGAGGAAACAGATGGGAGGAAATATTAGAATTTATATTCAAGGAGGATTTGAGTCTGAAAAGTATAATACAGTTTCCTCTGAAGCAGTTCAATGATGAGACCAATGGAAGCCACAGAGATTAGAAGAACTGAGTCACCCCAAAGCTAGGCTTTTGCTATCCCTGAAGTACCTTGCAGGACCACCCTTCCCACTTACCTCCCAAATTGTGAATAGAAGTCTATATTCATCATTGAAGGCTTATGTCAGCTGTTGTAAAAAGACAGAGGAAATATTATTTTCATTATAGCTTTACATGAATAAAATATTTATTTTCTGAATAGAATGGCCAAACATTTAAGTTGAAAACAGTCAAAGAAGACCCTGGCCGGTTGGTTCAGTGGATAGAACATCAGCTAAGCATACGGAAGTCTCGGGTTCAATATCCAGTCAGGGCAGACAGAGAAGCGACCATCTGCTTCTCTCTCTTCACTCTCCCCCTCTCACAGCCAGTGGCTCAATTAGTTCAAGTATTGGCCCAGGCACTGAGAATAGCACAGTTGATTCAAGCATCAGCCCAAGACAGGGGTTGCTGAGTGTATTGCAGTGGAAGAGCATGTGGGAGTCTGTCTCAACATCTCCCTCCTCTCATTTAAGAAGAAAAAAAAAAAGAAAGAAAAGAGAAAATAAACAAAGAAGGTGTAACCTTGCTCTAATGCTCATGAAATAACCCAGGAAAGGACTAAAGCAGCTTATGTTTTCCAAAAGCTCACCTTGCCATCTTGGCTACGATAAAAACACAATACTGTGTCTGCAAAATTAAAAATAAAAGTAAGCATCCTCTAAAAATGTATCATGACCAATTCACTTCAGACTTCTAATTTGCACTGAAGCATTCGGTTAAAATGAATTTGACCTTCCATCTGTGAAATTATTGTTTCCCATGGGCTTGGTCACATGACTATTAAATGGTGGTTTTAGTTTTCTTATTTTATTATAGTTTAATATCAGTGTTTTATTATTTAGCTAGAAAATAGAACTGAGCATTGTAACTACATTCATCGCATTTTAACTATGAAAAAGCATTTAATGAGCTTCACATGAAGTGCTACTTTAAGAAATGTCACAGTTAAAACCAGACAGGTGCTTTGAATATGGAAAATTTCCTGCCAAAAACAAAAGCAGGTACTGTCACTGAGCCTGGCATTATTATGACTGTCATTGAGGAGCCCCACAGCCCCCCTCTCTTTAGGTCCATTCATTGCTTACTGCCAGCACTGCATAATCACACACTTCAAAATGTATATTCAGTAGTAGATGGAGAAGAGTGTGTAATGGTGGAAACTCACACTGTAACAACACCTGCACCCTCAGAGGCCTGTTCAGTTATTATATGCCTTCTACCTCTTTACATGGAAAGCCTTTGAGCTAAAAATATTAAACAGAAGTCTTTATGTTCTCCGCCTTCAATATCTTTTGTAGAGGTGAAGAATTTCAAGAACATTATATGATACCCATTGCCTTTCTCTTCCCTGAGCTGCAGAAAAACAAAAGATATAAAATAAATTTAAAGGAAAGGGAGCCTGACCAGGCGGTGGCGCAGTGAGTAAAGCGTCGGACTGGGATGCGGAAGACCCAGGTTCGAGACCTCGAGGTCACAGGTTCATCTGGTTTAAGCAAAAAGCTCACCAGCAGCCCTGGCCGGTTGGCTCAGCAGTAGAGCGTCGGCCTAGCGTGCGGAGGACCCGGGTTCGATTCCCGGCCAGGGCACACAGGAGAAGCGCCCATTTGCTTCTCCACCCCTCCACCGCGCTTTCCTCTCTGTCTCTCTCTTCCCCTCCCGCAGCCAAGGCTCCATTGGAGCAAAGATGGCCCGGGCGCTGGGGATGGCTCTGTGGCCTCTGCCTCAGGCGCTAGAGTGGCTCTGGTCACAACATGGCGACGCCCAGGATGGGCAGAGCGTCGCCCCTGGTGGGCGTGCCGGGTGGATCCCGGTCGGGTGCATGCGGGAGTCTGTCTGACTGTCTCTCCGTTTCCAGCTTCAGAAAAATGAAAAAAAAAAAAAAGAAAAAAAAATAAAAAAGCTCACCAGCTTGAGCCCAAGGTCGCTGGCTCAAGCAAGGGGTTACTCGGTCTGCAGAAGGCCCATGGTCAAGGCACATATGAGAAAGCAATCAATGAACAACTAAGGTGTTGCAACGCGCAATGAAAAACCAATGATTGATGCTTCTCATCTCTCCCTTCCTGTCTGTCTGTCCCTGTCTATCCCTCTCTCTGACTCTCTCTCTCTGTCTCTGTAAAAGGAAAATAAATAAATAAAAAAAAATAAAATTAAAATAAATAAAAATTCCTTTTTTAAAGGAAAGGGAAAACAAGAGAAATAAAACCACTTAAGCAGATTTCAGGTGGAAAATCTGAAAAAAGTTTGGTCTCTTGCAACAGACACCATCGCAACCACTTCCCATTGGGGTGTGTACAAAGCGTGGGAGCGAGCTGAAGTGGTGGTGGCCCTCTACAACGGCATTCTCAGACTGTGATGTCAATCTGTAAAACAGGTCAGGCTCTGAGACAGCAGCATACTTATAATTATTATGGGAAATTTTATGAGTTATTTACTCAGCAAACTTGAAAATATCAAAGGATGAATTTGATACTTATTAGCATGATGCCTTTTAAAATGACAATCAGGAAGTTATTTTCTGCTCGTTTATTTGCATTTCATCTCCTGAGTACCTTTGTGGCACATCTGAACTTACAGAACCACCAACAGATTTTATCCTCTTCTTTTAGACACATACTGATTTTATCTGTCCTATTAAATTTAAGAAGTTTGGATGGGATGGTAAGAAACGTCACATTCCTCTTTCTGGTGGTATTAATCATGAGATGCCCTTGGGTGTAGTGGCCATAGCCATAGAATCAGTCATAAAATTTGGAAGGTGGGGTCCAGATGTGGAGAGTAGCTTCATTGTTTTTAAGCTCTCACTTTAAAACTACGGCTAAAACATGGCGATGTGACATTAGGGCTGCGAATGTTGTATTATCAATGAAAAGCCAGCCCTTCTCCAGTGTTCTACATTCAGAATATATCCAAAAGACTGGTACTCCACAGCAGAGGTGCTGAGAGAACTCTCCTTTGGCCAAGTCCCCGAGCCCTAGAGCTGGTGAGCTCAGAGTTGGAAGAGCCTCGGAGCTTCCATGGAGGCTCCTCACCATAGATCCAGTTCCTCCAGGGAAACTGTATCATGTTTCCTCTCAGCTGTGTGAAATCCACAGAAGCTGTGGGAAGGGAGACTACACATTCTTTGGGAATTAGCTTGGAGTTCTCAGAACTAACTTTTTTATTATTAAATTTAATGGGGTGACATTGATCAATAAGAATATATAGGTTTCAGATGAACATCTCTGTAGTATTTGAACTGTTGATTGCATTGTGTACCCATCACAAATATCAAATTATTTTTTGTCACCATGTATTTTTCCCTCTTTACTCCCTTCTCCCTACCTTCTCCCCCAGGTAACTACCTCACTTTTATCTATATCCATGAGTCACAGTTTTATATCTCACTTGTGTGTGAAATCATACAGTTCCTAGCTTTTTCTGATTTACTTATTTCACTCTATAATATTCTCAAGGTCCATCCATGTTGTAAATGGCAATATGTCATCATTTCTTATGGCTGAGTAGTATTCCATTGTATGTATGTACCACATCTTCTTTATCCAATCCTCTACCAAAGCACACTTTGGTTGTTTTCCTACCTTGACCTCTATGAATAATGCTGTGATGAACATGGTGGTGCATGTGTCTTTGCAAACCAATGTTTTCGAGATTTTGGGGTACTCAGTAAAGGGATTGCTGGGTCATATAGTAATTCTAGTCTTAACTTTTTGAGATACCACCATCCTTTATTCCATAATAGCTGTACCAGTTTACATTCCCACCATCAGTAAATGAGGGTTCTTTCTTCTCCACAGCTTCTGCAACAGCTTCAATAAGGGGTTAATATCCAAAATATATAAAGAACTCACAGAGCTCAGCAATAAACAAGCAAACAATCTAAAGAAGAAATGGGGAGAGGACCTGAACTCACTCTTTCTGTTGAAAACAAAAATGGACACAGAGAGGAGAAAATATGAAAATAAACTAAATAAAAACATGCCAATGTTACATAGAAGAAAAAGACTCAAATCTTGCCTGGCAAAACAATCATTCAGAAGGATTTGAGGTATTGTGGAGGGATGACCAGAGTAAAGGGAGAAAATCTGGAGTTCTCATTTGACTTTGAGTCCAGTTTGATCTTGAACAAATCAGTGAGCTTCTCTGGGTTTTATAATGCGTTCCTTAACAACAGGTCTGAAGTGCATTAGCATTAACAGGGAATTTTTTTTTTTTACATTTTGTCTTATAATTAGCACTCAAATGCCATGGAGTGAGGATGAGCAGAAGGAGGAAGGGAAGGAAAAACATCATTCAGCTCATTCAGCTGTTAAGATGAGTCAGGCACAGCCCTGTGACTTCTTTTTGCCACAGAGGAGTCTAAGTGAGAACATAATTGAGATGAGCCTTTCTGAGAAGTTGGGAGGAGAGCCAGTGGGTAATTTGCTGTGCCTTCTTTTTTATCTATGACATTCAGACCAATAGTTGCAGGTGGGTGCTATATCAGCCCAGGAACCAAGTCAGGAGACATGGAATAATATGCACTATTGACTTGCTTTAGATGTTTACTGTGAATGAAAAATCATCTTTTACTGTGTTAAGTCACTGAGATTTGGGACTGTTGTTAACCTGTGCAATCTAACCCTTCCTGACTGACACATAGCCCTATAGCTGTATTTGTTAAAGTTCAGTGCAAGAACCAGAAAGCACTCTACATGTTATTTCAGCAGAAATGTTGTTAACAAGTGAATTAGGTGCTACAAAATTATCAGAAAGCTCAATAAAGAGTGGGAAACTATGGCCAGCAAACCAAATGAATCCTGGACACATGTTTTTGTACATAAACTGTTTTTTTGGAATAGAGACATACCAATTTGTTTATTTATTGTCCATGGATTCTCATGCTACAGTAGAGCTGAAAAATTGCAACCATGATTGTATGGTCCACAAAACCGGTAACATTTACTCTATGTCCTTTATAGAAGAACTTTTCCCACCCCTGGGTTAGGCTAAGCTCCCAACAAGATTCAGAACAAAACAATTTAGGAAGCTACTACTTCTGAGGCCACAGCTGGAGCTTTGCCAGAAGAAATAGGCAATTCTGCCCCATGCTGTTTTTCCGGCAAAAGAGAGAAAGCTGAAGAACAGCCACTGGGAAACTCGTGCATTAAAATTGCCCTTTTCTAGAACATTACTTAACAGAGCTCCCAAAGATAGCAGCTGCCTCACTTCTGTTTCCCAAATCTTGTGCAAGTAAACCTAATTGGTAGAAGCTACTTCTCATGCAGAATTTTAGCTTCTTGGCTACATGAAAGTATGAAATAAAGGTTTTGGTTTTTAATTTCTTTTCTAGAAGTACAATGAAAGGGGGATTGAATGAACTAATCCAAAGTATATATTTGGGCTTATAGGTACAGTTTACTGTTCTCATGTTTCTGGGAGTTCATCTGCTTTATAACTGCACAGGAATCTTCATTTAACCATAACCATTGGAAAATAACTTGAAATAAAGTTACAAAATTATGGGTACTATCTCAATTTTATGAAATACACATATATGTATAATTTACATAAACATTATATATCAGTCACAGCAGATACCAGCTGACAATAAGTGGTCGATAAATGAATGTTACACTAAATTATCAAAAAATTTCCCAGTCTATTCATTTCCCTCTATATCAAATAAAAGTCTTTCCATCTGGTTTCAAGATAATCAAGATTACCCTATTCTGACTATGTGGCTTCCAACTCTTAAGTAGGTTTCCCTGACATATCAGGCTGGTCTGGGTATTTACTATCCATAAACACACTATAGCAGGGGTCTGGAACCTTTTTGGCTGAGAGAGCCATGAACACCTCATATTTTAAAATGTAATTCCATGAGAGCCATACAACGACTCGTGTGTTAAGCATTATCCAATAAAAATTTGGTGTTGTCCTGGAGAACAGCTGTGATTGGCTCCAGCCACCCACAACCATGAACATGAGTGGTAGGAAATGAATGGATTGTAATACATGAGAATGTTTTATATTTTTAACGTTGTTATTTTTTTATTAAAGATTTGTCTGCAAGCCAAATGCAGCCATCGAAAGAGCCACATCTGGCTCACACGCCATAGGTTCCCGATCCCTGCACTATAGTAACATCTACCTCTGTGTCTCCTCCAATGTTATCCTTCCTTTTCCCCTTTCCTCTCCCACAAGCCTCAGATCTTCAGATACAACTTCATGAAATGTGTTTATTGTCTCATTTTCACCCTGACATCTATTTTCATCAGTCCATTGGACAACAAAATCATACATGTCATTATATTAGAGCATTTTAATCCTCATGTTACTTGACTTCTCAGCCATATTTAAAGCTGTCAACCACTCCTTTCTTATGAAAATCCTCTTTGCCCTTAGTTTCTGTGACAACATCCTTGCCTGATCTGCTCCCCTCACTTCTGATGACAAAGTTGCTATCTTCCTGTCTTAGTCAGATTGGGCTGCCACAATAAAATACCATAATTTGGGTGGCTTAGAAAAAAAATATATTTTTTCACAGGTCTGGAGGCTAGATGTCCCAAGATCAAGATGTCAGAAAATTTGTTTCTAGTGAGACTTCTCTTCTTGGCTTTCAGAGACTTGCCTACTTGTTATGACCTCACATGGCCTTTCCTCTATGTGTTTGAGGAGAGCTCTGGTGTTTCTTCCTCTTCTTATAAGGACATCAGTCCTATTTCATTAGGGTTCTAGCCTTATGATCATTTTTAAACTTAATTATTTCCGTAAAGGCCTTCTCTCCACAAATAGTCAGAATAGTTGTTAAGGCTTCAACATATGAATGGAGGAACAGAAAACGGAACAATTCCGTCCACAGCACTTCCCTCCACATACTGAATGTTTCCCACGCCTCTGTCTGACCTAGGCTCTTCTCTGACTACATTCTCTTACTAGGAGCACTTTTCCAACACCGTGGAATTGATTACCATTCTCACTCTGACAATTTATTGTGGTGTATGTTCTCAATATGAGCAAGATAATTCTTCTTTATTCCTTTTGCTTTCTTTTATATAGAGGATGTCCACTAGTAAAACACTCCTGGCTTCTCTATAACCCCTTTTTGTTCCTTCCCAAGGAAGGAGAGATTATTTTTCAAATGCTAATTTTGAAAAGAATAAACCAGTAATGCTTTGGTCAGCACCATTTACTTTCTCTTCAGATACCAGGCCCCAGGAGTATATATTCTTTTCTCTTCTTCTGTTCTATGAGTTTCCAGGATGGGGCCCACCATGTGCCGTATAGCACTGCTTGTGACAGGCTGAGTGTATATGCTGCTGTTTTGAGGTAAAATCTTCTGAAGATATCAATTAAATCCAGTTGACCTAGTGTGTCAATTAAAGCTGCTGTTGTTTTGTTGATTTTCCATCAGGAGGATCTATCCATTAATGTTAGTGAGGTATTAAAATCCCCTATTTTCACTGTATTACTGTGTTCTCTCTCTTTATGTCCATCATAATCAGCTTTATATATGTAGGTGCTCCAATATTGGGTGCATAAATATTTACAATGGTTATATACTTTTGTTGGATTGCTCCCTTAATCATTATTTAGTGACTTCCTTTGTCCCTTATTTTAGCCTTTGTTTTAAAGCTATTTTGTCAGATATAAGTATTGAACCTCCAGTATTTTTTATTTCCATTTGCAAAAAATATATTTTTTCATCATTTTTCTTTTAGTTATATGTATCTTTTGTTTTGAGGTGGGTGTCTTGTAGACAGCATATATACACGTTTTATTGTCTTATTCATGCAGCTACTCTATGTCTTTTGATTGCAGCATTTAATCCATTTAGATTTAATATTATATATTATTGATATGTACTTATTTATTACCATTTTACTCTTTAAACATACAATCCTCTTTCTATCAATTTTTTTTTGCTCTTTTTTATTACAAGTTCTTTAACATTTCTTACAGTACTTGCTTGGTTTTAATGAACTTCTTGAGCCTTTTTTTTCCCCAAAGTGAGAAGGTGGGGAGGGGCAGACAGACAGACTCCCTCATGTACCGGACTGGTATCCACCTGGCATGCCCACCAGGGGGCATCTGGGCCATTGCTCTGCTGCAATCAGAGCCATTCTAGTGCCCAAGGTGGAGACTATGGAACCATCTTCAGTGCCTGGGCCAACTGTGCTCCAATGAAGCCTTTGCTGCAAGAGGGGAAGAGAGAGATAGAGAGAAAGGAGAGAGGGAAAGTTGGAGAAGCAGACGAGCACTTCTCCTGTGTGCCCTGGCCAGAAATCAAACCCAGGACTTCCACACACTGGGCTGACCCTCTATCGGTGAGCCAACCAGCCAGGGATAAAGTAGTCTTGATTGTTGGTTCTTGTTTCATATCCTTTTGAAAATTTCTTGCTATTCCCTTCTGACTGAGGTGTTTCTATTAAGAAGGCAAATGTCATCCTTATGGGGGCTCCTTTGTAAGTGATTAACTGCTTTTCTCTTGCAGCTTTTAGTATTCTTTATTTATCTCTTAACTTTGGCATTTTAATTATCATGTGTCTTGGTGCGGGCCTCCTTGGGTTCATCTTTTATAGGACTTTCTGTGCCTATTGAACTTGTGTGGCTTTTTCCTTCATCAATTTAGGGAAATTTTCTGCTATAATTTCTTTAAAGAAGTTTTCTTTCCTTGGCTCATTCTCTTCTTGTTCAGGACACCCTATGATGTGTATGTTGTTTCTCTTCATGCTGTCACAGAGGTCTCTTAGAGTTTCCTCAGTCTTTTTGAGCCTCTTTTTGTTTTACTGCTCTGCTTCTATACTTATGTTTATGTTATCTTCTAAATTGCTGAGTTGATCCTCTGCTTCATCCAGCCTACTGCTTCATTCAGCTGACTGTGCCCCCCTTCCCACACAGAAAACTATTAATTCCTTCTAGTGCAGTCTTCATTTCTAATACTGTATTTGTCACTTCTGACTGGTTCTAATGGTTTTAATGTCCTTTTTTATGTTTGCTACCTCTTTGTTTAAGTTCTTATTGTGATCATTCAATGTTGCTCTAAGATCCTTGAGCATCCTAATAACCATTATTTTAAACTCTGCGTCTAATAGTTTAGTTAGTTTCTTTTTATTTATTTATTTTTTCTAGGGATTACTCTTGTTGATTCATTTGGGTCATATTTCTTTGTCTGCCTTTTTTGTCTATATTAGATAGCTCTGCTCTGACTCCAAAATTTGTTGTGGTATATTTATGAGAAAGATAGACTCAGTGGTTCTGACCTCCAGGCCACCTGAGTTCCTTGCTCTAGAAATGCTTCTTGAGGGTAGTATTTACTTTCCTGTTGTATGTGAGTATTGAATACAATTACCCGTTTTGCAACTGCTTGGTTTTCCCACAGAGTCTTCTGTAGAAAGACTGTAGTGAGGGCTCAGACTGGCTTCACCCCACCAATCCCATTGTAAGTTGCCAGCTTGGTGAGTTAAGACAGTTGAAGTTGGCAATAAAATGTTAGTAGGACCCCCTACTTTAGGCATCTCTTGGTCAGAAGCTCAGTACAATAAGTGTGGCCACTACTCTAGAGCCTAATCCCTCAGACACTGCTAGATACTCTAATTTTATTTCTCCCCAGCAAGGTGAGCAGCAGGTTCAGATTGGGTGGGGCCAACAGTCCCCTGTGCATAAGTTCTTCCAGCTGGAAACGCCCTGGTCTTGGGGAGAAAGAATAAGACAGTCCTCCACTGTGGCTGACTGTGCCCCCCCAGCCCAGAAAATGGCCAAAGAGCTTGACTACACTTGACTCTAAGCTCCAGGGAACCCACAGCTTGAATGTCCATGCTCCAAGCCTTTCTCCCTTCCCCCTATGGAACATAGCCCAGCAGGGTAGGATATCCAGGACCCAGCCTAGCCAACTGTGAAGCTTCACCCTGTTCAATGTGTGCAAGCCACTGTGCAGGTGCTGACCACAGAAAGTGGAACTTGCCTCAGTTTGGCTCAGCATCTGATGATCCCTCCCTTAGTACATACCACCAGCAAGGATCATTAGATCCTGAACCATAGCTATTCACAGCTGGCCCCTGGATATGCTGGCCCTGGGCTTCCCTGGATGGAACCCATTGTAGACCAGTGGGAGACACTGCCCATGACTGGCCCTCAGCAACATTCTTGGAGCTACCAGCAACCCAGAGTTTGTGGCTCCCTATGCTGGGCCCAGGTGTTCATGGAAATACCAAGCCACACACCTAGGCTGGCTTTAACCCACACTGGACCTGGTGGAAGGTCAACAAAAGACCGAAGGTCCCCTGAGATCACCACCTGCAGCCTCTGTCTGCTGGCTGCTTGTTGGACTTGGCCACTGAAATAAAACCTCTGGTGGAGTCTAGACCCTGGGGCAATTTAGGGATTAGGAAGGGTGGTGGATATGGTTCCCAGTCTTCAGGCCCAGGTTTCAGTCTGTTCTGACTTTTTTCATAGATCATAGTTGGATGTGGCCCCAAGAGTCCAGTGGGTGTGACCTTGGAAACTCAGAGATTTTGGTCTACCCACAGTCCAAAGAGTTTCTACTGAATCTCTTATAAGTTAGAAGCACCAGTCATAGTCTCAGGAGAGTGTGGGGAAACTCCAGCTTCAATGCCAGAAAACAGAGTCACTGATGCACCCTCTGCTTCCTTGTTTACTTCTCATAATGGCCCAATCTCCATTGGGTGGGGCAGTTGCTTTCCTTCAGGCTGATGCCTCCGCATGAAATGGACTGCTCTATCCAAGAAAGATGGTAACTGTAATATTGGAGAATGACTCAGCACAGGGGTTCTGGTGGCTGTCTCCCACAGTATCTTTCCCTGGGCCTCCAACTTCACACTCTCCTCATGCAACTCTAGTCCTCTCAGACCTCCCTTTGCCAGAACCCCAGGTAAGTGGCTACGAACAAGATTTTCTGTGTGGGCCTTTTAAGATGAAGCCTGTATCTCTGAGAGCTTACATCTCTTTTTCACAGAGAGAAACCTTGGCTCTTTTCACCACCATATGCTGTGTGGGCACCTCTTCTAGGCTCTGGGGCACTAGGCTGGGGCTCTAGGCCTGGGGATGAGAATCCACACCTCTCAGGGCTAACATCCCCACAGTGAGAGTCCCTCCAGACCCTTTGCCCCACTCGCTTCTGGAAGCGGGGCAGCCCTGTTTGCGTCTCCACCCTTCCTACCAGTCTCAGTGTGGTTTCTTCTGTGAGCCTTAGTTATGGACTCCTCTTCATTTAGTCCAAAGTTGGTTTTTTTAAGAGGATTGTTTTTAAATTAAGTTGTAATCCAATTTGGTCCTGGGAAATGGCAGTTGGAGTGTTTGCCTATTCTGTCACCATGTTGGAATCAAAGAGCCGCTGCAGGCGAAAATGACCATTGGGGTAGTGCAGGTGGCAGTGCACTTGTCTTCTCTGGAGGCTCTGTTTCTATTTTTTTTATTTTATGTTCTATATTAGCTTTTTAATTATACTGCTTCACATTAATTATTGTTTTACTTATTTCTCTAGGGATTACAGTATATATTCTTTACCTATCACAGTGTATTTAAACTTAATGTTGTACTACTCCCCATGAAACATAAAAACCTTTCAAGGATATAATTCCACTTTTTCCAATCCTTTGTGCTCCTGATGTCACATTTTATTTATAGCTACATTATAGATGCCACAAGAAAATATGTTAATATTTGCTTTAAACACTCTGTTGTCTATTAAAGACATTACAAGAAAAAATACAGAAGATAATCATTTGTACTTACCTATTATTTCTAAACTCTTTATTCTTTCTTGAAGATCTAAATTCCCATCTGGTGTTATTTTCTTTCTGACTGAAGAACTTCCTTGAGCATTTCTTATAGGACAGGTGTGCTATTCTGCCAACTTTCCTTTATCTCAGAATGTCTTTATTTCACCCTTATTTGTGATGGATGAATATATTTTTAGTGAATATAGAATCTGAGTTGAAAATATTTCTTTTTCTATCAGCACTTTAAAAGTGTGGTTCTTATCACTGTTTCTTTCTATGTAAAATCTTTTTCTCTGGGCATTTTTATGATTTTAAAGGTTTTTGACTGTGTAGTGGTTAGACTGTGATGTGCATTGCTGTGGCTTTCTGTATATATGCCTTGCTTGGAGTTTGCTGAGTATCTTGCATCTGTAGGTGAATGTTTTTACCAAATTTGAGAACTTTGACCATTATTTCTTTAAATCATTTTCTCTCTTTTCATCCTTCTTCTAAAACTACAATTACAGGTATGTGTCTTGATAGTCAATAGGAATAGCATTCAATAGGTAACTGAGGTTTTATTTTTTTCCACTTGTGGATGATCTTTTTATTCTCTTCTACTGAATTATGTTATATTATGATCTCCCATACATTATTTAAAATGTTTCAATCACTGTTAACAATCTATCACAATAGTCAAACACTCCCTAGTTTCCACAATGCAATGGAGAAAAGACTTGTAAGAAAAGCACCTAGAAACTCTTAGCTGCTTTTGGAGCCAGATAATTATCATATCTTTCTCTGCCAAGAGTGAACTAAACTAAAGTCTAGTGTAAAAATTTGGACAAATATGTAAAATATCATTGCTATGGATTTGGAGGATGCTGCATATAGCAAAGGAAAGGCATTTTTGTATTGGGGATTCCGTCCAAACATGGCTCCATTAGTTACAAAATTGCATTCAATAATATTTTACTTATTTTTCCAGGATTTGAAGTAGTCATTAATTTGTAGTCTATTATAGCTTAAAAACTTCAAAATATTTTAGAAGGCACATTCTGATAAATAAAACAACTAACATCATTAAAAAGAAGAATATTGCTTTCTATCCTCAGCCACCTCCTTTCATTCTCCCAAATTGCTTCTTGTGAAAGGAATTGTTGTTGCTAGTTGTTATAGTGATTCAGGCTTGTTGCCTAATTCTCTCTTCTATCTCTCACTTGACTTTCAATCACAGTACCTAAATAAGGTGCTTAAAATCAAGTCCAAAGCCCAGTGTTTCTGATACATTACAGAGTCAGAACGTGCTATAAGTGGGAAAGTGTTTCTTAAATTATTTATCAACAAGATCATTGATGAGATCATCTTAGATTTTACCTGATTTGAGCAAAGTGTTGATTTGTTCCTCAGATCACAAGAGAGGATTGTAGAGATTGGGATATTGAGGAAATCTTCTTCAAAGTAAGTGTGGGAATCAGGTTATTAATTCATTGTTTGAATAATTATTACAAATCCAAAGGATGTGAGTTGGGAGTGGGATGAGGAAGAAGGACATGGCTGCTGAACTCTGTACCACTAACAGAATATAAAAAGGCATAAAAGACATCTTGGTTTTAATATTTTCAGACTCTATTAAAGGTGATAAGATATATGCAAATTCACAGAAAGCTGTGTTCAAAAACATGAATAAAAAAATTAACTAAAAAAATAGATTGAAATTCTAGAAAGATTTGTTTTGGAGTATTAGAACTAAAGTTGATGTTTTTAGCCTCTCTTCCTATTATGAATAATGTCTTTTATGACAAAGATAATACATTTATCAATAAGATTAAAGGAATTGTTAATTAATGTATTAACAGTGAAAAATTTGCCTAATCAAAATCAATTAACTAGTATCTATTGTTTGTCTCCTGTGTGCCTATTATGTGTTAGACACTCTGAGAAATACAGAGGAACAGAAGGCAAACTCTCTGTACTCAAAGATCTTGCACTCTCATAGAAGAAATAACGATAGGAACCCCCTGAGTAATAAAGCATATTATAGGGCAAACTGTAAGTCATAGGGATGGGTCCTGGCAAGTATAAACTGGTGTTGACCAATTAACCACAATAGGTAAATGTAAACTCCATGTCTTTCCTGGTTCCAGTATAAAATCTTCTCTAAGTTTTGTTGCTGTTTTTTAACCTACCTTACTAATGATTCATTTTTAATCTCCTTTTCTAGTCCTTGAGCTGCTTTCTTTAAAATCTATGCTTGATCTCTATTTTTGGTTGAATTAGTCCCCCCAAAATTCATGTCAAAGATCTAATCCCCAGTACTTCAGAATGTTACTTTATTTGGAAGCAGGATTGTTGTAAAAGTAATTACTCAAAAGGAGGTCACACTGAAATAGGGTGGGCTCCCAATCCAATATGATTGGTACCCTTATATAAAGAAGAAATATGGACACAGTTCGTGGTGTGAATATGAAAATTGATCAAAATGATGATGTATATACAAACCAAGAAAGACCAACAATTGTCAGTAAACACCAAAATCTAGGAGAGAGGCATGGAACAGATTCTCACTTTCAGGCTTCAAAGGAACCAGTTTGCAAATACCTTAATCTTGGGCTTCCAGCCTCCTGATAAACCACCCAATTTGTGGTTCTTTTTTAAAGCACTTGTAGCCCTGGCCGGCTGGCTCAGTGGTAGAGCGTCGGCCTGGCTTGCAGAGGTCCCCGGGTTCGATTCCCAGCCAGGGCACACAGGAGAAGCGCCCATCTGCTTCTCCACCCCTCCCCCTCTCCTTCCTCTCTGTCTCTCTCTTCCCCTCCTGCAGTCGAGGCTCCATTGGAGCAAATATGGCCCCGGCACTGGGGATGGCTCCTTGGCCTCTGCCCCAGGCGCTAAAGTGGCTCTGGTCGCGGCAGAGCGACGCCCCTGGTGGGCTTGCCGGGTGGATCCTGGTCGGGCGCATGCGGGAGTCTGTCTGACTGTCTCTCCCCGTTCCTAGCTTCAGAAAAATACAAAAAAAGTAAAATAAAATAAAGCACTGTAGCCAACTAATATGGTCTCTGAGTAATTCCATTTGTCTCATAGTTTTAAATAACATCTCTATATGCCACTACCTTCCAAGTATACAACTTTATCTCAGAACTTTTTTTCCATTCTACAGTCATATATACAATTGTCTATTGAAATTTTCAGTTGTATATCTTAAAAACATTTCAAGTTTAATACATCCAAAACTTTACTCTTAAGCTCCTCCCACAAAACATGTTTACCCACAGTCTTCCTGGTCTTATTAGATGGCAGTTGTAGCCAATAACTTTTCAAGACAAAAACCTTGATATCATCTGCTATGAACTGAATTGTTTCTCCCCAAAACTTGTATGTTGAAGACGTAAATCCTAATGTAATAGTATTTAGAGATGGGACCTTTGAGTGGTGATGAGGACTAGATGAGATTATGAGGGTGGAGCTTTCATAATTGGGATTATTGACCTTTTAAGAAGAGAACAGAAGAGCTTCCTTGTTCTCTCTCTCTCTTTTTTTTTTTTTTTTTTTTTTTTTTTTCATTTTTCTGAAGCTGGAAACGGGGAGAGACAGTCAGACAGACTCCCGCATGCGCCCGACCGGGATCCACCCGGCACGCCCACCAGGGGCGACGCTCTGCCCACCAGGGGGCGATGCTCTGCCCACCAGGGGGCGATGCTCTGCCCATCCTGGGCGTCGCCATATTGCGACCAGAGCCACTCTAGCGCCTGAGGCAGAGGCCACAGAGCCATCCCCAGCGCCCGGGCCATCTCTGCTCCAATGGAGCCTTGGCTGCGGGAGGGGAAGAGAGAGACAGAGAGGAAAGCGTGGCGGAGGGGTGGAGAAGCAAATGGGCGCTTCTCCTGTGTGCCCTGGCCGGGAATCGAACCCGGGTCCTCCGCACGCTAGGCCGACGCTCTACCGCTGAGCCAACCGGCCAGGGCTGTTCTCTCTTTCTACCACATGAGTACACAACAAGAAGCAGATATTTGCAAGCCAGAACCCAACCATGCTGGCACCCTGATCTCAGTCCTTCAGCCTCCAAAACTGTGAGAAAGTAAATTTCTGTTGTTAAAGTACCTAGTCTATGGTTTTTGTTATGGCAGTCTAAGCTATGACATTATGCCTGTCCCCTCTCTTTCATACTCCATATTCAATCC
Source organism: Saccopteryx bilineata (assembly GCF_036850765.1). Taxonomy (NCBI): domain Eukaryota; kingdom Metazoa; phylum Chordata; class Mammalia; order Chiroptera; family Emballonuridae; genus Saccopteryx; species Saccopteryx bilineata. The sequence continues at coordinate 39,845,651 of NC_089497.1, forward strand.
TCCACACCTTTCTGTTGTCTCCACCTTCAAAATATATCCAACATATATGCTTCTGCTCACAACCTATGCTGATATCACCCAGATCTGAGCTATCATCTCTCTCTTCTGGATTTCTGCACTAGCATTCTAACTGATCTCCCTGCTTTTATCTTTAAGCCCCTCAATTTATTTAACATAACAGCAAGAATGAGCCTTTAAAATATAAACTGCATAGTATAGATCCTGATCAAGGTCCGCAATGGCTCCTAATTTCTTCACACTGGAAAGGATAAAACATTTGCAATGGCCTAAGACAAGTGTTCTGACACCCAGACTTTTCATCTCTGGCACATTCTTCTTTACCACACCAACTGGACAACTAATTAAAATATTTTTTTTTCTACAGGTTATTTTGAGTTACATTTAATTGGACTAATTGAGTTGTAATTTCTGTGAGCCTCAGTTTCTTCACCTATAAAATGAGAAGGTTTACATAGTCTATAAAAATCCTTCCAGCTCTAACAGATATAGTTTTTTGTTAACAAGAGAATTTACTCTGTTGTGTGTGGTGCCGACAGCATGGTGAAGGAGCCCAGAGAGAAGTGACTATTTTGTAATTATAGAGTTGATCTAATTACTGGCAACAGCACACTAGGTAATTTAATCTGCAAAGTGAATTAATTCAGATTAGTTGTCTACATTCAAATAAATTAAATAATTAGATAATCTTAGCCACTATGTAAGATAGCCATTATCTTTGGAGAGCTGCATGATTGTAATAAACTGACCCAGATTTTACATGGATCAACAGGACATACACAGCTGCAAGAATACCCAAATGTTTATACATATATGACTAGTATATGTTAGTTGTCCTTTAGTATCCATGGAAAATTGGTTCCAGGATCCCCAAGGGTATCAAATTTTATCAATTCAAAGGATGCTCAAGTTTACTGTATAAAATGGTGTAGTATTTGCATATACCCTACACATATCCTCCTGTATACTTTAAATTATCTCTAGATAATTTATAATAATATCTAATACAATAAAAATACATGTAAAGAGTTTGTTATACTGTATTGAACAGGAAATAATAACAAGGAAAAAAAGTCTGTTCACATTCAGTACAGATGCCATCATTGTAGGACTAACTACATAGAACATATCAGTAAAAACAACTCAAAAAATAGTTTTGATTCATGATTAGTTGAATCCATGGGTAAAAAACTTGCAGATGCTAAGGGTCAACAAATGTTAGGATTCATATAGAAAAAAAATAGCCATAAAAACTTGACTTTCGCTTTTAAAATGTAAACTTTTCTGTTCAGCTAAATTTCAAGTAGTTCTCAATGATGATCATTCTATAGTTAATTGTAGTTCTGAAATAGTCATGGGAGTAGGTGAGTACAGCATTTACCTACTCTGCCATCTTGACCAGAAACTAATGTATATTCATTGTCCCCTTATCTTGGAATTCCTAATAACCTCCTAACTTCAATGATGAACTTTGAGAATTATTACCCCATGAAAAGAGAAGACAGCTCATTGACCTATTTATAAGCAAAATAATAAATAGGCTTAAAACTAATTTGGAAAAAGAGATAATTTTTCTAAATTTCACCAGCATATTTAGCCACGCACAGTGAGACTACAAAGTGCCTATCACGAAGGAGATCATTGTCCATAAAAGAAGGCTAGGCCAAGAGTTTTGGTGCCCTAAGTTAGAAGGAAATGACCTTTTTCATGCTTGACAGTAGGAGATGTTTTAGCTAAGAAAGAAACACACCAAAAACAGATTCTTTGCTTATGAGTCTGGAAAAATAGGATTAATAGAGAACAGTTCTACACCAACACGACAGGCCAGTGTGTAGTTAAGAGGGTGGGACAATATATATATATATAAAAAAAAAAGCTTCACTTGGTACTACTGAAGTACCCTCATTTGCTGTGTGGCATTTTTGATGAAATGAGAGGAGCTAGATCTGCCACAAGGACTACTGTGTGACCCTCACAATCAAGGTAATCATCCACGTTTTGTCAGCACTTGCTGTTACCTGCTTCAATTCAGAGACAAATTTCTCTGTGAAGCTCTCTTTAGTTTCTTCATAAATCATCCACTCCTGGACCTTTAATGGGGACCTCATGTTGATAATCGTGGCTTGCTAAGACTCCTGAGGGGTTCAACTGCCATGACTGTTGGGAAACAGCAAAGGGATTTCCAAGGGTGCTTTTTCCTGGTGTTCCCAAACCACACAACCCTCAATATTCCATAGCCTCTCCATTAATCTAATCCAGTACACTCCACTGTCCCACTCTACTCACAGATCTCAAATTAGTGAGGTGCCACTGTGTGGGCCTCAGAGCCATGGCCAAATGGCAGACACTGAAGCAATCATGAGAATTGTAATTGGTATTTATTCTCACATGTGCTAGGAATGTGCTCAGGTGACCAGAGTAAACATAAATGCTTGACTTTAATTCAGAAGGATAACAAAGAATAGGTGAGTTTTAAGCCAAATTCTTAAAGAATACTGGGAGGCAGGAAAGAGTTTGGAGATTTCAGCCAATGGTAATAAAATAGTGTAAGCTAAGGACCACTTATCTGAAACCTATAAAAGAAGTACATTTGTTTTGCTGGAGTAGACACTCCACGTCAGGAAAAAAATGAGGCATAGAATCATTACACAGTAAAAACTGAGGGCAGCTGTGGAGGAACCGTTCACTATAACTTTCCTTAAGGTCAAATCTTCCTTCAATAGAGTAATAGTTCACACTTCAGAAGCAAAACTATATTCAGTATTACCCTTCAGATGAGATTATATATAGAGCATATTTATTTTTTCAATGTTTTCCCAAGAAGAATTTTATCCCTCAGGACTATTATTAAAACTGCTGTCATAATTAAACTACCCGACAACTGTAGCTACATTTATAATGCTTGAGTAGTGCTTAGCTAAAGTACCATGACACCAGAAAACACAACAAATCCTTTGGTGCGACAAGGAGTGGCCTCTATACTTAGCAACACTGTGTCTATACATATCAAAGGTAGACAAACTTCTCCCAGGACAAGCTTTGAATAACAAGGAATTTGATTAACCTTTGCAAAAAATTCTGATAAAAAGGATGAGTTTGACTTTTTGGCTTTGGCAGCCAGTATACTAGGGCTGAACTACTACAGATGTGTGCATGCATAATACATACACACACACATACTCACACACACACATTTACATATCTTGGGAAGGCAAACTCACTTTTGTTTAAGAAATTAACTTGGCTAATAGACACCTCATTGACTCTAGATTAGTCCACCAATATCTATTGAAAAATTTATATATTATCTGAGTTACATAAAGTGGAAGCATGAAATTATCTCATACCTTCATAGATCTTTATTTTGTTTTACCCTAGAGCACCAAGGGCAGGAGGACAAAGGATGAAGCTTGGACTAGGCAAGTGTCCAGATCACTGTGCAGTCCAACATTCGTAGGGCTTGACAAAATCAAGCATGCCTCAGGCAATAATGAGTACTGTATTGCCAAGAGAAGGTTGCAAGGTTGCAACAAGTATGTACTTTTCTTTCTAAGAAGCCCACGGCAGAAACACTCATTGTTTGCCTTCAGTAGTGGAGGTCAACTCCAGGATATAACAACACAAAGTCACATGAAAGTTACCCCAGTAGCCTAGGAATCATGCTGATATTCACATGTGTAACACATTGAGAAAGCACATAGAAATCCAGAAAATATGTTGAACGTCCTCTAGAAGACATACTGGTTACAAGGACTCTCCAGGAAGTTATATAGCTCAAAAATAATAATAAATGTGATTAAGATAACTTGCCACCATTCTTTTTTTTTTTTTTTTTTTTTTTTTTTTTTTTGTATTTTCCTGAAGCTGGAAACAGGGAGGCAGTCAGACAGACTCTCATGCGCCATACCAAGATCCACCCGGCATGCCCACCAGGGGGCGATGTTCTGCCCCTCTGGGGCATCGCTCTGTTGCATCCAGAGCCACTCTAGCACCTGAGGCAGAGGCCACAGAGCCATCCCCAGCGCCCGGGCCATCTTTGCTCCAATGGAGCCTTGGCTGCAGGAGGGGAAGAGAGAGACAGAGAGGAAGGAGAGGGAGAGGAAGGAGATGGGCGCTTCTCCTGTGTGCCCTGGCCAGGAATCAAACCCAGGACTCCTGCATGCCAGGCCGATGCTCTACCATTGAGCCAACCAGCCAGGGCCGCCACCGTTCTTTATAGTGCTTCCACTGGGTCATGACTACCCCAACCCATCTCAGAGGGCCCTGAGCTTTCTCATATGCATCCTTTATATTTACTATCATCTCTAACTCAGTCATATCTGGACAGTGTACCACAGCTACTTTTAGTAAAAAAAAAAAAACATACTGAGGACTCTATCAGTATGTTCTTACCTGCAGTAGCCTGCAGGTAAGAACAGTTTCTGGCCATTTTCATTTTCAAAGGTAGTAGCACATGAAACAAGTCTTTGAAGTTACAGAGCTTCCACCAGCCTGCACTACGAGGAAGAACTCATGAGTTCAAGCAGCAGAAGGTCATGTAAGAAGAGTCTGTCCACAGGTGGCCTCATCAACCAAGAAAACTAAAGAGAACAGATATCACCTATCAGGAACCAAAGTAGATTTCCCAATCCTGGCAAGCAAACAAAATGACAAATAGAGGTCATCAGTGGGGCACCAGAGATGGGCCAGGTTGTGACGCATGTCTTGGGTAGGGTACAAGTAAACCTTCAGGACAAGAAGATGGATTGACGTAGCAGAAGATCTAAGATGATAAAGTTGAGAAAATACGTCGTTAGATGAAGTCAAATGGATAAACAACTAAAATGGGTAAAAAGCTAAATAACAGTATAAATCATGATTCACGGCACCAAGGTGATACTCTGGTGTTTTTCAAGCCTCCTCCAGTCACTGCCACCACCGTCACCTCAGGACTGACCCTCACAGAAAAGATGTTTGAGTTTATTCATGAATGAATTGGCACTCATCAGGCAATGAGAAAATTCAATTTAACTGAGCCTACCTTGGGTGTAGGGAAGCAAGAAAGATCAACCTTGGATAAAGAAACAAAAGATGAAAGCAAACATAACACTGAACAGATTTTAATAAAGTTTGCCTCAGCTACATGAGACCTAGAGGAGAAAATTTCACTTTATACCTACTTTTATTTGAATATTAAGAAAATATGCAGAAGAAATCTCACAAACCTGTGACATTCTTCACACTAAACAACAACAACAAAAAAATACAAGAGTCTCCATATTCAGTGAGTGTGTGTCCTTAATGAGGCAGGATATAGTCTGTCATCTGACTCTGAAATTGAGGCCCAACCCACCAGCCAGGCATGTCAGGAAGCACTGCATTAGATGTCTCAGTTCATCAATCTAATAAATGAATTCTCAAATGTCATTTTTCCTCCATATGTAGCAAACATTTTCTATTATTTAGTTATACTATTCTAATTGGCTTAACTCCCAATGTACCAGCATGGTTTCCTCTTTGAGAAATGCTTATGTCACTGCGGGAGGGGAAAACATTGCATGAGAAAGGGATGGCAGTTCAAAGCGACATGTAGTGTATATGCTTGTCAGGATGGAAAATAAGCATGCTAAATTTATATTTTTCAATTAAGGATCATAAAATCAGCTGGTAATATACCTTTTATTTCAGTAAGAGAGAAACATTATTTACCTCAAATATTCTTCAAAGCAAAATAAAGATTTTAATTAAATTTCTACAGAAAGATATTCTTCCGATCTATTTGTCATGTGTAACAACTGTGGTAAAGTTATTGACAGCATTTGAGAAAAGAGCACAAAATGATATATGTAGGTTTTAAATCTGGGTGAAATAACTATCCCAGCTACAAATTAGCACATTGATCAGAAGGGTAACAGCCTATGCCACCCTAACGTATTCTACTGTGGCATATCGATTATTTTTGAGCTGAAAACATTTAAGAATAAGAAGACATAAGTTCTCTACCCTCTTCCTATTGGCTTTAAAGCAGGGCATAAGTTTGTAAAGCTACCTGCCCTTCCCTTCTTTAGTGGGAAAGATAGAAGTTATTCACTGGAGAGGACTCTAGACCCTTATTACCCCAGAGAAACCTATGTAACAACCCAAGCTAAAACTAGTCTTTGCTTACCGTTAGTTTCCATATATATTTGACTTTCCAAAACTTGAGGAATCTAGAAGTTCAAAGTTTTTTCCTCCATCTTGTCATGTCTCTGCAATTACTGTTCTTAACTAAGAGGCTATGTAAGCCCAAGTTCTAATAACCCTGTGAGGTTTTATTTATTATTGAGCACGCCTGCATTTATGTGTAATGGATGTGTTATAAAACTTTTGTTTGGTTTGGTTAATCTTCTTTTTTCCATAGTCTAATTTTTTGATGATGCTGAAAATAGCACCAGGTGTTAGACTGAACCTTGGTTCCACAACCTTGGTACTGGAATTTTGGCTAAGAAAGAATTCAGAGCCAAGACTCAAACTATCATATAAGAGAAACTTTATTTAAAAAGTCACAGAGGTAAAAGAAACGGGCTTAAGGAAACAAGTTACAGAGACAAAAAAAAGGATGAGGTAATGTGCCTGGGTGCAGAAAAGAAGGAGGTCATTAGTCAATGCAGCTGGTCCTTAAGTCAGCCATGGTGTCACTTGTCTGATGTTGCCACTTTTCTGGAGCTGAACCACAACTGAAGCCTAGATGTATTTGATGTGAGTCATAACCTCATTGTCCTAGAGACTTAATGTTAAAGGCTATTCTCCAGCCCCCTTGTTTGTTCCTTCTCTAAAGAAGTCTTTCCTGCGTAATCAGTGACATGCTAGAAGAGGAAAGGTTAGAGGAGAGTCTGAACCACATGACCAGCCATATGAAAGGTCTAAACTGCATGACCAGTGATAAGAAAGGTTAACCTGGAGGTGAGGTCCCTGTTTTCACAGTTTCGCCTGTTGCTAGGCATCTGGGTCTTTCTATCCTGGTGACCTGTACCTGGCCGATTGTCCTTGCTTTCCTCATGCCTAATGGCTTACTACAATTTCAGGACTGCAGCCAGTAAACCTAAGATGGTAGAGAAAGATAATTCTATTCCTCCCTTATGAATACTTTTCTGTGCATCAAAATTCTGAATAGACACTTAAACCATAATGAGTTTAATTATTAAAATATTTTGCTAGTTCAGAGTGGTTAAGTCAATAGAAAAATATTTTAAGTGTCAAACATAAACTAAAATACATATATATAAAAAGAAATTTTGCCAAGCCCCAAATGTTATATTAACTTTTTTTTAACAATATTAAATTTGTCAACATGAGAAACAAACAAACCTATAAAAATTTTTATGGGTTCATTTTAGCCAAACTGGCGACAATTGCCTGGAACAAAATCACCACAGATTGAGAAAATGCTCCAGAAAATGGCAGTTTTGCAATTTATTTCATACATTACAATCAAAGGGGAAATTATAATGGGGTTATATGAAATTCATTGGTGATAGATTAAAGAGGTGGGAGAAAGTCAAACATATAATATATGAACAAAGAAATACATTATATTCTATGTTAAGCTTGTACAAAATGAAATCACTTTTTTTTTTTTTTTTGTATTTTTTCTGAAGCTGGAAACGGGGAGAGACAGTCAGACAGACTCCCGCATGCGCCCGACCGGGATCCACCTGGCACGCCCACCAGGGGGCGATGCTCTGCCCCTCCGGGGTGTCGCTCTGCCATGACCAGAGCCACTCTAGTGCCTGGGGCAGAGGCCAAGGAGCCATCCTCAGCGCCCGGGCCATCTTTGCTCCAATGAAGCCTTGGCTGCGGGAGGGGAAGAGAGAGACAGAGAGGAAGGAGAGGGGGGTGGAGAAGCAAATGGGCGCTTCTCCTATGTGCCCTGGCCAGGAATCGAACCCGGGTCCCCCACACTCCAGGCCGACGCTCTACCGCTGAGCCAACTGGCCAGGGCCTGAAATCACTATTTTATAATAATATGGTAAACCTAACCAATGCAAACAGATTAAATAAGCCAGGAAGTGAATTTATTTAGTTTAACTGTCTATATTTATCACACAAATGTAATGATTATATAACCATGGTCCCTATGTTAGACATCAGAATCTGTGGTTAAGTTGTAGGTGGATGGACTGATCCATGTTTCACGAGGATCACACACACTTAATGCATATATATGTGAAAATGGTATGCATATTAAAATCATGTATAGATGAGTCATTAAGTGTAAATAAATCTGATTCAGATTCTTATAAAGGAAAATTATTTAAAAGTTCACTAGTGGACACAGCAGGGGCCACATACTAAATTTGACAAGCTCAGGGAGGCCTGCGCGGCAGCCTTTAAACTCAGAGACTTAAGGTAACCACATAGGATGGTCTTAATTTAAAACTGTCTAACTAAAAGCAGTTCATGGCAGATAGACATGTCCTAGACGGGTATTTTCTCTAACAAAAGTCCATCTTTACCATAACTAAGCCTTTTGTCTTTTTTATGGTGTATGTATGTATGCATGTATGTATGTATGTATTTATTTTTGCATTTACCAAAAACATGCCTGATAACATACTTTTGAAATATCAAAGAAATTTCCTTTCTCCGTCCCTCTCAAAGCACAACCACCATACCAGAGCAGAGACCACCAATCCCTTCATTGTTATTATTTAATGTTAAGTGTGAACTATCCTATACCCAGCCATGTAAACAAGTATGAGTTTAATTATTTTACTTTTTATCCAGTCTCAGAATTATGACCTTAAAGATTAACTTCTAATTTAACAGATGAAGAGACTAAGGACTCAAAATCTGCTCAATTCAATCTGTGTAGCTAAATCAGGAGCAAAGCACTTGCTGGAATCTGAATCATCTCAATTAGTTTGCAGAACAAGAATGGTAAAACGGCATGTCAGGCCACTTGAGTTCTAATCTTAAAACTACTGCTAATAAACTGTGTTGATTTTGGGCTAGAGTTTCTCAAGCATTGGCATAGATGAGTGCAGATATGTTTTAGACCCTAGTATGCCTGGGCAGAAACTGAGGAAGCCTGAACTCTTGGGTCAGTTCCCCAAAAGCAACTGTCCACATATGCCAAACAACTACTATCAGCTTCTGTTAGTGTGGTGATGTGAAGAGATTGGAAAGAATTTAATCTTTAGTACTTGAGGCAATGATATCTAACTTATCCATACCTCAGATACCTCCTCTGTGAAGCTATGGACTTGAACTACATTAGTTGCACAATACTTTGCAAACAGTTCTTTCATTTATCACATTATGATAGATCCTTGGGAGGATACAGTTATGAATAAGGCAGCGTGCATTGTATTAATCAGAATAAGTAAGGCTATGGCATGGCATCAAGTAAATACCAAAATCCCAGGAGCTTAATCCAACTCAAGCCATCTGATTGCTATGCCATCTGGAATATGTGGCATACGAGGTAGTGGCAGGAGGGAAAGTGAAATGCAAGAGACATACCAGCTCTTAACTGCTAACTCAGAAATGATGCACATTAATTCTGCTTTCATCTAATTGTTCAGAATTAGTTACATGTTCCTATTCTAATTGTCAGGGTGCTAGAAAATTAATAGATCATTAAAGACATATAAATAAACTTTATAGCAACTTTATCCTAAGATAAGATACTAAGATTCTATTTTTCTTTATATAATAAGTACAGTATTTGTTCACTCAATGAATCCTGATTTAGTGGTTTCAAAATATATGACAGTGGGGGGATTCCTAACACAAAAAACGCAGCCTTTTTATTCAGGTAAAATATAACACTAATAATAATAATAATGATACACATCATTATAAGTCTTTAAATTTTTAAAATTCTTTCACGTACATGAAAGTAACAACCACCATATATGACTGTGCTAAAAAATCATTGTCACCAGTGGCATCATTGTTGTTCTGTTGTTGGGTCTCATTTGATTCTCTACAAGCCAAGGAAAGTTATATTCAAAAGGCTAAGTGATTGTCAGAGAATACACAACTTAACAGACAAGAGCAGGGTTGCCACTCTAACAAACCTTGACACCGAGTCTAATCACCTTTGAACATTTTAACAGGGAGTAAAACAATTCTTTGTTTGGAGCCCCAGTTCATCTTTAATTTCTAAACAATTGTCTTAGTTGCATGAGATAATGAGTTAACCAGGAGATGATTTGAGCAAACTTTTCTAAGATTTTATCAAACCTCAATTCTTTTACAGTCATATGACTAACAGCACAGAGTTAAATAACTTTAATAAAACCTGTAAGTATGATTTGGAAATGTCACAATTCTTATGATATCCTTACTTAAACTGATGACTATCAAAGTCGCTCTCAATTCTAAAATCTGATGATCAGCATAATGAAGTGTATCAGAAAAATTTCTCTTTACTTATTTCACTGTGTATGTAACTTTCACACTCTCTGGTAGTATAGCTTTTGCTTAAGCTTAAATTAGAAAGTCATTACTGTTTTAATGGGAGATTCTATTCAGGACTCAAACCCTGACAAGTCTTTTGTAACTTTCTAAGCCTATTAATAATTTTAATTTTTATTATCTAAACAAGTTAAATTTTTTTAAATTATCTAAGTATTTCACCCCTGCAGTGTTGGTCAGTACTTCCAGTATCTAGTTCTTTCCAGTGTAATATTCCATAACATTCTAATACTATTTGTATATTTGGAGACAAATTTAGCCCAATGAAGGGTTAATATTTACCCTCTTTTTAATGTTTTCCTTGTTTCTCTTTATTTTTCTCCTTTTCTTCCTTTTCAGAGGAAGTAAATGAAAGAGCCTGAAACAGATCTAAACTCTAAGGAATCTGACCTGTGGTGGCACAATGGATAAAACATCAACCTGGAATGCTGAGGTTGCCAGTTCAAAACCTCCAGCTTGCCTGGTTAAGGCACATAGAAGAACCAATAACTATGAGTTGATGCTTGCCACTTCCCCCCATTTCTCTCTCTCTCTCTCTCTCTCTAAAATCCATAAATAAAATCTTAAAAATAAAATAAAAAATTGTAGGAAAATCCCCACTATTCCACATAACTACTGCATAGTTAAGAAGAGACAGGTGAAAAGAAGTATTCTAAATAAAGGAATAATTAATACTAAATGGTCTCCTTCATCGACCCTGTCTTCTCCCCCATACCTGTGGAATGAGGGATCGTTAGGATGACTGTCTGGCTCATGTGGGGAAATGGTCAAAGCAGCACTGGCACAAGATTGCAGGGTCACAGTTTATTGGAAAAAATCACAAAGCAGGAATTGCCCATTTTTTATAGGGTAGTAAATGAGGCCCTTGACTATGAAACATAAAGTACATGATTATAGGTGTGTCAGCCCCTCTCTGCTGTAGAAGAATCAGAGTACAAGTGTTATAATGACAGGGATCCCTGGTAATTGGAGAAGACCCAGAAGCATTAATGCTAGTCACGGTTAGCCTGTCCGCAACCCCTACTCTGAAGTAGAATTAATGGTCCTGTTGCTCTTTCTAACCAGAAACCTTCAGGGCTTTTAAAATCAATGACCCTTCCACTCTTCCTTAGGTAAACATAAACTACTCTTGACAGTAGTTACTCAGCCATTTTAACTGTTCTCCAGCGTCAACCAGTGGTGCTATGACTAGTCACAAACTCTTAGGAGTTAAAATAATAGATTACAATGACTTAAGATCACTTATTGATTTAGGGAAAGAAAAAGGAACTAAATAAAAGGTTAACTTCACCAATTCTCCAAAAGCCAGTCTCCCAAGAAAAGAGTTGATTTCTTGCACAGCTCCATGGAAATTGGCTACAGCCCAAGATCAAGGCAGTCATTCATGGTCAACTGCAATGCTTGAAGCCTAGGCCTCTGAACAAGTTGGGGGAGAGACTGAAACTATACCCAACCGGAAACTCAGAGAAGTGGCAAAACAAGGTTGCAGCCAATGCACTATCACATTATATAACTTTATTATCAGCCTTTAATTGTACCAGAGGAGTTGGCTTAAAAGAGTACAACCCAAAGAATTGGGGTCCCTCTCATAGAATTTGATGAGGAGCCCTGATAGATTTTGTGTACCACCTTGGAAAGAATGGATGTGCGAGGAGCATGGCCCACATTTCTTCTGCTTATGCTCTATTAATGAGTTTTCCACACTGCTGTTCTGGTAGGCCTTCCTTGAATGCTGTTTTGCAATTCATCTTTATTTGCACAACAGAGGCATTACAAGTTATCATTGAAACAAGAACATTATAAGGTTGAAAAGAGCACTGTTACTATTTACACCTGGAAAACAGTACTGTCTCTGGAAATCCAGGACACGTGGTCACCCTAGAGACATTACCTTTCAGAGAAGAACATTGGTCATCACAAAGCCTAGAATCCTGGAAATCATAAGTAATCAAAGTCACTCCGCATAAAGAGAAACCTGACAGTATGAGCAGTGGTGGGATTCAGCCGGTTTGCACTGGTTCGGCAGAACTAATACCTAATTTTTTGTTGAGTTCAGCAAACTGGTTGTTAAAATGGCACCTGTATTCAGTGTTCTCTCTAAGGTGGGGTTTTTCAAAGATGAACATTACATGTTGAGAGAAGTCACTTAACTGTTTCTAATATATCAAACACAATGACTATTAATCTAATCGGCCTACCTCTAAAGCAGGGGTCCCCAAACTTTTTACACAGGAGGCCAGTTCACTGTCTCTCAGACCGTTGGAGGGCCAGACTATAAAAAAAATTATGAACAAATCCCTATGCACACTGCACATATCTTATTTTAAAGGAAAAAAACAAAATGGGAACAAATACAATATTTAAAATAAAGAACAAGTAAATTTAAATCAACAAACTGACCAGTATTTTAATGGGAACTATGCTCTCTCACTGACCACCAATGAAAGAGGTGCCCCTTCCGGAAGTGCAGTGGGGGCTGGAAAAATGGCCTCAGGGGGCTGTAGTTTAGGGACCCCTGCTCTTAAAGAATGGGATCCTATCCTACAGTGAAAAGACGGTTAAGGATAAATCACACAGGTGATAATGCTTGGATAAAAGTGAAGAAAATTGCAAGTGAGGATGCCAGTCAAAAAGCAATATGGTAATATCTTAAATAACAGTATTATCATCTTTTGTCAGATATTATTTAATATTTTTTCATTAATATTTAAGTCACTTTCTTATAATATATTTTAGGTTTGTGTACCTCTTTTATTGTTCTTATTTAAGTATTAAGTGCATGAAATAATAAACTACCTTTTAGCACATCTTTTTTTATATTATACTTAAAAAGGTCATTAGGTCAGAAAAGTGGTTGTTAAATTATTTGAATCCCACCACTAAGTATGAGGCCGTGTGTGTGTGTGTGTGTGTGTGTGTGTATTTGTGTGCATTGGAGGCCTATGGAGGGTAACATAAACTTATTCAAAGGGTTATTATATGGCAAATTGAAAAAGTTTATTCTCTAGCACTAGAGCTGAGGAAGAGTGGATACCTTTCATGAGTACAGTGGGATGTTTTCTATGAGTGAGGAACTGTATGCATAGCTCCTAAGACACTTTGAAGACCATAATTTACAAACTATTATCATGAAAAGAAAACATCTCGTTGGCTTTGTAATACCAAGAATCTGAATGTACTAGTAAATAGTCAAACCAAGGCAGAAAGATAACGCAATGCAGGAAAAAAAAAATTAGAAATTTTCCAGCATGTGACTGGTCATCCAGGACAGGCCATGGAAAATAATGTAATTCTATGCCTCATTTGCAGGCATGAAGAAAAATTATAGCAATATGTTATTACCAAGGTGTAATTAATCAATATAACATAAAAAATGTGAAAGTTTAGCATTTCATTCAAAATCGCTCTTTATTTACATGAAATTAAAAGATTTAAGGACTACCTGAACAATGATGGAATTTTATTAACACTGATTTTTTGGAAAATGGAATAATTGTTTATAATATTAATTCTTTAAAATAGACTTGAAGTTTGACTAAATAATGAAGGTGACATAATTTGTCTTCAAATAAACTTCACCTTCATCCTCTACTTTCTCATCCTTGAAGCAATAATTTTTTGTCTAACTTCTACTGTTTCCCACCTCTTCTCTTCTTTACTCTCAGGAATGGGTTGAATCAAATAAGCTCTCTCACAATTAAAATGAATAAGAAAGGTGAAATTTATAATCTGCCAGTTATTTTATATTTTAAATACATTTGTGATACCTTCATTTAGTGAATAGAATTCCAGAGATCAGTCTTATCAACTAAGAATCATTTGAAAGACTGTTCTTAGCCTCTGAATTTTTTCATGTAGGAAGCTACCAATTCTTCCTACTAGATAATTTGTATTATATATATCCACTCTAGTAATACCAAAGTTAAACTGCTATGATCTTTCTTTATTAATAATAACAGCTAGGTATTGTATTTAGGGTTTTGTTTGCTAAGCATTGCACAAATCACTTTATACATATTATCTCATCCTTTTAAAAATTACATTTATTAATTGATATTTAGAAAGAGAAGAAGGGAGGGAGAGGGAGACAGACAGGGGGAAAGAGAGAAAGAGAAACATCAATTTGCTGTTCCACTCATTTATGCACTCATGGGTTGACTCTTGTATGTGCCCTGACCAGGAATCAACCCCACAATCTTGGGGAGTACTGGGGACAACACTCCAACCAACTGAGCCAAACAACTGGCCAGGGAGTTTATCTTATCCTTTAATCCTCTTGAATGTAGAAATGATATATCATTGATATAGCACTAAAGGAAATTTTGGTGGAAAAAGTTGAAGAATTTGTTTAAAATTGAGTGAGCTAGTGATTTGGTTGTGTCCTATCTCTAGGTATGTCAAATTCACAAATCTGTCTTCTCCACCTACAGGCTTTACTTCATGTTAACATGCTCAAACTAATGTCATGAACATTTCAGATGTGAATACTGAGAAAATACATAGAAACAAGAGTGCCCTTTTATTTGTAACTTGTCCAATGACTCATATCTTATTTCTCATTGATACATATGCCTCTGGAAGATTTAATCAGAGCTCACTCAGACATTGCAGGACCAATGAGAGACTATTAAGCTTCTCTCAAACTTCAGTATCTCTCCTTCCCTCTCGCTTTGTCTCAGAAATACATAAGTTCAACATTTCGTTCTTCTTTTTGTTTAAATTATTTTAGGTAAAGTGATTTATTCTTTCTGGGAACGTATGATATTGTTTCTTCTGGTGGTCAGTTTAACATAAATTCAGCTGATTAAATAGAACAGAATCAATTATCTTTATATTGACCCAGAGGAAAAAGTAGTAGAAATGGGAAAGTTCTAACTGATCAGAATCAACCATTTGATCAAATTGAACGGTCAACAAAGCTCTAAATGATCCTTCATTAATGAGGATAAATTGGAGATATAGTTGCAGTGGTAGTAATAAAAGAGGCTACAGCCCTGTGTGCTAATGAAAAAGGGCAAGATAGGCTAAAAAGGTTTAGTGTGACTTCATCACCAGTAAATTCAGTAGTTGCTCTCATAGCCCTAGCTGTTTCAAACATTGGGACTGAGACTGAATCCATTGCATAGAATGATGGCATTTGGTAGGTTGCCTTTAACATTGCCAATGTCTTACTTCTTAGTCACTGACCCCTGATTACCCAGACCAATACACATTCCTGTGGCAAATCTTCCAATATATAGTTGTGAGGGCTACCTAAACTACACTTTTTTGTTTTCCATCAGTGAGTGGGTTAGGATTTAGCACAACCACCTCTGTCCCGTGGTGTCCAAAGCTTTCACTTTATCATAGGTTAGCAAAGCAGAAGCCTCAGTCCAATAGGCTCAACAGCATTATTATTGTACCTTTGCCAGGAGGGGTAGCTAATAATCACCAATAAAATTCAGAAAATTATTCATCAAGTAACCTTTCTTAGAATTACATGGTTGGATTCAAACACTTAATCTCTCTGGGAGTCAAGGAGAATCTGTTGTCACTTTGCCTTTCCCTTCCTCAAAAAATGGCTCAGCACTTTACTCTGAATGTCAGTGGCAGCATATACCTACCTTGGTCCTTTTTATCTGTTAATATGTGAATAAGTGTCTCTTGAATGGAGACCAACCAATAAGCTGAACTAGAGGCTATACACAAGCTGATGATATGCAAGCTCTATTTTGGGGATTCCCAAATTATAATGAGCAATTTGACTATTATTCTCTGTGACTGGTGACTTTGCTGAGAGGAGCTTCTGGCAAAGGTATCTATGAAATTGGAAAACTGTCTTGTTAGCTTGCAAGGGGGTAAAATTTAAGGCCCTTCACAGTGCTTGAATCCTCTTAACAGAAATTTGTAAAAATATACACTATACTGATTTCATTTATTTATTTATTTATTTATTTATTTAGAGGTATGGAGAGAGGGAGCAAAGAGATAAGAGTGAGCAACATCAACTCGTAGTTGCTGCACTTTAGTTGTTCATTGATTGCTTCTCATATGTGCCTTGACAAGGGTTGGGGTTGGGGCCTCAAGCTGAACCAGTCCCCTTGTTCAGGCCTGCAAACTTGGAATCATGCTGATAATCCCACACTCAAGCCGGTGACCCCACACAGAAGCCTATGACTTCAGGATTTCAAAGCCGGGATTTCCTAAGCATTCCAGGTCACTGCTTTATCCATTGTGCCACCACTGGTCAGGCTACACTACACTAACTTTTAGTTTTGAAAAGCATTGTGGGTTTTTTTTGGGGGGGGGAGCAGAGAACACACCAGTATACAATTTTTTTTAAAAGCAACATTAACACAGTAAGTTTAAGGGAAGCTTCCAATTGAAGGCTCCTCTGGTAGAAATAAAAGTTTATGTATCAGAATAAGTTGAGAAAGATGCAGAACTGGGCATCAAGTGTAATAGAGAAACATTTTTTCTATTGTATTTTTCAAAAAATCATTGCTGCAGATAAATTATTAAATATTTTTTTAATTACCATTTTAATTAAAATGAAGACTGGAGAACTTAAGTGTAGGAAGAGGGAATACCAGTGCTTAAAACCCTTGAAACATCAGAATTTAAAGCTATCAGTTTTCGTATTATCCTTTGGGTCATCTATTAAGTTTCTAGGTGAATGTTAAACTATATTAATAAAAGAACAAAAACACTTAATTCCCCGTTAATTTAGTGTATAAGTACAGATTATAGAGATAAGAACACATTGTTATTCCCTCTATTCTACATAAAACAGTTCTGATGATTCAAATGAACTTCTGTTTTATTTTATTTATAAACAGTAAAGATCAAGGTTTTTGATGTATAGTTATGTGAAGATTTAATGTATATAAATTTTTTAAGGATGACTTCAAAGAGCATGCAGAGAAGTTCCAGCATCCGAAATAGTTCTTTTAGGCAGCCACTTCTATTCAGAGCCTCCTCACTCATAAGCTTTGGAAAACACTGATCTGTTCTTTATTCCTTTTGCGGGAGGATAGGAAACATTTCCAAAATGTTATATTAATGGAATCATATAGTATGTCTATATAACCTTTTGAGTTTGAGTTCTTGATTTAGCATAATTCCCTGGAGTCATCCAAATTCTGGCATGTATCAACCATTCACTTCTTTTTAATGGTAAATAGTATTCCATATGAAGAGTACAAGAGTTTGTTTATGTATTCATCTATTGCAAAATGTTTATGATGCTTCTGGTTCTAGATGATCACTAACAATACCGCTATAAACATTTGTGTACAGGTTTCAAGTGAATATAAACTTTCGTTTCTTTAATATCCATACTAAAAGGTGAGATTGCTGGGACCAATAGTAAGTGTGTAATTAATTCATTGAAAAACACTCAGTTCCCCATAGCAGCTGTACAAGTTTGCATTCCTATCAGCAATGTACAAGTGTTCTTTTTACTCTACATCCTCATCAGCACTGGGTATTATCAGTATTTTATATTTAGCCCAAGCTATAGGTGTGTAGAGCTATCTCGTGATGGTTTTAAATTTCATTTCTCTAATGACTAATAACACAGAACACATTTTCTTTTTTTATCATTATTTACTGATTATTTTAGAGAAAGAGGAGAAAACTAAAAGAGAGAGAAAAATCAATTTGTTATTGCACTTATTTATGCATTTATTGGTTGATTTTCCATGTGTCCTGACCAGGAGATTAAACCCACAATCTTGGTGTATCAGGATGATGCTCTGCAGTGCTGGTCAACCTGGTCCCTACCGCCCACTAGTGGGTGTTCCAGCTTTCATGGTAGGCAGCAGCGGAGCAACCAAAGTATAAATAAAAAGATAGATTATTTAAATATAGTTATTTTATAAAGATTTATTCTGCCAAACTTAGTGAAAATCCTACATAAAGTACTTGGTAAGTAATTATTATTATATGTTTTAACTTGCTGTAACTCTGCTTTATAAATTTTATAAAGTAGAGTTACTTCCCTACTTTATAAATCACCATTACTGTGGAACTGGTGGACAGTTAGAAAATTTTACTACTAACAGAGATACAAAAGTGGGCGGTAGTTATAAAAAGGTTCACTACCCCTGCTCTAGAGTCTATCCAACTGAGCAACCCAGCCAGGGCTCAGAACACATTTTTATGTGTTTATTTTTTATCTATATATCTTTTTGGTGAAGTATCTATTTCAATCTTCTGCCCACTTTTTTAATTGTGTTGTTTATATTCTAATTTTTGAATATTGAAAGTTCTTTATATATTCTGATACAAATCCTTTGTCTGATACATGATTTGCTAGTATTTTCTCTCATTCTATGAGTTGTTCTTTTATTCTCTTAATGTCCCATGTAGCACAACAGTTTTTATTTTGATGAAGTCCAATTTGTCAGTTATTTTTTTTGATGGGCTGTATATTTGGTGCTGAATCTAAGAATTTTTTCCTAAACAAATGTCAAGAGGATTTTCTCCTCCTATTTTTTCTTCTAAGTATTTTATAGTTTTACTTTCTCATTTACATCTACTGTATAGTTTGAGTTAAATTTTGCTTATCGAGTAAGGTATAAAGAAGGTTCAGTGTTTTGCATGTGAATTTTTACTTACTCTAACATTATTTGTTGAAAGACAGTCCTTTAGTCATTGAATTGTCAGTGCATCTTTGTTAAATTTCAGCCATATTTGTATAGGCCTATTTCTGGAGTTTCCTTTCTGTTCCAATGTTCAGTAGACTTATCCTTTCAGCAATACCAATCCACCTTGATTATTAAAGCTTTATAAAGTGTCCTAAAATTTGATAATGTGTTTTCTTTCATTCTATTCTTTTTAAAAATTATATGGCCAGTTCGTTGGCCATTCCACTTATATTTTCTGATTGGCCTGTTGCTTTTCCAAAAAATATTCTGCTGGGATATTAAATGGATTTGTATTAAGTTCATTAATAAAAATGGAGAGAATTGATATTTTAGCTGTAATTATTCTTTTAGTCCATGAACACATGTTTCTGCATTAAAATAATCAATATTTTATTGTCTTCAGCATACAGATCATACACTTATTTTCTTATATTTATTCCAAAGTATTTCATTTTGAAACTATCACAAATATTATTAACCTTTAAAACTTCAGTTTATAACTGTTCATTGTTAGTGTATAAAAATATAATTGGAATTTTTTATTGCTTTTTTATCTGGTAACCTTGCTAAACTCAATTATTAGTATTAGGAGTTTTAAAAATAGATTTCCTTTTTTTTTAGTTTTTTTTTTATTTATTGGTTAACATGTTTCATCAAAATGTACAGGTTCAACCTGTGGTGGCACAGTGGATAAAGTGTCGACCTGGAAATGCTGAGGTCGCCGGTTAGAAACCCTGGGCTTGCCTGGTCAAGGCACATATGGGAGTTGATGCTTCCTGCTCCTCCCCCCTTCTCTCTGTATCTCTCTCCTCTCTCTCTCCCCCCCCTCTCTCTCCTTTCTAAAATGAATAAATAAAATTTAAAAAAAATCAATGGAAAAATTTTAAGGGAGAGGGAAAGGGGGAGGGGGAGGGACACAAAGAAAACTAGATAGAAGGTGACAGAGGACAATCTGACTTTGGGTGATGGGTATGCAACATAATTGAACAACAAGATAACCTGGACTTGTTATCTTTCAATATATGTATCCTGATTTATTGATGTCGCCCCATTAAAAATAAAATTATTTAAAAATGAAATAAATAAAATAAAATAAATATACAGGTTCAAGTGTACAACTCAATATAGCACTAAAACAATCTACATAAACTGTAGCCTGAAAACAAATTTTTTTTCTTTCCAATCATTTGGATAGAAAGAAAAGGAATATGCCTTTTGTTTCACTTCTAAACCTATTGTATTTAATTCCAGTACAATGTTGTATAGGAGTGGTGAGAGTAGACATCCTTGCTAGTTTCTGATGTGAGGGAGAAACAAGTCTTTCATCACAAAATACAATCCTAGCTGTACTTTTTCATAAATAGCTTTCATTAAATTGTAGACATTCTCTTCTATTCCAACTGCACTAAGAGTTTTTATTACAAAATGGATGCTGAATTTTGTCAAATGCTTTTTCTAGATCTATTGATATGATCCTTTGTCTTTTCTGTCATTAAGTCTGTTAATGTGGTTTCATGTATGGGCTGATTTTACACTAGAAAAATGATCTGGCATTTCTAATACCTGGGTGTTTCCCTGGGATAAACCTTATATGTTGTGATTTATTATTCTTTTTAAAACTTGCTAATATTTTGTTGAGAATTAGTCTGTCTATGTTCAAAAGGAATATTGGTCTGTAGTTTTCATTTCTTGTGCTGACTTTGTCTACTTTTGATTTTGGTGTAATGCTGACCTTATAACGTAAGTTAAGAAATATTGTCTCCTTTTCTAACTCAATGAGAGATTTGAAGAATTGATATGATATCCTCTTTAGATATTTATTAAAGTTCATCAGTAAAACCATATGAACTTGGAAATAGTATTTTCAAGGTGTTTATCTACATATTAATGAGATTTTTCAATAGATAAAGGATAACCTACATTATCTAGTTCTTCTTTTTTAAGATTTTCTTTCTTTGCTTTAATTTTAAAAAAATTTTTATTAATTTTTAGAAAGGAAAGAGAATGAGAGAGAGAGAGAGAGAGAGAGAGAGAGAGAGAGAGAAGGGGGAGGGAGGAGCAGGAAGCATCAACTCCCATATGTGCCTTGACCAGGCAAGCCCAGGGTTTTGAACCGGCAACCTCAGCGTTATCCACTGTGCCACCACAGGTCAGGCTCTTTTTTTTTTTTTTTTTTTTTTTTTTTTTTAGTGAGAAAGAGAGAGAGACAGGAAGAGAGAGAGGTGAGAAGCATCAACTTATAGTTGTGGCACCTTAGTTGTTCATTTGTTACTTTCTTTTTCTTATTTTATTTAGAAAATTCAATTTAACAGGACATTGATCAATAAGAGTACATTGGTTTCGGCCTGACCTGTGGTGATGCAGTGTATCAAGTGTCAATCTGGAATGCTGAGGTCGCTGATTTGAAACTCTGGGCTTGCTGGGTTGGGACACATATGGGAGTTGATGCTTCCTGATCCTCCCCCCCTTCTCTCTCTCTCTCTCTCTTCTCTAAAATGAATAAATAAAAATAATTAAAAAAAATAAAAGAGTACATAGGTTTCAGGTAAGAACTATTGATCATGCTGTATACTTACCTAAAGTCAAATCATTTTCTGTCACCATATATTAGTCCCTCTTTACTCCCTTCTCCCCACTCCCTCCCCCACAACCCCATCTCCTTGGTGACCACTACACTTTTATCTATGTCCATAATTCTCAGTTTTAGATCCCACTTATATGTGAAATCATAATCATACAGTTCTTAACTTTTTCTGATTTGCTTATTTCACTCAGTATAATGTTCTCAAGGTCTATTCGTGTTGGAAATTGCAATAGGTAATCATTTCTTACTTCTGAGTAGTATTCCATTGTATGTATGTACCACATCTACTTTATCCAATCCTCTATCGAGGAACACTTTGGTTGTTTCCATGACTTGGCCACTGTGAAAAATGTTGCAAATAACACAACAGTCTCAACACATGACATTTTGAGTTTACGACTAACTCCTATTAAAACTGAAAAAAAAAATTGAAACGTGAGTTTTTTGGCTAATGGCATTAGCATCGTATTTATAGACTACATGGGCAAACTAGTTTGGTTGCACAAGGTGGAAAAATACTCAGTACAGTATATTTATGCCCTTTTCCTTTTCTCTGGCATAGTTGTGTTTTTTATGATCTAGATTATGATTTTATAACTGTGTTAGGATAGGTAAGTGATTTAGGCTAGGGTGTGTTTCAACTTTCACCAAATTTGGGTCATGTCACTGTCGTAGGAATGGAACTATGTCATAATCCGAGAATCCCTTGTATTCCCTCTTTTACTCCTGATGATCATTTCTGTCTTATTTTCTTGGTCAGTCAAACTAAAGGTTCAGCAATCTTACTGTTTTTAAAAGAACCAGTTTTTTTTTACATTGATTTTTATGTCTTTAATTTTATTGACTTCTGCTTTTCTGTGTTGAGTACACTTTGTTCTTTATTATTGATTTGAGATTCTTTTTCCTCATATAAGTTTTTAATGCAATAACTTTGCTCCTAAGAACTGTTTTGACTGTATCACAAAAATTTTGGATGATTGTAGTTCCATTTTCATTCAGTTAAAAATAATTTTAGTTTCCCTTGAGATTTTTTTTTTTACCTATTGATTTTTGTTAATGTTTTATTTAATGTTCTAATATCTAGGGGGGTTTACAGGTATGATTCTATTATTGCTTTCTAGTTTCATTTTGTTATAATCTAAGAACATACTTTTGATTGTATCTTTTTTAATTAGGATTTCTTTGTGAATCACAATATGAATAACCTTGGTGAATGTTCCCTCTCTGTTGAAAAACAAATATGTATTCTGTTGTTGTGAGGTGGGATGTCCCACAAATGTGAATGATGTAAAGCTGTTTAATAGTGTTGTTCAAGACTTCTACATATTTTTCATTATTTATTTACTTTTTAACACACTTTCTCTTCTCCTTCCATGACATGAATATTAGACCTGTTGATATCATCCCACAGGTCTCTAAGGCTCTGTTCCTCTCCTTGTGCTGTGTGTTTCTGTCTCATTCTCTCTCTTTCATTATTTAGATTGGATAATTTCTATCACTCTTCAAGTTCACTGACTTCACTGACTCTTTCTCAAACCTATATGCTACTTTGGGGCCCCATCAGTGATTTAAAATTTTTTTTCATTATTGTATTTTTTTTCAAGAATTTTATTCTTTTCTTTTTGTATATTTTCTATTTCTTTTGAGAACTTTTTTCCCCCATTATTTTCAAAGATGTTTTTCTTTATTTTTTGGAGTGTGGTTATAATTGCTGTTTTAGAGATTTCCAACATGTGGGTCATCTTGTGGTTGGTGTCTGTCGTTTTCCTTTTCCTTTGATAGTTCTTCAAATTTTTATAATTATTGTTATGTTAACTAGTATTGCATTGTATCCTCGATATTTTAAATATTATGACTCTTATTTAAATCTATTATACAAAATTGATTTAGTTTTCTTTTGTTTTGTTTGTTTAACAGATAGTATATACATATTCTGGCCCACTTTCTGGGGAGTATCTTTCCAATGTTAATTTAGCATTCAAAGAATTTTGCAATGATACTGGTTTGCCCAGCTTTTGAGCCATCCAGAGAAATTCCCAGCCAACCCTGGGAAACTCAGTAGGGGAAAGGATAATGAAGAGAAGTAGCTGGAGCAAATAACAATTTAAGTGTGTTTAAAGTCCTGGACTAACCTCTGAGCTACGGATGCATAGGACTAAATGGAATCAGCCAAGCAAAGGTTTTAAACACTGAGCTGCAGTGAGGACGACAGCCCAGGTATCAGTTCAGACTCTGGATAGAATGTCTGGCAAACTATAATGCCATTATATTAGAATAAAATTTTTAAATAAAGTATATATCTATATATCTCTATCTATATGTATATACATGTATAGCTATATCTATTTTAAAAGATTAGCAACCAAACAATTAAACAGATGTTTTGTCTGTTTGTTTCTTTCTTTTATCATGTAACCTTTTGGCTCTTTATATATTATTTGCTAAATCCTAACCAAAAAAACAACTAACAAAAATATATTACATTGAAATCATTGGAGAAATACTGAAATATGTCGTGTACTTGCTTCAAAAGCATCTTTAATAGCTCTATTAATACTTGTCAATCACTATGTATTCTTTATCTTCTTGGTTAAACATAATTTCCAGTTGCTTGTTGAAGTCTTTTTCTAGTACTTTTAGTATCTTCTACATCACTGCACATTTTCCACATTAAATTCAAAATTCCTTTCCATTTGATTTGACTTCATATTCCTTCCATTGCTAACGTTTCTATGACAATTCACAAAATATTTCAAATTCCAAACTTTCCTGTCATTTGCTGTATCAAAATACTCACCTGAATGCTTTCTGGATAATTTTATTATATGTTTATTTCTGCCAAACAAACCATTTCAGAATGCCTAACAATAAATTACCATCTGTCTACAAAAGTCATTCTGTTTGAAGGGTTTTTCTGAGCTTAACTCCTTAAAGAAAAATGTAACAGGCTCATTTAACATTTTGTCAGAAAGAGGAGCATATATAATATAATATAAAACTGAACTATTTATATGGTATATTCATATTAGTATATCAAGGCATGTTGCAATGAATTTTCTAAAAGCAATAATGGATATGCAAAAGAGAAATGAAACTAGGAATATAAAAAAATTTAAACTTGAAGATGAGAGACAGAGCACCACACTTCAAAGTAACTCCTTTAGGAACATGCATCCATACACAATATTAAAGGCATTCAATAAGTTACAGGTCATAGATTACGGAACTTGTAGAATTTACAGAAAATGTAGAATTTTCAACCACACAGGTTGTCATCACTACAAGGAGATGAAATAAAAATACAAGTTTGTTTTCAATCTCTGCCAAGTGTCAGAGAGAGTAACCCCAGCTGCAAAAACTGTCACACTATTTCTCTGCCCTGGCAACATCCAATGGTGTTAAAATGTAAGGGCAGTGATCAAAGCAATGCCTTTAATCCTGCATATGTCTAGATTCAATAAGTTATTAGATACTAACACGTAAATGCCAAGATGCCTAAAAAAAAAAAAGGATACTGACAGTTATGTGATCCTACTCCTGGGGTTCTGCCTCAACTTTTCTAGGTAAATGAGCCCACAGTCCCTTTCGTAGAAGTGCCAGGGTAAGGAGATAAGCATTCTACTATCACTGTGTTCTGTACGTCTAGCATTTTCTATTCTAGTCAAACTATCAGAAATTCCCTACCTTGAAAACAGTGGCCAGACTTAGAGTACACATAGTTGTCACAAATACATCATCGTTTAACTACCCCAATTCTTTATCAAGAGGCTAAATTATTAAACAAAAGAATATTACTAAAGCATATAGAATCAGTTAAAAATATAATTGTAGTAAAATTAATGACAGTATTTCTCAGAGACTGGTAAAGTAGAAGACCAATTATGACTTACCCTCTCTTTTGTAAGGACAGACTGTCTGCCCGTTAACAATCCATAGGAGGAGGAAAGGAAAGTCATGCTCAATTATAACTTTGCTTTGATCGTCTTCTTTGGGTAGAAGAAAGCAAGATGAAAGCAATGAATATATTTTGAAGAAGAAAATGCATTGTTTATGTTATTTCTTTCGCACCCCAAATCCCAGAGATAAAAAGGCTACAGCTTTTGGCAAAGCTATGACTTGTACGCTATTGCTTCATTATACAAATCAATAGCAGTTCGGTGGTGAATAAAACAGATGCAGGCAGAGACTATGAAAAGTCACCCGGGTCAGCTGATATAGATTTTAGCAAACTGATTTTTCTGGGTTTCAATGCATAGTCCTAAAATAGATCATTTTAAAAAAAAAACAATTTCAATGTGTCTGCACTGGCACAGAGGTCAAAGCTGCTGCCATTTGATTTGCTGAATACTGTTCTCAGCTGAATTCTAATCTGCCTTGAAGGAAAATTGTGGTCATTATTTATATTTCACCTGTGAGAGCTAAGTAAATGTTTACTAACAAAGAATGTTGATACATATTTCACATATAGATTTTCCTGTCTACTTTCAATTTGATGGGTAAAATTTTTCTGAGCCTGTAGTCATGGTGGGAAATTTTGTTCAGTCACAAATAGAGAAAAATTTGATTCCTCTGTGCACAGTCTATGTATATTAAAGGAGCCAGAGTAAAACTTCTTGACTGTCCAGAATATCCGCTTCCACTGGCATCAAAAGGACAAGATGAAGATTCCTAACTTTATTTTTAAATTGTTAACACTCCGCTTCTTGTGCTAAATTACCTCAGTCAGCCAATGCCTTCATTCTTCTGTCCTATTCATATTGTTTGGAACTTTCTTCAAAGATAAGTATCATGGCACCTCTGACATGTAATTAGAGCTATCTTTTTGAAATCTCCATAGAAATATTTCCTCTCTTTAAATATGCTCCTTCCAGAAAATATTTCATACATACCAGAATAGTCTTGTCTCTTTTGAGAACTTCAGAGATGCCTGAATTAGCTTTTCTCTAGCCACTCATTGTATTTTTCAGGACAAAGTACTGATATCCCATTCCAAATACCCATTTGACAATGTGACATTGACACTTCTCCCTCGGGGGAAATGGGGTTCTATATTTCTTTCCCTTGAATCCCAGTAGCCTGAGACTGAAGCAGAATTTCATTATGTGTTTTCTGAAACTAGATCATAAAACCTAGCTTCCAGTTGGTTCTCTTGGGAAGATTACTCCTGGAACACAGCCACCATGCTGTGAGTGGAGGACAGCCTATAAAGAGGCCCCATGTGGAGAGGAGCTGAGGACCCTGTCCCACAGCATGGCTGGGCAGCCAGATGACAGCCAGCACTCACTTGTCAATTATATGAGTGTGCCATCTTGGTAATGAAACTTTCGGTCAAAAAAATAGAGCTTCCCCAGCTATGCTGTATGGAACGTAGAGGAGCCTTCCCTGCCCATCCCCAACCAAATTGCAGATTCCCGAGCTAAACAAATGATTGTTATTGTTCTAAGCCAGTGATTTTCAATCCTTTTTTTCCCACAGCGCACACAAACTAATTACTAATATTCTGTATATTAGTATAGCACACATATACTAATACTAATATATTGTGTTGCTGATCTAACACAAAATATAAGTATAATTTTGATTCACTCACAGCAGGCAGCTACTATAACATTGGTTGTTGTCATTCTTTTATTTGACAATCTAAGGAATTCAGTCAGATCTTGAACGTTTTCAAAATTCTTGCAGCACACCAGTTGCAAATCGCTATTCTAAGCTATTAAGTTTTGTGGTAGGTTATTATACAGCATTTACCCAAAATCAATAAAGAGATAGTTGTAACTATGATATATATTCGTGCATTTGTGCCTGTGCAAGTGAGTGTGTATGCATTTGCATATGTACGTTCTAAAACAAATTAAACTGCTGGAAAAAGAATTGCATTACTTCTTAATCACTAGATATAGCAATTCTGAATCTATTATTCTTTTTTAATTATCCTGATGCTGATTCCTTGCCCTATCAACTTAACTAGTGAAAACTTTACACTCAGTTCCTTTGCGGGCTCTCTCACTCTATGTAACGATAGGAGAGTTATCTTCAGTGCTAAAACACTGCAAAAGTTATCTGCAAATGAAACAAAATGCTGTTTCTGTGAATGATACATTAAAATTTTTTTAATTTACTTTTTTTAAATTTATTTATTCATTTTAGAGGGGGGGGATAGAGAGAGAAAGAGAAAGAGAGAGAGAGAGAAGGGGGAGGAGCAGGAAGCATCAACTCCCATATGTGCCTTGACCAGGCAAGCCAGGGTTTTGAACCAGCAACCTCAGTGTTTCCAGGTTGACGCTTTATCCACTGCGCCACCACAGGTCAGGCTGATACATTAAATTTGACACGTGCTGGAATTCTGTTCTTCACTGAAGTGTGCAGTTATTTATTTGACAGACATTTACTGAGAAGCTATTTTGTGCTTATTATCTAAGCACTGGGGATAAAAGATCAGACTCCTTCACAATCAGAGACTAAGAAATGTGCTCTATTGTCATGTAACAACTGTGGTTCTGCTTACATAGGTAACTTCTGTCTTGCCACATGGAATCTCTGTAGGTATTTTGATTCTACAAGATCTCTAAGCCATGCTCAGAAAGTTTGGTGATGATGGCAAACCTATGCTTAAGGTCAGACCCCAGGTCCTTATACAGTATTCCTGTCTGGGACTTTAAAACTTCTTTCCACATAAATCAGTATTTCAAAAAGTATCCTGCCCATCTGATAATAATAGATACATATTTAGTGAACGTGTAGCCAGTGTACCAAGTTCTATTCTAAGTCCTTTAAATGTGTTATCTTTTTTCATTTTCTATGAGATAGGTATAATTATTCTTATTTTTCAGATGAGCAAATTAGGGAACAAAAAAATTTCTTTGAGGTTCATAGTTATTAAGTGGTAAAGCTAGGAATTGAACTCAGACACTATCTGCAGTAGCATTTTCAAATACTAGGTTGTACTGTTCTGTTACCTTATGAATAAGCATTTAGAATTTTTCACCAAATGTATTCTGTTTAATTTTTGCCTAATGTAGAATGTAAAACCAGGTCCTGTCTGATTTGCTCAGTGGATAAAGCATCAGCCCAGCGTATGAATGTCTGGATTTGA
The DNA here is from genome assembly GCF_036850765.1 of Saccopteryx bilineata. NCBI lineage: Eukaryota > Metazoa > Chordata > Mammalia > Chiroptera > Emballonuridae > Saccopteryx > Saccopteryx bilineata. The sequence continues at coordinate 39,874,422 of NC_089497.1, forward strand.
GTCCCAGTCAAGGCACATAAGAGAAGCAACCATCTGCTTCTCTCCCCTTTCATCTTCCCTTTTTCTCCCTCTTCCCCTCCCACAGCCAGTGGCTCAACTGGTTCCAGCATCGGCCCCAAAGATGGGAGCTGCCAGGTGGATCCTGGTCAGGGCACATGTAGGAGTCTGTCTCACTATCTCCTATCCTCTCAAAGAAAAAAAAGAATATAATACCAATTCAGATTATTTTCTTTCTTCTTTATAATACAAAATATAAAGTATTTTCATATAAGAACTTGTTTTTGTTCCTTTAATTTTATCCAGCATTCTTACAAAAATGTATTACAGTTGAAAATTGAATAACATGGGAGTTGAGACGCTGACCCCCTGCACAGTCAAAAGTCTGCATATAATTTTGACTCTCCCCAAAACCTAACTAGTAATAGTCTACTATTGGACAGAAGCCTTAATGAGAATATAAACAGTTGATTAACACATAGTTTTTATGCTAGATGTATTATATAGCATATTCTTACAATAAAGTAAGCTAGAGATAAGAATTTTATTAAGATAATAATGAGGGAAAAAAATACATTTACACTATTTATTTAAAAATTTTGTGTATAAATGGACCCACATAGTTCAAACCTGTGTTGGCCAAGGGTCAATTGCATGTGTAAGAAAATAAGAGATAATCATTAGTCCAGCTATACAGTAGAAGGCAGCTAACAAAAATCATTTTTAGAGGTTATTACTAAATCTGGTTGATATCCTGTCACATCATTATTCCCCTACTGGTTCTTTTATGAGCTCACTAACTTAGGGAATGTTATCTCCTTAGAGAAGAACAAGAATTTACAATGGCTCCCTCTCAACTCAACTCTGAATCAAAGCCAAGTGTAGACTACATATGTAGAGTTTAACTGGCTGCATCTTATTTCTCACTACTCACCCCCACCCATAACTAAGCTATTCCATGTCCTTAACATGTGGTCTAATATTGCCATATCTGTGCCTTTCTTCATGATGTTCTTCAGCTAAATCATCCATTTTCATGTTCTTCAGTGTGGCCCAACCGGCTTCCCTTTGGAGGGGACCTTCTCCCCAAAACAATGCATTACTAACAACACCCCATAGGTCTTTCTACTATTCAGCTAAAAGTCCTATGCCCACTCTTTATTTTCTTTTTTGTGATTGTCTCTGAATCATTTCTGCCTCTTTTGCAGTTCTTTTCTTCTGCTTCTGACCCATCTTTTCAACTTCCTACCCATGGACATATGAAGTCATCCATAATGGTCATAACATCTTCACTGTTTCTTTCATCTTCCTATTGGATCTGGCTTCATTCAGCATCCAGGACTCCATTTGGTTAAAAGTAACTTTAACTCATTTGGCCATGGGGCTGGATAAATTTAGGCCATATTTTTCCCAGCTCAAAATTTACCTATTTAAAGAAGACATCTTCTATATTCTACCTCAAAATAATCCTTCTGTTAGAAGGCACTCTAACAGTGTGTGTGTGTGTGTGTGTGTGTGTGTGTGTGTGTGTGTGTGTATTACCAAACAGTCTCCTGAGCTCATTTGGGTATTTTTGATATTGTTCAGTTGTCACTGTGTGAATGTCTTACTTTCTCTAAACAGTCTATAAATTACTTGACAGGATAGACAAGTTCTTCTAGCTTTTTATGCATGGTTTTCTTTTTTTAACTTTGAAATAAACTACCTTCAGTTTAGGCATGGATGCCCCATACATGCTTATTGAGTAGAACAAAATAAAATTTCAGATTATAAGGCACTGGAATTTTATAATCCTTTACATAATCAGTCTTGGAGTGATATTCAACAAGTAGATAAGGTAAATAGTGAAGGGGGATATAGGAATATAGGGTGGCTTTGCCAATAATAATTTCTCCAAAATCTTAATACATCTGACAGTTTCCTCTATTGTCATTTTATTAATAATCATTGTCATAGTAAAGTTTTGTTACTGATAAGAAATCTGTCATTCAGGAGGGTTTGAGCAGAAAAAAGTTAAGAAACGCTACTGTATTATAGCCTTTGAATATATTAACTGTAAAATAAAGTTTTCTTAGAAAATCCAATGACATAAAAAAAATGTTGCATTAAACTACGGCAATTTAGGACCAGGATGAGTGTTTGTTCAACTCTATAAATCAAGAATAAAGGGCCAATTAATATTGATTTCACAGGTTGTAACAATAAAGGGGTTTTGGCTTATCAAATTTTGAAAAAAAATGTTCTCAAGAGACATTGATATTGGGAATAAACAGATATTAAGACTATTTGCTTCACATGATATCCCCTCCAGAAATAAATTTGTCTCTGAAAGATAGGTTGGCATGACTAGCTCACCATTGCATAACACTAGTGCAGTTAACGTTTTGTTTTGTTTTGTTAAGAATTCAACAGGTTTTGCAATGTCAAAAGTTTTCTACTGCAAAACAGCCACAAGGCTTTTTCAGAGACATTATCTCATGAAATCCTCAAAATCTCCTAAGGGGTATTAATGTCTGTTTTTAAGACAAGGAGAACAAAGATTATTGAGTTTAAACAAATAGCCAAATTTTCACAATAGCAAATGGAAAAACTAGGATTCAGTTTTTATATTTAAGTTTTTTTAACTTTTAAATTAAGGTCAGACAGGTATTTCCTATTTGTTATATACAGTCATGTGCCACTTCACCTCAAGGATACATTCTGAGAAATGAATCCTTAGTGAGATTCTGACCTGTGAACAGGACAGTGTGCACTTACGCAAACCTAGACGGTAGTGTGCGGTACTTCCATCCTGCAGGCAGCTCAGTCAGTTTGTTTACGCCAGCATCACCACAAACACGTAAGTCCTGTGTTGCACTACAATGGCAACTACAAAGTCATTAGGCAAAAAGAATTTTTCAGCTCCATTATAATCTTATGAGACTATCATTATATACAGGACTGTTTTTTGGTCTATGTGGTGCATGACTGTAATTATGAAACACATAGTATTAGATAACATAGAATTAGATAGACATAGATCTTTGTTTTATAATTTAAATTTTAACATAAAACAATTTTATTTTTTAAAGATTTTTAAAATTTTTATTGATTTATTTATTTGATTGATTGATTTCAGTGAAAGAGGAAAGAAGAGAAAGAGAGGAAGAGGCAGGAACATGGAGCTGCTACTGTATGTGCCCTGATCAGGGATTGAACTGGCAACCTCGGAGCTTCGGGACAGTGCTCTAATCAATGGAGCAATCTGGCCAGAGCTAAAACGAAATTTTAAATTAGGTTGAATGGTAGCTTTGAGAAAAAGTGTTATGGGATTACTGTTTTACTTATTTATTTATTTTTTTTTACTGTTTTATTTTTCATCTATTATTTTCTATATATAAATTTTAGCCAGAAATTCTTATTGATCACCTCAGGCCAAGTAGGAGTTTTGATACTAAATGCTAGTTGGAATGTGTTCTTTTTCTTATTTTCAATAGTTATTATACTTCTACTTTCTTCCAAGTTAAGAGACAGATATTAGGGAATATTTCTGCACTAATTACTAAAGATTCCAGTTACGGTTTCATCACTCTCTGTGAATGGATCTATTGTCTTGCTCACCAGAAGGACTTCCATTGTAATGATCCAGCACTGTGTTTTGTCGCAGGCATTCTAGAAGTATGGTGATTACAACTAGGAAATAAGTCAAGTTCACATTAGAAATCATTAGTAATAGAAACCCAGAATGTTCAATTTTGTTAAAATTATTTAACTTGTTTAAAGACTCTTTTCATTCATTTTGAGGTTTCCCCTTCAAGTAGACTATTTATACCTCTATTAAACTAATCTGCCTTGGGTGTCTCACTAACTACAAGATTAACTGTAAGGCAAGAGACCGAGAGTAGGGACAAGAGTGTTAGTCAAAGACTTACTTACTCTAGCACTGTGAACCAGGAGGGTGATAACCATGGCTCTGAAATGGTGTATCACAAGGGTTCCATGATGGAAGCAGTGCTGCAATTCTTTAATTGACAGAATATAGCTTTAAAAATCTGCATCAATCCTATACACCATATATAACAGTTGTCTTCATGTCTTGAGTGCAAAAAAAAAAAAATGAAGAACAATACTTCTTAACCACACAAGACCAGTGGTTTGAATCTTCCAGTTTTGTTGTTCTTTTGTCTTGAAAGAGGCCTTGTCAAATCAGAATGAAAAGAATGTTTTGAAGTATAAGAAAATTCAAATTTCCTATTTAAAGCCTGGAGTTCATTAGCCTGAGTATGCTCACTTATTTCAAGGGTCACTGTGTTACACAGAAGAGCCTGTTTTTCTGCTACCCGAGTCCCAAACCATTCACCTGAAAACAGTTTAGAAACAGTCCTAAATCTCTTTGCTTTCTGTGGGTTCTAATTCATCTTTGCTGTGCTTTGTCTAGGGATCCTGTCGAGTCAAGGGCCCTGCTTTGATTACATGCTATCCTTCCCACCCCCCATGTTTTTCAGATCACTTTTCAGTTAAGTAATTGTCTCAATTTAATTGGTTGTAATAATTAAAACATTGTGTATATTACACTGTAATTTTCTCTTATCAATGACACTTAACTATTTAATTATTTACTGACCAATACTTGGAAGAAACAATCTTTTTAATTAGACTTTTTTTAATTGGGCTATTTTTATCTTCTATGTATTAGGGCCAAAATCTAAATGTTAGCAAATAAAAGAAATTGCCTATTGTTGACATTACAGAGTTAGACTAGAACCAAAGGCATTTTATAATGTCACGATGCTGAGAGGCTTCAAAGACTAACAGACCTGGTGTGGACTCTGCCTCAGGACTTAACCAGTCCTGGGACCTTTCTAAACTTAAATGATCACATCTGTATAATAAAAGTATTAATACCAACTGCATGCAAATTGCTCAAAGATTTTAGATAATGTGTAAAAAGCACAATCTTTAATATAATGTTAGTTATTACTTGTTTTATCTTTGCCACTAAACAGCTATGTCATCTTGAGAGAGCTACTTAATTTGTGTTTCAGGTTCCTCGGATAAATAAAGGGCAGGCTTTGAAAATTTCTACTTTTTCTCTCTAAAGTCAATTAGTAAGTAAACCTCTGAATTGGTTCTTTGTATAATTTTACACAGTAAGAGTGTTAGTATGTTAAAATTTTCCAAGGAAGTAAAGATAACATTAATTAGAATTTAGACAGTAATGTGCAGACACAGTGACAAAATGGTCATCAGGAATTGTTTCTATAGAAATGATGAGACAAGAAACAGCAACAGCAATCAGATCTAGACGATAAAACTACAGGTGAGTGGCTACATGATCTGTTTAAATAACTTGTATTATGATTCCATATCAGATGTAATGAGTGATCTTAGAAAAATCACTGGGAAAGTTTAATTGACATGCTTATTCTTAGGTTAATCAACTTGTAGCAATGAGTAAACCTACCACCCACCTAGTCCTTTGAGTTCCCATGAAAAACAAAGCAAACTAAACATAATAAGTATAATCATCTTTATCTTTGTTAATTAGTTCTGTTTACATCACATTTACAATATCTGTTTATCTGCCTTGAAGGGGAAACCATTTTTATAAAGGACCCCTAAGCTTTAGTTCTCATCTGTAGGATTAGGTTTTATTTTTAATTCTTTTTCACCTTGATTTTACAGCTGTACTGTTTTTCTCAATATATTTTGCAAAAGCAACTTTATTAAGCTATAAATCATGTTTATTAATCCAAATCATAAAAAGAGTAACACAATGAACAGAGTAAAAATATGAAACCTGAGAACATGCACTTCCTGATGTACAAACGCATAAAGAAGTAGACACCCTTTTTCCTGTTCATGAGCGAGGGATCAAAATACAGGAGCAAAAGAGTCTCCTGCCCCCAGGCTTCTCCAAATCAAGTAGAAAGTGGCAGAATTCTAACCAAGTATTGAAAGTGAGGAATGCAAAATGAATCTCTACCAAAGGCAAAAGAAAATGAGAGAAGTTGGACAGGACAAGTCTCCTCTTGATGATCAGAAGACATTACTCAAAATGGTGAAATTGTATGACTTTCACCCTCAAAAAAGTTAGGGAAAATTAAGTGAATACATGAGTAAAATATGCATGAATTTTGAAAACCACAGCTGCAGAGTGAATCCCACTTCAGTCTAATGGGGGAAACTGGCAAGCAATCCTACTACTGGGTTAGTGTTAAAAGCCTCAAAATTACTTTGCTTTTATTACTTCTTTAGGCTTGAGGTTCTCAACACAAAGGCAGCTCTCTCTTTGACAGACAAGATCTCAACTAACAAAAACAATGACATGGAAAAAAATATTAAACCAAACACAAGGGGAACCTTTATTAATTTCAACTAACCACAGGCTTTTCATGGGGCTGCACTTTGTTTTTGTCTAGACCAGTGGTAGTCAACCTGGTCCCTACCGCCCACTAGTGGGCATTTACAGCTTTCATGGTGGGCGGTAGTGGAGCAACCAAAGTATAAATAAAAAGATAGATTTAACTATAGTAAGTTGTTTTATAAAGAGTTATTCTGCCAAACTTAGCGAAAATTCGACATAAAGTACTTGTGAAGTAATTATTATTATATGCTTTAACTTGCTGTAACTCTGCTTTATAAATTTTATAAAGTAAAGTTACTTCCCTACTTTATAAATCACCATGACTGTGGAACCAGTGGGCAGATAGAAAATTTTACTACTAACAGAGATATAAAAGTGGGCTGTAGGTATAAAAAGGTTGACTACCCCTGCTCTAGACCCATCTCTGCCAGGTCCCAGAACCTTAGTATCACCTCCTGCCTTAGCTTGTGTTTTCTCTTCTAGGAGGCTTCTGCTTCCTAGGCCATGAGGAGGTCTGGCCCGTGCAGGTTAGAAAACTGCCGAAGTAGTGTGGTGGTGATTCCAAGGATGTCACTGCAGAAAAAGAAATCCGTGGCCTCCCGGGACACCAAGAGCTCACAAGACTGAATCTGACATTCCTGATACATCACAGAGTCACTCTTATCCAGCTGATTTTGTAAGAAGAAGTTAAAAGTCCTCAATGACAATGCACATATATAGAAAGGACAAGACCTTCTGAGCCAGTTCTTTCATGCTCTATCTGGAGTCAAAGATGCCAGTGTGTTTCTTAAGCTCCTCATCCTCAATTTCACCCACCCCCAATGAAGAGTTATCATTATTTTTTTCCTGTGGAAATGTGGTAAGCCCAGAATTTCATCACCCTATGAAGTAAGAAAGGTCCCTACCCCATTAGAAAGGTCATGATCATCTTCCCGGGTACTGAATAGGGTTGGCTTTGTATTGATCGTCTCATTTTCCTTCTTCACTTTGTGGTGGTACCAAAAGTGTGGAAAGAATGGTGTTATAGTGGGTTTTCACTTTCTTCTTCTTCTTTGTCTTTCTCATTACCTTTGTCCTTATAACATTCTTATGATATCTCGTTTTGGGGGACATGGATCTAGCTTTCTCTTCTGGACTGGAGGCTGACAGGATCTTGTGAAACATCATCTGCATGAATCTTAGATGTCCTGTCCCATGGCTCTGATGATGATTCCAAACTACTTTTCAGAGTCATTTTTCCAGAGGTGGAATTTATCCTCTATATCTTTAGTATCTGATAATATTTTCAAGTCATCAGTGATATGTTTTGGGACAGAGATGGGGTAATCTTAACTTCTCTCGTTGAGGAATTTTTTTTTTTTTTACTGATTCCAGCCAGCTTTGCCGAAACAAAGAGCTCACAACAAAAAAAGGACCAAGAGTCAAATACTTTACCATTTAAGTAGTTAGTAGGCTGACTCTTTCTAATGATTTATCTTCAGCTATATCATAGACACAACAGCTGTACAGATCTCAGATTCCCTCTATGAACTTACCTAAAAAAAGTTCAGTGGCCTTAAGAGATAGAGTCCTCAGGTTGTTCTTCTTGGCCTTGAGACCTCATATTTCCTGAAAGAAGGAAGTTATTGAAATAATTGCTCATGAACAATGAAGTTCCTCTAGTCACACTAAAGCCATGGTTTAGTAATCTCTTCTAAACCTAGGATACATTCCTGGGAAGAAACAGTATTTAACAACTTACCAAATTTTCAGAGCAGTATTTCTAAAAGTAAAAAATATATATATATTCTTGCCCTGGCTGGTTGGCTTAGTGGTAGAGCATAGGCCCAGCATGCAGACATCCCAGGTTTGATCCCCGGTCAGGGCACACATGAGAAGTAACCATTTGCTTCTCTTCCCCTCCCTCTCTGCCTTCTTTTTCTCTTCCCCTCTAGCAGGCAGTAGCTCAACTGATTCCAGTGTCAGCCCCAAGCACTGAGGATAGCTTGGTTGATTTGAACATTGGCTCCAGATGGGGTTTATCAGGTAGATATTAGAGGGGGCACATGTGGGAATCTGCCTCTCTATCGCCTCACCTCTCGCTTAAAGAAAAAATAAATAAATACAATTAAAAATTCTCCATGTATATCAGAATCAACTGCGGTGCCCTTTAAAAATAAAATTTCTTAGATGTATCCCAGATTTACAATCACAATCACAATCTGACTTAGAGGTATCCTAGATTCATTATTCAATGGGGCCATGAAAATGGTATTCCAAAAAGTAAATTTCACTTTTCCTTGTAGGTTTTCTTTAATAATCTCAGCATTTGTGATATCTCTCCTCTGAACACCTTTAATCATTATCTTTCAATTTGATGTTATCCTTTATTACCTTCTATTATAATTTAACTTCTAAATTTTATAACTAGGTCTTCTCACCAGATTATAAGCTTCTCAAAGTAGGTACTTTCTAATTTGTTAATTTTCCACTATGGCTTGCCAGTATAGGTGTTTAATAAACTGAATGCATGAGTGAAAATATGAATAGGCTTATATCTCAGTGTATAACGACTGATGTGAGATGATGTTCCTCTGTAGAAATTACTATAATATAATACTAAGAAGATCAGGGGCCATAAGAACAACCCAATCCAATTCCCAAAATTTATAGATAAGAAAACTGAGGCTTAAGTAAGATAATGACCTACCTAGAGGTGGTTTGGCAATTTTTTTTTTTTTTTTTGCAAAGGACCAGATAGTAAACATTTTAGGTTCTGTGAGCCATAGATTCTGTTTCAAATATTCATCTCTGCATTGTAGTACAAAAGCATCCATAAACAATAAGTAAATACATAATTATGCTGTGTTTTGATAAAACTTTATTTACAAAAACAGCTTGTAGGTCAGATTTAGGAGCAAGCTGTCATTGGCTAACCCCTGACCTAAAATCATACCACTCTTTAACAGTGGGATTAGAAATCAAGTCACTGCCCTGGCCAAATAGCTTAGTTGGTTGAGAGCATCATCCCAAAGCACAGAGGTTGCTGGTTCCATCCTTGGTCAGGGGACCTATAGAAACACATTGATGTTCCCGTCCCTCTATAGCTCTCTCCCTCTCTCTCCCCCTGACTTTTTCACTAAAATCAATAAATAAATTTTAAAAAAGAAATCAAGCACCTAACTTGCAACAAATGTTCTTTCCACAGAAGAGTCTAGAAGACTATATAATGAGAAAGAGTTTTTTCAATTAAGAGAAGGGCTTTAAAAGAGAAAAATCAAAATATGTTTGGGTCTGACCTCTGATGACCCTTATTCATTTACATAAACAACTACTGGATGAATTCTGAAACTGATTCATTTTCAAACAGCTCTATCAGTTGGGAAAAGAGTGAAATAGACTGAGTATTTTTTGTCACAATAGCCTAAGAAAGCATTCTATTTCATCTCTTTCTGAGTGAGGAGAAAATTCTATAGACAGATAATAGAAAATACTTTCATTATTCATTTTTTGAAATTATCGTGGCCTACTGAATATAGTTCCAGAGCACACAGTTCAGTGATCCAAGTTTCAAGTAACTGTCACAGGAACATGGAGGCAGAGATAGGATAGATTATCTAAGAAGCTAAAACTTCACTTTCTAGCCCAAGATGCTCTGTAATATGTTAGTGACCCGAGTATTAAAGATTAAGCCCAGAGTCTTAAGTTTATTATTTTTTTTTTTTGTATTTTTTCTGAAGCTGGAAACGGGGATAGACAGACAGACTCCCGCATGCTCCCGACTGGGATCCACATGGCATGCCCACCAGGGGCGACGCTCTGCCCACCAGGGGTCGATGCTCTGCCCCTCCGGGGCATTGCTCTGTCGCGACCAGAGCCACTCCAGCGCCTGGGGCAGAGGCCAAGGAGCCATCCCCAGCGCCCGGGCCATCCCTGCTACAATGGAGCCTTGGCTGCGGAAGGGGAAGAGAGAGACAGAGAAGAAGGAGGGGGAGGGGGTGAAGAAGCAAATGGGTGCCTCTCCTATGTGCCCTGGCCGGGAATCAAACCTAGGTCCCCCGCACGCCAGGCCGACGCTCTACCGCTGAGCCAACCGGCCAGGGCCTTAAGTTTATTTTTATATTCTGGACTTTCTGAGAACTCTAAGCTTCATCCAGAGCTCTATTCTATTTTTATTTCCACCCCTAATGTGTTCTTCATATTATTACTTTGCCTTCACAAAGTAGATGTTTAACAAATATTTGTTGACTGATTAATTAATAGATGGATAAATGAATGAATGGATGAATAAATGAACCAAATGCATTTAGAAAGTTCCTTGGTTTGTGACTGTAAAGAATGAAATGGAGTTGTTACCTGCTATAAGAGGACATCTAGTACTTTTAAGTTACACTTCAGTGAAGCTAACAGTGCTTTCACATGGAAAAATCTCAGTAAAAGTTTCATGAAAGAATTAATACATTTGATATAAGTCACTTAAATTTCATGTCAAGTCCAAAGGATATTGCTTGTCACAAAGATGGTGTCTGACAGAATGTATTAACTAATATGTTAACATCAATTCTTTGTAATTAGCTTTAATTTCAGTGTTAGGAAAGTTTGGCAAAATCTTCAAGAGAGATAAAAGCTCCATGTAATAAATAAGAGAAGGAAGACTTAAGTTCTACCTGATCCCTTTATGAGAAGTACCTATGGAGGCAGCAACTATAAAACAGCAGGACCCTCCTGGGTTTGATTCCCAGCTAGGGCACACAGGAGAAGTGACTATCTGCTTCTCCACCCTCCTCTTTCCATTTCTCTCTCTCCCCCTCCCGCAGCCATGGCTTGGTTAGAGTGGGTTGGCCCCAGGCACTGAGGATGTCTCCATGACCTCTACCTCAGGTGCTAAAAGTAGCTCAGTTGCTGAGCAATGAAAGAATGCCCCAGATGCATCACTCCATAGGGGGCTTGCCAAGTGGATCTGGTTAGGGCACATGTGGGAGTTTGTCTCTCTGCCTTCCTTGCTCTCACTTAATTAAAAAAGAAAAAAAATTAAATGTAAATAAATAAAAGCAGCAGCCCCGCAAAACTGTGAGTATGACTGAAAAGAAAAGTCAGCTGGGCCAAAAATCTCTAAAAGTCAACCGGGTTTCTCCACAGCCTTGGTAGTGGCCCTAAGTCAGGCCATCATGCCTCAACTGTACTTTGACAAGGTCCTACTCCCTCTTGTCCTTCCTTCATAAAAGAGCTAGAATGACCCTATGATCTTTCTAAAACAAATTTGATCATGTCACTCTTCTATTAAAAGCTCTGTTCCCTATTTCCCCAGTAAGATAAAGGTCCTTTGTGATCTGCCTTGATATTATCTGTCTAACTTCAAGTTTACTTCACCCTCAGATATCTTTATGCCGCTTAGAATATAGCCTGATTGCCATTTCTAGAGAACACCATACGTCTTTAAACATTCTTCCTCTGGCCTTCAATACCCCTTTTCTCCTCACTACTTGTCCTATGAATAGTATCGCCTTTCTAAGATTTAGCTTACTACTTCAGGCAGAAAAAATGTTATTCAATTCAGGTAGCTTTCTGTGCCCCCCAAAATTACCCTATTGAATTATAATAAGCTGTTCATATATTTTATCTCTTTCACTAGGCTCAGAATTCCTTGAATGCAGAGACTCTTGGTTTTTACTTGATCCCTAGTATCTCTATGGTTATTCAATATTTGTGGACTTCAAAATGCAGGTCTTTACAAGTAGCTACTCAAGGCCTTGGCTCTAGGAGCCAATTTTCCCATCTCTCTCAAAGCAGGAACAAATTGAGGTTTGAAGGAATAAGCTGAGCAGCTCTGGACAGGACTCAGAGTTATAAATTCAGCTACCAATCCAGGGCTTATAGCAGGGGACCCCAAACTTTTTTACACAGGGGGCCAGTTCACTGTCCCTCAGACTGTTGGAGGGCCAGACTATAAAAAAAACCTATGAACAAATCCCTATGCACACTGCACATATCTTATTTTAAAGTAAAAAAAAAACGGGAACAAATGCAATATTTAAAATAAAGAACAAGTAAATTTCAATCAATAAACTGACCAGTATTTCAATGGGAACTATGCTCCTCTCACTGACCACCAATGAAAGAGGTGCCCCTTCCAGAAGTGCAGCAGGGGCCGGATAAATGGCCTCAGGGGGCTTCATGTGGCCCGCAGGCCGTAGTTTGGGGACCCCTGGCCTATAGTGTCAGTATTTGGCTTCACTCAGCAGAGAAAGAGCTGTTCAACAATGATTAACACTACTCAGCTGATTTTCTATTAGAAGCACCTTCCTAACCACTTCTCAACTAGACTCATAGTAAATGCTACCTAAGGAAGTCCTACACATAGCTGGATTTCAGGCTTTCTTTAGACCCAGTTCCCTCCCACCCCTATCACACTTCTCTGTCTTCCTGGTTTAGCTTCAGTACTATCCCTACCTCCTCACTCTGCTCCATGTGAAGCCTCCTCAAAATCTCATTGATCCTTGGATTGCAAGTTATACCCAGATTCAGCTATCTCATTATTATAGGACACATATCCAACTCAGGTCCTGACTCTGCCTTTTGGTATCTCCAACTTAAGATCTTCTCCTCTAAGACTAGATGTGTTTATATACAGGGATGCTGTTCAACCCACAGAGGCTGTTTGCCTACCAAGGTGCAAAAAACACTTGGACCACATGAATTTCACTGAATCTGAAATCCATGATTCCCCTGGATTTCACGCATCAAAAATCACCAAATGTATAATACATATGAATTCACATGTCACAATCTGAGCCCATTTGTCTACTTAAACTGGCACTTCAACATTCTTTGTGATTGATTATTTTCTCCTATTTTCACATTACTTGGAGCAAAGCTGAGAGTATAAAAGCCTTTGGATGAATTTCCCGCCAAAGAAAAACCAAAGACAACTTAGAAGTCTTAAAACAACAAACTCTTGGCTAGTCTTGCAGAAGAGACAAAAAAAATTACTAATCATTTTTGACAGTGAAGTGACTGTCCCTCTTTAAAAACGAGAAAGAAATGTTTGGCAAAAATCAACTTTTGCTTTGCAGTGATTCTTTAGAGAATTAAATAACTGAAGCATCTTCTTTGAAGATGACCTTCTTTATTTGATGAAAAGCTGAAGAACTGGTCTCAGAGGGAAATAAAATGAATACTCTGTGAAGGCAACTATTCATTCTTGAGTGTACAGTAACAAAGAGACTAAAATATGATAGTAAACATCACAGACAGTTGCATTACAAATTAAGTATATTTAAATTTTCAGGGTAACATTTATTGAAAACCTACTATGAATCAGACATTAAGAAAGTTGTTTTTTAATATGGTTATAAAAAAAACATACACTGATCAACATAATTTAAATAAATTGTTTTCTTACTTTAGCATGCATGAGACTAATGTGGAGACCTTCTAAAACACTAATTCCAGGGCCTCATCTTAGCATTTCTGATGCAGTTGGTCTAGATGAACAAATGGAAATATACCTTTTTAGAGAGATTCTAAGATGACAACAAAGTAAGCAGACATTCCAACTGCCATCTCTCAGGACCAAATTGGATTACACCTAAATTTAAGAATATTATCCTGAGAAACCAACTTCAGACTAAGTGAAGAGGAGCCCATACTAAGGAGTCACACCAAGACTGGTAAGAAGGATGGAGACATGGAAAGTTCTGCCCCGCTACCAAGAGTAAAGGTGGCAGAGGGTTCAGAGGGTCTCTTATTACATGAAGGTTTGCCCTGAGAGGTGAGGTTCCTAAGCCCCAAACCAGCACCCCAGCCTAGAGCCCCAGAGCCTAGAATAGGCACCCACACAGCATTTGGTGGTGAAAAGAGGTGAAGTTTGTGTCTACGAGAAAAAGGAGTTCTCAGACACAGGGGCTCAATCTTAAAGGGCCCACGCAGAAAATCTTGTTCACAGCCACATATCCATGGCTCCAGAGGAGGGAAGGCTGAGAGGACTTGCTTGAGGAGAGTGTGAAGTTGGTGGCCAGGGAGAGACTCTGTGGAAGACAGCCACTGGAATCCCTGAGCTGAGTCATTCTCCAAAAAAATATGACCCAAATTAATCAACAAGAGAAATCCCCAGAGGAAGTAGAAGAAAGGAAATAATAATGATCAGAGCAGAAATAAATGACATAGAGGCTAAAAAAATAACACAAAAGATCAATGAAACGAAGAGCTGCTTCTTCGAAAAGGTAAACAAGATTGATGAACTTTTTACCAGTCTTGTCAAGAAAAAAAGATAGAGGACCCAAATAAATAAAATTAGAAATGAAAGTGGGGAAGTAACAACTGACATCACGGATATACAAAAGATTGTAAGAAAATATTATGAAGAACTATATGCCAAAAAGTTGGACAACCTAAGTGAAATAAATATATTCCAAAAATATACAATCTTTCAAAACTAGACCTGGAAGAATGAGAAAATCTAAGCAAACAAATTACAACAAATGAAATTGAAATTGTTATCAAAAAACTCCTAGCAAACAAAATTCCTGGACCAGATTCCTTCACAGGAAAATTTTACCAAACATTCAAAGAAACTAACACTTATCCTTCTCAAGCTATTCCAAAAAAATCAAAAGGAGAAGACTTCCAAGCTCACTTTATGAGATAAGCATTATCCTAATTCTAAAACCAGGTAAAGAACCTACAAAGAAAGAAAACTCTAGGCCAATATCCCTAGTGAACATAGATACTAAAATTCTCAACAAAATATTAGCACACCAGGTACAGTAATACATTAAAAAGATCACACATCATGATCAAGTGGGATTTATTCTGGAATGTCAAGGCTGGTACAATATTTTCAAATCAATAAACATGATTCATCACATAAATCAAATGAAGGATAAAAATCACATGATTATATTAATAGATGCAGGTAAAGCATTTGATAAAACCCAGCACCCATTTATAATCAAAACTCTCAGCAAAGTGGGAATATTGGGAATGTACATCAACACAATAAAAGCCATTTATGACAAACCAACAAACAACATCATACTCAATGGGCAAAAATTAAAAGCAATCCCCTTAAGTTTATAAACAAGACAAGGGTGCCCTCTTTCACCACTCTTATTCAACATAGTTCTGGAAGTCTCAGCCACAGCAATTGGATAAGAAGAAATAAAAGACATCCAAATTGGAAAAGAAGAAGTAAAACTGTCAATTCTCTAGTTTTCTGAGACTAGAAAACCCTGGTCTCAGCCAAAGTACTACTAGATCTAATGAATAAATTTGGCAAGGCGGCAGGATATAAAATTAATATTCAGCAATCAGTGGCATTTTTATAAACCAACAATAAATTATTAGAAAAATTAAGGAAATAATCTCCTTCACTATTGCAGCAAAAAAAAAAAAAAGAACACAATAAAATACCTAGGAAATATTTAACCAAGGAAGTGAAAGACTTGTACTTAGAAAATTATAAGACACTGAAAAAATAAATCAAGGAAGATACAAACAAGTAGAAGCATATACCATGTTCATAAATAAAAAGAATAAACATAATTAAAATGACCATACTACCCAAAGAAATCTATAGATTCAATGCAATTTCTATTAAAACAGCAATGGCATATTTCACAGATTTAGAAAAAATATTCTAAAAATTTATATAAGACCATAAAAGAACTCAAATAGCTTCAGCAATCTTAAAAATGAAAAACAAAGTGGAAGGAACACAATTCCTTATAACAAGTTATACCACAAAGCCATTGAAATCAAAACAGCTTGATACTGGCATAAAAACAGGCATATAGATCAATAAAACAAAACAGATAATCCAGAAATCAACCTCCACCTTTTGGGTCAATTGATATTTGACAAAGGAGGCAATAGTATACAATTGGGTAAATACTGTTTCTTTAATAAATGGTGTTAAGAAAATTAAACAGGTACATGCAAAAAAAAATGAAAAAAGACTACCAACTTACACCATTGACAAAAACAAACTCAAAATGAATAAAAGACTTAAATGTAAGTAGCAAAACCATAAAAATCTTGGAAGAAAACATAGGCAATAAACTCTCCAATATCTCTCATAGCAATATTTTTGCTGATATATCTCAATGGGCAAGTGAAATAAAGGACAAAATAAACAAATGAAACTATATAAAACTAAAATGTTTTTGCACAGCAAAAGACACCGTTAACAAAAGAAAAAAAACAACCCATTTAATGGGAGAACGTATTCATTGATATGTCTGATAAGGGGCTAATAACCATAATTTATAAAGAACTTCTAAAACTCAATACCAGAAGGTAAACAATCCAATTAAAAAAAGGGCAAAGGACCTGAATAGACAGTTTTTCAAAGAGGACAAACAGATGGCCAGTAAACTTATGAAAAAATGTTCAATATCACTAATCCTCAGAGAAATGCTAATCAAAACCACAATGAGATATGACCTCCCATCTGTCTGAATGCCTCTCATTAACAAATCAACAAACAAGTGCTGGCGAGGGTGTGGAGAAAAGGAAACCCTCCTGCACTGCTGGTGGAAATGCAGACTGGTGCAGCCACTGTGAAAACTAGAATAGCATTTCCTCAAAAAATTTATAATTGCATGGCCTTTTGACCCAGCTATCCCACTTCTAGGAATATATCCTAAGAATCCCAAAACACTAATTCAAAAGAAGTTATGCACCCCCATGTTTATTGCAGCATTGTTTACAATAGCTAAGATCTGGAAACAGCCCAAGTGTCCATCAGGGGACAAGTGGATAAAAAAAGCTGTGGTACATATATATATACAATGGAATACTATATGGCAGTGAAAAAAGAAGGAAATTTTACTTTTTGCAACAGGATGGAGGGACCTGAAGATTATTATGCTAATTGAAATATGCCAGGCAGAGAAAGACAAATATCATATAATCTCACTTATATGTGGAATCGAATGAACACAATATACTGAGGAACAGATCAAGGAAAAGATGGACATCTGTCAGAGGGAAGTGGGATGAGGGGACGAGATCAAAGAAGATAAAAGGATTAGCCAAATTATATATATAATTATACAGAACACACAGGTACAGATAACAAGGCAGTGAGTCCCAGAGGGAAAGGGGGATTGAAGATAGGAGGAGGGGGCAAAGGAGGTAAAATGGGAATGGACAGAGACTTTGCATGGGGCATGGGGGACATGATGTGAGGGGTTGAGGGTGTTATACTGAGCGGGAACCTTGAAACCAGGTTAACACAATAAATTAATTTTTTTTAAAAAAAGGAAAAAAACATACCTTTCTAACAAGGACCTGGGTGAGGCTGTTGGCCTGTAGACTGCATTTTGAAAACCACTCAATTAGATCATGTCAGTTGTAAGATGAGATACACTGACTCAGAAAAGGCTAAAAAATGGGGGCCATTCTTAACCACTTATTATGACCAAACGAAGCTGGATAGACTCAGAAATGATTATATGCTAGATTGAATCCTCCAACCATGCTGCTGCTCCAACTCCATTTTAAGCTTTTAAGAGGATATAGCCAGAAGGCAACTGGCTTAAAATACGAATAGTATTGACACTGGGATTGCCAATAGGTCTTTCCTCTATGAGTACCTTTGTCACCCAAAACTATCCTTCCAGTCTCCACCTCAAACTAGCTACAAGCTTCATAATGTTAATGTTAAAGAAGCTTGTAGTTAGCTTTCTTTCTAACTATTAAAAAAGCTAGGAAGGCACATATAATATAGTTATGAAGCAGCTTATTTTTCTAAAGAAAGTATTTGAGTATTATCCTTTTATTAAGTTCTTGCTCTTTCCTAAAATTTCATCATCTTATTTTAAAACATTATCCCTTAGGGCTGAAGGCAATGCAGAAAAAGATATGGTAACCTTTGATTTGGCCTAATATAACAATAACAAATAGCACACTCAGTAGGCTGTTAAATCTGATAATATTTTGAGCTGAATTGTCTGTAATAATTCAATTAAAGGCCCTATGGCCAGACACCAGAAAGCATACCAATCACCAAAGTTTGATTGTATTGCATATTTAGTCTTTAAAAAAGCCTATATTAATTTGCCCTTCCTTCCTTTCTTCCTCCCTCTCTCCCTCTCTCCCTTCCTCCCTCCCTTCCTCCCTTTCTTCCTTCTTTCCTTTTTTCCTTCCTTCCTTCCTTCTTTCCTTCCTTCTTCCTTCCCTCCCTCTTTCTTTCTTTCTTTCTTTCTTTCTTTCTTTCTTTCTTTCTTTCTTTCTTTCTTTCTTTCTTCTTTCTTTCTTTCTTTCTTTCTTTCTCTCTTTCTCTCTTTCTTTCTTTCTTTCTTTCTTTCTTTCTTTCTTTCTTTCTTTCTTTAAGTGAGAGGAGGGGAGATAGTGAGACTCTCACATCCACCCTGACTGGTATTCACCCAGCAACCTCCATCTGGGGCCAATGTTTGAATCAATTGAGCTATTTTTAGCCCCTAGGCTCAGGCACAGGGACCAACTAGACTATCCCCAGCACCTGGGCTGATGCTCAACCCAATTGAGTCACTGGATGTGGGAGGAGAAGAGGGAGAAAAGAGGAAGAGGGTTGGAAAGAGAAGCAAAGAGTTGATTCTCTTGGGTGCCCTGACCGGAATCAAACCTGGGATATCCATACATTGGAGCAGATGATCCATCCACTGAGCTAACCAGCCTGGGCCAATTGTCTTTATTTATTAATCAAATACTTCAAGTGGAGTTACACCCAAATATAATTTAGTATAACCATTTATATTTGTGCTGTTTAAAAACGTTATATTTGTGCTGTTTAAACGGCTCATATCATTATGGTACTTAAAATTCCTATTAAAAACAGAGAAACACTAATCAGAAAGAGAATACGTTACAAAATCTGTATAAATATGACCACCACAGTATCACTGTTTCTTAAAGGGGAACCAATTTACACTGGCTCTTCTATTTCCATCTTCAACTATTAGGGCCCCTGGAAAAGGACTATTGCCACTCAAAGCAAGCTGAAGCCATTCAGAATCACTGAATGTTTGGTCACATTTATTTCTGCCAGGGTTTCTAGCCAAAGAGTCAATCAATGATCCTGAGCTCTCTTCATGACTTCCCCAATGACAGCCTTGGAGCATTACAGAAAACTTTAGCACTTCCTCTTTTAACCATAAATTGCACATAACTCTTCTAATTCTCAGTCTAAAATTTCACATAAAACTCTTTGAGATCCTCTGGTGAAGATAAATAGCAAGAATTATTGGACTTTAAATTCTTATCCTTCAATATTATATGCACTGGATCATCACTCTATGGCTTTGGTTCCCTCATAAAACTAAACCATAAAGCCATTCTTTTCATTTCAAGCTTAGCAGCACACAAGCCCATGGGTGAAGCACTGTAAACACTACTGAGTAAAACCAAATCTCTTCTGCAAAAACAGACTTGCAACTGAGTAGTGTATAATCTCTACTCTGAACCTGTGAAGTCTAGTTCTCAGGCCACCCAAGCTGAATGGTGAGAATAATGTTCATGTATTAAAGAGGGATAGGCCTGAGAATGATCTATAATTATAGAAGTTAGGTTTAGTTCCGGCCGCAACACTCTGTTGCCCTAGACAAGTCACCAAGTTAGGTGAGTGTTTATTAGGGGAAGGTGAGACTTTAGGTTTATAAAAAAATTTTGACCTATATTCATGGAATTAGTTTATTCAAAATTACTGGTTCATGACCCAGTCTCATCATTGCTCTATCCATGGCCTTCTTTTTATTTATTGCCTTAATTATTTTTTTAAGATATATACTTTTAGGTATATACCTGAGAAATAGTCATGCAAACTGTGCTTTGGGAATACACATATAAATGTTCACACAGGCACTGTTTACAACACAAAAAAACCTGGAAAAAATCCAAATATTCATTGCCAGGGTAATGTGATAGATTTTCCCAATGGAATAGTAAACAACAGTCAAATAAAGAAACTATAGCTACCAACAACAATATGGAGTCATTGTTTCTGGGCCTCTGTTTTGCCCTCTGAAATGGAGGAAATACTACACTTACCTGTTTCTGTGGATTAAGCTGACATTGTCAGTAAAATTCCTTTGAAAATCATAACTAATAAGTGTTAGTAATTTTCTTCCTATATTCTCTATTACTTGTCCAGTCATACAAGAATAATCTAGAAACAGCTTAGCGAAGAATAGGAAAATAATATAATCTGGAGGATACAAATTTGTACTTGCACTTCAGTTCAAATCTCTAATCTGGCAATCATTTTTCTGTGTGGCCTAAGGTAATTAACCTCTCTAAACCTCAGTTTTCATTCATGTGAAGTGGAAACAAAATTATTACCTAAAGTGGGCTTCATTGAGTTAATCCAAGTACTTAGCATACTGCTTGATACCCTTAAGTGTTCTCATTGTTGGTAACTATTATATTAACAGGGACCCCTTTTATATTTGTCACATGGACAAAGTTGTGTTCTGCTATTCTTACTCAACCTTCACTCTTCCAACACAACACACACAGACACACAGACATACCAGCACACACATATATTTTTTTGCTTTTGCCTGTTCTTCAGTTCTTCAGATTAGGATTGAAAGTGAGAAATATAATAATTAGGTAGAGAGCTTCTGCCTTTGACCTCAGGACAGAAATAGGCACAATTTTGTTAGATTACAGCACCCTTAAATGTAAAGTTTTTCTCAGACAAATTTTGCTCAGTTTCTATAAAAAGCAAGGTTAATTTGAACTTTATTATTTAAAAGACCTAAAAATGGAGAAAGGCAACCATTTTCACAATTGACACAGTGATAAAAAGTGTGGAAATAATACTTTAAACATAATATAACTTAATTGGCATAAACATGATTAAACTACAGTATTTAAAACATGAACATCATGAAGTACATAAGTTACATGTGTTAAATCTTTAAACCAAGCCTGGGAAGGTCATAGTGGAAGAAGCTGGGGCCTGAAACAAGACCTGTCACCAGGGAAGATGGCCAGCTGCAGGTGCTAAGAGAATGTCCAGTCCGGCAGGCATAACAAAGTAGAAGAAGAATATGGCAGCGCATAGAGTTGATAATGCAACCAGGAAATTGGCATCAGGGGGCAAACATGAAATAGCCAAAGTTCACTCAATATGAAAGCACAGCCTGGTGACAAGTAATCCAAAAGCAAAAAGTGCCCCAAAATTCAGGCAGACAGTGTTAGACAGCCTACTCTGTGATAACAGAGCCTTAGTCTGCGTGTGGTACAGAAGCTGGATCCTGGTAGCTGAAAGAGAAGGGTCTTGTCAAGTGTAAGGTTGGGTTTTATATGTTTTTAGAGGTCCTGGGCAAGCCTGGCAAATTCCTAAAACAAGACCTCAATCCTGGGTAATAAGACAGAAATCCGATGCAATAACTGCAAGGCAGATACTAAACCCAAGGAGCAAGAGACACATGATTCTAGAAATAAAGCATAAACCAAAGGCTGACTAGACGTCAAACTAACTTGATGGGTTAGAGCTCCTTAAATGCCTCCTCCTCCTCTAGGTCGAGTGTGGCCACAGAGAGCAGGGAAGGCTCAGTGAACACGTTACAGATATGGTGAGAGGAAGGCAGCCGGAACTGGAGAATAGGAAGGATTTGACAGTAACAAGATCAGGAAAACCAGACTAGGGTTCTGAGATTACAGCTAATGTAATTGCCCTGAAACGTCCCAAACAACAAGTAGCAGTGCTCTTATTTAAACCAAATCCCAGTACAGCAACCACTAAGATAATTAGGAACGTCCATGTGAGTTTTGTTTTAATGATTTTTTTTTCAGTAAGAGAGAAACAGACAGACTGGAAGGGAGAGAAATGATAAGCATCAACTCTTCCTTGCAGCACCTTAGTTGTTCATTGATTGCCTTCTCACATCTGCCTTGATCAGGGGCTCCAGCAGAGCCAGTGACCCCTTGCTCAAGCCAGTGACCTTGGGCTCAAGCCAGCAACCATAGGGTCATCTCTACTATCTCATGCTCAAGCCAGCGACCTTGGGGTTTCGAACCTGTGTCCTCAGTGTCCAAGGACAACACTCTATCCACTGTATCACCGGCTGTAAGGCTTCTTTTAATGATCTTGACCTATAGTAAAAAGATAGTCTGTTTTTCCTCCACTAACCACAGAAAATAAACATAAAAAGAGCTCTTTTCCTATTTTTTATCCTTTTCACTACCATGTAGATTTAACCTGTGAGAATGAACTGCCATTTGAATATTTTTCATCTCTGAGATACAAAGTCTTTTTTTTTGTCTTTATCCTATCTCTAAAGAACAATAGTGATTTTTTTCAGTATTCGGCATTCTAAGAACAACAGCTTCCAACAGGGCCCTAAAGCATAGAACTCTAATAATAAAATTGCAATATGTAAGTTGTTTATGTATTTGGCACACCACTATCACCACTATGCCCTACTACATGCCACAGAATGGTACGCACACAAATGACTGTCACACCCATGGCCCAATTCACTTAGACGGAGAACCACACAGAGCCATCCCTGGAAGTCAGGGATCTCCTCTTTTGGGTGTGAACATTCATAAGATGCAGAAAGAGTAGTTTCATAGGCCAAACCTGCCCATGTCTGCTGTGTCAGCCTATTCCCCTCAAGTGCAGTGACACTGACAGCCTGGAACCCTAGACTCTGCAGATGCAACCAATCACCAGCTGGCAATTGTCTTCATATTCCACGAGAGCATGTCCTAATGAGAAAGGGACCTTCAGCTAAATAGGTATCATGAGCAACTGCTCTTGGAACACTCCAAAGCCTGATAATTAACAGCTGTGTGCAATTAGTTGTTATTTATGCCTTAGATATTCAGGCAAGATATTATTTCTTGTGTATGACAGATTCGTACTTCATGCTGAGTCTCAAAACAGCAGTAAGAAAACAACATACATTTTTGTTTTTGTTTCTCTTTTTTTCTTAATTCAACTTTTCTGCAATTTGGATCTCCAAACACAGTGCTGCCTTATGTTCAGCAAGCAAATTCCAGAGCCCATGCAAAGGACCATAGGGGGAAAGCAGGCAAAGACATCCGAGGCTTTCCCAGGCATTCACAAACGAGGGTGCCAGAGGGCCAATCTAAATTAAGTCAATGACACTGAGGTCTCTGCAGTCTTAATTCACCTCTGTGAATTCACCTCTGTGAATTCACCTCTATGGGCATGTTATCTCATTCAGCAATTATTAATTGAATGGCCACTATGCACATGGTACAGTTCAAAGGTTTTTTAAATGGAGAGATTAGATAGTATTTTTCCAGGTTTTCTTTCAGCTTTATGATTTTACAAATTAGTAAATCTAAAAAACACACAGACCAGGACCTCAAGAAGTTTACAATTCTGAAGGTGAGATCAAATTACACAAACATAGAAAAATTCATAATACAAGGCAGGATCAGTAGCACTGAATACAAGAGGCAATGTTGTACGACTGTAGAGGAGAGAGTGCTTTGAAAGCCAGGTTAGGGCCCTGGCCAGTGGCTCAATGGTTTGAGCGTTGGCCTGGCATATGGACATCCCAGTTCAATTCCCAGTCAGGGCACACAGGAGAAGCGACCATCTCCTTCTCCCCTCTCCTCCTTTTCTCCCTCTCCCTCTCCCACAGCCAGTGGCTCAATTGGTTTGAGCATGGCCCTGGGTACTGAGGGTAGCTCGATTGGTCCAAGTGCATCAGCCTCAGGCACTAAAAATAGCTCAGCATGCAAGCATTGTCCCCAGATGAGTTTGCTGGGTGGATTCTTATCAGGGCACATGTGGGAGTCTGCCTCACTATCTCCCTACCTATCACCTAAAAACAAACAAACAAACAAACAAACAAATATAGGTTATATCTGATAGGCACAGAAACCTATCTTCATATTTATCTCAAGTTTCTCACTGTGCTTTCCCACCATTTCAGTCACTACTTTAGGTAAAGGTGCTGACTCCCTAAGACCTGTTAAAGTTGATGTAAATTATTTCACACCTCAGTTAGAAACTCTTGCTCCTCTGCCACCACCAAGGGACAAAAGGGGTTTTCTCTTGAAACTCCAGCTTTAGGAACACAGCTCTCCCTAATACACTCTTTCATGGTGAGTCGTGTGAATCCTCACACATTCCATCCAGTCATTTAAGACCTAAGACTCTGTGCAGCTTTACTACATGGAGAGGAATTTAGGAACACAAGTTATAGGTATGTCAGTAAATTGCAGGTATGTGGTGGTTACTGAGTTGTCTTTCTAGCTTGTCTTCAAAGGATCCGCCCTGCTTTACAGTTTCAAGTCAGGCAGTCAACGCCTCTTAGCATCCCCCCTACACCATCCACCACTTTTCTCAGCCTCCCCAGGCCAGATGTTCCAGAGGCTTTAGTTCCTTGACTCCCATCTGCCCTTCCCTGAACTCCAATCCCAAAAGTCATTCCTAATCTCTGTCAGAAGCTTACAGAATTGAAGCCCAGTAATAGGGAGTCTACCTGCAACTGTTCCCAAGGCCTGGCCCCTCCTCGCTCTGTCCTCAGTGTCGGTAATTCATTGTCTATGCCAAAGTTCCTGTGTCTATTCCTTGCAGATGTGGGGCCTGTTGACTCTGATATTTGTCACTTTGTCAGCCCAGGCACTGTCCAAAGCCTTTTGCAAACATTTCAGAGTGAATTTACAGCTGTCTGTAATCCACTCAGCTCTTTCCCAAAGAAAAGCAACAAGCCAGAGAGCGTTAGTAATGGTCTTTGCGATTCATTGTCCAAAATACAAAGCTTCCACAGTTCAGTAAAGATACGGAGGAGATTCCAGCTGGGTTCCCCAGTCATCCTCTACCTGCTCCTCCCCAGTCTGCCCATGTTATAGCTGTTTACTCAGTCCCCTTCTGCCAGGTCGCTTAGGGTGTCTCTGTCCTTTATTTAGTCCGATTCCCCTGGGAGAAAGGAAGAGGGCGCTGTTCTGTATCCTAGTCAGCTGGCTTAAGGGCTTGCTTCTACCGTGCTCCACTGGCACTTACTAAATGTCAGGCCGTAGGCCAGATGCTGAGGATCCAAAGATGAATTAAAAACAAACAGACAAACAAACATTGTTTCCACTTTCCTGGAGCTTTCAGTCCAGTGGTCAGGTTCCACTGCCCTGACTTCCTAAATTTCAATAAAAGGCCAGAAAATTAATATGGAAGTGAGAATCCTAACACTATTTGGAAATAGGCCAGAGATTGTCTGTTGTTGTTTCTGTTTTGTTTTTTAATAGTCAACATGTATCTCAACGTGCAAGAAGTCTGCTTGAAAAATTACTTTAAAAAAGAGAAAAGAATTTACGCCTGTTGCAGTCTGTTTGATGACCCAGACAGAAAAGCATATCTAAAGACTCCGTCCAACTGTAGTCCAGCCTCCCTTCATTTCTGCACCCAGCTGCCTTTCCTTCAGGAAAATTCTTTGTTAAAAGAGGCTCCTACATGTCACAAGAAATAAAATGGAGAGAAGAATAAAAGGACATCCTTTTCCCAACTTTCGGAGTTGATACCAGTAAAGAATGTGTTCATGAAATTTTCTTTCTAATACAAACATCAACTTTTCACCTAGCAGCAAAGTTCTTCCATTTTCTTGTTAATGTGTTTCTGATTATAAAAATAACACATGCTTATTGTAGGATATTTAGAAAATATAAGAAAGTAAAAAGAGAAAAACACATAATTTACTGTAATTTCACTGACTTGCAATAATCATTTTTAATATTTTGGTTTATTTCTTTCCAGTGTCCTCTATTTTTCTATTTTAAAAAAATTACCGAGGCTAAGTCTACATACTATAATGAGATAATTTCTCCTCTTAATCTAAGCCCCAATCTTTTGTGAGAGAGTGAGAACAAGAGAGAGAGAGCCCTACTTCTCATGTACTTTAAACTTCACCTTGAGATCTCACCCAAAAAAAAAGAGGGGAGAGAAGAAATTACTGATAATAAAATTTCTGAAATTAATTAAAGGATAAAGCATTCTTGCAAACTGCACTTTTCTTCCTGAAAAAAATTCTTGTCAACTCAAAAAAGGTGAGGGTGATACTCAATTTTCTCTTCAGACTTTTATATGTAGGTTTTTAAAAATTTACAGTAGAGCCTGACCAAGCGGTGGCGCAGTGGAAAGAACGTTGGACTGGGATGCGGAGGACCCAGGTTTGAGACCCTGAGATCGCCAGCTTGAGTGCGGGCTCATCTGGTTTGAGCAAAGCTCACCAGCTTGGACTCAAGGTCGCTGGTCGAGCAAGGGGTTACTTGGTCTGCTGAAGGCCCACAGTCAAGGCACATATGAGAAAGCAATCAATGAACAACTAAGGTGTCGCAACAAAAAACTAATGATTGATGCTTCTCATCCTTTCCGTTCCTGTCTGTCTGTCTCTATCTATTCCTCTATCTGACTCTCTCTGTCACTGTAAATTCATATATACATATTTACAGTGGAGTCCAGTCTCCTCACTATAGACCCTCATCCTGGAAGCAAAAAAGGCATTACCAAAAAAAGTGAAGTTCAGAATTCCAGTTTGCAAACTCAAGGTAACCTGGCTTGGCAACAATCTATGTTTAAAAAAAAAAATTCCGGGATTTTTATTTAATTTACGTGAGCTTGATTTGAGCCAATGTATATGTTTTCTATGAAAGCAAGGGAATAAAAACTTTAAAAACTTAATAACCATTATTTTATAAGGTGTTTGCAGGTGACAAACCATTTTCTTTTTTGTTTAATTTTAAAATATAGTTTAAATTTTAAATTACTATTATTTTGATCTCCTTCATAGCTTCCTAGCTATTTTGATTTGGTCATAAAAGGAGCACATAATTATTCAACTTATTTCCTTTATATTTTATCTTCTGAACAGCCCTATGCAGTCAGTGAGTAGGCAGAGAAATACTGCTCTGCCCGTTTCAGAGAACAAGATCACTCATGAAAGTGTTAAATGACTTATCCAAAGTCACATAGAAAGTCAAAGTACACCATTCTTTTCAGATAATCTGTTTTCAACATGTTTTACAGAACTATGGTTCAGGTATATTCTGCCCTATTTTAAAAATGCGTAATATTCTATCAAATTCTGTCATAAAACACATCTTAGAGGAAAATTAGTAGTCTCAAATTGGCTTCAGAGGAGGGCGACCAAGATTGTGAAAACTACAGAAACCATCTTCTGTGACGAATAATGGATGAAGAAACTTGGTGTATTTTCTCTTGGAACAGCGATTTTCGACCTTTTTCATCTCTTCACACACATAAACTAATTACTAGAATTTTGCGGCACACCAAAACATACATTGTTTGCTGAGCTATCCAAAAAATAAGTATAACTTTGACTCATTTACACCAGACATCTATTGTTTGTTGGCTGTTATCTTTTTTTTTTTTTTTTCATTTGACAAACTAAGGGAAAATCTGTCAGTGCCCTTTACTAAATAGTCAGGTATCGCATGTTTTAAGAATTCTTGTGGGACACCAGTGCGCCTTGGCACCCTGGTTGAAAATTGCTGGCTTGGAAAGAGAAGATCCAGAGGAGATAAGAGAGCTTATTTAATGTTAAAAAATACTGACAAGTGGATGAATGAGCAGACTCATTCCAGGTTGCTCCAAATATCAAGCAAGAACAGTGGAAGTGGACAGAACTTCAAAAGAAACGGATTCCTATGCAGTAAGAGATTTGTCTTTGGAACCAATGGAACTGTTCAAGTGAGGAGAAAACTGCTCTTTCTCTAAGGTGATGAACTCCTGAGCACTGGAGGTAATGAAGGCAAAGCTGGCAGGGATGCCATATGACTTTTTAGTTCTTGTATCTTCAGTCTACTTTTCCTTTGCTCCTCTTGGCTCGCTACTGCAACGGACAGTGGGCGGCATGCGAGAAGAGAAACTACAAAGAGCCAGGTGCTTCCAAACTGTTTTCCAAACGATCATCTCCTGAGTGGTTGGTGCCCTCCCCCAGCAGAAGCCGCAGAGGAAGAGCCTGGGAAACTGTTGGTTTACAAGGGCCCCCCGGTGATTTCTGTCATCATGGCAGTTTGCAAAAACACTTCTCAAAAATCATTTTATCTATTGAATTCTCACAACAGTCCTGGTGGGCAGATGAGAAACTAACGCTGAGTTCTTCAGCAGTGTGCCCAGAGACACCACCGTGAAGTGGCAGAGCAGGAACCGGCACTCAGGGAGTCGGCTCTAGAGCCTGAGATCTCACTCACCCTCCTGGAGACTCTGAAAGAAAGACATGCAGCAAAACAAACAGACAAAGAAACAAACAAAACTGGTAACCTGTAGATTTGAAAAACAAGTCATAAGTCCCTGGTGTGCATGGTCAAATGTGGAGGCATGTAATTGGTCGTGTTTTAAATTAGACAGGTACTGTGTTGACATCCTCTTTTTTTACTTCCATGAATAATTGGGGAAGGGGAGTCTTGCCAAATAAATAATTTCAATATGATTATAATGAGAACAACATTTTTATGCACTTAGTAGAAATAGTTTACGTGCATACAATTATTGCGTTAATTTCAGTGATCTTCAGCTATTCATTTAAACTGGCCTGGCAGGTCCTGTACTTGACAATACTGTGTTAGTCATTTCCTGCTATTACTTTATGTACTCATAAGTAATCAGCCGTCTCTAAGACTTTTCGCTAATTAAATAGTCCTGTCTCTAATTATGTCCAAATTAGAGAGGTTAGTATGTGGATAAATATATTTGTATTTGGTACATGTTTTCAGAGATGGTCATTTCTCTGTATGTATCAACAAAGGTGGACAGCACAGAGTAAGGGAAATGCTAGAATGCACAATAGAGACCTTTTCATTTAAAAATCTGAGCAGCAGAGGGAAAGTATTCTCTGTGAGACAGGCTTTGTGTTCAGCCTTGTAAACCTAGCAAAGTCTGGATTTGTTGACTTTCAGGGAATAATACAAGGATCATCTGTTTTTCAGGCCTTTGCCTGAGAGATGAAATAGAACAAGGGTTCAGGCGGAAAAGGAGTTAAAGGTTGTGTTTTCAGGAATGGGTTTACTGACATTGATCAATGGGTAATGTTGTGCTTGTAGGTTTATTCATATAGAGGTTTCAAAAAAACAGATCAATAATAAAACATTGGTGAAGATGCCAAAGGAAAAAGTGATTAATGAAAAATATGGTAGAGGTGCAATGTGCCATATAACATAAACGCTCCTTCATTCAGAAGCCCATAAATAAATATGCATCAGATGGAAAGAGAACATTCCCTTAGAATGCCATTAGAGCCCGGCAGAATCTCATCAGAGCCCCTGCTTCAAAGAGCAGTTCCTCATGTCCACAGTAGCAAGTTTAAATCCTCTTGTGTAAAGTCTCTATAAGCAGTTCCACTCTTGCATTATGCATGATTCTGACATCTTGTAACATGAGCAGTATTCTAATAGTGATTTCCAATTTTATTTCCTGTGTTATGTTTTAAAGATGCTATTAACTTTGACCACGTAGTATCTTGTTACATTTCCTAGTATAGCATTTAATTACAGTAGCAGTACTGTAACCTACTAATGTATAGGTAGACAAGAATTAGTGTAGCATTTAAAGAATTTGTTGCTTTTAAAGCCAATGCTTTGTTCCATCATTTTCATTGTGCCGATTTAATAGGTAATGAGGAGTGTTAGGCAGGATCCCAGCTCCTTCTACCAAGGACCTGCTAATAAATAATAATGATCTATGCTAGAAGTGAATACCAAAATCTAAGACAGACAAACATGTCAGTGTGTTGTATGCCTTTTCCAGGGTAGAGAACACTCCAGTTCTTAAATATAAAATTCCAGAAAGGGTTAACCCTACGTACACTTGAAGCTGAAAATTTCATTCTTTTCCTCAGCTCTCCTTCTTCATCCTCTTTTTACAGAAGCCCCGGCACTTGTCCCTATTAACCTTTGCCCTTAAAAAAAGATTTGATAATAGTGATCATCACCGACATTATATCAAATCACAGAATATCCTCTCTACATGTCATGTGTATCTAAGTCTTATTTGTTATTTGGAATGTGAGTCCCTATTTAATTTATTTTACCAGTCAGTAGACAATCCATGGGGGATATTTAAATAGCAAATGTGAAACAGTTTTCAGATTTCATCTTTAATGGTCCAGGGAGAATATATCTACACGGCATTAAGGGTAAAATTAAATGCTTTCAATTAACCTCTTAATCTGGTCCATGAGTTGGTCACACCATTGAAAAATACAATAATTTCTTTAAAATATTTATAAGACAGTAAAAGCATCTTTATTGATAACTAAATGATTACCAATAAACTCTAATAAATACATTTTAAGAAATTGTGTTTATGTGTAATACGTGTTATATATGTAATATATTGAATGAAAAGCAACTGTTATTCACCAGTTGCTTTACATGCATTATCTCATTCAAGAACTCTACATGTACTTGTGTCCTGGACAGAGGACACAAGTTTAGGAAGACACTGGATATTGTTAGCCCTAGCAAATGAGTTTTCTTTTTTACTAACTGGTCCACCCAAAGGACGTCTTTTTCTTTTCTTTTTTTAACTGTTAAACGTTATTTAGAAAATTAACTTTAACAGGGTGACATTGATCAATAAGAGTACGTAGGTTTCTAATTCACAGAAAGGCACTATATGTACTAGTATTAATCAAATCTCATTTCATGCTCAAAACAACCCCATGAGAAATGCATGCTTATAGGTGAAGAACAAAAGAGTTAGAGGCATTAAACAACTTGTTTCAGGCCCCGCAATTGCTAAGATGTGCCAGAACTTGAAATGATATGTTTATATACAATGCTTCCCCACCCCCCAAAAAAAAGGAAAAATGGGGGGAGGACTCACATATTTTCTTTATCTATGTTTATTCAGCTCAATTGTTCAAAGCACTGTGCTAATGAAACTTACAAAATCAGCAGGTTTAGTTAAAGGCAGTGAACTATACTCTGTGCTAAGTCACGCAGCACTCTCTCTAGGCATAGTATGCTTTGGGATGCAAAGCAAAGAGGAGGAAGTTGGACAGTGCTGTTCAGTGGTGCTCAAACTTTAGTGGGCTCTAATCACCTTGGGGGACCTTGTTAAACAAGACTGCCGGACTCCCACCCACAGAGTTTCTGATTCATTAGGTCTGGGATCAACTTGAGGATTTGTATTTGTCACACGTTTGCAGGTGATGCTGACGCTGCTCATCCAGGGAGCATACTGGAACAGTGTGCAGGATCCGTCCACTGAAAAACTAAAACTAAACAAGAAGTCCACTCATTTGCAAGTGACTCAGGAATATTATCTGAGAATGTAAAATAGCACAGGGCTGGGTTTCATTTTTCCTTCTGTTCAAAAGAAACTACTTGCAAGATTACAATGGTATCTTTAGCTTTCTAGTTACAGCCACATTATAGTAAAGATCAAAATAACAATAAGAGATAACAGGGTACCAAACTGACTAGTTTTGGTGTTAGATGTCCTGCTTAATATTATCTTTGGAAGAAATGTTACTACAGAAAATGTTAGAAAACAAATAAACATCTGGAAGCCTGCCATGTTAATTGCATATTTATTGTCCCTTTATTCACCTTTTATATGTGGACAATCACAGTGAATCAAAGCATTTCTGTCAGGATCCCTCCTAAAGTGTGAAATAAATATTCCAATAAAATAGTAGAGTGTATCCAAGCCTCCAATTAAAGAAACATGCTTGCATGTTCTCATGAATTCCTTCCACAAAACATTTCCTTTGTGCAGAAACACTTTACTATATCTCTTAAATAACTCTATTTTGTCAGGATAACTTAGAGCAGAGTGGCTGGTGAATTCTCCTATTGCATCTACTCCACACACAGCCTAGGGAATAGTCTACACAAAATAACTTGATCTTGCTTGTATATGCAGTCAGCCAGTGTGGCGGGAGAGGCACTGTTAATCATCTTAATAATCGATATGTATCACCCCATAATCAATATGGCTAGCATACCACCTGAGTGGTCATGTAAACCAATTCTGTCAACACATACTGAATGAATATCTAAGGTTGCCATCCATTTACCCACAGGGGATCTAGAATAGCCTTGTCATTACTTTTTTATTCTTTTTATTCCTTTCTTTTGGTCTTTTTCATGCTTTTAATTTTTTAAAGAATCTCAATGTTTCTACTCTGTTAAGTAACATGAAAAAAACTGCACCTAGGCAATCCATTTTCTGGGTAGAACAGTAGATACATAGTATTTAATTAGAACTAATTTAAGAGAGTTTTCTTAGTCTTCAGGACCAAATCCCTCAAAGGGTAATAGTGATGCAATTGTTTGATGTCTTTCACTCAGCTGGTTGGTTTACCTTTAGAGTTCTTAGTTATGTGTGGGAAAAATTCAAACAAGTGGGTTTGTCTTGATTCCCATAGAAGCATCATTGCCCTGACAGTTTGATCACAGTTCTGGAAATCAAGTTTTTCTGGCTTTGAGTTGCTGACAAGTCTGCCTCTGATTTTAAGAACAGCTTTGCTTAGAAACCTGTTTTCTTTATGGGGATGTCAAACAAACAGTGATCATACTATAACAATGAGGCTTTTCTGCCTTTATTAAAACTATAGAAGGTAGTTATCTACTTTTCAGGAAAACTATGAGAAATGAGAATTTCAAAAGAGTTTTTAAAAGGGACAACAAGCTGCTGAGAAATTTTAAGTTAAAAAAATAAATATTTATGTGGTCATTTTAAACTAACCTAAAATTCAACATATCATGCAAGAAAAACCTATTTTAGAAAGCTGGGGTATCTTCTTGTACAGTCGTGCATTATTTTAATGATGGTGATACATTCTGAGAAATGCATTGTTAGGCAATTTCATTGTTGTGTGAACATCAGAGAGTGCACTTACAGAAACCTAAATGGTGCAGCCTACTACATACCCAGCTTATATGGTATAACACTGTCGTATATGAAGTCCATCATTGACTGAAACACTGTTATATGGTGCATGATTGAATAAGATAGCCAAAGCTAGAACGGTAATTGAGTTGAGTACAGAATTTTAAAAGAATTTTTGAGAGTGAGATTTGCTTCTCACTCTCAAATGATCTCACCAGGGAATATTTTTTAGCTTCTCAATTCTGAAAAAATAACAATAATAAGAATAAAAATAATAGTGTGCAGGGATAACTAATGAGGCAGAACGTGAACTTTTCTAATGAGGGAATATGGATTTTTAAAACTTCCAATTGCCTTAGTTTCTACAGGTGGAGACATTAATTAGCTAGGAAAAATAAACATTTTTAACTAAACAGTGTAAGACAAATAGGCATCCATTGTTATGGGGTAGAGGTATAGCCAGTTTCCTTTTCATTTGCTCTTCATGACTGAAGCTGGTTTACCCTAAATCCTATGGAACAGGAAGCTTTAAGGATGCTGGTATGAGAATGAAAAATTTTCTAGGGTAATTTCTGGAAAGAAATAGATGAAAAACTGAATTTGCAGGTTATTCAAACATCTCTAGCTGATTAAGGTCAACATAGCTAAGGTTAGTTGCTGGTTTAGGATCTCATGAGCTATCAGACAAACTCGCCATGAAAAATAAATTTTGAACTAGAGGGGCAGTCCCTAGACTAGGCCTGGGTTGTCTTAGACACAAATTACATCTGTGGAAAAGTTGCCTGAACCAGCTACCCTGGCACAACTGGTTTGTCACAACAGGGGGGGGGGGACTTTGCGAGCACATGTATATGTATATTTGAGTGCATGTATGTACAAACCAAAGGGCTGTATGATACTGGAGGTCCAGCTGTCTGCTGGCACAGTGACCATGGCAGGGATGACTTCAGCTAGGAATGCTTCCTCTCCTTATGCTGGTCTGTGCCCTGAAGAACCTCAGTGGGCTCAGTGGGAAGGCAATATCATTTCAACAGCCAGCACCTATCCTTTGTGGCCAGAGTCCGCAGACAACCGACCAGCTGATTTCCTCTTGATTGGATTTTATTATAATTCCAACAAACCACAGGATCTGAGATAACTTCTGGGTTCCTGGACTCTGCCAGGACAGAGATGTTTTAATAATGCCAAGATGGTTACTTCAGGTCATGTTAAATAGAATATTTAAAGAAATATAACCCTATTTCGTTCTGAGGTTTATAGTTGCTGATGAATCTGTGCAAAACTACATAACCTAATATTTTTTGAAAGCTTACTATATGCCAGATACTGTGGCAAGCACTTCACATGTATTTACTCACTCAGTCCTCTGAGAGTAAGTTCTAACAAATTCTGAAGGAAGCATAGTCAATGATGTTGTCAATACACTTAACAGTGTACCTATCTATGTGTTTTATACTGTTCAACCCATTTCTCATACCCAATCTTAATTGCTCTCAATAGATGAACTTTACTGACCTTAAGATTCAAACAGAATTAAAGTATAATTGCCAACTTGAAGAGGTTTATTTCTTTTTTTAATAGGACATTTAAAATTCTTAGCAATAATTCAAGCAAAAACTACATTTTCCTCTCAATCTCCTACTTCTGTTATTGGACCCACTGTGGTTCCAAGTCATCCAAGCTTCAAACTCTGAGGTCACTTCTGAGGTCACTTCTCATTTTCTTTCCTTTTCCATCTTTTGAGTCAGTAAGTCACCGAGGTCTATGACCCTCAATTTACATATTTATTTACTTAATTTTTGATTCCTACATCCTTGAGGTTTTCCTTTCTAGATCAACTATCATCCATTATAAATTCTACTAAAGATCACCCCACACAATATTCCCAGTCTTTTAACTGGCTGGCCGCATTCTCATTTCACCTCCCTGATCCATCCCTCCATACAGTTTCAAAAATGACTCTTCAGGGCCCTGGCCGGTTGGCTCAGTGGTAGAGCGTCGGCCTGGCGTGTGGGGGACCCGGGTTTGATTCCCGGCCAGGGCACATAGGAGATGCGCCCATTTGCTTCTCCACCCCCACCCCCTCCTTCCTCTCTGTCTCTCTCTTCCCCTCCCGCAGCCAAGGCTCCATTGGAGCAAAGATGGCCCGGGCGCTGGGGATGGCTCCTTGGCCTCTGCCCCAGGTGCTAGAGTGGCTCTGGTCGCGGCAGAGCGACGCCCCGGAGGGGCAGAGCATCGCCCCCTGGTGGGCAGAGCGTTGCCCCTGGTGGGCGTGCCGGGTGGATCCCAGTCGGGCACATGTGCGAGTCTGTCTGACTGTCTCTCCCTGTTTCCAGCTTCAGAAAAATACAAAAAAAAAGACTCCTCAAGACACTACTGTTGTAAATCCATTTCAATGGTGCTCTTGTTGACTATTCAGGACTATAGTAAATCCCTAGCCTAGCACTCAAGAAAATACAGAAAAAGAGCCTCAGCCTCCATTTCCAGCTATCCTTCCATAGCGGTTCTATTCAACTCATTCTTTTGCTGCAGCCTAAATGGTCTAGGTAGGTGCAATTCACAAAACACATCTTATACTATCTCTGGCTTTTTTACTTAATTTTTCTAACAAAAGAGTTCCTTCTCTCTTACTATCAACCTGTATTCACTTGTCCCATTTTTCCAAGTTTAGCTTAGATCCCATTTCTCATAGGAAACTCCCCTGGCCCTGCCAAGTCAAAAGAATAGCCCATCCTAAGTGCTAGGTATCTTTTCCACGTTTTTGGCACAGAATTATTTCATAGAATTGCCAGTTTCTTTTCCATGTGTATATATTCACTTGAAATAAATTGTAGAAACTTGTAAGTAGAAATTATTTCATATGTATTGTTAATCCCTGGGCCACTTGTTGTTACATATATCTTTATACCCATAATATTATATATTTTATATTATACATAAATATTCATATTTCTGTATCACAGAATTCCAACTAACTTAATTTTGGAAATCTTCACACCTTTGTGAAGATTTATCTCCATGATCCTAAAAAAAAAAAAAATACAATAGCACATTGGCAGTAGACTGGGACTGGTCAGATACATTTAGCTTTGTTTTGGTTGTCGCTTAACAGTGAGCCCTTTCGCAGAGCCCTAACGTGAGTTACTAGTCTAGTGGCTAAATCAGTTCTGGTCTTCCTCATGTACAGAGTAGGTAATTGGCATAAACTTTCAGTTTCTGTAGATGTACCAAGTATTACCTGTCTGGCTTAGTGACTCAAATAAATTTTACAGTTCATACCAGAGAAAAAAGACTATTTGATGACCAGTGACATCCCTTAAGCTGACAAATCACTTCCTTGTTATCCCTGGCATTTCCCACACCTAGTCCATTAGCAAGAGGCAGCTCTAAGAGATGTTGAAAGTTAAAGAAAAAAATGAGAAGCAGTACTAGTCATTTAAATACTGACAGGCCTTAGGCAGACCAGATTTTTAAATTAGCCATTCTGAGACAGATGAGACAGATATAGGATTTTGCTTTTAAGATCAAAAGGCTAAGTCCCGCAGCTTTTTTGGCAGGTTTTAATGTCAGGGAGAAGTTTTAACTGTGACTTAAATAGTGGCTATTCACATACACTGTGTCTTACTTAAATGAGTTAATGTCTTTCTTAAATTTGCTTAGATGAGTACTATTGATATGAATTCTGCCATTTCAGATTAAATGAGTATTAGCAGGGGTCCACAACTGAGATTCAAACATTTTTGGGGAGTTCTTGTAGAGTTGAGACTGGCTGCTAACGTCTATTTGTCCGACAGACACTGAAACCTCTTGGAAGATAATTCTTCTTAAGAAAAGGACTTCATCCCAAAGTCTTAGCTAATAAAACCAGCTTGATTTCTGCCATTCCAACCCTCAGGAACTCAAACAGAGCTCTAAGGAAACAGAAGCTCTGAGTAAAAACTAAAAAACATTGGAGTGCAAGTTACTACCATTTTGAAAAATTTTTTTAAAAAAGATAACCCCCTAGCCTGACCAGGTGATGGTGCAGTTGATAGAGTGTTGGACTCAGACATGGAGGACCCAGGTTCAAAACCCCAAGATCACTAGCTTGAGCACAGGGTCATCCGGCTTGAGAGCGGGGTCACTGATTTCAGCGTGGGATCATAAACATAACCCCATGGTCACTGGCTTGAGCCCAAAGATCACTGGCTTGAGCAATGGGTCACTCATTCTGCTGTAGCCCCCCAATCCCCATCAGGGCACATATGAGAAAGCAATCAACGAACAACTAAGATGCTGCAAGGAAGAATTGGTGCTTCTCATCTCTCTCCTTCCTGTCTGTCTTTCTCTGTCCCTCTCTCTGACTCTCTCTGTCTCTATAAAAAAGAAAAAAGATAACCCCCCAAAGTGGGACAGAGACATTCCTCTTTGCCCCAATTCGCTGCAGACTAACATACCGGTTTAGTGGTGGCAGCCGCAGCAGGAAAGGGAGCTGTGCAGGAGCAGCAGTCAGCGGCAGCACCAGCACCAGGAGAGGCTGCCGTGCTGGGACAATGCTCCAGTGCTGCTTGTGCCCAGGCACCGTGGCACCTGTGCCAACCTACCAGTGCTGCCTGCAAGACCCCAGGTGGAAAATAACCAATTTTGTCCATGAGCACAAGAAACATCCTCATTGCCATCTCATAAATACCAGAGCAAGAGTGATAAAGTGGTGTAGAGGGCTAAAGTCCCACAATGACCAGTGACAGCCAGTGAAATATGATAGAACTATCAAAGAGACCCCATTTTCACTTAGGGTACCCTCAGTAGAAAAAATATAGCTAATGTTCACGAACTGCTTTGAACACACCAGTGTTTTTTACTTTCAGTTGGTTTGATTCTCAAGTCAGTTCTAGGAAGGGAGGTATTAATATTTTCTTCATTTTATATAAATGAGAAACCCAAATCCTAAGGAGATTAAGTAACTGGTCCCAAGGCTAGGAGCTGACTAGAGATAGTTTGGGGATGCAAACACCCAAGCTGTGAGGTTCCAGGCCTGATTGGTAATCACTAAGGTACATGGGCTACTTGCTTGAGCTATAGAAAGACCTTGCAAGGACTTGTTATGAAAGCTAACTATGAATTCTTTATTCCAACAAAGACCAGAATTAGTGTAGCTGTTTAACAGTAGCTGAGACTCTACCAGAGCTGAGTGAGGATCATAACCTACTCTCTAAAATGAGCCAGGGAATCACTATGGCCTGGTAAGGGCACATCCCAGAGCAGGCAATCTGATATCCAACCAGACCAACTGAGGCAGGTGTAGAATTCTTGACAACTCCTGCAGCTGCTGCCACACTGTCTTTGAGACTTCACAGCAAGTGCTCAGAGTTCAGCACATCTGAGCAGTTTCCTTTGATGTAGACAGAGGGGGAACAAGACGGTGTTCTACCCTCTGCATGTTGGAAAGATTCGTTGTTGGTACATTCCTGCGTGAATCTTTGAGAGATTGAAATTCTGCTTACCTTTTCCTGAAAAAACACTTCCTTAGTCTAAATATCAGTTTTCCTGTGGTCTAAAATGAGGGCGTTCAGGGCAATGCTTAAATAAGAGACTAAAACACACCCCAGTCTTTCTGATAAGGAGTTCAGAGCAGGGATAGGGGGGCAGGTCAAATGGTGAAGGGAGGCAAAAGTTACAGAATTCCAATTATAAAAATAAAATAAGTTGTGGAGATATAATGAATAGCATGATGACTTTAAGTAATAAAATTGTGTTGCATGTTTTAAAGTTGCTAAGAATGTGAATCTTCAAAGTCTTCACAAGAAAAATAACTTGTGACTATGTATAGTGACAGATGGCAACTAGACTTACTGTGCTGATGCATTTGCTGTGCATGCAAATGTCAAATCATTATGTTGTAAAGCTGAAACTAATATAATGATACATGTCAATTTTACCTCAACTAAAAAATAATAAATCAATAAATAAAATAAGTTTTAAAAGGGAGTTTGGACAGCTCACATGTACATTTCTCTACTTGACTAGAAAGACTGAATATGATTACTAGGAAAGCAGTAATCATTTTACTTTTACATTTTACATTTTAACTTTAAATATTTACTGTGCTAAAAAGAAAAAGACAGAGAAAAGAAAAGAAAAAGAAAGGGAACATTCAAAAATAAGCCAATGAAGGTAGGGCATAGGGACTGGAGTGGGGGTAGAAAAGGTAGAGCAGGTAACAGAAAGCAACAGAGAAAAGGAAGGCATTCCAAGTTCAGTAGCTCCTGGAGAGGGGTGAAAGGTTTCCTCCAGGTTTTAACAGAAATAGATTAAACTTTTCTTTAGTGTGTTAAAACATCCTGCAGGGTATTTTGTGGATGAAGATAATCAGAGCTTTCTCCATTCAAGACGCAGTGTACAAAAGCAATGAGGTGGAGAATACTAGGAAGTTCTGAAAGTGACTCTGTCAGCTGACAATCGGGGACACATCTCCCGACCTTGTAAACAATAGAATTTTTGGATTCATCTCCTTTAGAAGAAAGGGAAACCTTTGTGCCTTAGAATGTTTTAAACCAAACTAGACAAAGAGTGCACTGTTTTAGAAATCTTCTGTATTGTATTAAAGAGCACACGGTAGAGAATGGTCTGATGGACATCCCTGGGGTAAAGAACTGAGTGACCTATAACTTCTCTATTCTTGTGGATTTCAGCTATCTGAAATCCTTTGCTGCAAGCAGCCAGGTCCCTGAGGAAAGAAGAATTGAAATACAACAGGTGGCTTGGCTGGCTTTTTCAACAGATGTAGAAGAAGCATGACAAAAGTTCTCTCACCAACATCATCCGGCACAAATGCTCTCCCAGTTACTTATCTATGTCCCCCGCCACCCATTCTCAGGTTGATCTTGGTTTAAGAAAACTCCACATCAGGGGCATATTATGTTAGATATTCAACATCCTCTGGATGACTAACATAATGATATTTTTAAACAATCAGATGAGAGATGAATGGAATATTTTTAAATATAACTTATTTATCAACTTGAAGAAAAAGAAAGGAAGAGAAGAGGAAGATCAGAATGAATAATTATAGCCTAAAGAAATCAAATTCACAGTTTATTCTAAATCACCATTTACTTAAATAGTACTCAAAGCACTAGAAAGTCTGTCACTGGCACCTATTGCCAAACTATAAAATGTGGCAGGAGGAATAAAAGCATTCAGTATACATAATTTGTACAAAAATAAAAAATTTAAAAAAGCATGTCTCTTTGGCTGCTGTCAGAATTAAAATTTATATAAAACCTTGAAATCCAGCTTAATTGCTAGACTTCTCAACATATTTTACCTTACGACTGAATTCATTTTCAAGTTATGATTATACTATGTATGTGCTCTATAAGATATACACTTAGTAAATGTGATTGTTGTAGTCAACAGCATACACAATACATAATAAAATTCTTCTATATACTATAATCAAATTAACTTAGCAAATGTCCAATTTTTTTCTTTTGAAGACTGCTTTTCATTCAAACAATTAAATCTGAATATATTTTCCTTAGTACTGCTTGACTATTTCCAGAAAATGTTTGTTATTGCTTCATTATCCCTATAAAATCTCAAACAAAAATACTTGCAATATTTTCCTGTCAAGTCAAGAGAAATGCAGAAATTTATTGGACTTCTATTGACCCAGAAATGTAAGACAGATATTTAAAGACTCTTAACATTATTTATGCTGAAAATATATCAAATTCTCTTCTGAAAGTACACTGTCCTGTGAAAAGTATTTGTCTTGCTCTGGTAAATAGAAGCCCTATGTAAATGGATATCTCAGCTTGAACTGAAGTTTACTTTGTTCTAACCAGAACTGATGTATCAGATCACTTAATGATGTCCTTGTTACACAGGAGAATCATCCATTCCCCTGCCTGTCTGCATTGCAGCATATGATACTCCACCAAAGTCATAATGAGTCAAGAAAATAAAATTTTTTAATCTTAGAAAACTGATAAATCTCTCCGAAGATAGATCATAACAAAAAATAATTCATTAAAGATGACATTCTCAAAAATACATTTCTCAGAAATAAAAATAACAAACAACTTTCAAATGGATTTTGTATAATCTTGTAGTCCAGAAGATTAAGAATCCAAAGGCATTGTGGGTATTCATACTTTAAGAATATCAACTCTATCAAACCTCTAACTTTGTACAACATTTAAAAAGGTATTAGGAATCTATATTTATATTTAGCATTTTTCAGAATAATTTACTTTTATTTGAAACAATAGCATGGGTTTATGAACACTGTGATAAATAATAATCTAAAATTCGGTAACTGTGTTCCACTGTGACTTGGGTATGTAATTCTTTCTTCAGGCAAGGGGCTGTCAATAGGCAGCTTCAAAAAATAATGAATGTTTGCAGTAATAATTTCATGGGTTGACTGAAACTTAATAGCCTTTATTTCCAATTTAAGCTTGTGATATGTTCCAGCAAAAACAGTCTCAAATGAAATATAGAAACAACACTATTTAACCCTTTCTTATTTTGTTACTCTTTTGTTGTTGTTTTATTTGGTTTTATGTTTATAAGTTATAATCAATCTTCTGTGTAAGCCACCTCACTTTTCACTTTGCTGCATCGGTGTCAGACTTTCTCAGTCTACTTTCCATTCTTCAGGAGATGAATGCCCAAAGATTAATTACCTAAATGATGAGGACCCTTGCTTCAGCTTGCTACTACCAACCTCCTTCTAAGCCCTTTTACAATTAAGCATTGGGTAAAGGCGGAGACAAAGAAGATAAAATCTAGATCACCTCATCCTGTTTGTTGTCAGTATATCAAATTGGGAACAAGTTTGAGACTTTCAAATTAATAAAAGCCTTTGGTGCCCATAGCTATAGAAAAGTTTGGCAGCCAGAGATATAGAATTCAATGGACTTGAGTTTGCAAACCCAAATGTACAAAGACAACTAAGCAACTCATCACTATGTACAAGTACGATCTTAGCATTCCAAGAGAGAAAGGAATTCACAGAAACCAAGGTGGTATTGAAATCTTTGGGTTGCTGAGTGCAAGATATACAGCAGAACAGTCCTTAAGATAATGGCTCTTATTCAGGGGCATGTATCAGGTTAAGATGGTTTTGCAAAATTACACATAGTTAGTGTCTACATAAGAACAAATAAATCAAATGCTCCAAAGGTGGCCTAGATATTAGTATTTTATTTATTTATTTAAATATTTTATTAATTTTAATGGGGTGACATTGATCAATCATGGTACATAGGTTCAGAGAAAACATCTCCAGGTTATTTTGACATTTAATTGTGTTGCATACTCATCACCCAATAAATAAAATAATCAGTCAATCTCTAAAAATGAATCTAATACACATTTTTATAATAATGCACCATTGCTTAATTACTGTCCAAATAGTGCCAAAACTAATTAATTTGATGGGGGAAAATAAATAAAATTGGTTTAGGAATGTTAAAGAACAAAATTTATTGGAAAGTCATTTCCTTTGAATGATCTATTATGGTGATCGTTAAAACAATGACTACTACGCTTTTTATGACACTCATGCACAAAGAGTGTCTAACACCATGGACTCTGTTATGCTAAAGAGCAGATGGAGTTAATAAATATAGCAATAATT
This sequence comes from Saccopteryx bilineata, assembly GCF_036850765.1. Taxonomy (NCBI): domain Eukaryota; kingdom Metazoa; phylum Chordata; class Mammalia; order Chiroptera; family Emballonuridae; genus Saccopteryx; species Saccopteryx bilineata. Next base: position 39,917,190 of record NC_089497.1, read on the forward strand.
TTGAATCACCTTTTATCTAAACTAGACTCTTTAAAAAGCTTATGTTTACACAAAGTTTTACCAAGAGCTTATTTTTAAGCCCAATGAATAAACTACAATGGATAATGGAAGTTCATAAAGTAATCCCCTTTGCCTGTTCTAGAATTAAAGGGGTACTTGAACAAATTTAGTAACTAGATAATGTATGACAGTGATGCTATAATGTTACTAAATTATATCATTTAAATATACTGTGAGATATGACTAGAAACAAAAAAGTGGATGAACCAGGGTATGTTTCTTTTCTTCTAGAGTAGATGCCAAAGTCATTGAGAGTAATGAGAGGAGAGCAGCAGTACCAGCAGAAAAAAAAATTTCACTGAAAACATAACATCAGGTGTGGGATTGATAAGAGAAAAACATATATCCTTTGGTTTAAGTAAAATGACTCCTCTATAGAGTTAAAATATAAGGGACAAAAACACCAAAGAGTTGACCTCTTTATCAAAATAAATGATTCCCAAGACAGTAATCGAGAATGCTTGTATGTTCTCAACAGTACTTATCATCTTGCTGGCCCTCAGTCAATGTTAATAATTATAATATTTCTGTCCCTACTGTGACCTTTGAAGGAACTTGTCTTCCAACTCCATTCTCCTGAGAAGAGCATCCCTTTCCTTCTGCTCCAAGGCCAGCCCACTTCCTTAAGCAGGGATGGCCATCATCCAGATCCAGACCATTCCTGCTGGCAGCTCTTGTCTGGATCCAATTGGCCTCAGCTGGAGGTCCAGATGGCTCATTCCTTATTTCCCAGCAGGGTTTCAGCAGCATCCACCCCTTCCTAGTCTCTCTGCCATTAGTGCCATCAGGACTTGAATGTTTTCCCTAAATCCTAACAGCAGTTTTGTTAAGCATGGAGGTTTTACTCCCATAGAAGAGAGTCAGCACTAGAAGAAAGACAGCTTCAAAAAGGCTGCAAAATCTTCATACAATGCAAAAAAGCAAGGTTCCCTTGTAAAATATTCAGAAAGTTAGTTTTAATTCAAGGTATTTCTTGCATATGTAAATAGTTTTACATGTATATCAATATTTATTGATCCACCTATTAATTGACAGATAGCTATGTCAGACTGACAGACAGAAACTGTTTGAAAAATACCATACAGAGACATATACAACCATAAAGAGAGATACAAATATATAGAGGTAGAATACATGGATATCCATATCAACAGCTACATCTACATAGGTATAGGCATAAAATTTTATTTTTAATTATTTACTCATTTTAGAGGAGAGAGAGAGAGAGAAGGGGGGAGGAGCAGGAAGCCTCAACTCCCACATGTGCCTTGACCAGGCAAGCCCAGGGTTTTGAACTGGCAACCTCAGCATTTCCAGGTCAACGCTTTATCCACTGCACCACCACAGGTCAGACTAAGCATGAAATTTTAAAAACTAAAAACTAGACAGGCACCCTGCTTAAAAAGTTATAATTAGTTAAATCTAAATTCACAGTCATTTATCTATGTAAACATTTTTAAAGAGTTTCTGAAAATTTGTCAGTTTTCCTGTGGTTGCCATACCATATAAGATTTTCATCAGATTTGAAGAGTATGTTTGGGAAGATCTTACTTGAAATATAGACTCTATGTCAAATGCAAATTTTAATCTCAGAGACTTTCTAAGGTAGCCAAAACCGAGAATGTATTTTCATCTCATTTGAAGTATATATTTGGGACGGTCTGACTTAAGGCTTAATATACAAATTTTATTTTGTGAACCCCAAAGAACCTTTCAGTCATTTTCCAGAACAGGTGACTTGAGAAAATATGTTAGTTTCCCAGGGTTCCTAACACATATTATTACAAACTGAGTGGCTTAAAACATGAGGAACTTATTCTCTCACAGTTTTGGAGACTAGAAGAATGAAATCAAGGTGTTGGCAGAGCCACATTCCCTTGAAAGTTTCCAGGGAAGAATCCTTTCTTCCCCTCTAGCTTTTGGTGGTTGCTGGCAATCCTTCGCACTGCTCGGTTCTCAGCAGTGTAACTCCAACCTCCACCTCTGTCTTCACAAGGTATTTTTCCTTGTGTCTCCTCTGTTTCTTCAAATCTCTCTCTTCTTATACCAGTCATTGATTTTAAGATCCACCTTAGTCCAGTGTAATCGCATTTAACTTGATTTCATATGCGAACAACCAATATCCAAATAAGGTCATCTATCCAAATATGGTATCAGAGGTTAGAAATTCTAGAGAGATACAATTTAATAAACAATAGGAAACATTTAACCAACATGGGTAGAGAACCCACCCACCTTATGCCACCCTAAATACCAATCTGATGAGATAGGCCCCAGACTAGAAGATGTGATGAACACAGAAAACAAGAAGGCTGCAACTAGGACCTTAAAAAAGATTAAAAAAAATTATCTGAGCTAAAATACTTTTAATAATAATAATAGGTGCAATGAATAATTATGCCAGGACAACAGGCATAAACCAGAACTATCCTGAACAAGTTGTAATACGTATTTGCCTGATAAATATTAGCCCAAGAAAGAAAAAGAACAATATCAGACCCTTACATTGCACGTATTATGTTGCATTTGAGTTGTTTCTCAAATGGGCAACTTCCTGTAAGGTGTTCTAGGGTTAGGCACAGCAGGGATTTATATATTTAATGAAACAGTAATTTCTTTAGCAGGACACTATTTTATTGAAAGAAATTACTTTTAAGTAGTGAGGGGTTTTAGTTTAATAATCTGCAACTTTTTTGCTGTGAATATCTTCATGCACTTATGAATAGAATTAACCCCATTTAAGTTTGAATCTCATCTTCAAATTATGTTGGTTGGCAGCTCTCAAAAACTGTCTCTATGTTGTTTTCCCTCAGTGCATCTGATCACAAGTGGCAGGAATGTTACTGGTGTATCTTCCCTGAATCTTGTTTTTTATGCCACCAAAATTAAATCCATCATCTAAACTCTTAAGAATAGACTGTACAAAAAGTGTTTAGTTATTCAAAGTGGCTAAAATTCAAATGCAATAATAGAGTGAAAAGTTTTGCTTTGGTTTTAATTTTTGCAAGAATGTAGGGTAAAAAAACAAAAAACTCAACCAGCTGATAGCTTATCTTAAAAAGTAGGTCAGCTCTCAGAATGAAAGGACGACTGTTTAATTAACTAGAAGCTTGAAACCCCAAAGTGGGTAAACCACTGTGTTTGTCCTTTTAGAGATTAGCCTTTCCAACACACACACATGTGTGTGTGTGTATGTCCTAAAAAATAATAATCAGTTCTATAGTTTGTAGCCCCTGGATTACCAACACACAATATTAAGTATTAGTATTATTGCACAGATAGTCTATATAAGAATGACTAACTGCCAAAAGGTATCCTAGATAAAGAAATTCCTAGGACTAATATAACTTTTAATGTATACTTTCTCATTATTAGATAAGAATCTATGGGTAGTTACGTAAAAATAAACACCACAGGTCTACTGACATCTTATTGAGTTTTTAGCATATACTTACACTTATAACTAGAAAAATGCAATAACAAACTAGTGACACCAACAAAAAATAAAGCAGGAATGAAATAAAAAATATCTCAGAATATTCTCAGTGTTCCTTGAAGGTGAGACCATAGAAGAAAATACACCAAGAAAGAAAGAGAATGTGCAAAGGCATAAATGGAGGGGAGAGAAAGGAACTAACATTTACTATAACTACTCTGTGCTAGTCAGAGTACTAGACACCTGATTTCCATTATCTAATGTGGCCCTCATAGCGAGGTAGGTAAGTATAAGCAACAAAATAATCATTAACGCGACAGAGCTCGAAGGCAGCAGAGAGAACATCTGAGCAAATATTGTCTGAATCCAGAACCTATTTTCGTGTTATGTGCCCCCGTGGGCACAGTAAGGCGGCCGGCTGAGCAGCACCCAGGGCTTCGGGCTGGGGAGGAGCTGGGTCTCCAGATTGGTGGGAAGTTCAGCTCTCTGGAGTTCCTCTTCAGGAAATAGTTTCCACACTGAGGTGAAGTCTCCTAATTTGGAAATTGGCACACACTCTTCATTTTTCTCTTTCACAACTATTTAAAGAAATCATTCTAAGACTTCAGCTATTACAAGGAAATATATATGGAGGTGGGGGACTGGGGTGACTTTACACAGCTGCTTGTGGGAGTAGTTTTTAGCAGCTTGAATTTATATAAAAATAAGCTGTAATGTAAGTGTAAATGTGATGAGTCAGGTACTACCATTTGTATATTTCAGAGCCAGTTTTCTTTACTTGTTTGACATGAATTACCAGGGTATTATTTTGTTGTCGTTGTTGTTGTTTTTCTCATATACAAAGGACCATACAAGAAGAGATGGGGGAAAGAATTATTTACCTTATTCTAGAAGTTGTTCAGCTTGGTTACACACTCAGGGGTCAAAGTTTCAAAGGTTTTCAAATAAGTATTACATGAATAGTTTATATAAAAATGACTAATTTCCAAAGGGTATCCTAGATAAAGAAATTCTTTGGACTGATGTAACTTTTAAGGTATTCTTTCTCATTACTGGATAAGAACCTCTGGGTTTTTTAGTTCACAATGGCAAAAGGAGCTATTGATAACACTTCTTTATTTTTACACATGGGACATTATTTTCACTGGTCAGTTACTGTTGGTAATGCCATGTAAAATCCTAAGATTAAAAGCTATATATTATACATACAAAATGTTGATAAATGTATCATTAGAAGCATTATTTGAGTTTTCTTAAGCTGAAATATGAATTCCGCTGAAGGTGCTTTATATTCCTTAAAATGAGAATTTTAACAAGGTAAGTTTCAAACTCATTAAACTCAAGGTTTTAGCCAGGTAACCCCAAGTAGCTAATAATGTATGTAAAAATGCTTTCCTGCCTTCATTAAAGTGGGCAAATGTGCGATGCATTAACTTATAAACAGGATAAGAACAAAACAACTTTCCTTCCTCTGTAGTTTGCTAAAGAAAACTATCTAGCAAAAGAAGAAGGGAGAGGTGGAAAAGAGTTAAATGCTTTTACAAGGTTGTTGGACAGAGTCGAATAAGAGCTACCTCCATTTAGAACACTGTCTCATTTGAAGATTTTTACTAGGTACCAGGTTCTGTGCCGAGCTTTCAAGGTACAACCAGAACATGACAGACACAGAGCTTGCAGTCTCGTCAGGAGGCATACAAGTAAGACAGTAGTAAAGAGAGAGTGTGGTAAGTGATGAGCAGATTACTGTCAGGGTTGGAATATCAAGGGATATTTCTTAAAGAAAGTGATGTCTAAGCTGAGACATAATATAATATATGAGAATGAGTTACCTAGCTAAAGATTTGGAGTGAACTGAGATGGAAGTCGAAGTGGGAAAAAGATTTATTGGGGATGTTCCAGGAAAAGGTAACCATGTGTCCAAGGGTCTATGATATATTCATGCTATAGTCAAGGAACTTAGAATAGGGTTCAGTATGGCTGAAGCATAGAAAGCTCCTTAGATCAGGCCTCCTTTATATAAATACAATGAATGACAAGAAGGATAAATCTATTTGGGCAGATGAAACTAAACTGTGAATCAATCAAGACTAACTGCATAGAAAAAAATGTACAAAGGAGATTAAATCCGTGAGGAGAAAGGGGACCGCACTTCACTGCTCCTCTCTTCAGCACACCCTCTGCACTGTGAAAGTTTTGTGAAAATGAGGAGCAGGATTCCCATATTGATTCAAGCTACTTAGAAGCAGTTTAACATCTGACTGAGTACAAGTATGCTCTCTGGTTCTCCTGCAAGAGGAAGAAGTAAATCAAAAGTGCACAAGTGAATTTCAGTATTGGACTGAGGGTAGGAGCATGTGGTAAAGAAGCCACATGGCAAAAGCATCAGGTAACCTAGGAGAGGGCAGTAGTCGGTCAAGAATTGAGTGAGTCAATACATCTGGCCCTTTGATCTGAGTGGGAGTTCAGTAAGTGTACCAGAAAGTGGCAATAGAGGGTATGTATAGTAAAAAGAATCATTTTACTATTCTCTACAAAAATTCTAAAACCTAGTCACAAAACTATGGGGAAGGGGAGTGCGTCCTGAACTACCTTTTAAATGCCAAATTCCTTACAGTCCCATATAAATTGTAGTAAGAAACTCCAGCTTCTTTCACCACCAGGAAAGACGCGAATTAAAACTGAGGCAGCCACATTGATTTTAATGCACTATTCACTGCAGTAGTCAATCATCAGAGGCTTATATATCAACCTCAAATGGGTCATTTTTCCATAAGAAAATTATTAGACACTTGAGTTATTCAAGAAGTTGGAGACTTTTCCTCTCTTCTTGATGTGGACTTACTGCTTTTTCTGCAGTAGTGAGGATCTCATCACTCTAAGGTGTCTATGGGCAGGTCTGCCAGCAAGAGGATGGCTAGGGCTTGATATCTAAGTGTAGAATTTAGATGGCTCTGTGTGGGTGTGTGTGGGTGTCTTAAAAGAAGAACAAAGATAGTGAAGTAAAAAGTGTGTGTGTCTTAAAGGAAGAACAAAGATAGTGAAGGAAAAAATGTGAAGGGAAGGGAATGAGCCAGATATAAGTGTAAAAGAGGAGAAAGAGCATGCAAGAAAAAAAGGATAGGAAAGACAAGGTAACAAAATTATAAGAGACTGAAAATATGGAATTAAATGGTTCAGTGAAGTATACAAGACTATCATTTGTATAATTTTTCCATATATGAATGCAATTCTATTTTGTTTCAGGGTTACTACATTTACAAGTAGTTTTTACAAACTAATTGGGAAGATCACATCAAGTTCATAAAATGGTTCTCTCTGGAAGGGGAGTGGGGAGAAGAATAAGATTGATTATGTTTTCTCTATAGTTTTATAGTGTGTGTGTTTAACTTTTCAAAATGAAAAAAGAAGAGGTAAATGGAAACGGTTTTGATAACCAAGTGCAGACCATCTAGGTACATGGTCTACCACCTTATTACCTGCCAAGGGAGGCAGGCAAGGGTTTATTTAATGTCACGGCATTCTGGGAGTGACTGGAGGGCAGTTCCCCACCCAGGAGAAGGAGAATTATCTTTGGTGTTCCCTCTGGTTTCAGTGTGCTTTTCCTAACACCATCTCCAAGAACACCGGCTGCTCAGCAATTGCTTTCCATGGCTCAGCTTTATTTACTTTCTGAGGATGCTGATTAACTGGTGTGCTTTCTGTCAACTGAAATTTACAGACACATTATCATGTTTGACAGGCACTGTGAGCTACAGTGCAAGAATTTCCTGAGGAGGAAAGTGTAGCAAGTATTATTTGAGGGCTTTATTCCCTTCTAGCCAAAGCGTTTTTTTCTAGCTCCATTAACACCACTGGGGTGAAATGTTTAAAATCCCTCACTAAAATTCTCCTTTATCAGGTAACTGTATTTCTAAAAAGTAAAAAAATTTAAAGGCAAGATATTATACTGTAGGATAATAAATCCCTATAACACAGATTCTTACTAAGAGGTTATGTTTATCAATCTTTTTGTATCTTATGAAATCGAGCAGGAGTAAAAGCTTCCAGCCAACAGGTTCCCCAGGCTCTGAATAATTGTGGAGCGGGAGAAAGAAAAACTGAAGTGATATGAAAAACAAATAAACAGAAACAAGTACATAGAAAGTGAAAAATATATATATTGATTTGTGTATTTTATTGTGCAGGAGCCATAGCAGCTCGAAGTTAATAAATTTCTTGAGGTCACATACAAAGTGAATAGCAGATAGAATCAATGGATCACCCAACTTTTGAAGGGGAAGAAACAACGACATGCAGAGAGATTTTTAGACAACCTTCAGGCACAAAGGGAGCCTTGAACACAAAATCCAGTTGTACTGAGAGAGTTTCACTGAAGATTAGATGCAAAGTGGGATTCTGTGATTTAAGAAGTACATATTATTTATTGTCTATTTGTCTAATATAAGTTAAATCAATACCTACTATCAGCCCTCTAGCCCCATTTTACCAGAAAAACAAAAACTAGTTAAAAAGTGGCTCAGGGTCACAAAGCAGTGCAGATTATAAAATATCACTCTAAGCCTGTTGCTTAGCTACCAAACCAGCCTGTCTTCTTACTCTGTACTATCTGCAGTATTATTTGCAGTTTTTTTAAATATATTAAGCAAATTCTGAATTAAAGATCATGAAATTATTACATGAATCCAATTAAATGAAAAAAAAAAAACTTGTGTGCTCAAGATAAAAAAGTCTATGGCCTAGGATATAGTCTAAAAGTACTGAAAGGCTAAATTGTGGCTTTGGATTATTCTGGTCTGTGGTAAAATTTCATTAGTAGAATTGGAAGTAAGGGAACAATTGATTGCTCACCTGAAGGTGTCTGCCAGACTGCACTGTCTCTTTGGTAGTTTTTTGTGCCAAAGAAGAGACTTGTTTGTTTCCTGTCTGATAGGAATTGTCAATTTAGCTGCCAATCTTCTAACCCTGTTATAAGTATATGTTACTTACATGACCATGTTCATTTATCCATGTGAAATACATACATACATATTATCATTCCCAAATGTATTTACGTAGGTATAAATTACTAAGGAGAAACTGGTACCTTGTTTGGGAAGTTGAGAGTGAAGTATTACATAACTATGGTATAGTTTCTCTCATTACTACACGAGTCAGGAACAAAAAGAAAAGACAAAGCACAACGAAATTGAAACAATAACCAGAATTCTGGCACATGCTACTCTTAGACGATTATTTTTTCTAAAGAGGATGAAATGCAGATGCAAATGAAAAGTGAAAGTTTAAATGTGTTTTGTATAAATGTGAGGAGTAAACAGGTCGAGCAGCTGAATTAGTTGCATGTGTACTGATACAGCAGTGTGAAATCATTTGAAGAGTTAAAATTGGAGGTGAGCAATGAAAATGACCGAGAAACAAATTATGTAGGTGTTAGTTTCAATATAGGAGATGAGAAACAGTGCAGAGAAGCTAGAGAGAAGAATGGGGAACAATCTGGTCAAATAGGTTTGTTTAGGGATTGAGAAATATGTGGGGAGAGAAAAGAAATAGGCTAAATACATGATTAAGAGAAGAGAGAGAATTCCAAATAAATATTCTATGCACAACCAAATAAATATAATCTTAGGTTAACTTGCAAAGGTAATATTTATACATAATAAAGGACAGATGCAAGCAGAAGAATAAGGAGGAAGAAGCATGTTATTTGATGACTAAGAAAAAACTGATTGTTTATATCCTGACACTTTAGTTATCCAAAGTGGTGTCCCAAAAAAGATAAAGGGTAGGTTTTCCAAGTAAGTGAATATCTAGAATAAAGAAAGATTAGCCCCTTAAATTCCATTACAAAACAATATAATCATTTTCTCAAAAATCTCATTGAGATATATAACACACTTCCCTGCTCATAGAATTTACCTTTTTCTTGGTAACACAGTCTTTTTCATGATCATCATGCTGATGTTTTGGACATCCCAAAGGCGTTGGGACTTCTGGTTTCAGCCTGGACTCGCTGACTTCCTACTCTAGTTGCCAGTTTTTAGCATCTCTTCTCTATGTGGCAAGTCCAGTGGAATGGAGGGCAGCCTCTATACTAAATGATCTAGACCAGGGGTAGTCAACCTTTTTATACCTACCACCCACTTTTGTATCTCTTGTTCGTAGTAAAATTTTCTAACTGCCCACTGGTTCCACAGTAATGGTGATTTATAAAGTAGGGAAGTAACTTTATAAAATTTATAAAGCAGAGTTACAGCAAGTTAAAGCATATAATAATAATTACTTACCAAGTACTTTATGTTGAATTTTTGCTAAGTTTGGCAGAATAAATCTTTATAAAACAACTTACTATAGTTAAATCTATCTTTTTATTTATACTTCGGTTGCTCCGCTACCGCCTACCATGAAAGCTGGAACGCCCACTAGTGGGCGGTAGGGACCAGGTTGACTACCACTGAGAGTCTTCTGCTCCAGTTACTTATTCAGTGTCTTCCTTTGTCTCTGAGATGGCTTCCTAAATGCCCTTTGGTCACTTTCTGGTTGTGACCTAACATTAAGATTGACAGAGAGAAAATTAACTTTAGTCATTTTATGACATATTGACTCACAAAGCAAATATGTGGTTCTACTCTGCTAAGTAGCAAAATGAATGAGATTTATTCATGGGCTGTAATTTTATTTAGAGATATTTTCTGATAAATGTTAGATAGTGAAAATTAATATCAAGTTGATAGCTAGGAGTAGAGTGCTTTGCTATTTTTACCTTGCTTTCACTTAGCTCTGATTTTCCTCTTACATTCATCCTGTTCAGACAGTCCACATTTAAACTCAATAATTTTTAAATTTTTCATATTATTACTTTCCGATGGGGCAAAAGCTCCAAAGAAGCCCTACTCTGTTATAGGATCCAAGATAGAATGTACACAAAAACAGCAGTTTTGGAAAACATGTCACCACCTAAAACACAAAATCTTCCATAACTCCTACTTCTTATCCATCTTTCCTTCTTTCAGAAAGGAGATGGGAGAAGTTAAATGAAATAAAGCAAAGCATTTTCTCCCTTGAGAATCTGCTTGCGCCCTGGCCGGTTGGCTCAGCGGTAGAGCGTCGGCCTAGCGTGTGGAGGACTCGAGTTCGATTCCCGGCCAGGGCACACAGGAGAAGTGCCCATTTGCTTCTCCACCCCTCCGCTGCGCTTTCCTCTCTGTCTCTCTCTTCCTGTCCCGCAGCCAAGGCTCCATTGGAGCAAAGATGGCCCTGGCGCTGGGGATGGCTCTGTGGCCTCTGCCTCAGGCGCTAGAGTGGCTCTGGTTGCAACATGGCGACGCCCAGGATGGGCAGAGCATCGCCCCCTGGTGGGCAGAGCGTCGCCCCATGGTGGGCGTGCCGGGTGGATCCCAGTCGGGCGCATGCGGGAATCTGACTGTCTCTCCCTGTTTCCAACTTCAGAAAAATGAAAAAGAAAAAAAAAAAAAGAATCTGCTTGCTCAATAACTTAAACCCTTACTACTATATCTAATATTTCCCTTGGTTTAAATGTCTTAGGTACAAGATACAGCCACATTGAATGTGAATATATACTCAATCTTAATACAAATTACCTGGATGCCTCAGGGGAGTCTTTTATACTTCCCTCTGAAATTATTAGGTGTAGATAAATGACCCCTCTTATTTCAGGAGTTCCTAGATTTATCATTTGGCTTTGTTTCGTTTCGTTTTGTTTTGTTTTTCTTCTTATTTAAAAGAGATGTAGCCTACACTCAGCAGGCAGAAAAATTTCTTCATTGTTTAGGAGTGTCTGGATGTAATGACAAAAATAAATAAATAAATAAGAAGAAGAGGAGGAGGAGGAAGAGGAGGAGGAGGAGAAGGAGAGGAAGAAGAAGAAGGAGGAGGAGGAGGAGGAGGAGGAGGAGGAGGAGGAGGAGGAGGAGGAGGAGGAGGAGGAGGAGAAGAAAAGACAAAAAGTTAGAATGAAAAGTCATAATGCCACAATAACTAGACATGAGAATTTGAAAGTCTCTCCAAATAAAAGGACAACATGGAACTCAAGAAGAAGGCAGCATGAGTGAACAAAGAAAAGCCAAGAAGCAAGAATGAGATGCTGACCTAGACTCAGCTAGAGAGATACTACTCATTCCTGAAGAAGCAGCGGTCAGAGGATCGACTGTCTTAATTTAATATGTTTGATTCCCAAATGACTGATAACAATATGCCTCCAACTTTAAGTCCTCTAACCTTCTGGGGCCACTATTCCTATAGTTTATATTTTAAATAGCTCAAGCCTCAATGCTTCATAATACAGTGAGGATTTATATATTTCACATTAGAGAAATACTAAAGTCAAATGGTCACCACTTATCATGCTTCATAAAAAAAATCCAAGGACTTAAAATCTAATATTACACATCTGTGTTTTTTTTTTAATAAATTTTTATTAATGTTAATGGGATGACATTAATATTTCAGGGTACATATATTCAAAGAAAACATGTCTAGGTTATCTTGTCATTAAATTATGTTGCATACCCCTCACCCAGAGTCAGATTGTCCTCCGTCACCCTCTGTCTAGTTTTCTCTGTGCCCCTTCCCCTCCCCCCAACTCTCTCCCTCCCTCCCTCCTGCGTCCTCCCTCCCCCCACCCCTGGTAACCACCACTCTCTTGTCCATGTCTCTTAGTCTCGTTTTTATATTCCACCAATGTATGGAATCATGTAGTTCTTGTTTTTTTCTGATTTACTTATTTCACTCCGTATGATGTTATCAAGATCCCACCATTTTGCTGTAAATGATCTGATGTCATCATTTCTTATGGCTGAGTAGTATTCCATAGTGTATATGTGCCACATCTTCTTTATCCAGTCTTCTATTGAAGGGCTTTTTGGTTGTTTCCATGTCTTGGCCATTGTGAACAGTGCTGCAATGAACATAGGGCTACATGTGTCTTTACGTATCAATGATTCTGAGGTTTTGGGGTATATACCCAGTAGAGGGATTGCTGGGTCATAAGGTAGTTCTATTTGCAGTTTTTTGAGGAACCACCATACTTTCCTCCATAATGGTTGTACTACTTTACATTCCCACCAACAGTGTATGAGGGTTCCTTTTTCTCCGCAGCCTCTCCAACACTTGCTATTACCCGTCTTGTTGATAATAGCTAATCTAACAGGGGTGAGGTGGTATCTCATTGTAGTTTTGATTTGCATTTCTCTAATAACTAATGAAGCTGAGCATCTTTTCATATATCTGTTGGCCATTTGTATTTCTTCCTGGGAGAAGTGTCTGTTCATGTCCTCTTCCCATTCTTTTATTGGATTGTTTGTTTGTTTGTTGTTGAGTTTTATGAGTTCTTTGTAAATTTTGGATATTAGGCCCTTATCTGAGCTATTGTTTGAAAATATCAGTTCCCATTTAGTTGGCTGTCTGTTTATTTTGGTATCGGTTTCTCTTGCTGAGCAAAAACACATCTGTGTTTTTAAAGTCCTTCAACCAACCTCTAGTCTTCCCTCCCTGCTGCCATGGAACCTTTTCCTCTCAAAGCCCAGCTGCCTAACACATTGCTGCATCATCACCCATCATAAGCGTCCTTAGATTTCACCTTTTTTAGTAGCCCTAATCTCTATCTCCCAGACTACCTGAGTAACTTCTAGACCACTTATTTTATTTATTTATTTATTTATTTATTTATTTATTTATTTATTTATATTTTTGGTGTGTGACAGAGACAGAAACAGATAGGGACAGACACCGGGGGGCCACAGTGGAGTGAGTGACCCCTTGCTTAAGCCAGTGACCTTGGGTTCAAGTTTGTGAGCCTGCGCTCAAGCCGGCAACCTCAGGGTTTCAAACTTGGGTCCTCCGTGTCCCAGTCCGATGCTCTATTCACTGTGCCACTGCCTGGTCGGGCTCTAGATTCTCTTTTTTACGTAGTTATTCAGTGCTCAGCTTTGCCCTCTCTTTCACAATTGTGACTGCACAATGGAATCACATGAGGAGCATACAGCATACCAAAATCCAAGCCTCACTCTATACCAAATGAATTACAATGTTTGTGAGTGAGGCTGTAATAACATTACATTTTATTAAATCCCATGGTGATTTTAATGTATAGCTAGAGTGAAAACTTTTCTAGCATAGTGCTTTATGAGCTTTAGGTACATGGAAACTACTAGGGGTGGGGGAATATTATTAAAACGCAGGTTTTGATTCAGTAGACCTTAGGTGGGGTCCAAGATTCTGCATGTCTAGTAAACACCCAATACCACACTTTGAGTAGCAAGATTATAGAGCAGTGGTTTTCAAACTTGCTGCACATTGAAATCACCTGAAGAGTATTAAAAACTGAAGCTTGGGTCCTAGTCCCAGGCACTAAGATTTTTAAAGTTTCCTAGTTGCTTCCAAATCCCCATTCTAAACCATGAATGCAGGAAAAATGAATGTGTCATCTTTAATCTCTTCTATTTTCAAATCAAAAGCCATCTTTTCAATATGAATCTGGCTGCTCCCCTTGTATGCAAAGTCGTCTGTAGTTGACTTTTATTTTAAATAGCACTTTTTATGCTATATGTGTATCTAAGAGAACTATTTAGTAAATCAGTATTAATTATTGTCAACTAATAATTTTATTTTCAAAAACTCAGTATAATAGAAACTTTAGTTATTATCTTTAACAGTTATTTTTAAACCCAGGTAGATCTTTCACCCATCATGTGTCAATAATAAAACCAATAGGAGGTTGCTCCATAATTGGTACCCTGAAAGGGGTTCTTTATAAAATTGATACTTAAACAAGGATGTCACAGTCTGAACCTAGGAGTAGTAAACAAGTTATTCATTACATGGGAGTCCCCTCTAGATGTCACGATAATCACGAGTGAATCTATATGGACAGTCAGTGGTTGGCTACAGCACTGACTTTACAGGCAGACACTCCTGTGTTTAATGTCTCTATTTAAAATATTATTTGTGTGACCTTGAACAGATTCATTAATTTATGAGCTCATTTTTCCAGTCTATAAGAATTAAAATTATTAAGCCTGAATTACACAGACACAAACACTATATGTGTATATATATATAATGTGTATATAAATGCAAAATATAGACTATATTATATAGAGAGAGAATTTAAAGAGAAACATATATATTAAATCACATATTTCTATTGTCAATATCATTCAGCATCCTGTTTTTGCATATTATATTTCAGCCCATTTGCAATTATAGTTGGCAAGTAAGATTTTTCAAAATCTCAGTACTTTCATAGCTTGATTTTATATATTTCTATTTCTAATTTATAGGAACACTATAAAGCAGAGGAATATACAGTAATGCCTCGGTTTTCATTGATTTAGGTTATTGTCGGTTTTGGATTTTGCCGATTGTTTTCAGACATATTATCAAAGAAAACCGAGGTATCACTGTACTAGGTGTTGTAGAGAGCTGTGAGGGATGTGGGTATGTTTCCTGTATTTGAAAAGCATAACCCGTACTGTCAATCAGGACAAGCAAAAATATGTAAGTATATAAAAACACAAACTAAAACATACAGTTTCAGCTGTACAAATAATCAGACATGAGGGTTGTACTGCTGCAGATGAACCAGGCCCTGGGGCCATTTATCTGTGAATGATGCCTAAAAATGATTAGTTTATATAGAAATTTTAGGCACAAAGGAAGGGCTTTGGTGTGACAGAAAAAGGAGGGAGAGCAGGTGAAACAACTGGAAAAACAATGACTACTGTATAAATAGTGTCCTTGGCAGTCTTCAGTCGCAATACACTTCCATCAAGAAAACTTTACAAATCAGAATTTAAGGACTTACATTTTTTAATGACTGAATATAAAATGAATTAGCTTGTTAAAACTTAAGATTCAAAGGTACTATAGGATTCTCCTTTCTCTACTCTGATAGTTCTGTAGTGTTGTATACAAAAGAGACATAGTTCAAGGGATTTAAAGGGTATCCTATTCCCTTGAAGATCAGTCTGATCTGCAATCGTCTTACTGTTGTATGTTCTTTCTGCAGAAACGAGAGAACTTTGAATAGTTTTCACTTCAGAGAACTTTTAAGTCTTTTCCTAAAGTGAAATGTGTGTTTGTCATGTGTATTTGGCAGGAAGGACAGGAAGGCAGATAAAGCTTTTATTGTACTTGATACTCTGACAATTTGAGTTTCATTCACTGATAACGAGATGGCTAAATTTCCTAATAAATGATAGTTGTACCATCTTCTGGTCAACAGGCTCTCTGCTTGTGTAACCAGATAGTATAAATGCACACACCAAAAAGTCAGCCGTCTCACTACATGTTAACAAGGCTGAATTGATCAAATAGCCTTTAAGATTATAGGTAAATGAATGCTGTGATATGAGATAGATGGGATACCAGCAGGTTTTTTTCAGCACCGTTCAGCACTATTCTGAGATCAGCCATAGTTTTATTTATTTTCTTCTCCTTTTTTAAAATCATCTATCAAGAGCATTTGTAAACAAGAATTATTTTAAAATCAGACTTCTTTACTATTTTTTTGCCCCTCATAAAAGGTCAGGAATCACTCTTCTAAGTTCTTGCATGTAGAGTCTTAAATAAATGTGTCATTTCTACTAGAAAAGACACAAGAATTTTTAATTTGGGAGCAATTCAATATCAAAGTGCTATAAATAGAACAACTGGATGGATTAGCTAACTTGTTTAAGTCCTATGGCATTAATTCCTGTGTTGATTTTATACTCAAAGTGTGGTAGTTTAATATTTAAGTTCAAGGTAACTGCATGTTGAGTACACATGATAAAATATTGTAAAATCTGCAATATTTTACCCTTCATTTAACTGAGGTTGCAGGGCAACAAACTGATCTGAAATTGAAGGAAATGCACTCCAAAGATAAATGAAAAGTGAGAACTTGCTGACCTGGGGTAGGTGCTCCTGGACACATGTAATAAGAATTCAGCTAAAATATTTTAAAAATTGCTATAAGCCAAGTGCTAGCTAGCCAGAAAATACAGAACCCCTGGGGACTATAGACATAAAGAGAACTTGTAACGACATAAAGAGAACTTGTAACGACTTGCAGGCCCACTCTACATAGATCTTGCCAAATGTTCACAAAAACACAGTCAGAGTACTAAGAAAGACTCCCTCAAAATGCAGTCCTAGGGAGGAATCAGTCTTCTGAAAAAGCACAAACCCCCCACTAAGATTCTCCTAAGATCAAAGTCTTTAAGCTGTTGAAGAAGGGAAACAAGATCTGATGAAAACTCATGGCTAAGGATTGGAATAGGAAAAGACTTTCTACCCCTAGGAGAGGGACAGGAACAAGTACTGGAAACATACTATTAAAAGACTCTCCGTGTGTATAAGTGACAAAATCATGAAAAGGTTCTACTCTCATGACCCAGGACACAGTGTCTGCCTAAAACTAAATCTTAATCAGAACACCAGCAAAGAATACCCCAGCACGCACGCATGCACACGCACACACACACCATTATGCAACTAAGGTTGAGTAACTAAAGTGGAGTAACAAGGAATAGAGGTCCACTTTTGGGAAAGGAGCAAGATCATGGAGTAAGACCCTTTCTAAGAAACAGGTCAAAGAGAAGACCTAGAGCAGAGGATGGAGCATCCATTCAGAAAAACTTTTGACAAACCAGCCAACACCTAGCACAGGTAATGCTAAAAGATTTTATGTTGTTTTTACATAAAAGGTATCAACAGCAACCACAGAATGCAAATGGTTCTTAACTCCTGATTTACATGACTCAAACTCCCCCCTATACTAAGACCTAGCAGAAGAAAGGATGTTATCTCATCTTTAGTCATAAAAGTCCTTTATGTCAACCTTTACTATCCTATACAAAATGTATAAATGCCAACAAAATGTTATAAGATCTAGCAAAGCAAATAAAAAAATAATACATGTCAAGAAC
Source organism: Saccopteryx bilineata (assembly GCF_036850765.1). NCBI lineage: Eukaryota > Metazoa > Chordata > Mammalia > Chiroptera > Emballonuridae > Saccopteryx > Saccopteryx bilineata. The sequence continues at coordinate 39,934,611 of NC_089497.1, forward strand.
AAAGAAATAAATATGCCCAGTCTCAGGTATGATGCAGATGTTGAAAATAACTGACTAGGAATTATAAATAAAACTAGTGGTGGGATTTAGCTGGTTCACACCCGTTCGGCAGAACCGATAGCTAATTTTTTGTTGAGTTCAGCAAACCAGTTTTTAAAATGGCACTTGTAATCAGGGTTCTCTCTAAGGTGGGAGCCTAGGCAGCCACCCAATGTGGAAATGACAAGTTTACATCCTTTACTCTTTTTTAACATTCATCTGCACAAAAGCATATTCTAAGTACCCATAATAATGTTCATTCTGTCCATAGGTGCAAAAAAAATTGCAAGTGAGGATGTTAATCAAGAAGCAATGTGGAAGTATTTTAAATAATAGTTTTATGGGTTTTGGTCAGGTGTTATTTAATATTTTTATTAATATTTTAAAACTCTTCTAATCTAGTTTTGTGTACCTCTTTTATTGTTCTTATTTAAATATTAAATGCATGAAATAATAAACCACCCTTCAGCATATCATTTTTTATACTTAAAATGGTCATTAGAGCACAGAACCGATTGTTGTTAACTTATTTGAATCCAACCACTGTAAAAGATTTAAGTGGATAAGACAGACAACATGCAAAGTCAGATGGTAATTTCAGTAGAGAAACTAAAACCATAACAAAAAATCAAATGGAAATGCCAAAAGTTAAAATACAAAACAGATGAAGAATGCCTTCAATGAGCTAAACAATAGACTTGACATGGTTAAGCTAACTCAAAAGAAATTAACCCAAATGAAACAGAAAAGAAAAAGTGGCTGAAAAAATAAACAAAGCATCTAAGAGCCATGGAACAATATCAGTTTAGCACATGTGTAATTAAAATTCCAGAATAAGAACAAAACAGAAAAAGAAAATGTAACAAAACAATGTCTGAAAATTTTCCAAAATAAATGACAGACATCAAACTACAGATCCAAGAAGCTCAGTGATCACCAAACAGGATAAATATAAAATCAAAAAGAAAACAACTACCTCATTGAAACTGCTGAAAAAACAAAGATGAATAGAAAATCTTTAATATAACCAACAGGTTGGGGGGGGGAGATATACTATACAGTTATGCACCATGTAATGACATTCGGGTCACTAAGCTAAAAAATGTTTATCACCTAGTGATATCATAGCTATTATAATGTAGCACAAAGCATTACACATGTTTGTGGTGATGCTGGTATAAACAGTCAGTGGAAATTAAACAATAAATAAAATATAAAACTCATTTTTTTCTTACTCTTAATTTCTCTAAATTATGACTGACAATAGTTGCAATGTGTTGTGGCTTATAGTGTATATAAAAATAAAATGTATAACAACAATATTATAATGAGAGGGAGGGACTGGGAGTATATTTTTGTAAGATCTTTACACTAAATACATAAAGTACTATAACATAGAGTTATAAAGATGACCTTTTAAAGATGAACACTGTAAATAGTAAGGCAACCATAAAAAAATTTAAATAATAAGTAAGCCAATAGTGGTTAAAAAACAGAATCATAAATTATGCTCAGTCCAGGCCCTGGCTGGTTAACTCATCTGAAACACTAAGGTTGCAGGTTTGATCCCTGCTCAGGACATACATACAGGAAGCAACCAATGAACACATAACTAAGTAGAACAGCAAATAAAACCTCTCTCTTTTTCTCTCTCTCCCTTCTCTCCGCCTATCTAAAATCAATCAACAACAACAAAAAATTATTCTCAGCCCAAAATAAGAAAGGGGAAAAATATTATAAGTCAAAACTGTTAAATAGAAAACAACTGACAAGATGGTAGATTTTTAGACATTCCAACCATCTAAATAATTATGTTGAATATAAAGGGTTCAAACACACCAATTTAAAAGAAAAATTGTCACATTGCATAAAAAAGCACAACACAAATATATACTGTTTACAAAATACCCCTGTTAAATATAAAACCACAGATCAACTAAAAGTGAAAGGATGGAAAAAGATATATCATGCAACACTAAAGAAAGGAAGCTGGAATATCTATACTAATATTCAACAAAGCAGACATGAACAAATAATATTGTCAGAAATAAAGAGAAACATTAAATAATTATAAAGGAGTCAATTATCTAAGAAGGTATAATAATACAAAATGTATATGCACTTAAAAACAACTTAAAAATACATAAAGCAAAAACTAGCATATATGAAGAGAAATAAATCAATTCACAATTATGTTTGAAGATTTCAACACTGCTCTCTCAGTAATGGAAAAATTAAGTAGGCAAAAAATCGATAAGAATATGGAAGACCTACCAACCAATTTAACCTCATTTATATTTATATACTATCAAACAACAGCAGAATATGCCTAATTTTGACAAAAACATGGACCATTCATCAAGATAGGTCATTTTGGTGGTTATAAGACAAATCTTAACAAATACAAATGAATAAAAATTATACAAAGTATACCCTTAAACCTTACATATATTCAAACAAGTACAATTAGAAATAAAAATATAATTGTCTACCTACTCACTTGGAAATGATTTTTTAAATCTAAAACACAATTTTCAAAAAGATTACTAGAATAGGCACTCAAACACAGGTAATGGGAGTGTACATTAGTATAATCATTCAAGAGAATTTAAGACAATGTATTACAAACCTTAAATTTTGCATAATTAACTTATAAATTCACCTTGTAAACATTAACACTAAATAAATTTTAAGAAAAATGCACAAAAACTATGTATAAAATTTTAATTGCAGTATTATTTACAATAATAAAAACTGGAAGTACCCTAAATATGTATCAATAAATTAACTCTTATATCAAATAATTATCCATCCAATGAGTACTATACACCAATACTTGTTCTAGACAATAAGACAACCAAGTTTTCTATTTCAATAGACATTTCATTCTAGTGTAAGAGAGAAACCATAAAAAGTAACCTATTTTATAATATAATATCCAGAAGCAATAAAAAAATTTATAAATTTGTCAATATATTTTGGTACATTTATACAATGATATGTTATGTTGCCATTAAAATTGAATTCAGAAAAAGATCATTGTCGGAAAATGTTCTCACTACATTGCAATTTGTAACATACACATATACACACACATATATGTATACATATATATGTGTGTAACATTATACACATATCTGGGGAAAGAAGACAGAAAAAAAATATTTTCACATTACTTCAAAAGTCCTCTCTCTGATTAGCATAAGAGCAGCTATATCAAGTGGCAAGGTGCTATTTTGATTCTTTTGGCTTCTACAAACACCATATTCAAAGATCATGATTGAAACCTGCCACCAAGTTGACCACAGAACCAATAGAACCTTGAAAACTGAAGGTGTCAGAGCCAGACACCTGATAGAGTTAATGTTAAGTTAGATTCAGCCCACTAAATAACTACTTAGGACAACAGGATAGTTAACTAATAGAATCAAAACATCACTTTTACTGCTACTACTGAAAACTTAAGTAAAGGTATCTAGGGCAATGGCGGACTTAACCTAACTGTGAACTACAAGATTGGGCAGACTAACTGCATACAGATACTGGTAGCACTGGATAAAGAGCCAGAGTTCCCTACCTGGTACAGCCCAGGGGAGAAGGCCTAAATTTAAACAGCCTAGAGGTGAGCATTCCCAGGATAAGCAAAAGAAGCAGAACCAGGCATTTTTTTAGTTCCATTCTTCCCTCAAATCCACCAATAAGATAAAATCCCACCTCCCTGCTGAGGGAGGAGCCAATGAGGAAGTGTAGGATAAAGACGTTAACAGAAAAACCTTCCTGAGGGCAAACAAGGGAGAGAAAATGAGAATTCCTCTCAACAGGGATCCTCAGATGTTCCTGAAACTAATGTAAACTAATGTTAAATGTCAAGTGTTATTTAAAAATAAAATGTAAGGCACTGGCCATTGTGAATCAGTGGATAAAGTGTCCTCTTGGCTCTCTGAGATTGCAGGTTCCACCTGGTCAAGGCACGTAGGAGAAGCCATCAATGGGTGCACAACTAAACGGAATAACAAAGTAGAACACGGAGCTGATGTTTCTCCCTTCCTCTTTCTCTCTCAAATCAATGAAAAATTTAAAAAGAAAATTAAAAAAAAGAAAAAGCATATTTGGAAGGAAAGGTGTCCCTTCGGGTTGATCTTTGAGATCATATTATGCAGGTACTAGGGAAACCTATTGTTCCACTCCAAGCAGCATGTCAGGCCAGAGGAGAAAAAGTGCTCTCGTTCTCTTACTCCTCCTTGAAGGTACCAGAGACTTTTAGACACTTTAGGCGTCAAGGTAAAATGGATTGAACGGTCTCGTTGTAAATAAGTTAAACCCCACTATATAATAAGTAATTGTTAATTTTTATCAGAGTAATGTATATACAGTTTAAAGGCTTATAATGCAAACAGCAGACCCCTGCCTCCAACCTATCGCACTGGTCAGAGATATTCACTTTCAATGAATGGGTCTTTTTTCTGGCACTTAATTTCATATTGAAAAATAACCCTAATCTGTTCTGTCTTGATTTATGAACTTGAACATCAGTTCTTAACTTACTCATCTTAGCAGACATTAGCAGTCCTACCCACAAAATTTTAAATGTCGTAACTTTTTATTAAGTCAGTATTTAGTATCCACATTAATATTTTTATATATACTGCATGCTGTATTTTCTTTCTTAATCCAGTTCTGTTTTTCCCAGAGTTAACAGTTTGCTCACTATTGTTTTTTTACAGTTTTAGTTTTCTTTATGACTCATTGTTAATCTTTCTCCTAGCTTCCAACAGGCTCTCGTTTCACTTTTCTACATAGTCAGACCAATTTTTAAACCATTGGTTCTACGCTTTTCCTGAAGTCACCCTGGTCCCTCTTAACTTGCTGTCTCTAGGTTAGCTGCACAGCTGTCGTGCTGACGGTTGCCTTGGTCATTACCTTGGGAAGAGCTCTCACTTCTGTTGGACCCTCCTGTTTCCAGATTTGATGCCATTTTTATTTTTTAATTAACCATTTATTTTAGAGTTTCTATCTAAAAATTAAAGAATGGGAGGTAAAGCTTTTAGATCTTACATGTTTGAAAGTGGCATCGTGCTGCTCTCACAATTTCTTTATAATTTGTTGGATAGGGTATAGCGTTGAAAATCATCTTTATGAGAGTTTTGGAGGCATTCCTCCTTTGAATGACTATTGAAAAAATCTGATGGTATTCTTTTTTTTTTTTTTTTTTTTTCATTTTTCTGAAGCTGGAAACAGGGAGAGACAGTCTGACAGACTCCCGCATGCGCCCGACCGGGATCCACCCGGCACGCCCACCAGGGGGCGATGCTCTTGCCCATCCTGGGCGTCGCCATGTTGGGACCAGAGCCACTCTAGCGCCTGAGGCAGAGGCCACAGAGCCATCCCCAGCGCCTGGGCCATCTTTGCTCCAATGGAGCCTTGGCTGCGGGAGGGGAAGAGAGAGACAGAGAGGAAAGCACGGCGGAGGGGTGGAGAAGCAAATGGGCGCTTCTCCTGTGTGCCTTGGCCGGGAATCGAACCCGGGTCCTCCGCATGCTAGGCCGACGCTCTACCGCTGAGCCAACCGGCCAGGGCAGATGGTATTCTTAATACTAATCAAAGTATGTCACTTTATTTTCTTCTATGAAAAATCTTAGGATTTTTCTCATTGTCCTGGTTGTCTAAATTTCAAGAGGAAATACCTTGGTTTGTGTTTTTCTTCTTTTTAAAACTAATTATTTCTCCTGGTGCCTCAGAGGCTCTTTCAATCAATAGGACACTGAAGAGTCCTATTCTTCATTAATGGAAATGTTCTGGTATTATTTCACTTACAGTTTTTCTTCCCATTTGCTCTTTATTATTTTTAGATAATCTATTATTTAAATATTAAAAATACTAAACCAAGTCTTCATTATTTTCCCCTTCTTTTTCAAGTGAGAGCAAGGAAGATAGACTCCTGTATGCACCTTGAATGGGATCTACCACGCAAGCCCTGTCTGGGGCCATGCTTACAACCAAGCTATTTTTTAGCACCTGAGGTGGAGGCTCCACTGAGCCATCCTCAGCACCTGGGACCAATGTGATCTAACCAATCGAGATATGGCTGCAGGAGGAGAAGAGAGGGAGATGGGGGAGCAGGAGGAATGGAGAAGCATATGGTCACTTCTCCTGTGTGCTCAGACTAAGAATCAAACCCAGGACATCTAAACACCAGGTCCATGCTCTACCACTGTGCCAACTGGCCAGAGCCATAAGTCTTGGGGTTTTTTTAGTCTTTTCTCTCCTTTTATCCTTTTATTCTATTTCCTGAGATATTTTTTCAACTTTATTGTCCAATCAGTATATTTAATTTTTTTCTTATTTCAAGCATTATGTTTTTGTTTCTAATACTTTATTTTTAAATTGAAATTATTAACATTTTAAGCATCTTGTTCTTATTTTATGATAACATCATCATTTCCTCTCTGCAGGTATGAATCATATTTTTCTCCTTTTTGAGAATGAAAGCAGGTTTAATTTGGGTAGAGAGAAAGAGGCTAGGATACAGGTTCCTGGAGACAGGGTCAGAGGCTGAGCCCTGGAGGAACTGCGGCTGCCGGCTGCTCCCTCGACTGCAAGTCTCACAGGCCCTGCTGTAAGAAAAGAGAAAGTGCATGTCCAAGTAAATGCTGATGAGTTAAGCCCATGTATTTTTTTAAGTTTTCCTCTAATTCCTAGATTACTTATATTTTTGTCATTTCTTTTCTTTGTTTTTTTTTGTTTGTTTGTTTGTTTTCTTTTTTGTTGGAGGAATTTTCTAACTGGCGAGAGATTCCTGATAGCTTATTTATATTTAAAAGCGATTTACTCTAAGGTTTATTGGAAACTTTAATAGTGGGCAAGGTGTTTTGCTTTTTATTTACTTATTTATTTATTTATTTATTTTTGTTTAGCGAGAGGAGGGCAGGCAGAGACAGACTCCCGCATGTACCACAACTAGGCTCCTTTGTTTGTTTTTAAGATTTATCTTCCCTGCCCTGTTAAGCGTTTTGTCCATCCACTTGCCAGATTTTCCCTAACTTTTAGCTCTCTTGTCCACTGTTGTCTTCTCTCCCATTCTCATTGTCTGGCATTATATAAATCAGTACCTTTTCTATTCCTACTGTAAACTTGCGAGAAATTCGGGAGAAAATAGTGACAACACATTTGTTCAATTCATCATGTTTACTTGGTAAGTTTCAACAAATTTTAAAATGTCTGTCCGGTGCTAGGTATAGCATACCAAGCAGTATTTAGTCTCTGCCCTAAAAGTTTTAAGAACTTAATGCACCTTGAGTGATAATAGTTCAAAAATAGCCACAAAGAAGTACAAATAGATGCTATAGACAAGAAGTTATATGATTTTTTAGATGAAGGATTGAGGAATATGTGACTTTCATGTGAAAGAATCAATAGGTTCTGAGTTTTTATGAAGAAGGGAGGCTGAGTCCCAGGCTTAGGACCTATGTGTCTGAAAGATTGCACCAAGTTATGATGGAATAAGAGCTTCAAATGCCAGTACATGTTTTACAGTGATGGCTGGAGTCCATTTGTCCTATTGATCTATTCCAAAAGTTCCTTCTCCTACCCATCAGCATACAGAACTCGTAAAATGCTATAATTGATTTACTATAATATCATAATTTAAATTTATTATGCAGACAGCATCTGAAATGATCATTTTTAACTAGTCTCTGATTAATGTCATTTCCAAAATGTTTTGTTAAAACTTACTCATCCATTCTCATAGTCTATCAGTTTTTCCTTAATCTTCTGACTAAAAAATAAAGTGGCAAACACACAATACATATAGTAATTGTACACCTGAAACCAGTTTAATTTTATCAACCAATGTCATCCTAATAAATTCAATAAAACAATAAAGAAAAATAGTAGAATATTTCTGGTGTTTTTCTGCCCATTCTCCCAAAGTCCCAGTAAAAATCACATGGACACAATGAATTCTTATCTGGCACATTTGTATAGATATGTTTCTCTTGATCAAGAAATGAATACTTGTCACTGTATTTAGAAGGTAAAAGGGCCAGAAGTTATTATTTGACTTTACAAAATAAAGCATAACCAAATCCTATCATAGCTTCTAGTTTTGTTTTTTTATTTTTTATTTTTTGGCTTTTTTTTCTGAAGTTGGAAACGGAGAGGCAGTCAGACAGACTCCCGCATGAGCCTGACCAGGATCCACCCGGCATGCCCACCAGGGGATGATGCTCTGCCCATCTGGGGCATTGCTCTGTCACAACCAGAGCCATTCTAGCGCCTGAGGCAGGGGCCATGGAGCCATCCTCAGTGCCCGGGCCAACTTTGCTCCAATGGAGCCTTGGCTGCAGGAGGGGAAGAGAGAGACAGAGAGGAAGGAGAGGGGGAGGGGTGGAGAAGCAGATGGGTGCTTCACCTGTGTGCCCTGGTTGGGAATCGAACCCGGACTCCTGTACGCCAGGCTGAGGCTCTACCACTGAGCCAACTGGCCAGGGCCCATAGCTTCAAGTTTTAAAGTTTTAGGGCTTTATAGAAAATTTTAAACTTTTAATTAGAGCTCTCTAATATTTTACAATGCTTCTAAGTTAAATAGCAACAGTTTGTGAGATTTATCTGTAAAACATGTGGTCAATGACCTTTGAAGCAACTTGTCTCACATGTCAACTAGAAAAAAGACATGATCTATACCTATTGAGTTAGTTAAATTTGTTATTTTTGTCCATTTATGTAATTCACTATCTGGTATAACAGAAGTAACATAAGGGCATGGAGGTGTTTTTAAGGACAGTATTTCTCTAAAAAATATATATCATTTTTGAAACTAATTATTAACACAATTGGAGTTTCTGGCATTTCGATCTAAAATATGTCAATGTTTCTCAAAGTAATTAGGTTGAATTTTTCTACAAATGTGTACATAGCTTAAGTTAATTTTGGCTGAACAAAGTGTTATTGTGAGATTGTGTTTTAAAAGACTGGTGAAATTTGTAGGAAATAGCATCCACTAATAATTTGCCTTTATTTTATGCATCTCTTCAAGCAGCTCAAAAGAGTTTAAGAGACATTTAAACTCTTTATTATAAATGTCTTATATCTTACAAACACCAGACATTACCTTTATTACAAAGAAGTTTTATTCTTCCCATAAAAAGTGATTATCAATAAAATATTACACATAAGAAAACTGGACTATTGATTCAGGTTTCATTCACCAATAAGAGAGCTTTTTTCTAAAACACGTAGTAATAACAATTATATTAAGTTCGGTGTTTATGATCCATGATTATCACCTAAAGTAGGATAGTATCTAGGTTAACAATAGCCTAAAGAATGAAAACTAAAAGAGTTCTGGTTCTCTAGGGTGTTTAGTGAGATATTTTCAGTCTTTAGACTCAGAGGCCTGAGGTTAAATACTGATTTATCACCTCTAAGCTGTTTAACTTGAGGCAAGTTGTTTCCTTTGCAGTTTGTTGATATTAAGGCACCAGATCATACCAAATAACAAATGAAAACTATTATTAACTTATATAACAGAGGTAGAAAGTTGATAAGTATAGACTTGGTCGCCTTTGGTCAAAAGGGCAGGATCTTGGGTGTCTTGAAAGAGATGTGTTTAGGTGAAGAGAAATTTTGACGGACATCTGGAGAAATCTGCTCTATTTTCTTCTGTTCTATATTTTATATAGTATTTCATAATTTTGCTTAATAACCTAAATTTTTCTTTGTTTTCTTTTATTCTTCATAAAAATTATTACCTTCACTATTGTTAAAAATGTAGAATGAATTATAAATCACACAATGGACATTAAATGATTATATTATTAGCAGACAAAATAGACATTGGGACAAGAAGCATTAGCATAGATATAAAGGGATATTTTATAATTTAAAAAAAGTTAAATCACTAAAAAGACAATAATTATTAATGTGTGTGCACCTAATAACAGAGGTTCAAAATTCATGATATAAAGCTGAAAAGATGAAATAGAAATAGACAAATTAGTGTGAGATTCTGACACTTCTTCTTAAGTCATTGATAAAACAGCTAGATAAAAATGTAACTATATGGAAGACTTGAAGAGTAGGTACCAACTTAAACTCATTGATTTGTAGACCACTATATTCAACAATGGGACAATACTCATTTTTACAAATACACATGGAACATTCACCAAGACAGAGCATATGCTGAACCCTGTAGCCTGCCACAGTTTCAAGGATCCTAGCAGGAGATGTGACACTCCAAGATCAGAAGTAAAGGACTTTCTTATTCATGACAGTAGCTATAACCAGCATATTAATATTAGTGCCAGTTCACAGTTCTCACAGGATTACAGAAAGGGGGTAAACCCTTTTGATAACTGCCCACAGAGTGAAGTACATTATAAGAGAGGAACTTTGAGTTTAGAAAACCCAAATCTTTTTATAGTAGACAGTAACACTGCCTGACCTTTACCTAGGAGAGAAAGATTTTTATATATATTATAGTACAGTACATAATAAACAGCCTGTTTTTATTCTGGAAGGAGATACTATCTCTGTTATCCCAGATTGTTTACTAAGATATTTTAGGACAAAAGACATCAGTCTACTAACAAAACATGTAGAAATGCAAGAGATCCATAGTAATGTGTTTTCTAACCGTGCCATTGATATAAAGGTAGGCAAATAGAGGAATGTAATAGAATAGAGCATTCACAAAGAGGTGGACACATTGGGTCAATATATTTTCTACAAAGGTGCCAAAGCAGTTCAGTGGCAGCAGAAAAGTCTTTTCAAATAATGGTACCAAAATTGGGTAGTTATATGTGAAAAAACAGCAACTTTCTGTTACTTTACACAATACACAATGATTAAGTAGCGATGGATTTCTGAACTAAATGTAAAAGCTAGACTTCCAATGAAAATATATGAGAAATTATTCATGACAAAGATTTCTTAGGACAGAGAAAGCACTAACTGTATAAGAAAATTTGATAATTTGGCTTTATAGTTAAAAACTTTTGCTCACCAAAAGACACTAATTAAGAAAATGAACAGGAAAATATAGCTTAAGAGAAAATATTTGCAAGATATGTATCTGATAAGGACTTGTATGGACAGAAAAGCTAGAGTAATCATGAATCAGGAATTTCTGGAGTGGGTATATTAGCAGAACAAAGGGCAAGAGATTAGAGAATATTGTGTGAGTGAAGTCTTGAGTCACAAGATGTACAAAGGATAAGGGGAAAATGTGGACTTGATATACTGGAAGACAAGCAGTTTTTGGTCAAAAGGTTATAATGCTTTCTGAAAGCAAATATAGATGCAAGAGAAGATGAGGGTGAAAGAAAAGGAAACAATAATTAGAGAATTGCTTGGAATTTAAGATTTTGTACATAGAGCAGACCCAGAAAACAGTGAGATGAAACAGATCTGACTGATACCAAGGCAAGAGTCAGTCCCTGACAATGGGCTGCTGAAGAACAGTGAAGTAATAATGGCGTAGGCATACTCAGTAGTTGATGTCAGGCACTAAGGAATAAAGGAAGTCAGTGAGCCAGATGCCAAAGCTCTCCATGATTATGAAATAATAAGAAATTCAGCAATTGAGAGTGACCAGAGGAGAGTGAGGATAATAGTTTATAATGTCAAATGGACATTTATTCTATACCATGAGTGGTTAGGCATTTTTGTATTTGATTTTCACAGTACCCTTACATATTATTACCTCATTCTCATTTCACACATGATTAAACTGAAGTTTATAGAATTGTTTCAGCCCAGGTTATAAAGTTTGTAAATGGAAGGGCTGGACTCAAAAATGTGTTTTCTTGAATCAAAAGTTAGTGTCCTTTCTATCACATCAAAGTAGCGACCAGATGACCTGGGTTATAAGTGAGAATAAAAGTGAGGGAGGAAGGATGCCTGTCAGGAAGAGATTAGAGAGTCAAAAATATGTGGACAATTTATTCCTAACCCTTAAGAGACTAAAACAGGACAGCAGGTACCTACCACTGACCAGGGTGAGAGAGCTTCGGAGAAATCTTTTACCCTTAAAGATGAACAAGGTATAAGTTATCATTATCAGGTCAATGAATTGTTCTTTAAAAACCCTGGGTGTGTAAGAGAACTTTTTTTATGATTCTAAGGATCTACTATGGAACACTAAAGGACCTATTACTCCAAACCTAAATTGAAATTCTTAATCATTAGTCTGGCATGTATAGAATTTTTAAAATTCATTTTCCTTTATTTTCAAACTCACAATTTTTAACTTCTCACAGTTGTCAATGGCTAGAATATAGAAATATCTATCACCTCTCCTAATATGTTTCTTCTAACCTGTAAGGTTATAAGCCAGAAAGCAAAGTTTATTAAAATCATAGGCTGTGAAGCTTAGTAAATTATGTACTACATAAGAGTCAATTGGTTTTGAGAGTGGGCCTGAGAAGACCTACAAATGAGGACCAATACCTTTTGTTCATGTGATTTATTTTGGTTTTATTTTTATTTCAAGCTATGGTCTGGGTGGGGGAGGTTGCTGTTTAATTAAACCCCAGATAAGTAAGCTGTTATTGTACATAAGCAGTACAATAAAATTATTAAATATAATTTATTTAAATATCATTTACTTAACCTTTAGTAAATTTTAAATGAATAATATTAAAGCCTTTTTCAATTCTGATGTTTTCATTCCTGACTATGTATTTGTTCAGCACTTCAGAGGTAAACTGAAGATATTTTTTATGAGCCAAGATCTAAATTCTTTTTTTTTTTTATAAATTTTTATTAATGGTAATGGGATGACATTAATAAATCAGGGTACATATATTCAAAGAAAACATGTCTAGGTTATTTTGTCATTAAATTATGTTGCATACCCCTCGCCCAAAGTCAGATTGTCCTCCGCCACCCTCTATCTAGTTCTCTGTGCCCCTCCCCCTCCCCCTAACTCTCTCCTTCCCTCCCTCCTGCGTCCTCCCTCCCCCCACCCCTGGTAACCACCACACTGTTGTCCATGTCTCTTAGTCTCGTTTTTATGTTCCACCAATGTATGGAATCATGTAGTTCTTGTTTTTTTCTGATTTACTTATTTCACTCCGTATGATGTTATCAAGATCCCACCATTTTGCTGTAAATGATCTGATGTCATCATTTCTTATGGCTGAGTAGTATTCCATAGTGTATATGTGCCACATCTTCTTTATCCAGTCTTCTATTGAAGGGCTTTTTGGTTGTTTCCATGTCTTGGCCACTGTGAACAGTGCTGCAATGAACATGGGGCTACATGTGTCTTCACGTATCAATGCTTCTGAGGTTTTGGGGTATATACCCAGTAGAGGGATTGCTGGGTCATAAGGTAGTTCTATTTGCAGTTTTTTGAGGAACTACCATACTTTCCTCCATAATGGTTGTACTACTTTACAGTCCCACCAACAGTGAATGAGGGTTCCTTTTTCTCCACAGCCTCTCCAACATTTGCTATTACCCGTCTTGTTGATAATAGCTAATCTAACAGGGGTGAGGTGGTATCTCATTGTAGTTTTGATTTGCATTTCTCTAATAACTAATGAAGCTGAGCATCTTTTCATATATCTGTTGGCCATTTGTATCTCTTCCTGGGAGAAGTGTCTGTTCATGTCCTCTTCCCATTTTTTTATTGGATTGTTTGTTTGTTTGTTGTTGAGTTTTATGAGTTCTTTGTAAATTTTGGATATTAGGCCCTTATCTGAGCTGTTGTTTGAAAATATCATTTCCCATTTTGTTGGCTGTCTGTTTATTTTGATATCAGTTTCTCTTGCTGAGCAAAAACTTTTTATTCTGATGTAGTCCCATTCATTTATCTTTGCCTTCACTTCTCTTGCCATTGGAGTCAAGTTCATAAAATGTTCTTTAAAACCCAGGTCCATGATTTTAGTACCTATGTCTTCTTCTATGTACTTTATTGTTTCAGGTCTTATATTTAGGTCTTTGATCCATTTTGAATTAATTTTAGTACATGGGGACAGGCTGTAGTCGAGTTTCATTCTTTTGCATGTGGCTTTCCAGTTTTCCCAACACCATTTGTTGAAGAGGCTTTCTTTTCTCCATTGTGTGTTGTTGGCCCCTTTATCAAAGATTATTTGACCATATATATGTGGTTTTATTTCTGGGCTTTCTATTCTGTTCCATTGGTCTGAGTGTCTATTTTTCTGCCAATACCATGCTGTTTTGATTATCGTGGCCCTATAATATAGTTTAAAGTCAGGTATTGTAATGCCCCCAGCTTCATTCTTTTTCCTTAGGATTGTTTTGGCTATTCGGGGTTTTTTATAGTTCCATATAAATCTGATGATTTTTTGTTCCATTTCTTTAAAAAATGTCATAGAAATTTTGATGGGAATTGCATTAAATTTGTATATTGCTTTGGGTAATATGGCCATTTTGATTATATTTATTCTTCCTATCCAAGAACAAGGAATATTTTTCCATCTCATTGTGTCTTTTTCGATTTCCCTTAACATGCTTTGTAATTTTCATTATATAGGTCCTTTACATTCTTTGTTATGTTTATTCCTAGGTATTTTATTTTTTTTGTTGCAATCGTGAAGGGGATTATTTTTTTGAGTTCGTTTTCTAATATTTCATTGTTGAGCCAAGATCTAAATTCAAACAAAATGAAAGTATTTGGGGCAACTGCTGACATCATCATTGAATTTTTGAGCTGAGCCTATAGCTATTCTGTACACTGGGTTATTAATGCTGGTATTATAATTTATTAGTAGAAAATAGATTTTTAAAAAGTTCTAAGAAGGATCAGAAGAGATATATTAATATTAAACTGTAGGCCCACTCATCTTATGGTAATTTCCAAGAGATTCTAACTATATTCTAATATTCCATAAGAACTATCTTTTATCATAACACGTACTATCATCAGACTATTTTAACTTACATAACAATGTCTTTAGAAAAGCTGATAGGAGACATTTATGTAATATTTGGATTTTATATATTATATGTATTACTCTTGTTCTCAGAATAAAAAGTATGATAAAAAGCAGAGGCAACTAAAAAATATATATATAGAATCTGCTAGATGTTCAAATTATAGCAGAATAAAATTGAAATCCTACTAACCCAGAAAGTCTGTAACAAACTAATTCTTGAAGCAAATGATCTTTGTCCAGCTTTGTCTAGCTTTAAACTACCATGTGGAACCCAGCAAATCAATCCATGCCCCCCCACCTACATTTTTCTACATATTAAAGTACCTTATAAACACATTCTAGGGCTATTTTTGAAAAGAAATGACATTTTTTAAAAAGTAACCTTGCTTATGGAGGACTTGGGAAAGGCAAAGTGTATATAACCTCACCAACTTTTAATTAGTAGAAAGCTTGTACCTGAACATAGGAGGACAGAGAAAATGGATGCTCTGGGCTTTCCTTTCTTTCTTTTAT
This sequence comes from Saccopteryx bilineata, assembly GCF_036850765.1. Classification (NCBI taxonomy): domain Eukaryota; kingdom Metazoa; phylum Chordata; class Mammalia; order Chiroptera; family Emballonuridae; genus Saccopteryx; species Saccopteryx bilineata. Next base: position 39,950,072 of record NC_089497.1, read on the forward strand.
TTTTCCTGGAATACTGACAGATCATCAGATTCTTTTAACAAAGCTCAAATATAGGTAGCAATTGCCTTTCATTTTAGAGCCATCATCAACTACAAACAAAAGAAATGTTGACTTGCTTATGTTATCTTTTTTTCCAGTTCCAGAATAGAAAAGAAATTGAGATTGAAGCTTTTGTTTCCTGCTTTTCATAGAATAGGTTTATGTTATAATTCATGAACAAACCGGATTGTCACTTGTTTTTAGCTCATTATTTAGGTAGAAAAGAGTTGTGTAAAGTGGTTGCTGCATTTTAAAGAAAAACTGCATTTGTACACATTGGAGGTAATCTTGAATTCCAAGTTTGATTCAAAAACCAACATATTTTCAGTTGGAATTTTGAGGAATAGTATGAGTAAATATTACTGACTTTTTTTTTCTTTTGAATATGTGTTGTATTTAAATTTGAAGTTGAAATCTTGGGCAATTCATAAATGAAATGATGGAAATTACATTGTAATCAACATGTTTTTCCTAACTGTGCAATTATGTTCACATGGAGAATATAAAATAGAGGGCCTTCTAAGAAGGCATTATAAGTAAATTTAACTTTGAAAAATGAATTGTCTCTTCAGTTATTGTAAGGCCAGTAGGCACTGCCACTATCACAGCCACCTGGCCCATGCAGGTTCGCATTTGATTCAGACAGACGGTAATGAAACCATGGAGCCAAGAACTGGTGGACCATTAGCTTAAACCTAGCTTGCATCTGACAGGCAAGAAATACACACAGTGGGAAAACACTTCCCTTTCCACTCAGGGCTCTCAAAGCCACTGACTTATTTGAGTATTCCTAGAATCAAAGGTTTCTACCTCACCAGCCTTATTCACCTCTGTTCCCCATCTCCTTCTCTCTGCACAAACTGGCTTCTCCTTCAGCACTCCGCCATCTAGGCTGCTTCTCCTCTTCTCCATGTGGCCTTTCTCTGCTCTCCTCTAGCATGGGCTTCTCTACCCATTTTATAGTGTAGAAATAAAAATCTTTAATCCAATATACAAATAAGGAAGTCTCTGATACAAAGTCACTTATCTGAGGCATAAATGGGGTTCCTCATAAAAGTGCACTACCTATGCAAAAGTCAAGGGTGTGGAGGAAAAACTTAGTTTTAAAACTAAGCCGTAGGCTATAATGACCCTGCCTGCTTACAGCCTGCCCCCCACACCCAATGCAAACTATAAGCAAGCAAACATATATATCATATTTACAAACTTATTTGACCAACATTCCACCCCTTTTGCTCGCTTCACAATCTAAAGCACAGGTATTTCTGCACAAGGAAATTAGGCACATTACACAAATTACAACAACATGACAAATCATACAATTTTAACACTTACTAAGGTACATTTTACCAGTCTCTGAGCACTTTGCCAAAAGTGCAAAATGTCCTCGGCCTTCTTTCTAGCCATGGGAAAAGCTTCCCGGGGCAGGGGAGTGCTTCCAGCAAAGCAACCTACCACCCCCATCAGGGTATTTCACATTGTTCAAAATCCGTAAGTCCATTCAACAAAGGAGCCAGTGCTCACTCCGGTCATAGTCCAGGAAATCAGTTCATGCACATGGGGCCTCAGCCACCCTCCTCATCCCTGCCATCCTGGCAGGTCTTACACTGTCCCAAGAAGGAACACGTGGCAATGGCAGTCAGCATTTCCATCTCTGCTCTGAAGACCATTATGGCATCAACCCTGTTGGGCAGATAAAATACATATATTATGCTCACTTTGTTAAATATGGCACTGTCCATGTGGAAGCCCGTCACCCAGGTGATTGCTTTGGGATGGGCGTGATTGTATTAATGTGTGTTGGGGGGGGGGGGCTTTCTCACCAAAGGTTTTAAAAGAAAGAGAGATCACGTTGTTTGGGGAGAGGAATAATTATGTTCTAGGAGAAGCTCATACTGTAGGAGAGCAGAGAAAGGCCATGTGGAGGAGGCCAGGAAAAGCAGCCAATATGGAGAAGTGCTGAGGGAGAAACCAGTTTGTTCAGGGTTTGTGCAGAGAGAAGGAGATTGGGAACAGAGGTGAATAAGGCTGGTGAGCTAGAAATCTTTGATTCCAGAAAACTCAGATAAGTCAGTAGCTATGGAGCCCTGAATGGAAAGGGAAGTGTTTTCCCACTGTGTGTATTTCTTGCCCGCCAGGTGCAAACTAAAATTAAAGCTAATGGCCCACCAGTTCCTGGCTCCATTGTTTCATTACCGTCTGTCCGAATCCAATGCGAACCCGCATGGGCCAGGCGGCTGTGATGGTGACCGTGGCTAATGGCCTTGCACACCCCTATGTCCCAAAATTGCAGACCTACCAGGGGCATAGTAGGTACTCCTTGCTGCTGGGCTCTCACCTTCTAGGGACTGCAGATTGTAACTTCAACCCGATTCTCCTCATCCTCCAAAGAGGAACTGAAAACATCATCTCCTCCTGCTGGGCTGGAGTCCGGGGACATCACCGCCTTCTGCTCCGCGGGCCTTGCAGCCCTGACCCTGGCCTCAGCCCTGGCCTCCCGCCGCTGCTGGCTCTCCACAACATCCAGGGCAATCTGCCACTCATGAACCTGTGATTCCTTCTCCAGCAGCTGATCCATTTTCAAGCAAATCTTACCAACCTGGTCGGCCTCCTCCAGTGCTTGCTCCAGCTCCAGGGTCAGCATCTCTCTCTCTCTCTTGCTATAGCTCCTTCCACTGCTCAGTTTGAAGGTCCTGGGCAGCCTCTTCCACAGAGCTCTCAGTTTCCTCATGCATGGCTGTAAAAGTCAGCCAGCTTACGACCCCCAAAAGGACAGCCATGGGGAACCATAACAGCAGCCAGTCTTCTACTCCACCGCTCAAAGGTGATAGTGGCTCTATGCCAATCTTTATCGAATTCTGCCACAGACTACACCAAATGTAAAGCCAGTAGGCAGGACCACCATCACAGCCACCTGGCCCATGCAGGTTTGCATTGGATTTGGATAGAAAGTAATGAAACAATGGAGCTAAGAACTGGTGGGCCATTAGCTTTAATCCTAGCTTGCACCCAGTGGGCAAGAAATATACACAGTCGTAAAACACTTCCCTTTCCATTCAGGGACCCCAAAGCCACTGATTTATCCAAGTTTCCTAGAATCAAAGGTTTCTACCTCACCAGCCTTATTCACCTCTGTTCCCCATCTCCTTCTCTCTGCACAAACTCTGCACAAACTGGCTTCTCCTCTCCTCCACGTGGCCTTTCTCTGCTCTCCTCTAGCATGGGCTTCTCTACCCATTTTATAGTGTAGATATTAAAACCTTTAATCCAATATACAAATAAGGAAGTCTCTGATACAAAGTCTCTTATCTGAGGCATGATGGGATTCCTCATGAGAGTGCACCACCCCTATCATGCAACAGTCAAGGGTGTGGGGAAAAGCTTAGTTTTAAAACTAAGCCTTAGGCTATAATGATCCTACCTGCTTACAGCCTGTCCCCCACACACATTGCAAACTATAAGCAAGCAAACATATATATCATATTTACAAACTTATTTGACCAACAATTATTCTATAATTTTTATAATCTCTTGTGAATGATTACAGAATTCATAAAAGAATTGCCAGAGAATGTGCTGGAGAATCTAGATGTGTGTGTGTATGTGTGTGTGTGTGTGTGTGGCTTTTTTGTAAATAACTTTAACATTTAATATTGTCTGCGTTATATCGATTTTCTTAGCAGAGTTTCATAAAGCCAAATTGCCTGTATGTTTTCCAGCATGTAATATTTGAAAATAAAAATCCCACTGGAAATGATGATGAATAAATTTTCCTATAATTCACCATGGCAGTAGCCACTTAGTATGACTGCACCAACATGAGTATTGGTGCAAAGACCAGGAATTAGATACAAGATCAAACTAAAGCAACTACAGTAGTGGAGGGAGCAGGCATAGGACTCCCCAAAGTAAAATCTTCTGTTCACGTGAGCTAAAGAAATCACCACTCACAAAGTTTGATTTAGAATCACAGAATGTTATAGTTTATGGTGATAAAAAAGAGATGAGTGTAGCAGAATAATACTTAATCATTCCTCCTCTGGATGCTCTGCTTTCCTAGTCACCATCTCACAGCTTGGGTCACTCTGTGGGAGGACCTCCACTGCTTTATGGCTCTCTCTCTCTCTCTCTCTCTCTCTCTCTCTTTAAAGATCAAAAATCTTGAGACAGTTGTAAGGCAGGAAAAACTGAAAAGGTATGATGTTGGTCAAATAAGTTTGTAAATATGATATATAGGTTTGCTCGCTTATAGTTTGCATTGGGTGTGGGGTACAAGCTATAAGCAGGCAGGGTCGTTATAGCCTAAGGCTTAGTTTTAAGACTAAGCCTTTCCCACTCTTTTAATAAAGATCTTTTCAAAACTAAGCTTTTCCCCACACCCTTGACTGATTGCATGATGTGGAGTGGTGCACTCTTATGAGGAATCCCATTGTGCCTCAGATAAGTGGCTTTGTATCAGAGACTTCCTTGTCTGTATATTGTTTTAAAGGTTTTGATTTCTACACTATAAAATGAGGCAGAGCTGGAGCTAGCTCTCTCTCAGTTCCTGAGATTAGCATTAGAGAGGAGAGCAGAGAAAGGCTACGTGGAGGAGAGGAGAAGCAGTCAAGATGGCAGAGTGCTGAAGGAGAAACCAGTTTGTGCAGAGAGAAGGAGATGGGGAACAGAGATGAATAAGGCTGGTGAGCTAGCTATAAACCTTAGATTCTAGGAAAACTTGGATAAGTAAATGGCTTTGGGAGCCCTGAATGGAAAGGGAAGTATTTTCCCACTGTGTGTATTTCTTGCCCGCCAGGTGCGAAATAGGATTAAAGCTAATGGCCCGCCAGTTCTTGGCTCCATTGTTTCATTACCACCTGTCTGAATCAAGTGTGAACCTGCACAGGCCAGGCGGCTGTGATGGTAGCTGCTGGTACTGGCTTTACATAAACCACGAGCTATGTGCTTTCTCAAGGCTTCTACAATCCATCTAAATGCCATTTTGACTTTTATGGCTGCTAGCATTTTGTTAGTGTAGCAGTCTTTACATTGCTCCAGTGGTGGGTTTGTGCTTGGTGGAAGGGGCAGGGGAGGGTGCTGCCTGAGGGTTTTTCTCATTGTTCCTATTCCACCTTCAGCTTTCAATATTTCCTGTATTTCTGCACCTCAGGGATATTTCTCTCTAAGCACTTGACCCCTTCCTCAAGGGTAGATAGACTGCTGTTACTAATTATTTGGTACTAGGTTCCTGGGCAGTGGGGGGAGTTCCTGATTCTCCTAGTCGAGCACCAGCCTTAGGCAAAGTCTGTGCTCTTGGGCTTTGGGGAGGGGCCTTTGCAGTATTACTGCTCTATCCCCAAGGCAACCAAATTTCCAGTTTTTTGAGACTCCAAGGGCTGCTCTCTTCAGTTTTCTACCCTGATCCTCAGCATTTTTATGAGCATCAAAGAGCCCATGGTGAAGTTTGCAATGTTTGTAAACTCTCCTTATGAATAAGGCTCTCAGTTATTCTAAACTGATATACTAGCCCACATTTGGCCTATAGAAATTTGTTGACATTTTAGCTGATTTCTTCTTACCTGCTTCTATAAAGACTATGGTCTGCTATAAGCCAAAGAGTTTGAGTGTCTACAGAGGGGCTTAACACACTGAGATTCAGTTCCAATAATTGCCTTGCAACTGCAGTTCTCTGATGAGTTTTAGAAAAGACAGGCTTTTTAAAGATAATTGGAATGATGAAACCTCAATTCTTGTCTTGCTTCAAAGAAAGAATCCAGTCAAGAGACAAAATGCAGCAAGTTAAAGGAAGAATTTATTGCCCGTGCAGGAAGAGAGTCAGAGAAAAGCGGACCCTGGAGACAGGTGCAGTGGGTTAGCCCAGGACAAGCTGTGCCTGCCCACTGCTCCAGTGGTGGCAAGTCTCACAGAGTCCATAGAGTTATTGTTGGGCAGATAAAATGTATTATGCTCACTTTGTAAAAGATAACGTTGCCGTGTGGAGGCTGTTGCCCAGGTGATATTAATGTGTGTTGGGGGCAGGCAGGATCGTTGTAGCCTGGGGCTTGGTTTTGGGATTAGGCCTTTCCTACCCTTTTTGATGTGGGGTGGTACAATCCCATCATGCCTCAGAAAGTGACTTTGTATTAGAGACTTCCCTATTTTGTATATTGGATTAAGGGTTTTGAATCTACACTATAAAATAGGGGTAGAACAGGAGCTTGCGCTCTTGGTTCCTGAGATTATCATTAGAGGAGAGAGCAGAAAGGAGAGCAGAGAAAGGCCACGTGGAGGAGGCCAGGAGAAGCAGCCAAGATGGCGGAGTGTTGAGTGAGAAGCCAGTTTGTACAGAGTTTGTATCTGGGATAAGGAAGGAGATGGGGAACTGAGGAGAATAAGGCTGGTGAGCTAGAAACCTTTGATTCAAGGAAACTCGGATAAATCAGTAGCTTTGTAAGCACTGAATGTGAGTGGGTTTTGGAGCCCAGTGTGTGTTTTTACTTGCCCGCCGGGTGCAAGCTAGGATTAAAGATGAAGGCCCATCAGTTCTTGGCTCCGTTGTTTCTTTACCGACTGTTGGGCAGATAAAATGTATTATGCTCACTTTGTTAAAGATAACAGGAGGAGGCCGTCACCCAAGTGATATTAATGTGTGTTGGGGTGGGCTAAAGGCAGGCAGAATCCTTTAGCCCGGGGCTTGGTTTTGGGATTAAGCCTTTCCTACCCTTTTTAATGTAGGGCCGTACAATCCTATCATGCCTCAGAGGGTGACTTTGTATTAGAGACTTCCCTGTTTTGTATATTGGATTAAGGGTTTGGATTTCTACACTATAAAATGGAGACGGAATGAGAGTTTGGCCTCTTGGTTCCTGAGATTAGAGGAGAGAGCAGAGGAGAGCAGAGAAAGGCCACGTGGAGGAGGCCAGGAGAAGCAGCCAAGATGGCGGAGTGCTGAGTGAGATGCCAGTTTGTGTAGAGTTTGTATCTGGGATAAGGAAAGGAGATGGGGAACAGAGGTGAGTAAGTCTGGTGAGCTAGAAACCTTTGATTCTAGGAAACTCGGATAAGTCAGTAGCTTTGTGAGCACTGAATGTGACTGGGTTTTGGAGCCCAGTGTGTATTTTTACTTGCCCGCCGGGTGCAAAGCTAGAATTAAAGACTATGGCCCACCAGTTTTTGGCTCCGCTGTTTCTTTATCGACTGTCCGAATCCAATGCGAACCTGCATGGGCTGGGCTGCTGTGTTAGTGGTCCTGGCCGTGCCTCCTGGCTTTACACCGACTGTCTGAATCCAATGCAAACTTGCAAGGGCCGGGCTGCTGTGATAGTGGCCCTGGCCGTGGCTCCTGGCTTTACAGCTATGAATGAAAAAGGGGCCACATGCTGAACCTGACAAGCTCAGGGAACGCCTGCATGGTGGCCTTACAGACTCAGGGCTCTAAAGTAAACACACAGCATGGTCTAAAATTAAAACTTTTTAACTAAAAGCTGTTTATGGTGGGTAGTCATGTACTAGGGAGTTAGTCTCTATCTGAAGGTCAGTGCATGTTGTTGTTTTTTTAAAGTTATGGAGAAAAGTCTTTTAATGTTCTATCTTTCCTCTTGAAGTCTTCTCCATTATTAAATTTCTCTATACATACATACTACATTCAAATAACTACCTTAAAAACAGACTGATATTGAGTATTTAAAAACCAGTTGAAAAGTTCATTGAATTAAAATCAGCTTACTTGAATGGACAATGATTTCTCTCTACAGAAGGACCCCATAGGTAACAAGCTGCCCATGGTGTGTGTCACTTTCTAATGATCAAAAAGAAAAAAACATATAAAGTACCAGTTAGGGCAGAGCTAATGACTTCTCCAATTTTACATTAAACTGTGGGAAAAAAAGATATAAATATGTTTTAAATGGGTGCATGTTTTGAAGCCTGTCTGTTGCCTTTTGCATCTACAATAATATATGTGATAACATGCCTTTGAAATGTAGGAGTGATCTTTTTTCTGACCCTTCAGGGCAGGCATCCCACCAGAGCAGAAACCAACAAACCCCTTCATTGTTATAATTATCATGTTAATAAACTTCCCTATTTTATGCCTCCCTATGTTAAAAAAACATTTCAATTTACACACTTTTACTTTTTACCCAATTCCAGAGATTTCCCCACTTCTCTTTCTTCTGCCTCCCTAATCTAGCACCAATTTCATGTGACCCCTTAAGTCTTCCCCTTTAATTCTAATGTATAAAATAAGTACTGAAACCGCCATTTTCCAGAGCACTTTCTCAATCTTTTGAGACTCTGCTTCCCGGCAATTGTCCTCAGTTTTGCTCAAATAAACCCGTATAAGATTCTGACATATTTGGCAGGTTTTTTATGTTGACAGAGTTTAGGTGAAGGAAAAGACCGAGAGAATCGCACCTGGGGAAGAAAAGAAGGAAAAGGTGTGGGCGTGCTCCCAGGAAGAGAGTGGGCTGGGACTTCTGTCTTAAGGCATTTTAAGGGTTGAGACTTGAGGTGAGGTCCAGGGGAGGCTCTCAATAGAATAGTCATCAGCTCTCCAAGTGTGCCTTTTAAGGTTTTGGTTTTCATTGATTGGATGGTGCCAAGGCAGGGGGTCATTAGTCAGCGTAGCTGGTCCTGAGGCCAGCTATCCTTGGTCTGGTTTTTCTGCTTTTATGGATCTGGAGCTGAAACACAACTAAAGCCTAGATATTATCTCTAGAGGTTAATCCTTAAGTACTGTTTTCATATTTTCATGTTTGTTCCTCCTCTGAGGGAGTCTGAAACCACATGACCAACCAAGGTCGAAAGATCCCCCTTAAGGACGAGATCCTTGTCTTCCCAGTTTTGCCCATAGCTAGGTACCTGAGGCTTTTCACCCTGGTGGCCTTCTGTGCCTGGTCTATAGTCCTTGCTCTGCTCATCTCTGTCTCACTGCCTACCACAGAATGGCTTTGTATAACCCTAGCATAGGGCTGCAAGGGTAAACTGGTCATTTGAAGATCTACAAAGATGCACCTATGTGACATAAAGATCTAAAGATACTCCTACAGGATGGTCAACAGAGAGAGCAGCAACATCTTCAAAAAGTTCTGATTAAAACACGCTTATGATGTCTTCCCAGACAGAGTACCCTTGTAGGCATTTCCTTTTCCTGTGTCTCTCCTTTGCACATCTGAAGAACTTCTTTGTAAATTGATTCATTCATTGAACAACTATTTATGGAGTGCTAAGCACAGCCAGGAACTCCCCTTGGAATGTTGAAACTGATCAGGACACAAAACAGACAAAAATCTCTACCTCTGGTATGAAGTGTTTTATTCTAATAATGGGAGACAGAATTAAATATATACCCTGTATGTCCCCACAAGCAGCTCACTTGCCCAGGAGCCACCTCTTAATGCCCAGCAGGCACCCCAGGAAGAGGCCTTGGTGACCCAGGATCCAAGAGAGAGGGTGACAGGCCTGGCCTTCCAGAAGGCCAGAACCTACTGCTTTTGACCCTACACTAGAGGGTGGGGCAATTCAGGAAGTATGTCAAAGACCAGCATGGACCCTCAGGGAACAAAAGGACAAGATAGTAAAGTACAAAGTAGTTCTTTACATCAGAAGAATACAGTTCATGACAGTGAGTTTAAACTCTACTTTTCTAGATAATCAAATCAGAATAGCAGTTACCCCTTGTTGGGCAAATAAGTTGTAAAATTTGTGTGATTTGGTTTTGCTCACTTTGATCGTTAAAGATGGTGCTGCCCACGTGAATGGCCATTGCCTAAGTGATAATATTAATTACCTTCCTATTTGGGAAGGGCCTCGGTTATGCTAATGTGTGCTGGGGGAGGGATTGTTCCACTGAAAGGTTTTAAAAGAAGGAGCCAGGAAGCCATTTTGGAGAAGGAGGAGACCAGTTGTTACAAGAGAAGGAAGCCACGTGGTTGGAGAGGAGGAGGCAGCCAAAACAGAAGCATGCAGAGGAGACTGAGTGGGGCTGGTGAGGCCTTTGAGTCTAGGAAAAAATGGAAAGAATGGGTTTTGATGCCTGTGTGTTTGTTTTTACTCATTGGCCAGTACGAGTCTAAAATAAAGGAAAATGGTTCACCAGTTATTGGCTCTGTTGCTTCATTACCATCTGTATGAATCAAATGCGTACCTGCAAAAGCCAGGCAGCTGTGATGGTGGCCGTGGCTACTGGCCCTATACTCCTCCATTGCCAATCCCTACCTAGGTCCAACTATTACTCACCATCCATCAGATTCCCTTACTCCTTCAGGGATCTACTGAAGGGGACGTTTCAATCCCATCTTACCACCTACGTACAACTCAGTAATGCAAAAAAGAAAAAGGAGATTGTAAAATAGTCTGTAGAATATAGACCCATTTTGTGTGTGACTATAAACATACACCCACAGAAATACACACACATACACACACAGATATGAAGGAAAAAAACTTTAGAAGGCCAAGATGTTATATTAGTAGGAGTTATTGCTATAATTGGGAATCAGTGCTGCTATATTTTCCTCCAATTTTAATATATACTGAATTTTATGATGTAGCCATGTCCAGTGAACCTCAATTTTTTTAAATTTTTTTCCTTTTTTATACCCAGTGAGGAGGTAGAACTTTCTGGGGTTTTTTTCTTTCTCTTCTTCTTCCTCTTATCTCTTTCTTCTCCCTTTTCTCCCTCCCTCCCTCCTTTTCCCTCTCTCTGTCTTTCCTGCCATCCTTCCTTTCTTCTGTCTTTCCTTTGAGAAACTACTGCTAGTATCATTATCTTTGAATTTTTTTATGAAAGCTTATTTGCATAACATTGGTGGCTTCTTGCATATAAGTACAGGAATTTAAACCACTTAAATTCAAGATCCAAGATTATTGAAATTTGTTAGAATAAATCAGGATAACCCTAACAGAGGTCCAGTGACAAGAAAAAAAAAATGGCACAGAAATAAAGTCACCACGAAGGCAGTAAAAGCTAAGACCAAGTGGCACAGCTGACAGAACAGGGACTCTGTATAGATGAAACTATCCCAAATGAGTCTTTCGACAGGCAGGCTGTGTCTTCCTGAGGTAATCTGATTCATGAATGTAAAAAGCTACAATATGAGGACCTCAGGATAATTTTACCATGGAACACCATTGTCCTACTAGAGCAGTGAGGAAGGTGTTGTAGAGAAAGATGATCATTTCCTGAAATCTTGAAGAATCCCTGGATAGTGATCTGCACTGGCTGATGCAAAACCTACTGGAGCATGAAATCTATCCTAAGCCTCATTCTCTTAGATACTAGCTACTCTTAATGATTAATGCACTTCTGGTTGCCTCCAACTTTGGCTTCAATACTAGCCACAAGGTTGGAGGAGGCATTGTCTTTTTAAAGAGCAATCCACATCTGCTAGCAGTTGTGAAGTTCTCCAGCTCAAGGGCTTGGAGTGCCAGATTTAAAAAACTAAAATATAGGATATGCAGTTAAATCTGAATTTCAGATGAACAATGAATACTTTTTAGTTCAAATTCATCCCAGTTGCAATTGTGTATCTAAAATTCATGTTTAAAAAAATGAAAAAAAATGTAAAAAAGATAAAAGAAAATAAAATTCATGTTTAATTGGGGATCCTCTCAAGGTGATGAATCTAAATTCTCACTCTAATAAGATAATCATATATTACTTCTTATTCTTCTAACTGAAAATGTTACTAAATAACTATTACAATAAGAAGCATTTGAGTTACTCTCAAGACTCTAATATCTTAGCAGGTAGATATTACAAAGAAAAGATGGAAGAAGATAGCCAACTTCAGACACTCTTCTAGTAAGAGGGTTCCTATTATAATTGAGCTAGAAGTCTCTATAAATTGGACTTAAAGAAGAACATTTAGCCATAGGAATTTTTTATGCATTGTTTAATTACAGAAAATATATAAAAACAATTGAACTAGCAACAAGACAGAAACAAACAGAACTTTCCCTCCGAATGCAAAAGTGGGCTTGTCAGAGAAAAAGAGGTTAGATTTCCAGCTTACTTGCTAATCTAGGTCCATAAAGTCAGATATAATACTTGTTAATGTAGTTTACTGCAGGAGGCAGTTAGCCACACTGTCAACTGTCAATTGGGAAACCCCCAATCATATGTGGAATGATTGTTTGTTACTTGGACAATAAAGAATAGTGGCAATTGGCCCTGGCCGGTTGGCTCAGCAGTAGAGCATCAGCCTGGCATGTGGAAGTCCCGGGTTCCATTCCCTGCCAAGGCACACAGGAGAAGTGCTCATCTGCTTCTCTACCCTTCCTGTTCTCCTTCCTCTCTGTCTCTCTGTTCCCCTCCTGCAGCCAAGACTCCATTTGAGCAAAGTTGGCCTGGGCACTGAGGATGGCTCCATGTCCTCCGCCTCCGGTGCTAGAATGGCTCCGGCTGCAGTGGAGCAGCAGTCCAGATGGACAGAGCATCACCCCTGCTGGGCATGCCCGTAGGTCCCGGTCAAGAGCATGTGGGAGTCTTTCTGTCTGCCTCCCCAGTTATCACTTCAGAAAAATACACACACACACACACAGAAAAAGAATAGTGGCTATTAAGAAACAAACAAACAAACAAAAATAAGCCAAGCTTTTACAAACCTGGAATTCAGGTAAGAAAAGCAAGAGAAATCAGATAGGTCACTGATGTCAGTGCAAGCAAATCTGAAATCTAGAAAACTAAATCATAATCTACAACCCTGTCATGAGAAAATGACTCCTAATCCATGTGCAGTTCTAAATCAGGAAATACTTGACCTCTTAAAGAAGAAGGTGGTGAGCAAGCTCAGGGTTCCCTGGGACTGCAGGTGATTGCAGGGACGTTATCATAGTTACCCTTGTGTTCCTGATGTATAAGCTTTTGTTGGCACATAAATTATTCAGACTACAAGGAAAGAATTGATATTACAGGAATCCTAACAAAAGCTACAACTTAAACAGAATTATTAAGCTTTCTTTACTTAGAAAAGATATAGCCCTTTACATTAATCCAGTTTGTAACCTGGATTAAGTGTGCAACACATTGAATAACTAAGTGCTAAATACATGTTTTTTGATGAGAAGGTTTTGAATGGTAATAAAGGGTCAAAAGGAGACCTGAAGGGAAAACTGATTACCACCCATATAGAGACCAACTTGACAGAAAGTGTCAGCTGGCCAAATATTTGTTTTACTGTACTTGTTTCTATCTGTCCTTGTCCCAGAGGGTTCTAAGAGGGCTCAGCTGGGCAACAGCCTTGGTGGCCCAGCAAGGAACACACATGATGGAAATAAGTTATTCCTGTCTAGTTGTGCCATGTTTTCTTCAACAATGGTGAGTGGCTTTCTGAAACAGGCAAATTAAGCAATCACTAAGTCACACTTTACATTCCACCTGCAAATATGTTTTTCATGTTTGATCTTCAGTACATATTTGGGAGGAAATAGTAAAAAGACTCTCAATCAACTATCAGATTATTGAAATTAATTCACTACAGCATTTCTCAAGGCCTACTATGTGCAAGGGCCTTTGCTTTGTGGTAAAAAAAAAAAAGATTTGATGAACCAAGCAATCCCTCTATCAAAAAATATCTAGGAATGTTCAAGAGCATTATCAAGAATAGCAAAAACTGAAAGAACCTAAAAATTCAATAGTAAAATGGATTAAAAAAACTATAAAATATTTATGCAATGAGGTATTCATCAATGAAATCACACTTTACCCATACTGATCAAAATGAATAAATCTCAAAAACTGTTTTGCTCAAACCACCGACAAACTCGTGCAATACAATTCAATCTGTATAAAGTTTAGGACAAGTAAATAACATAATAACATTTAGAGATAAATATATAGGTGGCAAAAGGTCAAAGTAAAACAAGAAGAATAAAAATTTAGGATAAAGGTCACCCCAGGGAGAAAGTAAAAGGGTTACGTTTGGGAAGCTGCCTCCAGTTTGATGGTAACATGGTGTTTTATAATACTGGCTGGTGGGTACAGATATATTTATTTTCATATTATTTAAATTTTACAGGTAGATTTTATATACTTTTTTGTATGTTGATACATTTCAAAAATTATTTTAAAAACAGAGGTTTAAAAAATGATTGAAGGAGAAGCCATTGGGCCATATACTTTCTATTTGAATATCTCAAAAATGCCAAATCTATAAAAAATGTATTTTAATTAGTTACCCTAAAAAAGAGCTTTCTGTAAGTCAGTAAGTATTCAGATGTTAATGTACAGTAGGTAATTTAGATGATTGTAAGAGGAATGTGGAGGAACAGGAAGTAGCTGTAAAGAAAATCTGTTCTCCTTGTATTTAAAATAGACACATCATGTTAAATAAGAAACTCCTGTTTCTATCTAGCATAAATTTGAAAAGAGACAATGAATTTACTGAGATGACATCCCACTATACATGAGTACAATATTAGCTGAGAGTAGTCAACTGAATGTCAAACAAAATTAAGCGCAGAACTAACTGGATGAATCAGTGATTCCATTATACAGATGGTGAGACTTTGATATAGAGCTAGCCAGTATTAAAAAATACATTAGTGGCCCTGGCCGGTTGGCTCAGCGGTAGAGCGTTGGCCTGGCGTGTGGGGGACCCGGGTTCAATTCCCAGCCAGGGCACATAGGACAAGCGCCCATTTGCTTCTCCACCCCCACCCTACTTCCTCTCTGTCTCTCTCTTCCCCTCCCGCAGCCAAGGCTCCATTGGAGCAAAGATGGCCCGGGCGCTGGGGATGGCTCCTTGGCCTCTGCCCCAGCCGCTAGAGTGGCTCTGGTCGCGGCAGAGCAACGCCCCGGAGGGGCAGAGCATCGCCCCCGGGTGGGCAGAGCATCGCCCCTGGTGGGCGGGCCGGGTGGATCCTGGTCAGGCGCATGCAGGAGTGTGTCTGACTGTCTCTCCCCATTTTCAGCTTCAGAAAAATACAAAAAAAAAAAATACATTAGTGATATTTAAAGTTTTTTATTAGAGCACTTAATTCAGAGACCAGTTTTTCTTTTGTAATGAGAAAGAGAAAAAATATTTTTTAATGTATTTACCAAGGAAAAGGTAATAGAATTGGGATTGCTGGAGAAAGGAAAACTAAAAAGTAATTAATGGCTTGCCTCACACCTATGAGGGTTTACGTAGCAGAACCCTGAGCAAAAGCTTCCTGTGTCTGGAGAAGGGTAAACAAGAGACAGAATATTTAAATTGAAATATGACCAGATAGATAGATAGATGATAGATAGATAGATAGATAGATAGACATATTTTTTGTTGGTAAATACATAAATCTGGAAGGATATGAAATAACAGTTAATAGGAATTTACTTCTGAGGAATGCTATCAGTAGAGAATGATAATTAGAATATGTATCTTTAACTTTTTATACTTCTGTATTATTGAATTTTGTAACAATGAGCATGTATTACATTTTACTTTTCTAATTCAAATTATTAAATAGAGAATGAATTGTAATGGGAAATGTTTTAATTAGACAGCATGGTGGCTTTAATATTGAGTCTGTTACCTCTCTTAACCTATTATCCCTCCAATGGGGAATAAAGAACTTTTAATAAGCATTGTTTTATTTAAGTAGTGTTTGGTTGTAAGAAATATAAATGCATTTCAGCTAGCTTAGGCAAACCTATTTCAGAGAACAGAAAGTATATCTGAAATGTCCAGGAATTCGAACACTGACAGGAGACCTCCAGCCCCAGCGCTCCTTTTCCCTGCCCCTCTGTGCTTATTTGTGTTACATGTCTCTCTTTCACCGTGGAAACATTTTCTTGTATTTTCTGTGCAAAAGAGATGATGTTCTCAACATCTCTGAATCTACATTATTCCCAAGACTAATTTATACAGTCAACTATCTAAACGTTCTAAATTACATTTTTAAATCCCATATTGTACCTCTGAAGTCAGTCATCTGTATCAGAGGATTAGATTTGCATGTGTCTTTTTCCAGTTTGCAGAGATTGAGAAAGAGCTCTGAGAACGGGAACAGGCAGGTCCTTTAAAATGGAGTGTGGGACAGACAGGGAAGAACAGCATATTTTCTAACAGGTCCTAAATAATTGCCATGGCCTGAGGGTTAACTTTAAGAAATATATTGTCTACTCCATATATTCCAAGGTTCAATGTCATATATATTTATAATACCTATATGTGATTTCTAAAGTTATATTACGATTAAATTTTTATCAGACTATTTCATACATGAAAATTTCTACCCAGATTATTCAGAAAAGATAATCTTAAAATTATATGGATTGTTGCCTGGCCTGCAGTGGTGCAGTGGATAAAGCATCAACCTGGAATGCTGAGGTCGCTGGTTGGAAACCCTGGGCTTGCCGGGTCAAGGCACATATTGGAGTTGATGCTTCCTGTTCCTCCCCCTTCTTTCTCTCTCGCTCGCTCTCTCTCTCCCTCTCTCCTCTCTAAAATGAACAAATAAACTCTCTTAAAAAATTTTTTTTAATAAAAAGGATATGGATTGTTTTATAACTCAGAAGCATCTCTGGTAACTCCAAAACCTGGAAGAAACCTAGTGGATATAAAAAAGTCAAATGCGGTCAGGAAAGTTGGAAGTAAGTCACCCTGAGAAGACAGAGCAAGATGGCTGGGCATCCATTCCAGATAAGCTTATTGATAGTACGTCCATGGAGATGCCAGCAGTGTCCCCTAGCTAAGAAAGAACATCTCGGGTGCTTCACTGAATGTCTGAGGTAAAAAGACAGGCTGAGACCCGAAGTCATTACATTTGGCATATTCATAAAAATGAGCAACAGAAAACATTCTCTAACATAAAAATGGTAAGTTCCAAACTATGTATAGGGAGACCAATGCAATTAGGTAAAATTAAGGAGAAAACCTTTGAAAAAATATTTCTTTTTTATTGCTATGACCCTAGAAGTGATTTTCTCCTTTGTTTCTCTTCTTTACTTCATCGGTGCCATTCTCCAAAGTAGATGCTTACTTAAACCTAAGAAAGTTGAGAGGTCAGGAACTTATTGACAATAAAAATCTATCCATTGTGAATTGTGTAGTAATAACTTGGCATTGTACATCTGCTAATACACATTTTTGGGGGGCAAAAGAGATAACAAAAAGTACCATCTAGATCAAGTACTCTTTCAAAGTAAGCCATGTTCAATGCATTAACAAAGGGTTCCAGAAATTGCTTCAGTGTAAATAAATTATTACAAAATCTTTTAATATAATCCAAATTAGAATATTTTTATTTAATATTATCTGTACTTTTCTTGAGTTAATTAATTTGATTGATATTAGGAGATGGAAGAAATGGGCCAATAGCTTTTTAAATATATAGGTGTTCCTCTATAGCTAAGACTTCACACTTTGCAAAGGCCTGCAGTCATGAGGACATGCTGTTAGTAGGCCCCAAGTAAGATTAGGGAAGACATAATAGAGACCTCAGTGCATTTTAAAAACCAAGTCCGAACAATCTATTTTAAACATTTTTTTCTTGTATGATAAATAACAATTTCCATTTAAATAATAGACATAAATTCAAACAACATGGTTTGTGTGATAATCAGCTCCCTTAATTTAAACTAGTGGTTCACTATTCCAGAGTACAATCCCCAGACCAGCAGCATATGCACCACCTAAAAACTTCATGGAAATACAAAGTTTTAGGCCCCACCCCAGACCTACTAAATCAGGAATCTGGGGATAGGGCTCAGCAATTATAACAAGCCTTGCATATGACCCACATACACATTAAAGTCTGAGAACCACAGCTTTAAATCATTCTAGTCTGATGACCTTTACTGAAACAAGGTGGGAGGGGGGACTGAGCCATCGGTAGAAATGCATTTGCCACCAAAACACCTGCAAATGTATTTTTAAGCTTCAATGGATTAATCACTCAGCCCGGGATATAAAGATTAACCAAAATAATTGTAATTCAGCAGTCTTTATATTTTAGATAAAAGAAGTCAAGTTTTCAGTTTTCAGGTGAAAAGTATTGCGATAGTATTACAATAATTTTTCTTTTGCTATTGAAGATTCTAATTTGGCATGGCATTCTCTGTAATCATAGCACTGTGGAAACGATACCCTGGTAATAACTGAGAATGCTTTCTTAACGAAGATGTCTAATTCAAGAACTTGAATTGAAATTTTGAGTGAGTGTTTCCCTAGCCTAAACGTTTTTTATATAGGCATTCCATGTTTCAAAAGATTATACTTGATTCATATCTCATTTTTCTTACCTTTATATTTTTCCCAGAGATGAATCTTATGAGGATTTCAAAGGCTATTTTAAATGCTGGTTAATTTAGGTAATTGATTATCCATTTATGAGCTAATTGCTCTGTTTTTTCCCCCTCTATATCTTTCTTATGCTTTTCAGAAATCCTTTGTTGATCAACCAAAACTCTTAGAGGATAGTAATATTGTCCAGGAATTAATGAAACTATTAGATTAAAAAAACAATATGAATTACTAGGGTTTTAACAAAACTTTCATAAGACTTAAAAAAAAACCAACCTGTGTTTAGATAGATTGTAAAGCCTAAACAAGCAAGGGAAGGTACTTTATTATTAGTGGAAATTTTGACTTCTTGAAAAACTCTTCTCTGTCAACTGAGGGAGAACTTAGTAGAAGAAAGAAATAAAGAAATAAATGGCAATAAAGAGCAATATCTAGAAAGAATGAGGGTTATTCTCATCAGAGCACCCTACAATAGATGAGCAAGTGATATGTGGAAGGCAGAAATACTTGTCATGGGCCACCTTCATGTGGTCTACAGGCAATGAGCCCCTCAGCATGGTGTCCTCAGATGCAGGTCAGAGTTGGTGATAAGGACAATGGAGATTAAGAAAATGAGCAACACCATATAGTAGCAGCTAATAGAACTTGGCAATAACTATAAAACATCCCCAGAGAATCTTCAGAAATAACTGAGGATGAAAATTTTGTAGGGGTCAGGAAATTCTTCAATAATACTGGGGTAGGTAGGCCCTGGCCGGTTGGCTCAGCGGTAGAGCGTCGGCCTGGCGTGCGGAGGACCTGGGTTTGATTCCCGGCCAGGGCACATAGGAGAAGCGTCCATTTGCTTCTCCACCCCGACCCCCTCCTTCTTCTCTGTCTCTCTCTTCCCCTCCCGCAGCCAAGGCTCCATTGGAGCAAAGATGGCCCGGGCGCTGGGGATGGCTCCTTGGCCTCTGCCCCAGGCGCTAGAGTGGCTCTGATCATGGCAGAGTGACGCCCCGCCCCGGAGGGACAGAGCATCGCCCCCGGGTGGGCAGAGCGTCGCCCCTGGTGGGCATACTGGGTGGATCCCGGTCAGGCGCATGCGGGAGTCTGTCTGACTGTCTCTCCCCGTTTCCAGCTTCAGAAGTAAAAAAAAAAGAAAGAAAAAAAATAAAAATAACACTGGGGAACAAAATTTTTACTGCATCCACAAAAACACTTGTTCTTACCTAATTCAGGTGTGCTGATCTCAAATCTGACATTAGTTTTCCTCTGTAAGCTACAGTTTTTTTGCAATTCAAGATTTTAGGTTTTCATCTTATTGTAAAATTTTTAACATTTAGTTTAACATAATGAAGTAGAATGTCTTCTTGGGTATCATCTTTGTGAAAATATAATAATTTATATAATGCAGTAAATACACTAATACACTAAAAGATATGATAGCATCAGAATTTGTCTACAATTTCAAAACAGAACATATTAAAACACTTATTTTAATCATAAAATTTGCACAAAACTTTTTAAAATTCTATTCAGGCAAAAATTTGCATTTGTACCTCTTGTGTTTGTGTACTTGTTGAGGACAGTCTCGTTTGATGCTCCAGCAGTAGTCTGCCATCGTTTAGAGCTGTCGAGAAATAGCTGCCAATCTGTTGGACTGTAAGTGGTAACGCCTAGCTGGCTGAGAAGACTATTGATATCATGACATTAAACAAAGCGCTTGTCTTTGGAAAAAAAGTCCACAAAAATTTGTTCACGCTTCCTGAAATGGGATACTTTAGCTGACCGGTGAAATACATTTTTTTTTGAAGCCTGGAGGCTAATAACTCAGCTGCTTTCTTTCTAAATCTCTTACTAAGTCATTCAATTCAGGTTGGCTAAACTGCTGAGGGGTTAATGACTGCTTGGCATCAGAAGAAGATCCTTCAGATTCTACAACCATTTCCTCATGCACCTTTTCAAAATACACTTGATCACCATGTTCACTTTCTTCATCCTTAGAAGAAATAAAACCATTGAAAACTGGAACCGGGAGTGTCTCAAAGTGTGGGATAGGTCTTATTGCTGAAGCAATATTAGGATATGTGATCATATGCTATTTTTTCTTGCCGATTCCCTTTGGATCAGACAGAAATAACAGTCACTGCTGTGGTTCTTAGGTTCACATCAAACCATGAGAATACTAAAAGACATTCCTTTGCATTTTCCTTTTGTCCAGTCATGAAGCATTTCCTCACAATTATGACACACAATATGAGGAGCTCAATTCTTGTCTTGATTGCCAAGAGGAATTTGAAAATAGGCAATATATGTATGTGTCACAAATGATGAAATATTGCACCTTTGATGTTGAAGTGTGTAACAGCCACATATATAACAGAAGATATCAGGACTATTCTTACATTTACGTCTACTCGAAGAAGCCATGATTCAATCTTAAAACAAAATAAAAGGGTGTTTTTATCAGATAATAATTTTTACATTTAAAAATAACTACAATTATGTAAAAGTAATGTTTGTAAAACAGTAACTGACTTGTGATTATGTTCAATTCAAGAGTGGTTGCCCTTTAACTCCAATTTAAAAACGAATGCATGCCATTAACTGTAACAAAAAGAAATTAAAATTGCATAAAAACTATAGCATGCACCCAAAAACGGATTTTAGATTTGGAATCAGCAATGCAGACATATATGGAAACAGTTATAAAACCTCATGCAACAGAAAATGAAAAAAAATTGTTCTCCAGTGAGATAGATGTGGAAAAGGACCATTAAAACACAAGTTAAGGTTAATTTGATGTTTATTTCACTCAAATAGAATATGGCACATCTAGAATTTCTTATGTGTTTCTTTGGTTTTAGAGATATTATAAATAAGAAATGGGAAAATGTTTTTCTTGCTGCCATTTTCTCTAGTGAAATGTTTTGCAATTATTTTTTTATATTATGCTATGGAAAATGAAAGTTCTAAAGTGGCAAAAATGGAATTTAAAATGCCTAGAACCATTTTTCCATATGATTATATCAATACTATATATATATATATCATATATATGTGTATATATAGTTCAATGCTAATAAGCAACAAAGCATATTTCTATAAGATTTTATCTATTTTGATACTTCTAAAGCAAGCTATTTGTACTCCTCTAGAGTGAGATGTATAAAGATAGCTCACAGTTTTATTTGAAATATGTATGTTCTAAGATACATTACATATTTTATATGTACAGTATACATTTTGCATACTATAAATAGAATTTTAAATCACTACAGATATGGCGAAGAAGAAACAGAGGCTTTCCACATCATATCTAGAAACATTAAGCACCTCTTCTTTGAATATACTATACCAACTATTCAATAAGAGCCAATGATCATCTATGTAATGGGAAAAAATGCATTTGGCTTTTGTAATACACACAGCCATTTTTCTCAATTATTCTTGCAGTTTCACT
Organism: Saccopteryx bilineata; assembly: GCF_036850765.1. NCBI lineage: Eukaryota > Metazoa > Chordata > Mammalia > Chiroptera > Emballonuridae > Saccopteryx > Saccopteryx bilineata. The sequence continues at coordinate 39,971,762 of NC_089497.1, forward strand.
CATCTTATCAAGAACTCTTCCAGACATATGAAACAAAGACTATTTTCTTCCAGGAACAAAGTGAGAATTATTTTGTTTTATGATGTGATTTTTCTTTCACAGTTCTAAAAGCTTTGTTAGTGTGGGGGAGTTATTTCTTAAAATCTTCTTCACACTAAAGATAGAGTAAAAAAGAGCAAGAGAGCTATCAATATAGTGCTATTTTCATATTTTAAAGAGCACTGAGATGAAATTTAAATCCAAATGTTCAGAAGTAGTTTTAAGGTCATAACTGATAAAATTTCAAATGTAAGCTTGAGTTTTTTTATTTAATTCACTTTAATAGGAAAAAGTAAATCCTATGAGTTAGGTGTGTGAATGCAGATGACATTACAAAGTGTTGCTCCTTAGAGCAACCTTATGACAATTAGGAATCACAGCATATTAAAAAACAACTGCTTATGTGTTCATCCTGGATAATATGCTGATGGGCTGATCATTGTGAAAAAGAACTATTTCTACAAAATCTATAATTAACCCAAGAGACTTTCCTCTGAATATGTAGCTTAATAAAGATTCTAAATGGATTTAAAAGGTAGGCAAATGTAGCTATTGCATTTTTATGAATAACTCTCAAGGGCTGCAATTGACATGAAATGAGAATATCATTTCTCCTTTCCAAATACTAGCACTGCATGCAAGATGTGGAGAGAATTCCAGTGAGATACAAGTAGAAGATATCTTGAGTGAGGCCTGGAACATAATTTTCATTGTATTAGGAATCCTAATGGTCTCGTTCATCACTTTATCTCTAGTACTTGCCATAGTGTCTGGCACACGATAGGAGATGAACAAATATATTCAGTTCATGTTTGAGCCTATTTAAGAAACCATACATGTTGGATGTATGACACATGAGCCCCTTATATATAAGAGTATGCCAAAAGGAAAGGTTATCTGGAAATTTTGACATAAGCCAATTTTGACATAATTGGCTTCAAGGCCAATTAAAAAACTTCCTATAAACTCATTTGAAAAGTAAAAGCAATTACAAGAAAAGTTGTCTACAGTTTAAATCTTTGCACTGATAGCCATGATGGTGAACCTTTTCATAAAAACTGCCCACTTTCGCAGTGCTGGTCAACCTGCTTCCTCCCGCCCACTAGTGGGCGTTTCAGCTCACATGGTGGGTAGCGGAGCAACCAAATGGCACTGTGATTGGCCCACCATGAAAGCTGTAACACCCACTAGTTGGTGGGAGGGACCAGGTTGACCAGCACTGCAAAAGTGGGCGGTTTTTTTAAAAAGGTTCGCCATCACGGACCTATAGCATGTTCTGTTGGTGTCTCACCTATATACCCTCAGGCTTTTACCACTGTAGTCCACTCTAGTCTCCAGCCAGCAGCATCTTCATCTTTTATGCCAGAGGACTTATCTGATTGGCAGAATCAAGGCTGGTCTTGGGTGTATAACCAGCACAGTTTTACAGGTTCCTGTACTCAGAAGTTTAATTCTCTGTGGTAGCTATATTGAAATTCTTAGTAAGTTTATCTTTAACTCTGTGTTCTATAAATGAAGTCCAATGGAACAATAGAACTTGTGCAGGAGGTTAGAGCCTCTGCTCATCATATTACACTAAATAGCAAATACAACTACTTGTGCACACACATGCATGCACTCTTGCACCTGACAGAAAGAAAGACAGTGAGAGGTGCCTTTTCCTGGCTTTTTGAGCAAAGAGCTCTGCATGTTCATTTTTCTCTGGGCCATGCACATCCACTGGTATTGACTGAGTGGAACCCTCTCTCATAGGCATGGTAGACCAGCAGTGCCAGAGAATAAATCTCTATCCCACCTCCTTTACCCTACTCTTAAATAATGACTGATTGTTGGGTCAGTGGAAGAAATATGAGGCACATGTCTACATTGGCTCTAGAGTTCTCCAGTAGGCTTCAGCTCCTTTTATCATGAAGTAACTTACTCTATAAGGTGCTCTGATTGGTTTCCTTCCCTCCTGCATCCCACTGCCTCATTTCCCTGCTGGTGCTTCCAAGTCACCTTTTAAGTAAACCATTTGGATTTCCATTCTTGAGTGTTTCCAGAGAAATCCAAAATAATACAGATTTATAAGCCAACATTTGAAGCATTTCTAATACCCTGCCATATTGAAAACATATCTCCAGTAGAGTGAGCTCCTTTTCCACAGGCTTCTCTGTAATTCAGAGGTTGTGGGGTTTATATTTTTGCTTACCTTTTATTAACTAGAATGCATAACCAAGCAACAGTTTCCCTTTTGTTTATTTCCTCCTTCTCTGATTTGAATATAAAGTGGTAGAGCTCCCTAAATATCCCTTCTCCCTCTATAATTCTATGACTCTCTTGGCTTCTTTCTGAAAGAAAATGGAAAGTTGTTCTATATCTACTCAATAAGATGCAATATTTTTCTATGGATTTCTGAATTCTGCTGTGTATGTATTTGTTTTTTGTTAACTATGACCCTCAAATTACAAAGAAACTACATAATGTGTTTTCAATTGTTTGCTCTGGAAAATAAATATACACCAAATCTGAAAATGTGACTCTAACATTTCTTCCCAGATTCGAAGAAGAAATTGAAAATGGTGAAAAGGTAGAACAGGGATTATATTGGACCAAAGTATTTTTTGTACATAACATTTTATAAATTTAAATCTTCATTTTAGAATTTTTTATAACATGAAATGTGGTTTATAATAATAATAATAATTACTCTATGTTCTCAAGCACTGTTGCTTTCTGCCAACATGAAAGTAAGAAATTGTTTAAAGAAGGTTATATGTTAAGGTTCTGGTCAAGCCTGCCATTTTTGGAATGCCTTAGAAAAAGAAATATATAATTAGATATTAAATATATATATTATATATATAATTATACATAAAAATATATAATTAGAAATTAATTTCCACCTGTTCCCTCTACCTTACAATGATTCATAGACTCTTGAATAAGATAGTTGCAAACATTTATAAAAAAGGTCCAGTCCCTTGCCATGTCTTAGACCTAATAGATGAGGGATGGATCAAACCTACTAAGAACTGCTAAGGGAAATTCCATATCATCTCCCAACATACATACCTTGTACATACCCCCTCTGGATATAACCCTGACTTCTAAGCCTCTTGACTTTGAGTTATCTGCTTGACCTACCTGATCTGATTCTCCAGTTCTAACTATCATCTATATCTAACCACTCCATTGTCTCAATTCCTTGTCATGGTGAAAGGTTTGTTTGTTTATTCATTTGTTCATTCTTTTAATAAAAATTAGTTGGTAACATGCAGTGAGACTCACTGATCAATAATTCAAATACAAAAGTGGTCTGAAGAATGTGGCAAACATCATCACCTAAGAATTTGTTAGCAATGCAAATCCCCATGTATAGGATTATATCATCTTCAAAAAGTGAAACTTTTACTTCTTTCCCAATATGAATGCCTTTTATTTCTTTCTCTTGTCTGATTGCTCTGGCTAGAACTTCAAGCACTATGTTGCAAAAAGATTACTAGAAACAATAAAACAATACAGTAAGGTCACAGGATACAAAATGAATATACAAAAGTCCATTGCCTTCCTATATGCCAACAATAAAATATCAGAAAATGAGCTCAAAAAAAATAATCCCCTTCATGGTTGCAACAACAACAAAAAAATACCTAGGAATAAACATAACAAAAAATGTAAAGGACCTATATAACGAAAAATACAAAGCATTGTTAAGGGAAATCAAAAAAGATATAAAGAAATGGAAAAATATTTCTTGTTCTTGGATAGGAAGAATAAATATAGTCAAAATGACTATATTACCCAAAGCGATATACAAATTTAATACAATTCCCATCAAAATTCCAATGTCATTTTTTAAAGAAATGGAACAAAAAATCATAGGTTTATATGGAACTATAAAAAAACCCAAATAGCCAAAGCAATCCTAAGGAAAAAGAACAAAGCTGGGGCCATTACAATACCTGACTTCAAATTATATTATAGAGCCACAATAATCAAAACAACATAGTATTGGCAGAAAAATGGACACTCAGACCAATGGAACAGAACAGAAAGCCCAGAAATAAACCACATGTATATGGTCAAATAATTTTTGATAAAGGGGCCAACAACACACAATGGAGAAAAGAAAGTCTCTTCAACAAATGGTGCTGGGAAAACTGGAAAACCACATGCAAAAGAATGAAACTCGACCACAGTTTGTCCCCTTGTACTAAAAGTAATTCAAAATGGATCAAAGACCTAAATATAAGACCTGAAACAACAAATTACATAGAAGAAAACATAGGTGCTAAACTCATGGACCTGGGTTATAAAGAGCATTTTATGAATTTGATTCCAAAGGCAAGGGAAGTGAAGGCAAAGATAAATGAACGGGACCACATCAGACTAAAAAGTTTTTGCACAACAAGAGAAACTGACAACAAAATACACAGACAGCCAACTAAATAGATGATATTTTCAAACAACAGCTCAGATAAGGGCCTAATATCCAAAATATACAAAGAACTCATAAAACTCAACAACAAACAAACAAACAACCCAATAAAAAAAATGGGAAGAGGACATGAACAGATACTTCTCCCAGAAAGAAATACAAATGGCCAACAGATATATGAAAAGATGCTCATCTTCATTAGCTATTACAGAAATGCAAATCAAAACTACAATGAGATACCACTTCAGACCCTTTAGATTAGCTATTATCAACAAGACAGGTAATAACAATGTTGGAGAGGCTGTGGAGAAAAAGGAACCCTCATCCACTGTTGGTGGGAATGTAAAGTAGTACAACCATTATGGAAGAAAATATGGTGGTTCCTCAAAAAATTAAAAATAGAACTACCATATGACCCAGCAATTCCTCTACTGGGTATATACCCCCAAAACTCAAAAACACTGGTACGTAAAGACACATGCAGCCTCATGTTCATTGCAGCATTGTTCAGACATGGAAACAACCAAAACGCCCTTCAATAGATGATTGGATAAAGAAGATGTGGCATGTATACACTATGGAATACTACTCAGCCATAAGAAATGATGACATTGGATCATTTACAACAACATGGATGGACCTTGATAACTGTATACTGAGTGAAATAAGTAAATAAAAAAAAACTAAGAACTATATGATTCCTACATAGATAGGACATAAAAATGAGATTCAGGGACATGGACAAGAGTGTGGTGGTTATGGGTGGAAAGGGGGAAAGGAAGGGGGTAGGGGAAGGGGAGGGATACAAAGAAAACCAGATAGAAGGTGATAGAAGACAATTTGACTTTGGGTGATGGATATGCAACATAATCAAATGTCAAAATAGCCTGGAGATGTTTTCTCTGAACCTATGTACCCTGATTGATCAATATCATCCCATTAAAATTAATAAAAAAATTTTTTTTTAAAAAATGCCAATCCTTGGTTCTTACCACAGACCATCTAAATCAGAATCCCTGAATGGGTGCAGGAGTCCATGTTATAACTGTCTATCCAGGTGATTCTTATACACCTAAATTTTGAGGAGCGCTGGTCTTAGTATGGATTGGGGTCCAATAATTTGCATATCTAATAAGTTTTCACATGATGTTGATGCTGCTAGTTCAGGGACCACACATTGAGAATTGCTGATCTAGAAGTTTAAGTTTTTATTCTTGCTACCTAACAAAAGCCTGAGTCCAAATCTCCACAAATTATTTTTTAGCTTCTGTCTCTGCTTTGTCTAAACTAAACCCAATTTTACTATGAATGTTTCAGGTGCAAATGGCCAATTCCCAGCTTTTAAAATTTAGTTGTAATTTGACACTGCTGCCATCATACCTTGCAGGTATTATCAGACTCATTATTTATATATTTGTTCTATCTGAAAATCTCATGGCATGTTGAACTGGGCACAAACTTAGAATTAGATTCCTTGAGTTTAAATTCTGAATTTACCATGTTTCCTGTATAATTGAACAGGTCACTTTCCTTTTCTGAAACTTATTTCCTTATATGCACAACGGAGATAGATGTATTGTAAGAGATAGGGTATTTGAAAGAAGCTAGTAAAAACAGTCTGACATATAGTAGTTGCTCAATAAATGTTTACATTTTGTGTGTGTGTGTGTGTGTGTGAGAGAGAGAGAGAGAGAGAGAGAGAGACAGAGACAGAGACAGAGACAGACAGAGAGAGAGAGGGATAGATAGGGGCAGACAGACAGCAAGGGAGAGAGATAAGAAGCATCAATTCTTGGTTGCAGCACCTTAGTTGTTCATTGATTGCTTTCTCATATGTGCCTTGACCAAGGGGTTACAGCAAAGCAAGTGACCCCTTACTGAAACCAGCACCTTGTGCTTAAGCCAATGACCTTGGGCTTTAAGCCAGTGATCTTTGGGCTCAAGCAACCATGGGGTCGTGTCTATGATTTCATGCTCATGTCAGTGACCTCCACTCAAGCCGATGGGCCCATGCTCAAGTCGCCGACCTCAAAGTTTCAAACCTGGGTCCTCTGCTTCCCAGTCCATCACTCTATCCACTGTGCTACCACCTGGTCAGGCAATGATGTTTACATTTTATATCACACTATTCTTCTCTTTCTTTAACACCATTTAAAACAGATGACATGTTAAAAATCATTAAACCTTTTAATCTTGTATATGTCTTCAGAGTGCATTTAGTTTTATTGAAAAATTAATTTAACTTTATTATCTATATTTTATTCTTCCTTCATTTTGGTGACCTCTAGAAAGTGTAAAAAATGATAATTTTCCTTTGATTTGTAAAAATATCTATAGAGTTTTAAATAGTAGAGCAGACAATACTAGAATGATACAGTGATATTTCTAATGTTCTTATATTTCCTTGTCATTTAAAGTCAAGTGAAAGTTATAGCTTAATGTACCCTAAAATTTCTCATTAGAAAAATAGCTTTGACATTGACTAAGCCTTTAACCTAAGCACCTAAAATCTCTTTATAGGCATTAACTAATTAAATTCAAAATAGCACCATTGGGGAAGTAAGAGTTACAACAGATGGACTAGAACCACACAAGATAGTTTAAGAAATAGGGGCTCAGAACACGAATAGCCTCAGCAATCTTAAAAAAGAAGCCTGACCTGTGGTGGCGCAGTGGATAAAGCGTCAACCTGGAAATGCTGAGGTCGCCGGTTCAAAACCCTGGGCTTGCCTGGTCAAGGCACATATGGGAGTTGATGCTTCCAGCTCCTCCCCTCCTTCTCTCTCTCTGCCTCTCCCTCTCCTCTCTAAAATGAATAAATAAAAAAATAAAAAAGAAGAATAAAGTAGGAGGTATCACACTTCCAGATATCAAGTTATACTATAAGACCATTGTACTCAAAACAGCCTGGTAATGGCATAAGAACAGGCACATAGATCAATGGAACAGAACAGAGAACCCAGAAATAAACCCACAGCTCTATGGACAACTGATATTTGACAAAGGAGGTAAGAACATACAATGGAGTAAAGACAGCCTCTTCAACAAATGGTGTTGGAAAAATTGGACAGCTACCTGCAAAAAAATGAAACTAGACCACCAACTTACACCATTCACAAAAATAAACTCAAAATGCATAAAAGACTTAAATGTAATTCATGAAACCATAAGCATCTTAGAAGAAAACATAGGCAGTAAGCTCTCTGACATCTCTCGGAGTGATATATTTGCTGATTTATCTCCATGGGCAAGGGAAATAAAAGACAGGATAAATAAATGGGACTATATCAAACTAAAAAGCTTTTGCACAGCCAAAGACAACAAGAACAGAATAAAAAAACAAACTACACAATGGGAGAACATATTTGACAATACATCTGATAAGGGGTTAACAACCAAAATTTATAAAGAACTTGTAAATCTCTACACCAGGAAGACAAACAATCCAATCCAAAAATAGGTAAAAGAAATGAATAAACACTTCTCCAAAGAGGACATACAGATGGCATATGAAAAAATGCTCAACATCATTAATCATTAGAGAAATGCAAATTAAAACCACAATGAGATATCACCTCACACCAGTCAGAATGGCGCTCATCAACAAAACAACACAAAATAAGTGCTGGCGAGGATGTGGAGAAAAGGGAACCCTCCTGCACTGCTGGTGGGAATGCAGACTGGTGCAGCCTCTGTGGAAAACAGTATGGAAATCCCTCAAAAAATTAAAAATTGAACTGCCTTTTGACCCAGCTATCCCACTTTTAGGAATATACCCTAAGAATACCATAGAACTGTTCCAAAAGAAGAAATGCACCCCCATGTTTATGGCAGCATTGTTTACAATAGTGAAGATCTGGAAACAGCCCAAGTGTCTGTCAGTGGACGAGTGGATTAAAAAGCTTTGGTACATATATACTATGGAATACTACTCAGCTATAAGAAATGATGACATTGGATCATTTACATTTTACAATAACATGGATGGACCTTGATAACATTATACTGAGTGAAATAAATAAATCAGAAAAAACTAAGAGCTATATGAATCCATACATAGATGAGACATATTTTTATTTTTATTTATTTTTTATTTTTTATTTATTTTTAATGGGGTGACATCAGTAAATCAAGATACATATATTCAAAGATAACATGGTTATCTTATCGTTCAATTATGTTGCATACCCATCACCCAAAGTCAGATTGTCTTCTGTCACCCTCTATCTAGTTCTCTTTGTGCCTCTCCCCCTCCCCTTCCCTCTCCCTCTGCCCCCTCCCCCCGTAACCACCACACTCTTATCAATGTCTCTTGATCTCACTTTTATGTCCCATCTACGTATGGAATAATACAGTTCCTGGTTTTTTCTGATTTACTTATTTCACTCTGTATAATGTTGTCAAGATCCCACCATTTTGCTATAAATGATCCGATGTCATCATTTCTTATGGCTGAGTAGTATTCCATAGTGTATATGTGCCACATCTTCTTTATCCAGTCATCTATTGATGGGCTTATTGGTTGTTTCCATGTCCTGGCCACTGTGAACAATGCTGCAATGAACATGGGGCTGCATGTGTCTTTATGATTCAATGTTTCTGAGTTTTTGGGGTATATACCCAGTAGAGGGATTGCTGGGTCATAAGGTAGTTCTATTTTCAGTTTTTTGAGGAACCACCATACTTTCTTCCATAATGGTTGTACTACTTTACATTCCCACCAACAGTGGATGAGGGTTTCTTTTTCTCCACAGCCTCTCCAACATTTGCTATTACCTGTCTTGTTAATAATAGCTAATCTAACAGGTGTGAGGTGGTATCTCATTGCCGTTTTGATTTGCATTTCTCTAATAACTAAAGAAGATGAGCATCTTTTCATATATCTGTTGGCCATTTGTATTTCTTCCTGGGAGAAGTGTCTGTTCATATCCTCTTCCCATTTTTTTACTGGATTGTTTGTTTGATTGTTGTTGAGTTTTATGAGTTCTTTGTATATTTTGGATATTAGGCCCTTATCTGAGCAGGTGTTTAAAAATATCATTTCCCAATTAGTTGGCTGTCTCTTTTAGATGAGACATAAAAATGAGACTCAGAGACATGGACAAGAATGTGATGGTAACAGGGGGTGGGGTGGGTGGGGAAGGAGCGAGGAAGGAGAGAAAGGGGGTGGGAGGAGGGGAGGGGCACAAAGAAAACCAGATAGAAGGTTACGGAAGACAATTTGACTTTGGGTGAGGGGTATGCAACATAATCAAATGTCAAAATAATCTGGAGATGTTTTCTCTGAACATATGTACCCTGATTTATCAATGTCACTGCATTAAAATTAATAAAAAGAAGATAAAATAAGAAATAGGGGCTCACACTAGGTCTATCAGAGTACACTAAAAAGATTATAGCCCAGCCAGTCTGTTCATTTCTATCATTATAATGACTGATGTGGAACTCTAACTCTGAAATAAGTTTTTTAGAAATCATATTTACATAAAAATTATGCATGCGTATGTTTATAAAAGTCAAACAGCACTGAAAGCGTTATACTAAATATCAATCATTTTTTTCTTCATACCTCTTTGACGCCAGACCCTATTCTCTAGAGACAATCTATATTTAACTACTGGCTTCTGTATTTATAAATAGTATGCGTATTTTACTATTCTTGACTTACTCATGTTAGATACTATTTCTATGATACACAAGGATTTAGCTATGAAAACATAACAATCACCACCCCTCCCCCATTTCTTCCACTATAGTTATATCACTTTCAATTAAACTAACCTAACAGTGTTTAGAGTATTTTGAGTACACAACAATGTTCACTACAGAGTGAAATAGTTGTGCTATCAGTCAAATAGCTGTACTACAGGTACATTTTCTTATCCAGCTTTTTGTTTTGTTTCTGGATTTCCTAATTTTTTAAGCTGTTTTTACAGTTTCTTCTTAAAACCATCCTTGTTTTCCTTTCTGGAGTTCTATCATATCATGTTTTTATGAAATGACTCCTCCCTTTTTCTCCCACCACAAACACAAAGTTTCCACATTAGCTTCCTGCTTCATTTGGGGCTGCTGCTCTTTAGACCAGCTGCATAGGTACCCTGGGACTACCCTTGAATACTGCCCTGGCTGGAAGCCACTATTTCCTGGATGTGCCTTCTTACTTCCTTGTGTACTCCCTATATTGTAGAGGCAAATCTTCTGAGTCTCTGGTTTCTGAAAATGTTTTGTTTTTCTTCTACTCTCTACCCCACACTTGACTGGTAGAATTCTAGGTGGAAAATTATTTTCCATCAGAATTTTGAAGACATTTTCTGTTGTCTTCTAAAGACAGTAGGTGACTGACTATGAATATGAATAACCTCAAAAGAATGGATTAAACATGTCATGATCTAGTTTGGTTCTTAAAAAAATTTTTCTCTAAGAATGAAAGAAAAATATAGATCACATGGCAACAAGATATTGGTTTAGGGCAGTACTGGCTACATAATTTGAAGGGCCTGGTATAAAATAAAAATGTGGGGCCCATTGTTAATAGATTATTAAAATTTTTAAAGCAAAGGTAGTATAGTATTACACCAAGCATGAGGGCATTTCTAAGTTCAGGGTCCTGTGCAATCACACAGGTAGCACACCTGTGAAGCTGACCCTGGTTTAAAGTCTGGTTCTATAGATGATCTTAATCTTAAATCCCTCACTTAACTAACCACATTGGGCCTTAGACTTCTATTTATAAAACAAGAATAATAATATTTACTCTTCCAACCATCCAGAGTGGTGATGAGTTAGTTATACATAATGTGGTAAAAATATATATGAGTAAGCACTATATAAATCATAGGCATGTAAAGAAGAGTAAGTATATAATGAATAGTTTCCTGTTCCACTGATAAAAATCATTATGTTGATGTGTGTTTCATGAATTTCTTTTATGAACAGATAACTATACAGATACTTCATATATTCAAATGTATATTTTAGAGCCATTCCAACACCAGAGTTTTGTACAAGAGAAGCTACAATTCATTGTTGCTAATCACATTATAATCTGAAACTCTAAAATAATATTTCAGACCAGGGGTCCACAAACTATACCCTCCTGCTTCCTTTGGCACAGCTTTTGAGCTCAGAATGATTTTATACTTATATTAATTTTTATTGAGATATATTTGACATACAACATTGTGTAAGTTTAAAGTGTACAACTTACTTGTTTGGCACATCTATATTTATGATTGTCACTATACATTTAGCTAATACCTCTATGATGTCACATTATCATTTATTCTAGTTTGGGAACACTTAAAATTTAGTCTCTTAGCAAGTTTTATGTTCATAATACAGTTCAGTTGACTAAAATACCTTTTTACTGCCAATATGTATTTATTTTTTTAAGGGGTGCATACATTCCTTTTGTACTTGAACTTGATATCCAGTTATAAAAAATAAAGCATTGCCCCGGCTGGTTAGCTCAGTCAGTTAAGAACATCATCCTGAAACAAGTTGTGGGTTTAAACACCTGGGGCACACACAGGAAGCAACCCAAAAATGCACAACTGAGTGTAGCAACAAATGCTTCCCTCTCTGCTTGCCTCCCCTCTCTCTCCCTACCTCTCTCTCTCTCTCTCTCAAAAAAAAGCACTTATGTGTCTTTACATTCAGCATTTGATAAAGCCAATATCATAGATACCTTTAATATGAGTATGCTTGATATATGCCTTAATTTGAAAGAAAAAAAATGATAAGGAATAAATTCCAGTTTATTCAATTAGCTCTTACTTTGCTTTTTAAAATTTGCTAGCTTGCTTTCCCCTCACCAATTCTACGTGACTTTATGTAGATTGTGATTGACTTTTGTTTTTAGGGGAAGTTGATAGGTTCAAGATATTAAAGCATAATTGAAATATCTGTACATAGTAGATATATTAAAATGACAGTTGTGTTTTTTCATATACTGATTAAAATATAACTTATAAATAGTTAAAAAAATAAAAATTTTAAGACATCTGAAAATTATATAAAATTTAATTTTCAGTGACCACAGTATTATAGTAACACAGCCACACACATTCATTTACATATTGTCTGTGGTTGCTTTTGCACTACAACAACAGTTGGGTAGTTGCAACAGAAACCTTAAGGCTTGCAAAGTCTGAAATATTTACTATCTGGATCTTAAAAGTTTGCCAACTGTCCATCAGATTATTAGTTCTGGCTTCTTACTATATAGGCACAACCAAATGAGACCATCCTAGCACTCTCATAGTGATGTCCCACTATTTAAAAACTTGTCACCCTGCAGCATGTACCATTCCACCAGTGAAACCATCCTGACCCCCAGCTCCTGATCCCTTGCCCAGTTCCTGATCCCTTGCCCAGTTCCTGATCCTTTGCCCAGCTCCTGATATTTGCTGTTACTCTGGTGGCTCTGACCTCAGTTTCTTCTTCTTCCTTCTTCCTTCCTCCTTCCTCCTTCTTTTTTTCTTCTCCTCCTCCTCCTCCTTCTTTCTTCTTCTTCTTCTTCTTCTTCTTCTTCTTCTTCTTCTTCTTCTTCTTCTTCTTCTTCTTCTCCTTCTTCTTCTTCTTCTCTTTCTCTGTTAGTGAGAGTGAGAGAGATAGACAGATAGGAAGGGAGAGAAATGAGAAGCATCAGCTCATAGTTGCATCACTTCAGCTGTTCATTGATTGCTTCTCTCACATGTGCCTCAGGGGTGCTCCAGCTAGTCCCACGCTCAAGTCGGAGACGCCATGCTCAAGCTGGTGTACCCACGCTCAAGCCGGTGACCTCTGTGTTTCAAACTTGGGTCCTCAGGTTCCCAGGTTGATGTTTTATTCACTGAGTCACCACCTGGTTAAGCTCAACTTCTCTTAATCACAGCTGGTACATTTGACATGACTTTTGCTCCTGCTAATCAGAGAGACAAGACGAGCAGATCCCATTCTGATGCAAAGCCCTTCCCAGTAAGAATCTTCAAGTGAGCCTGACCTGTGGTGGTGCAGTGGGTAAAAGCATCGACCTGGAACACTGAGGTCACCGGTTCAAAACCCTGGGCTTTTCTGGTCACGGCACATATGGGAGTTGATGCTTTCTGCTCCTCCCTCTCTTCTCCCTCTCTCTCTCTCTCTCTCTCTCTCTGTCTCCTTTCTCTAAAATAAATAAATTTTTAAAAAAAGAATCTTCAAGTGTTTTCTGAATGCAGTTTTGGAAAATTGGGTGCATTTCTTGCATAGTTTTCATGCATAGTGTTCACTCTAATTAATACACTATGGATACTAAACATGTGATATACACCTAGAACCTTACTATGTAAGAGAACGGCTAGAAGATGGAGAGGAAGCTGACTCAGGGAAGGGGGAATGGACAAACAAAAGTGGTGAAATTAAACAATCAAGAAAATGATCCAGATTAGTGATAGACTGTAAGGCACAAAGTGACATGGTGGATGAATGAATCAATGAGTCAATGAATGAGGGATTAATGGAAATGATAGAGAAAGACTTTGCTGAGAAGGTAAGATCTGAGCTATTTAAGCCTTAAATGATGGTAAGGATTTAGAGAGTGCATATTAAGGGAGTGCAGGAAAAATAAGTAGATTAAATGAGTTATGCATCTGAACACCCTACAAAAGGGGTAAAAAACGATAGAGCTACCTCCTTTCTCCAATCTCCCACCTACCATCACCACTGTCCTGCCATTCAGTCCCCATAGCAATAAACTGCAAAATGACATTAACCCTGATTAGATTAGAAAATGTCCATTCTCTCTGGCTGGATCAATTAAGCAAAAACACTCTTCCCCAGCAATGCAGTAGACCGGCAGTAGGGTGCAAACTTAGGTGAACAGCAATGGCTTTCAGTAGCCAGTTGTACCATCAGCACCAGATACCCTCATTCATAGCACAATATAACCAATAACATATTGCTGATCTGAATTCCTAGCTGAATTTTTTTTGTTAAGACACATTTTATTGGAAACTTCCAGTGCATTAAAACAAGTTAAATAAATTAACGTTTGCCAGTATGCTGTGTTTGTAAGACTGTGGCTAAACAGGTACTCTCATATATTGTTGGCGGGAAAACAAAAATCGTATAATCCCTACAAAGAAGAATTTGCCAAATTCTAGTGCAATCACATATGCATTTACCCTTTGACATAGCTATTTCAATTCTAGGCATCTGTTATAAAGATATATTGGCAAAAATACAAAGTGGCTATGCCCAAAACTACACTTAAAGACATTACATAGAATAGTTTTAAATTGGAAAGAACCAAAACATCTATTAATTATAGATTGGCTAAATAAACCAAGGTTGGCAAACTTTTTCTTTTTTTATTTACAAATTAAATTTAATAGTGAAATTGATCAATAAGAACGCGATAAACTGAGGAACAAAATAGAAAGAGAGTCAGGGTCACAGGGAACAGATGTACAGCTGTCAGAGGGGAGGAGGGAGAGGGAGAGAGGATGGGAACAAAAAAGGTGAAGGGATTAGCCAAAATCATACATACATAACAGATATACAGTATACAGACAACAGGGTAGTAATTCCCAGAGGGAAAGGGAGAATGGAGATTGGGAGGGGAGTAAAATTTGAATGGAAAGAGACTTTGCATGGGGCATGGGAGCCAGGGTGTGAGGGGTAAAGGGTTTTATATTGAGTGGAACACTTTAAATCATGTCAACACAATAAATTAAAAAGAAAAGTTTCAGCCCTGGCCGGTTGGCTCAGTGGTAGAGTGTCGACCTGGTGTGCGGAAGTCCCGGGTTTGATTCCCGGCCAGGGCACACAGGAGAGGTGCCCATCTGCTTCTCCACCCCTCCCCCTCTCCTTCCTCTCTGTCTCTTTCTTCCCCTCCCGCAGCCAAGGCTCCATTGGAGCAAAAGATGGCCCGGGCGCTGGGGATGGCTCCTTGGCCTCTGCCCCAGGTGCTAGAGTGGCTCTGGTCATGACAGAGCGACACCCCGGATGGGCAGAGCATCGCCTCCTGGTGGGCATGCTGGGTGGATCCCGGTCGGGCGCATGCGGGAGTCTGTCTGACTGCCTCCCTGTTTCCAGCTTCAGAAAAATACAAAAAAAAAAAAAAAGAAAGAAAGAAAGAAAGAAAAGTTTCAGGTAAACATCTATATAACATTTTAACAGTTGATTGTGTTGTGTGCATATCACCCAAAGTCAAATCACTTTCTATCACCATATATTTATTCTTCTTTACTCCCTTGTCCCCAACCCCTTCTTTGCAAATTCCTTCTATAAAAGGACAATATGCTTTGGCTGCTTAGTTCAGTGGATAGAGCACTAACCCAACATATGGATGTCCTGGGTTTGATTCCCAGTGTTGGCACACAAAAAAAGCGACCATCTGCTTCTCTCACCCCACTATCTTCCTTCTCTCCTTTTTCCCCTCCCTCAGCCAATGGCTTGATAGGTTCAAGCGATGGCCTTGAGGATAGCTCAGTTGGTCCCATCACATCAGCCTCAGTTGATTTTAGAATCAGCCCAGAAAGGAGCTATCAGGTGGATCCCGGTCAGTGGGCATGCAGGAGTCTGTCTCACTATCTCCCTTCATCTCAATATAAAAAATTAATAAAAATAAATAAAAAATATTAATATATACAAGGCCCAATAGTAAATAATTTAGGATTTGTGGGCATATGATCTTTACTGCAATATTCAAATCTATCACAGCTGAAAAGCAGCTATAAACAATAAGTGGATTAGTTTGGCTGTGTTTCAATAAATATTTGTGGACACTGAAATTTGACTTTTCTATAACAGTTGTGTCAGAAATTATAATTCTTCTTTTGATTTTTTTCCCCAGCCATTTCAAAACATAAAACTTATTCTGAGCTTTAAGATCATACAAAAACAGATGGCAGGCTAGATTAGGCCCTCAGGCTGTAGCTTGTCAGTGCCTGAAATAAACTATAGTACATCCTCACAATGAAACTCTGTATAATTGCATAAAAAATGAGGAAAGATGTCTGTATACTGATGTGGATCCAGAATGTAGTAACTGAAAAAGAAACAAGGACAGAGTGGCATTTATAGTATGTACAGTTTGTATAAGAAATTAAAAAGAGTGTGTATATATATACATATATATACTTGTAATTTAGCTTGAAATCAGGAAGTGTGATACCTCCCATATATATATATCATTGTGGTTTTAATATATATATATATATATATATATATATATATATATATATATATATATGGGAGGCATCACACTTCCTGATTTCAAGCTAAATTACAAGGCCATTGTAATGAAAACAGCTTGGTACTGGCATAAGAACAGGCATACAGATCAATGGAACAAAACAGAAAACCCAGAAATAAACCCACAACTTGAAAGTCAATTAATATTTGACAAAGGAGGCAAGAGTATATAATGTAGTATAGACAGTCTTTAATAAATGGTGCTGGGAAAATTGGATAGGTTCATGAAAAAAAGAAAAGAAACTAGACTGCCAAATTATACCATTCACAAAAACAAATTCAAAATGGACAAAAGACTTAAATGTAAGTTGCAAAACCATAAAAATCTTGGAAGAAAACATAGGCAGCAAACTCTCAGACATCCATCATAGCAATATTTTTGCTGATATATCTCCATGGACAAGTGAAATAAAGGACAAAATAAACAAATGGGACTATATCAAACTAAAGGGCTTTGCACAGCAAGACACCATTAACAAAATAAAAAGACAACCCACTCAATATGGGAGAACATATTCACTGATACATCTGATAAGGGGTTAATAACCAAAATTTATAAAGAATTTCTAAAACTCAATACCAGGAAGGTAAACAATCCAATTAAAAATGGGCAAAGGACCTGAATAGACACTTGTCCAAAGAGGACATACAGATGGCCAATGGGCATAAGAAAAAATGCTCAACATCACTAATCATCAGAGAAATGCAAATTAAAACCACAATGAGATATTTCCTCATACTTGTCAGAATGGCCTTCATTAACAAATCAACAGGTAAGTGCTGGTGAGGGTGTATGTAGAGAATAGAGAACCCTCCTGCACTGCTGGTGGGAATGCAGACTTGTACAGCCACTGTGGAAAACAGTATGGTATTTCCTCAAAAAATTAAAAATGTAAATGCCTTATAACCCAGCTATTCCACTTCTAGGAATATATTCTAAGAATCTTAAAACATTAATTCAAAAGAAGATATGCATCCCTGTGTTCATTGTAGCATTGCTTGCAATAGCCAAGATCTGGAAACAACCCACATGTCTATCAGTGGATGAGTAGATAAAAAAGTTGTGGTACATATACACAATGAAATACTATATGGCCATGAAAAAGAAGGAAATTTTACCTTTTGTGACCATGTGAGTGGACCTGGAGATTATTAAGCTAAGTGAAATAAGTCAGACAGAGAAAGAAAAATATTGTATGATAGCATTTATATGTGGAATCTAATGAACATAATAAATGAAGTAAACAGAAACAAAGGCAGGGTCACAGGGAACAGATGGACAGCTGTCAGAGGGAAAGGGGAAAAAAAGACGGTATCAATGAAGGTGAAGGGATTAGCCCAAATCATATATATATATAAAACGCATAGATACAGAACACAGGGTAGCAATAGCCAGAGTAAAAGGAAGGATGGAGGTGGGGGGAGGGAAATGGGAATGGAAAAAGACTTTGCATGGGGCATGGGGGGGCAAGATGCTGGGAGTAGCAGGTGTTATACTGAGTGGGACACTTGAAACCATGCAAACACAATAAATTAAAAATAAAAAAATTTTAAAAAGAGTACATATGTGTAATGTTTATCTTTTCAAAAAGAAATGGTGGAAGGACAAACCAAAAATTAATGAAAGTGGTTACTTATAAGGGAAAGGATAATAGGGTGGAATGGACAGAAATGGAAGCAAGACTTCTCTGTGAATGTAACTTGCAATATTGTTTTAACTTTGGAATATAGCTTTGACAGAATTAACAAATAATATGCGAAAGCAAAGGAACACATTGATTTAGTTGTCAATATTTAGAAATTGGAATATTTTACAAAGAAATCTAAACTTCCTTTATCCTGAAATATTAAAAAATCTAGCTGGCATCACTGAGTCTATTTTCCCAGATGGCAGCTGTCTGAGAAAGCCAAGTTTTAGCAACTTCTTTATCAATAAGACATATATTCTCTGATTTGCTATCAGACCCAACCAGTTGGCTTCACTTTACCTTGCTGCATGGTCTGTGTGGGCATTAAGTTTGTAACTTCTGCCATAGAAGCAAATGAATTAATTTTTGCTGCTTAACATAGCAGTACTAGGAAACTCTTCAGTATTTTGAACACAATTATACTATGATAAAAGTAGAATTTCAGATAGATAAGCTGTCCAGTGTTGTATGTAATGATCGAGACTGAGTCCAGAGAGAATGATCCAGAACAAGTTATGCTCACATATTCATGAGATAAATTGGCCTGAATATGTGAGGGTCACAAGATGGAGAGAAACTGAGGAAAAAGCCAACAGGATAGGGAAAGAGAATGAGGAATTTACATTAGAGCTAGAAAGAACCTGAAAGATAATCTAATTTCATACTCCTCTCTGATAGAAAACTTGAAGTTCAAAGTGGTGAAGAACTCTATTTAAAATTTCACATCTGGTTAACATGAAGATTAAGATCATCATCCAATGGGTCTTATCTGGAAGCGTGCTTCCACTCACCCCACTGAGAGCTACCACTCTTTCTTTTAAGATAAAGAAACTAAAGTTCAATGACATTAGTTAATTTGCCCAAGCTCTTTATATATCTCTGAGCATATCTATATATCTTCAAAATAAATTTAATGGGAAGGTATAAACACTTATCTGTAAGTAAATATTTATTTTTCCTGGATTGAAACTGGTTTCATTCAATAAACTTGCGCTTTCTCGTACAGTGAGAGAAAGACCACTGATAAAAATGGACCTGAATCCATTTCTCTTGTCCTGTACATCATCCTTCTTTTCTAACTAGTTACCTCGGTCAATCGATTCAGTTCTGTGTATCCTCAGTCTATATTGACAAAACCCAAGTATGTTAAAATGGGATTGCTACAGTCTCTTCCAGCTCTGCCATTCTATCAGTCAGTGCGCAGTGTGTAGGTAACTATGTGAGAGTGAGGATGAGGGAAGAGGTAGCAGTATTTGGCTTCCATTATTTTCCCCCCTCCTTTTCTTAACAATAAAGCAAAGAAGGAAATAAAATATATTTGATCCAGCATGCCTATGGAAATTAGACTGTACCTGGTCTGAAATTTGACTTCTAGGGTCACCCTCTATGTCACTGTGAGCACAGGGGAACTCTCATGGGGTCTCGTATTTTGCAGGTAGACTAACCTACCACTTTCACCTTCCACCTGGCTACTCCTTTAGAAGTGGGGTTTTAGTTAACAACATACACACACTGGCATAAATGCTCAGTCTTAAAGTTCTAATTATTTCCAGAACATTCAGGCTATAAACAGCTGTTAGAGCCATTATTCCTACATCACCTGAGTTAAGTTTTATATAATTCCCTTCGTACAAATCAAATATCTTCTTTATGGCTGTCTTACCTCTCAATTGGGATGGTAAGATCTTACCTTCTTTCCGCCTAGGATAAAGGTCTAAGAGAAGCTTTAGGGGGGCCTAGTAAATTATTCTTCCCTTTGTACTTCTTCAACTCTGTGGCTTATATTTACCATAATGCAGGGAAGACCTTTTATATATACCCTGAAGTTCTGGAAAAAACAAGTTATCAGGAGCTGAATTGTTGTCCTGTGGCCAACAGGCAATTCCTGGCTTCTAGTTCTAACTAATCTGTGTATCTCTCAGAACTGTGAAGATTAGTAACACAGTAGGCGGCTCTTGGCCTTGTGTGCATGTGCTCTCCTATTTATCTTCTGAGACAAAGGATACAGACAGAAGGGACTATTAAGCCGAAAGGTATGCTTCAAACACAAGTATTATCATCTTTGTGTAGTTTAACAGAAAATCCAGTACCCTATGAAAAACTAAAATTGGAGGTAAATCTTCAAAGATGTAGAAAACATGCATTAAACAGGATCTTATTAATGATTTATACATTTTATCTTATAGAGGAAAGTCACTCAAAGAGGGATGGTTTAGACCAGAGATGGTCAAC
This sequence comes from Saccopteryx bilineata, assembly GCF_036850765.1. Taxonomy (NCBI): domain Eukaryota; kingdom Metazoa; phylum Chordata; class Mammalia; order Chiroptera; family Emballonuridae; genus Saccopteryx; species Saccopteryx bilineata. The sequence goes on from NC_089497.1 coordinate 39,992,357, forward strand.
CTTTTTATACCTACCACTCACTTTTGTATCTCTGTTAGTAGTAAAATTTTCTAACCGCCCACCGGTTCCACAATAATGGTGATTTATAAAATAAGGAAGTAACTTTACTTTATAAAATTTATAAAGCAGAATTACAGCAAGTTAAAGCATATAATAATAATTACTTACCAAGTACTTTATGTCAGATTTTTGCTAAGTTTGGCAGAATAAATCTTTATAAAACAACTTACTATAGTTAAATCTATCTTTTTATTTATACTTTGGTTGCTCCGCTACTGCCCACCGTGAAAGCTGGAATGCCCATTAGTGGGCGATAGTGACCAAGTTGACTACCACTGGTTTAGACAATTAGAAATCACATCTGCAAAAATATTACGAATTCTACTTATTTTGCAATATTCAATATACACAAGCATATACACATACACTTCAAAAGAAAAAAGTCAAAAATTCTTGCTTCAAATACAATTGTTTATTATATTGCAACATAATAACCATAGGTATCAGGACAGACTATTTGGGAGCTTCAAAAGCATCAATCATTTTCATAGTTAGCAGCAGCATCTTTCTTTGGGGAATACTTTATATGAGATAAGATGTGCCCTTGTTCTCACCATGTCAGACAAAAGGAGCTGAATAGAGTAGATGAGAGTAAGTCTGTTCTCCCTGGAAGGACAGGAAAAGGGAGAATTAGTAAGCAGTCACTTTCTACCTGCTTCTCAGCTAACCCCCCCCTACACACACACACACACACACACACACACACACACACACACACACACATGCATCTTATTTGTCTTTTCCTTCTAAACTTGAACTGTTTGCAAATATAGGGGAAAAAAATTGTCTCTCATCTTGATACAAACAATGGACAATTAAATTGGATTTTCAAGAACTTCCCAATACTACATCATCTGGACCAAATTTTCAGGTTTGGGATCTGAAACTTGAAAATAAAGGAACATCTCAATGCAAGCTTTTAAATTGTTCTTTTACTTTTCCTCTTTTTTTCTCTTTTTTTTTTGCCTTTTTCTACTTTCCATTTATCGAAGGGGAAATAGGTGAATAAATATAAAGCATAGTTATTGATAGCATTGTCTGTTCTTTCCTTTGATTCATTAGTTTCTTTAATCAATATTCTTTGAATGCATCTATATATTAGCTAAGTGTTGGGTATGTATATAGTAGTAAATAAAATAAACAAGGTCTTATAAGTAAAACACTCAATCAAATAAATATTTGCTCTGTGAAGAAATAACCGGTAATAACTAATGTAGACTCTGAGAAGGCTTCCTTGGGGCAGTATTACATATAAATATCTGAAAAATATTTGATAAAGATTCTAAATATTCTGGGAAAATTAGTCTCCTAAATCTTATAATATAAAAAATATCACTGAGTATATCTATATATCTTCAAAATAAATGTAATGAAAGGTATGAATATATATTTGTAAGTAGAGGCTTATTTAATTTTCCTGGATTAAGACTTATATGAGTCATCAAAGTTTTATTTTTTTAGTACTATGAGAAAAGACCACAGTTAAAAATCTTTGTTATTTGACGTAAGTGAGGCTTATTTAAAAAGTGGTAAAGACAAAAGAAGTGAACCATATGACTTTCCTTTAGATGTATAAGGAAAGAACTTAAAATTCCAATATAAATGAAAGAGAGAGTCTGCTTGATATTATAAAGAAACTCAATCCCATTTTTGATTACACTTTTGTTATTGTAAGCAATGCTGGGGAAACAAGAAACATCCTAACATGAAGGAGGAATATTTCTAGACACTATCTTGGTTAAACTTTAGAACTCTGTCATAAATCTACGAAATATAGTTCACCTCATTTAGGCACACACTGGACCTGCCTCTAGTGAAATTGCTAAATTAACAAAGTAATACATTAAAATGTGCTTTCTCATTTCTGATGTGCTTAATTAACATCCATCTGATTCTCAAAACAAAACTTTGGAGTAAGTATTATTATTTATTCCCATTCTAAAGAAGAAATATAGTTTAGATCAGTGGTCCCCCACCTTTTTGGGGCCGCGGACCGGTTTAATGTCAGAAAATATTTTCACGGACCAGCCTTTAGGGTGGGACAGATAAATGTATCACGTGACTGAGACAAGCATCAAGAGTGAGTCTTAGATGGATGTAACAGAGGGAATCTGGTCATTTTTTAAAAATAAAACATCGTTCAGACTTAAATATAAATAAAACGGAAATAATGTAAGTTATTTATTCTTTCTCTGCGGACCGGTACCAAATGGCCCACGGACCGGTACCGGTCTGTGGCCCGGGGGTTGGGGACCACTGGTATATGGTATATATAATAGAACATTACTCATCCATAAAAAAGTAATGAACTCTTACTATTTACAAGAGCATGGATGGACCTAGAGGACTATATACTCATTAAAAAATGTTAGTCAGAGAAAGAAAATACCATGCGATTTCAGTTATATGTGAAATCTAAGGAACAAAATAAATAAACTAAATTGAAATAGACTCATAGACTCAGAAAACAGGCTGGTGGTTCTCAGAGGAAAGAGGATTTGGGGGACGGAGTGAGTGGTAAAAGGACTAAGTACAAGCTGGCAATTAAAAAATAGAAACAGGGTTGTAAAATACTGCCTAAAGAATATATAGTCAATAATATTGAAGTAACAATGTATGGTGCCAAGTGGGCACTAGAAATATTGAGGGGAACACTTTGTAATGTAGCTGATTGTTTGCAAACTATGCTGGACAGCCAAAACTGTGGCAGGCAGTTAGACAGAAATGAACAGAGCAAGGACCATGGGTCTGTTAATCCAAATTTGGAGGGACCCAAAATATGGAAGACAGGAACAAGGTCCATCGTTTACACATCAAAACTTTATTGTCTTGGCCAAGCGGCGGCAGCTCCAACAGAAATCTGAGGGAGAGCGCTCTGGCCCTTTGTTCTACTTAGTTTTTATAGTTTTGTAAATGGGAAGTACAGAAGCAAATATTGCAATTAGGAGCCCCTTACCGCTATTGGTTATAGTCATATATCCTTTAACATGATAGGACCACATTCAATTTGCAAACCACACATCATTTTTGGAGAAAACAAAATTTACAAGTCAATACAATGGTAGAAAGATGTCTCTTTACATATTAAAAGACATTCCTATATTTCCTAGTGTTTATCTGCCATCTCTCTGTCCAGAGTCACACGTGTTAACCACGTGCATTTACATAAGAGAGGTAGTTTCCGGGGACAAATGCCCGCAAATGGCTCATTGCTATAAGAAAAGGTTTATTTTGGCTTTTCTCTTCCTGCACCTGGCTTGCCATTCACCCCTTTCCTCACAGGTGTGGTGGAATGTCTGGGAATCCATGTTTTTCTTCCCTTGCATTTACAATACAATGCCAAGGGCCATCCTGGTTATGCCAATCACACAGCACAGAGACTATTTCTCACAATTTCTCTGCACACCTTAACCCAAATTAATAAAATGTTCTCCAAGCCTCCTAAAATATTAATATTAATTCTGTAGCCTTTGGTACTTTACAACACCTGTGGGTGAAATGGCTCAGTGGCTCCTCAGGTCAGTTACAGAAGGTTGTTGGGATGGAAAGTCCTGGACACCTAGCAATGGGCAGAACTGGTAGAGCAAGTATTGGAAATAAATATTATTAATCAGACCTAGCTAATCCCTGAGGCACTTTTTCTTCTCCTAGACAGTCTCCAGTCATGCAGGTCAAATCCTTCCCCTGACCTTTTTTTCCTGGAACATAGCTAGTCATGAGAGAGATGCCTACACCTTTAGAGAAGAACAAGGGTGCTGGAGAAAAGCTTCATCTTACTTCTGTATAAGGACAGAAGACAAGACAGGCTCTTAGGTAGGTCAGCTCCAGGAAGAAGAAAGAAGTTAATCTCTCCTCCTCCATCAAAAGGACCCCAGGGAAGCCCTTTCAGCTGCCCACTCAAAACTTTCTTTCTAGTGTACTTTTTCTTTGCTAGCTAAATAAAGCGTCTCTTAGGAGTCTGAGTCTTGGCTCTTGTCGGTCAAATAAGTTTGTAAGTATGACATATATGTTTGCTTGCTTATAGTTTTCATTAGGTGTAGGAAACAGGCTGCAAGCCAGCAAAGTCATTATAGCCTAAGGCTTAGTGTTAAAACTAAGCCTTTTCCGCCTTTTTAATACTAAGATCTTTTCAAAACTAAGCTTTTCCCCACACCCTTGACTGTTGCATGATGTGGGGTGGTGTGCTCTTATGAGGAATCCCATTTATGCCTCAGATAAGTGATTTTGTATCAGAGACTTCCCTATTTGTATATTGGCTTAAAGGTCTTGATTTCTACACTATAAAATGGGGCAGATCGGGGGCTCATGCTCTCAGTTCCTGAAATTAGCATTGCAGAGGAGAAGCAGCCAAGATGGCAGAATGCTGAAGGAGAAGTCAGATTGTGCAGAGTTTGTGCAGAGAGAAGGAGATGGGGAATAGAGATGAATAAATCTGATGAGGTAGAAACCTTTGATTCTAGGAAACTCAGATGAGTCAGTGGCTTTGGGAACCCTGAATGGAAAGGGAAGTGTTTCCTCACTGTGTGTATTTCTTGCCCGCCAAGTTCAAACTAGGATTTAAGGTAATGGCCCACCAGTTCTTGGCTCTGTTGTTTCATTACCATCTGTCTGAATCAAATGCAAACCTGCACAGGCCAGGCAGCTGTGATGGTGGCCATGGCTACTGGTTTTACAGCTCTGAAATCTTTTCTTAGCCAGAACTCAAGTACCAAGGTATACTTTCACTGTTTACAAAATCAATACAAAAAAAATACTGAAAGCAAACCTTAATTGAAAATAAAAATGAAAGAAAACAACAAAAAATATTTAATTAGAAAATGCCTGTCAAATAAACCCTTACTCTGAGCCCAGCCCAAGGAAAATACCTTTTCCAGTGACAACTTTGAAGAAAAAGTCTTTTTATTGTTGCTATTTAAAGATCACTGTGGGAGGTAATGCTTCATCTTTGAAAAGGAACTATCTTCAAGGGCAAAAAAAAAAAAAAAAAAATGCATGTAAGAGATTTTCAAGCACTTCCTGAGCAGATTTGCAGCAACAGACTTTCAGGGAATGAGTATGTATCATCCTCATTTTCAATGGAAGACCATGTTATCAAAATAAATAAATAAACCTATGTGTTCTCTTACATATAATTTTAAGAGTTTTAGATGGCAGAAGTATCTTAGCTAAAGATTAAATGCCTGAGAAATTACATTAACTTTCAATCTTAAAATTAGAATTTTTAAAAAGAAATTCTAGTGAGCATAATTTTTCCAAATATGATATTGAGGGTGGGGATTTAAAAAAACCTGTTGTTACTATTACATTCTTCAGTTTTTAAACAAGTTAATATGTCAAAAACATATTAGACAGTCTTTCTGCTCTTAAAATTTAATAATTATTATAAGCCAAAATTAATTTCAGACTATAATAGACAATTAAAAACATTTATTGGAGCAAAAAATCCTGCAGCCTGAGAGACACAGATTCAGGGAGCAATCTAAATTGTGACCCACCAGGAAGAAGGAGAGGCCATATCGATGGTAAAAGTTCCCACCCAGGTTCTCAATTTGGTTTGTTTTACATAACTGATGTATTCAAACTGTGCTGTTCTGATCGAATGGGGCAGGTCTTAATTCATTGTTAGAAAGATAAAACCAAAGTTTCCCTATAGTGGTTGACTCAGAGCAAAGAAGTAGGTCATAGTGCAGGAAACCCAGATTTTAATCTGAGTTCTTCCCTCAGAATACAGAATACGTGAAGAGGCCTTGTCTGCAAATGGCCACTAGGCTCTTATTATTCATAAAATTTGGGCACCTGGCAGATAAACTTCTTCTTGGGATTTATAGCAAATGAATCTTTCTTCTTGGGGTCCACATTATAAATTAGCATGACTTAGGATATAGTTTTAAGTTTGGCTTAAATGTTATAATAATTTTAAAATTCAGTTTAGCATACTATTATTTTTAAAGTTTCTTTTTTAAAAAGTCACTCAAAACAGACTCATTTATACTAGATTTAGCATGAGTAATAAATAAGTAAAAAGGGTTTACACTAAACTGACAACTTGTTTGCAGTTTTTATTGATGAAGTTTGAATTAGAATCTCACAAAATTTTTGAGAAGTTAAGAAAATAAAATAGAACTTATGTTGCTTCTATGTAAGCAAATACTTGTAAATGTGTTCTTGTCTCTATGTGACAGATGATGGCAAACCATTTTATTAATGGTACTTTTTCTCTACTGATTGGCATTTCCAAGCACCTTACCCACCCGTTCTTAGGATGTCCTCAAAATCATAGAGATCATCTTTTCCTCAGTCTTCCTATTAGCATGAAAACAAAAGTGAAAAATTAAACATTTCACTTTCTTTAACCTCTTATTTCAACCAGTTAAGAGTTGGAGACAAATTGGACAATTGAGCAGACAAGAACTAGTTTGGATCTAATAACCAAGCTCTACTTGGCCCTTGATATTGGACTGCATTTCTATGGTCAGTTCACTCTCCTACATTCCATAGTTATTTTGAACTTCTACTCTTCTCAGATTCCACCTTTTTGTGTACTCCTTACACACTCAGGACTTTGCATTCTCCTTTATTTTTTTTAATAATTTTATTTTTTTTAATGGAGTGACATCCATAAATCAGGATACATATATTCAAAGATAACATGTCCAGGTTATCTGGTCATTCAATTATGTTGCATACCCATCACCCAAAGTCAGATTGTCCTCTGTCACCTTCTATCTAGTTTTCTTTGTGCCCCTCCCCCTCCCCCTTTCCCTCTCCCTCTCCCCCCTCCCCGTGTAACCACCACACTCTTATCAATGTCTCTTAGTCTCACTTTTATGTCCCACCTACATATGGAATAATGCAGTTCCTGTTTTTTTCTGATTTACTTATTTCACTTCGTATAATGTTATCAAGATCTCACCATTTTGCTGTAAATGATCTGATGTCATCATTTCTTATGGCTGAGTAGTATTACATATATGTGCCACATCTTCTTTCTCCAGTCATCTATTGATGGGCTTATTGGTTGTTTCCATGTCCTGGCCACTGTGAACAATGCTGCAATGAACATGGGGCTGTATGTGTCTTTATGTATCAATGTTTCTGAGTTTTGGGGGTATATACCCAGTAGAAGGATTGCTGGGTCATAAGGTAGTTCTATTTTTAGTTTCTTGAGGAACCACCATACTTTCTTCCATAATGGTTGTACTACTTTACATTCCCACCAACAGTGTATGAGGGTTCCTTTTTCTCCACAGCCTCTCCAACATTTGCTATTACCTGTCTTGTTAATAATAGTTAATCTAACAGGTGTGAGGTGGTATCTCATTGCCGTTTTGATTTGCATTTCTCTAATAACTAAAGAAGATGAGCATCTTTTCATATATCTGTTGGCCATTTGTATTTCTTCCTGGGAGAAGTGCCTGTTCATGTCCTCTTCCCATTTTTTTATTGGGTTGTTTGTTGTTGAGTTTTATGAGTTCTTTGTATATTTTGGATATTAGGCCTTTATCTGAGCTGTTGTTTGAAAATATCATTTCCCATTTAGTTGGCTGTCTGTTTATTTTGTTATCAGTTTCTCTTGCTGAGCAAAACCTTCTTAGTCTGATGTAGTCCCATTCATTAATTTTTGCCTTCACTTCTCTTGCCTTTGGAATCAAATTCATAAAATGCTCTTTAAAACCCAGGTCCATGAGTTTAGTACCTATGTCTTCTTCTATGTACTTTATTGTTTCAGGTCTTATGTTTAGATCTTTGATCCATTTTGAGTTAATTTTAGTACAGGGGGACAAACTGTAGTCCAGTTTCATTCTTTTGCATGTGGCTTTCCAGTTTTCCCAGCCCATGGTGCATTCTCCTTTAAAAAAACAATTAAAACTTTTTTAAAAGTTTCAAACAGATACTTCACCTGTGGTGGCACAGTGGATAAAGCGTCATCCTGGACTGCGGAGGTCACCAATTTAAAACTCCAGGCTTGCCTGGTCAAGGCACATATGAGAAGCAACTGTGACTTGATTCTTCCCGCTCCTCACATCCCTTCTCTGTCTTTCTCTCTCTCTAAAAATCAGTAGATAAAATCTTTAAAAAAGTATCAAACTGCCTGACCAGGTGGTGGCACAGTGGATAGAGCATCAGACTGGGATGCAGAAGACCCAAGTTTGAGACCCCGAAGTCGCCAGCTTGAGCACGAGCTCATCTAGTTTGAGCAAAAGCTCACCAGCTTGGACCCAAGGTCGCTGGCTCAAGCAAGGGATTACTCGGTCTGCTGTAGCCTCATGGTCAAGGCACATATGAGAAAGCAATCAATGAACAACTAAGGTGTCACAACGAAAAACTGATGATTGATGTTTCTCATCTCTCCATTCCTGTCTGTCTGTCCCTATCTATCCCTCTCTCTGACTCTCTCTCTGTCTTTGTAAAAAAAAAAAAGTATCAAACAGAAAATTTAACCCATCAAATCTCCTCACCAAATCAATACTACTTTCCCACTCTCTTATTTCTGACCCATAAAAATGGAGGAAATGTTTTCTCTTATTATTTAAGTTTACTCTCAACTTTCTGTGGATTATATTCCTATCTATACTTCCAGGAAACTCATGGGCTTGTCAAATGAACTCAAAAAGATTAAAGAGTCTTTGCTAAAAAATAAATAGCAAAAATTTATTCAAGAATCTTTGAATCTGCAAACTTTAAACACAGCTAAGTAAATCCTAAAAATGTTCTGAAGGAAAAAGAAAAGCTGAAGGTTCTTTGTAGTAAAAAGCACATTTTTTAGAAAAATCAGTCCTGTATTCTTAATTTCAGAACTGGTCCAAGATGGTAATCTTCAGATGTCCAGTGCTCTGAATAATGGAACAAAATACTTTTTAAAGTCATTTAGATGCTCATCTGAGGTATTGATGCACAACGACCAGTCCTACAGGTATTGAAAAAAGATTGAAAAGCCTTGGCAAGTTTGCTCAATGGGTAGAGCATTGGCCCAGCATATGGATGTCCCAGGTTTGATTCCCAGTCAGGCCACACAAGAGAAGTGACCATCTGTTTCTCCCCTCTCCCACTCTCTTTTCTCTCTCTCTTTCCCTCTCACAGCTAGTAGTTCCATTGGTTTGAACGTCACCCTGGGCACTGAGAATAGCTTAGTTGGTTCCAATACATCAGCCTCAGGCACTAAAAATAGCTTGGTTGATTCAAGAATTGGCCCTAGACAGTGGTTACCAGGTGGATCCCCGTAGGGACACATGCAGGAATCTGTCTCTCTATCTTCCCTTTTCTCATTTAAAAAAAAAAGAGAGAAAGAAAGTAAGAAAGAAGGAAGGAAGGAAGGAAGGAAGGAAGGAAGGAAGGAAGGAAGGAAGGAAGGAAGGAAAGAAAGGAGGAAAAGAAAAGAACTAAATGGACTGGAAAGTTCAGAAGTTTTAGTTTCCAGATTAATTAAGGAAATAAACAGGGGTCGTCAAACTTTTTATAAAAACCGCCCACTTTTGCAGTGCTGGTAGACCTGGTCCCTACCGCCCACTAGTGGGCATTCCAGCTTTCATGATGGACCAATCGTGGCGCTGTTTGGTTGCACAGTAGGGACCAGGTTGACCAGCACTGCAAAAGTGGGCGGTTTTTATAAAAAGTTTGAGACCCCTGAAATAATAGAATCATTTCCTCATGCCTCAGTCTACTGTATTTTAATACTTTAGCAGCTTGATGGTATTGATCCCATTTTATTTCTTCACTATATTCCACAGGCTTTTTGTTCTCAAATTTTGATTGTTTTGAGTAGGCAATACATATAAATAGTTCAAAGTTCAAAAATTACAAAAGGGAATATGATAAAAATCTCTTTTCCATTTCTAGTCCCAGTTACCTATATGATCCTTGGGACAAGTATCCTGCCAAAGACATTCTATACACACATAGGTAAATTATGCAAATTATTCTTATGTGTATTTTTTTAAGGAATACTCCATAACACTGTTATATATCTTGCTTTTTTCATTAAAAATGTCTTGGAAACAATACTAATTCATAAAGTATTGGTTTATTCTTTTTTTAGCTACATAGTATTAATTATAAATGTCCCATAAATTATTTATCTGGACCTCATTGATGGCCATTTAACTTGTCTCCAGACTTTTATTGTTATAAACAACATTGCAATAAACAATTTTATATATTATTTTACATATGTGATTATATATCTGCAGGTTAAATTCTTATTAGTAGGATTACAAGGCTGAAAGATAAACATAATTATGATTTTGATAGATATTGCCAAATTATCCTCCATATATGTCAAATCAAGCTATAGTCTTATTAAAAATATATGAGTGATAACATTTACCAAACGAAAGGATATCACCAAGTTTTCTGCTAACACCATAAGTTTAATTAGCATTCTATGTGTTATGAGTAAGATTGTCAATCTTTTCAAATATTTAAAAGCTAGTTTAAATTCCTTTTCTAATAGCTCTCTGTTCATATCATTTTTCTATTTCCCCCTGTTGTTGTATTTTTAAAATCTGATTTGTACCAAAGGGCAGTTCGATTTTTAATTTTTTGAGGAATCTCCATACTGTTCTCCAGCACTTGTAATGTGTTGTTTTGTTAATAAGCACTACTCTGACAGGTGTGAGGTGATATCTCATTGCAGTTTTAATTTGCATTTCTCTAATGATTAGTGATGTTGAACATTTTTTCATATGCCTACTGGCCATCTGTATGTCCTCTTTGGAGAAGTGTCTATTCATTTCTTTTGCCCATTTTTTGATTGGGTTGTTTATCTTCCTGGTGTTGAGTTTTACAAGTTCTTTATAAATTTTGGTTATTAACCCCCTATCAGACATATTGGTGAATATATTCTCCCATTGTGTGGGTTGTGTTTTTATTCCTATGAATACCAAATCACTGATTCAAAAGAGAAATGCACCCCCATGTTTATTGCAGCATTGTTTACAATAGCCAACATCTGGAAACAGCCCAAGTGTCCATCAGTGGATGAGTGGATTAAAAAGCTGTGGTATATATACACAATGGAATATTATACAACCCTGAGTAAGCAGAAAATCTTACCTTTCACAACACCATGGATGGACCTGGAAACTATCATGCTAAGTGAAATAAGCCAATAAACCAGGCAGGGAAAGAAAAATATCATATGACCTCATTCATTTGAGGAATCCAATGAACAATATGAACTGAGTAATGGAACAGAGGAAGAGGAGGGATCAAAGGGACCAGAGGGAAAGCAGTCAGAAGGAAAGTAGAAGAGAAGATGGGATCAGAGAAGAGAAAGAGATTAATGAAATTATATATACATAACACAGCATCATAGAGAACAGGACAGCAAATCCTGGAGGGAAGAGGGGAAGACATTGGGGGGGAGGGGACATGGTGGGGGCTGAAAGAAATAAGGGGGTGGGGGGAGATATATTTGGTGGGACACTTAAATCTATGTAAATATAAATTAAAATCATAAATAAAAAACAAAAAGCTGATTTGTAAAAGTTACTTATATGTAAAGACAGATTTTCAAATATGAGTTGCAATTTGGGGTCCATGAATAAAATATTTTATAGTCAGATTTATTAAAGTTTTACATTTATGGCTCCTGGTTTTTGTGATATACTTAGAGAGTCCTCTTATGGGGGGGGGGAATTCTGATGATTTCCTCTACAACTTTTATGATTTCTGTCTTCAAGTTTTCTTCATAAAAATTTTACATATTTCTGGTTCAGATCATTTCTAGGTGTTTTGTCATTTTTATTGTTATTGTAAGTGAATCCTGTCTTTTATTAGATCTCCAAACTCATTTAAATATATAAAGGCTACTAATTTATGTATATTAATTTTGTAGTTAGGCACCTTACTGAATCTCTTATTGTAATAGGTTTTTAGTTAATTATCTTGGGATTTTTATTTATTTATTTATTTTATTTGTTTATTTATTTATTTTTTTCTATTTTTCTGAAGTTGGAAACTGGAAACGGGGAGGCAGTCAGACAGACTCCCACATGCGCCCGACCAGGATCCACCCGGTATGCCCAACAGGGGGCGATGCTCTGCCCATCTGGGGGGTTGCTCTGTTGCAACCAGAGCTATTCTAGCGCCTGAGGCAGAGGCCATAGAGCCATCCTCAGCGCCTAGGCCAATTTTGCTCCAATGGAGCCTTGGCTGTGGGAGGGGAAGAGAGAGACAGAGAGGAAGGAGATAGGGGGGGTGGAGAAGCAGATGGGCACTTCTCCTGAGTGCCCTGGCCAGGAATCAAACCTGGGACTCCTGCATGCCAGGCCAACGCTTTACCACTGAGCCAGCCAGCCAGGGCTATCTTGGGATTTTTAGGCATATAATTATATTGCCTACAAATAGTGATAATTCAACATCTATCTCTGTAATGTTTGAACCCAAAATTCTTTCTCTTATCTTTTTCCTGATTTAGTATCCCAAACTAATGTTAGAAAATAGTGTGACCATAGGCATTCTTGCCTTGTTACTCAGGTAATCTTACATTGGAGATTACCTTCTAACTCCCTGATATTATCAGCTTGTCTCTATCTCCTCTAGAGCCTTTCAAACTTAAGAAACTCAGGCCCTGGCCGGTTGGCTCAGCGGTAGAGCGTCGGCCTGGCGTGCAGGGGATCCGGGTTCGATTTCCTGCCAGGGCACATAGGAGAAGCGCCCATTTGCTTCTCCACCCCCCCTTCCTCTCTGTCTCTCTCTTCCCCTCCCGCAGCCAAGGCTCCATTGGAGCAAAGATGGCCCGGGCGCTGGGGATGGCTCCTTGGCCTCTGCCCCAGGCGCCAGAGTGTCTCTGGTCTCGGCAGAGCGACGCCCCGGAGGGGCAGAGCATCGCCCCTGGTGGGCAGAGCTCCACCCCTGGTGGGCGTCCCGGTTGGGCGCATGCTGGAGTCTGTCTGACTGTCTCTCCCCGTTTCCAGCTTCAGAAAAATACAAAAAAAAAAAAAAATCGAACTTAAGAAACTCTCTGTGAATACCACATACTCTCCAGTTACTGTTATCTCACTTTTTTTCAAAGACAAATGCCTCGAAAAGTTCTTCTCATATCTTCTTCTTTCATTAAATTCATTCTAGCTCCTATTTCCACCATTAGGCAGATTAGGCACACTGGTTTATCAATCATGTGGTGCTCAAGAAACTCTCTTTATTGGTGATGTTTGCAGGAAAACTGAATCCTGTGGTGACAGTGGCATCTGTGTACTAGATGGCGTCTGATGGGGTTCATAACACATTACCCCACGATATGGCACCTTAGCATATTGAATATTTTAAAATGAAGAAGTTTAAAAAATGGCAGAAAGAAGGTCATTCTGACCTTGCCCCTACTCTTCTCTCTTGAAACAGCTCATAAGATCCTCTTATAAAACGTGCCTTCCCTACACCCAGAAGAGAGAAGGATACTTATTTACAAAAACAAGGGGACACCAAGAAGACTCTAACAAGCAGGACTTGTGAATTCCTCCCCCACCCCTTTACTACATTTATCTCATACTCTTTGCCCTATCATATTTCTCCATGACTGTAGGACAAAATACTCAAGTTTAACTGTTTCTTTGGATCTTCACTTCCCTCATGAAGGCTTCCCTGTCATGTAAAACTTTTATTAAATAAATTTGAATGCTTTTCTTTGGTTAATCTGTCTTTGTCAGTTTAATTTTCAGACCCAGCCAGGGACCCTACTAGGGTGGAGGAAAACTGTCTTCCTCTACCTGTCTCGTACAGTTCAAGCCTTCTCCTTGGTGCCAAACTGATGTCTAGTGTCCAGTACCTGCAGCCACAGTATCTTCTCTTGATCACCCATGCAGTGTGATTTTGGACACTCTTTCTGGCTGCCAGTGTCCAATCTGATTTAATAAGCCTTCCAGAAATGTAATGAACTACTCAATATTCTTTTAATAAATTCTATCAATATATTATATTGTTACTATATTAATATAATAAATTCTGCTTATATAATGCACTTGTTGTTTTTTTTAGTCATTCTTCCTGAGGTTACCAATATCCTCATTCTAACCATAGTATTCCATCTAATTGATCATTTTCTCTTCCTAAAAACATTTTGTCCCTCAGTTTCAATGACACCATATTTGTAGACTCCCCTTTTTCTTTTTGGCAACTTCTCAGTCTCTTTTGCTAAAGCTGCCTTTTCTTCCACTTCTCAGGATTATACCTTATCTATTCTACTCATGTCCTAGGTGAACCTCTATACAGTATTTATATGACTTGAATACAATCAATTTGATTATTACCTCTAAACTTATTTCCCCAGCCCAGACCAATGTTATGAGTTCTATTCTAGTATGAAATAGTGTACTTAGCATATCTACTTGGATATCTCATCTGTACCTCAAACTCAAATTTATATTTGTTCTTAAATTGTCTTATCTCAGTGAATGGCATCCACACTTACTCGGTGCACATGTTAGAAACCTTGGAGTCATCCTTGATTTTGTTCTTCTTTCCCTCAAAATCCAACCAATCTCCAAATCCAGTTCCTTTTCAACTCTGTCAATTTCTCTATCTTCATTACATTGTCTCTAACTTTTATCACTTTTCACTTGCATGCCTATATCTATTAAATTAATTCTTGAATTTACTCTTATTCTAGTCAATCTACTCTCTCTACAGTAGTCAGCTTGCTCTTTTTAAAAATGAAAAGTTGATCATGCTTCTTTATTGAGAATCTTTCAATGACTTCCCATTATTGTTAGGATGTAGTCCAAAATACTTAAGATGATCTATAAGAATCTTCTTTACCTGGACCTTTTCTACCGTTCTAAGATCTTATGCCATTCTTCTATTCTGTATCTGTCATTGTACAGCCAAAATAATAATAACAATAATAATAAACTCATAGACCATTTCATTAGTAAACTATTTTACTTGAAGAACAGGAAACTGCTCTTCGCCCTAGGCTGGAGCCTGCGAGCCAGCCTTCACTTAGCCAGCCTTCACTTTTCTTTGCTATGCAGAGGACATAGGACCTGTTCCTATGACTGTTGAAACTAAACAGGCACTTACCTTTTAATACATGCTTCT
This sequence comes from Saccopteryx bilineata, assembly GCF_036850765.1. NCBI lineage: Eukaryota > Metazoa > Chordata > Mammalia > Chiroptera > Emballonuridae > Saccopteryx > Saccopteryx bilineata. The sequence goes on from NC_089497.1 coordinate 40,007,453, forward strand.
AAAAACCTTTACTGATTACTGGAAAATAGTCTTCTGCCATTCTTGTTGCTGCTACTGAGGCTCTATCAGAAACAGAAAAGAAATAACTTCTTTATTTCTCCGACTCTAAATGTCCTCCTAGTGCTGCACAGTGGCAGAAATAGGAAACGTGCTGAAAAAGGAGTCAGCAAAATGTACATAGTTTGCTAACTTCCAGTTCTCCTGATTCAGAAAACAAAGAAGGTCATGAGTGGAATCAAGAACCACACACAAATAACTGGCACTTGATCCTCTTTAAAAATTTTTAACTCACTAAACTGTGTGCTTTACACCGAACCATTCTGAGAAATACACACACACACATGCACACACTGATTTGGTTTTCATATAGTTAATACCAACTTAGTTTTTGGGTTTTAGCTTAAATAACAGTTTGTTGATAAAGCTATTTTTGACTCTATGCTTCAGTTTGGGTCCCCTAATATATACTCTCTGGTACCTTATGCATTTGCTCATAGCACTAATAAAATTGTGGCTAAAAAAATTGCTTAATTATTTATTTAATATCTGAAAGGTGATTAAAGAGAAGGACCTCTATGTCTTCCATCCTGCTACCTCCCTACTGTATGGAGTATGAACAATCTGGAAAAAATACTGGCTGAATAAATTAAATGTATCTTCTATACAGGGCATTCGAAAGGGTAGTTCATTCATTGTCAATAATCCCTCTAGAAACAAAATAGATAATAATTCTGAAAGGTTATTTTATTATTAGGCAAAAGGGTCAGTTTTTCAGGGATCTCTCTCATGCTGTTTGTTATACAACTGTTTGCAGAAATGACACATTACTTTTTTTTAGGCAAGCTGTATTAGAAGTATGAATGCCTAGATATTTTTAAATAATATAGTATAAATCACATTTATATAAGTAACCATGAAGATAGTTATGATAATAGATAGAAAAAGATAAATTCAAATAAAAAACAGAATTCTTATGAAACATGCAAAGGGCAGAGTAAAAAGGACAAAGAAAATTAGAAAGCAAAGATTCCTTCCAATTCTGAGGTTCTAGCTATCTAGTTAAAATCACATATGAAAAAAAAACAACAATAAAATCTGTTTACTTACCCAAATATTCACATACATTTTATACTAAAATGATATTTCAAACAGTGAATGGCAATAGCTCAGCATTAAGGTATTTGGTCACGCGAGGGATAGAACTGATTCATTTCTCGAATGGTTTACAGCTCCCCAATTTAGTTCTATTCATTAGGTCAGCTCCTTTGTTTGGCTTTTTATTCCCATTACAGATTGTAGGGTACGAGAGGTAGCTCCCAGCAGTCTGTTATCTTTAAAGCTGGGTTTCTGATTCTGAAATTAGATTTTAAGAATTTTAACACTCGAATTGTTTGATATGAGGTTAGTTGTATTTATGCTCTTCCATCTTCAGCTGCTTAGAATACAACAATCTATAGGTTCTGATTTGTGGGGAAACTGGAGATGAGGTTACTGTCAATAAACTTTTAAATTATTGTTGAGGGTGGCACAGATATTAAATTAGAAGATGATTGATGAAATTCAATTTATGAACACTTCAATTTTGGGAGGAAAATAAAAAGCAAGGAAAGATACAGGAGCCTGAGGAAGTAGGAACAAATTTAGAGTGGTCACTGTAAAAATTTCAATGAGGAGTACTATAGTATAAGTACTATTGAGTAGCTTTAAGAATCTGAGGGAAGTTTGATACCAGGATTTCAAGAATAATAACAGAGGCCATGTTGAGATTTTATCAAGCAACTGCTGATCTATGGCAGGAACACTGAGTGTTGTTGGTCAGGGTTAACAACTCAGACAAACACCAATGAGTGTGTTCATTGAAAAGCCTGCCACAGAGTCCACTCTGAATGGGAATATGGAAAAGCCAGAAGGGAATCAATGGATTCAGACATAAGTGTTAGGAGATAAAAACTAGAAGACAAAGAGTAAATTCAACAGTGATGATACACTGGTAGGAAAACAGGAGGCGAAGTTAGAAAACCCTTTTCAGTGAGAAATTCCCACTGAGACCAAAGGTCCAAAGGAGGCTGAAACCTATTAATGTTGTCAAGGATTTCTAGTAACAGCAGAAGAAAAAGGTGTGCACAGAGGTTAAAAAGAGGACAGATTGTTGAACAAAAGCTCCAGAGCAACGATTTAGAAGTAGACACACTCAGCCCTGTTCCAGGCAGCATAGATTGAAGAAGTTAAAAAAATCAAGAGCTTTCCATTAAAGGTGATGCAAAAAACCCTCACATTTTAAAGAGAAAATCCTTTATCATTTTATTTTAGAAGATAGGAATGTTAAAGGCAAGGATATGAGGAATGTTAAAGGCAATGTGATGATAGGGTTCCCACTCCAAATGATTTCCAAACTCTAGAACAATTGGGTGTTCTAGAATTCAATTATGACACTGAACACCTGGAATTAACACAGACACTACAAGTTAAGGGGCCAGCCTCACAAGGCTACCTCTACTTTAGATGCCAATCACAACTTCCTAGCTGTCACCTGTATTTCTGAGCAACCAGCTATAAATCTATACGACACACCCCTTGGGTTTCACAGTTTGCTAGAAAGATTCTCAGAACTCAGGGAAACACTTGTTGCTGGTTTTTATGACACAACTCAGAAATGGTCAAAAGATAGCCACATAGAGCATTATATGGGGAAGGGACACTGAGCTTCTGTGCACTCTGAGTGCATTAACTGCCTATGTGTGCACCAACCTAGAAGCATTCAGAACCACTTTGGTTAAAGTTTTTAATGGAAGCGTCATTAAGTAGGCATGACTGATTAAATCATTGAATCATCGGCTATCCATGATTAGATTAACCCCCAGCCCACCTCTCCCTCCTGAATGTTGGGGATTGGGGGAAGTGGCGCTAAAGTTTCCAATTCCCTAATCACAGGGCTGGTTTCTCTGGCAACCAGTCCCCATCCTCCAAGAGTCACTTCACTAGCAAAAATGCAGATATAATTGAAAGGGGCTTATTATAAATAAAAAGCATTTATCTCATCCTATGACTCAGGAAATTCCAAGAGTTATAGGAACTCTGTGCTAAAAACCAGAGAGATGAAGAGCAAGTGATTATTTCTCATTATATTACTATTAGTTTTCTACCGCTGCTGTAACAAATTACCACAGACACGATGGCTTATAACAACACAAATTTACTGTCTTAGAGTTTTGTAGGTTAGGAGCCTAACACTGATCTCACTTTGGCTAAAATTAGGACATAGGCACAGTTGCAGTCTTTGCTGTAGGCTGTAGAGGAGAATCCTTGTGTTTGCCTTTTCCATTCCAAACACCGCAGTATTCTTTGGTTTATCTCTTTCCTCTATCTTCAAAGCCATTAAGATTGCATTTCAGACTATATTCAGTAGTTACATCTTCCTCTGATTCTTCTGCCTTTCTCTTTGACTTTTAAAGACCCTTGTGATTCTGTTGAGCCTACCTGAATAATTCAGGACACTTTCCCTGTTTCTAAAGTCAGTTGATTAACCATTTGCAAACTTAATCCCCCTTTGCCAAGTAACTAAGGTATCCACAGATTTGGGGGATGGCAATGTGGATATTTTATGGGGAATATTATTCTGCCTCCCTCAGAAGGAACACAGCATAGGTATGTAAGCAATAAGAAAGGATGCTGAATTAATACAATTAGGTTATGGAAGGCCAAGTTTATCAAAACTGGTTTCAATGGAAGGCCAAGTTTATCAAAACTGGTTTCAAGATCTCAGTGGATGTGGGAATATGAATGAGGCTTAACAAAATTTCACTCCCATGATGCTGATGATTAATATGCAATTTCTGAATCTATGTTTAAAACCACTAACACTAATATAATATTACTACTACTAACAATAAAAAACAAACACCTTTTGGGCTTTATATGATATATCAAATCTGTTCTAAAGTCATTACATGAACTACCATATTTCCCCATGTATAAAACGCACCATTTTTGAAAATTTTGGGGTCTAAAAACTCGGTGCATCTTATACGGTAGTTTTGGCATTTCAAATGCCATAGATGGAACTAAGGACGAGGCCATATATGAAGACAGTGGTTCGTCATCAGACACAGATGAGGGCAAGCTAATGGATGAGAGTTTTGACAGTGATGAGGAGTCATATGAATTTTATTTTATTTTTATTTTATTTATTTTTTTTGTATCTTTCTGAAGCTGGAAACGGGGACAGTCAGATAGACTCCCGCATGCGCCCGACCGGGATCCACCCGGCACGCCCACCAGGGGGTGACGCTCTGCCCACCAGGGGGCGACGCTCTGCCCCTCCAGGGCGTCGCTCTGTTGCGACCAGAGCCACTCTAGTGCCTGGGGCAGAGGCCTAGGAGCCATCCCCAGCGCCCGGGCCACCTTTGCTCCAATGGAGCCTCGCTGCCAGAGGGGAAGAGAGAGACAGAGAGGAAAGAGAGGGGGAGGGGTGGAGAAGCAAATGGGCGATTCTCCTGTGTGCCCTGGCTGGGAATCGAACCTGAGACTTCTGCACGCCAGGCCGACGCTTTACCACTGAGCCAATCGTCCAGGGCCTCGTATGAATTTTATGATGAGAAAAACTTGAGTTCAATAACTTTATGTAATACTTTTTTTTTTTCTTCAAATTTTGGGCCCCAAAATTAAGGTGTGTCTTATACATGAGGAAATACAGTAATTGTATCTTTAAGTAATGGTGTGAGGAACAGTTATTTTCCCATGAGGAAACTAAGAAATCCAGCAACTTGCCCAAGATCACAAAGTAGAGAATTTGAACTGAAACCCAGGCAGTGAAGCTTCAGATCTTTTAACATTAGATCCCACAGTCTTCCTATGTGTATCTCTCTGGGTTGTTAGAAGTAGCGTGGCTGACAAGCATCTGTTTGGCTCAGATACCAAAGGGTACAAGTTCGATTAGGTAGGGTAGGATCTGTTTAACACTGATGGGGAGAAAAGCGGTTCTTCATTGTGCTGAACCTACTGACTCCACATTTTTTTTTATTTCCGTTCAATTTAAATACAACAGCAAGCCTCATTCACAAAAATAATCTTTCTTTTCCATTCCTGCCATTCAATAAACATTTGTTTATTAATGATAATATAAAAGAAACTATACTGGACATTACATGAATCTGAGACAAGCCCAGAAAAATTAAAGGAACAATATAAAGTGAAATTATAATTTGCCTAATAATTTAGAAAACCATCAATTATATTATTGCAACCATTGTCATTTGATCTGCCCCATTTTCTTCTCCATATTCTCTTCTAATATCCCTGTTTCTATCCATATTGACACTACCTTTTATTTGTTTTTTTTTTTCATCCTTTTGCGAATGTCTCTTTTGTCTTCTACTTTTCTCATTTGCCTGCGTTACTATCTCTTAGCTAGCCACAGCACATTCAAACCACTGTGGTAATGAACTATTTTGTTTTAAAGTACTTAGTTTTCCTGAATTCATTTTCTTTTTCCATCCACTTTATTGCTGCTCTATTCAGACCTTCATTCTCCCTGTTCTTACAACTTCACTACTACATTTCTGCTTGTAATTCTCCCAAATCCTCTAACAATTCATCCATCTTCACCTTCATACTGTTCTCTGAATTTTCTAGCAAACCTAATTTTGTCATTTCTTACTCAGAATTCATTTGTTTCCATGATCTGCTAAATACAACCTGAACTTCTTTATGAGGTTTAAGAGCACTCTTCCTACGCATCCAATTTTTTTTTTTACCTTTTCTCCTAATTCCCCTTTGTACTTTACCCTCTAACAGCACGGAAATACTTGTAATTTCCAAAACAAATTATCCTCTATTATGCCTCTGTAAGCTTCTGTCATTCTCCTGTTCCCTCTGCTGCTTTCACCCCATCTGTATAGAAAACATTTACTCATTCTTCAAGACTATTCAAATGTTATCATTGCTGTTAGGCCTTCCCAGTCTCTTTTAAGCATACTTGGGACTCCTTTGCTTTCTCTTATACTGTACAACCCTCCATTATTTGCAAGCATATTATGGTTTGGGGGGGGAGGGGGAAGGACTTGAGTTTTCCCATTCCCAAACCGTAACATAGACTCCAGCACAGAGTAGTAGCTCAATCATCTTTCCTAAATTTAACCTACCCTTTTATTTGCTTATTTTTATTTCTGAGCACTCTGTTCTTTATTCTATCATTTTTAAATTAAATTTATTGAGGTGACATTGGTTAATAAAATTATACAGGTTTCAAATGTACAAATCTATGCTATATCATATGTATGTTACATTGTATATTTACCACCCAAAGTCAAATTTTCTTCCATCACCACGTATTTGACTTCCTTTACCTATTACTACCTTTCCTCCCTCTTCCTCTGGTAACCATCTTACCGTTGTCTGTATCTGTGAATTTTCGTTTGTCTGATTTGTTCATTTGTCACTTTCAGTTTCCTTTAATTTAACCTACCATAATGTTATGGTAGAATTCCTCTTTCTGTCTACATATCAGGTCCTCAAACTGTACTCTTTGGAACCCTGGCGCTCTACAAAAGAGCTGTTGTATATTATATAGTTAAACTTTAGATAGCTATGTGAAGTGTATGCATTTTCATTGTAAGTTTATGAGATAAGTCCAATTCTTCTTTTCCCAAATAATTCTATCTTTTAGTTCCATGATGATTATCAAGTGCATCCAAGGCCTGTAAAAAATAGATAAATCACCAAAATTAGAAATTTCTATTTGTATTTTACCATTATCTATTAATAAATGAGGAACATCAATAACAAATGAAATGTTTATATACTAAACCACTAACATAATTTCCTCCAAATTTACTTATTTCAAACCCACCTTGCTTGATCAGGTGGTAGTGCAGTGGCTAGAGCATTGGCCTAGAACACTGAGGGCCCAGGTTTGAAACTCCAAAGTTACTGCCTTGAGCGTGGGCTCATCCAACTTGAGTGCCAGGTTGCCGGCTTAAGCGTGGGATCATAGACATGACCCCATGGTCACTGTCTTGAGCCCAAGTATCACTGGCTTGAAGCTCAATGTTGTTGGCTTGAGCAAGGGGTCACTGGCTCAGCTGGAGTGCTCTGGTCAAGGCACATATGAGAAAGCAATCAATGAACAGTTAAGGTGCTGCAACTATGAATTGATGCTTCTCATCTCTCTCCCTTCCTATCTTTCTGTCCCTGTCTCTCTCTCTCAAAAACAAATAAATAAACAAACAAAAAGAACAAAACAAAACCCCACCTCTTCTCATTCTATATTATTGACAATTAAAGGAACAAGTTCCTTACTGCTTTTATTTACATTAATTGATGAATTCATGCTGACTTTGTGATTTTAAAGTTTGACTAGAGAAAATAGCTATTACATGGGAAGGTTTAGAGAACTAGGCACTGAAAATTACGATATCAATCAAGGTCCAATCAGGAAAACAGAAACCATACTATGTTGTGGAGGGAACTTTATAATAGGGTGTTGTTATACAGGGGTTTGAAGGAGGGGTCTCCATACCAAAAAGGGCAACACTGTGGTGTTTCAGAGATATAAGATGTAGAAATCCATTACCACCTTTAGAGCTAGGCAAACAAAGAGAACAGTCTGGGTTAATAGACCTCAGAAGCTCAAAGGAAGGATCCTGCTGAGCTAGGGCTTGAATCTCTGAGAAGTGGTGGTAGTATGTCTGATGGGTCATGATGAGTGTGGTTATTGAGTGCAAAACAAGTAGAAGACTGGGACCAACTGCTGATGACAAGATGAAAGGTTATCATTGCTGATGTGATGCTGATAGGAGCACGAAGCAAACTGAAAGGAACAGGTCTTTTCTCCCCTACTCTTGTCTTCCACCCTTCCTCCTGCGACTTCTATTGATAGCACCTACCAGGAAGTCAGTTGGCAAAGGGGGCAGATTGCAGAACCATAGCCCCCATATTAAAAATACAGTGAGTAGAAGTGTGAATATGGAGGGGAGAAACAATGGCTTATTAAGTAGCACTAAAAGAAATTAAAACAAGAGTTTTAAGCAAGTCAGAGTAATCGTCTTCCAGCTTACGAATCTCAACATGATCATACACTCAAAGAGCTTAAAAAATTAATATTCTGTTGAGTTTACCTGCCATTTGACACGCAGCTGCGTATGCTATGTCACTACAGTTATCATTTAATCATCCAATCTGGGACCTATACGGTAGATATTATTCTGTTGCAGGCAAGCAACCTAATGGAGCATAGACACTCAGACAACTGTCTAAGAGGAAAAAGAGAATTTATTAAGCCAGTGGAACACATGGGACTATAGCTCCAAAGATATGTGCTCCCCTAAATTAGATGTCTTACATCTTATACACCCTTTACAGAACACAAGTTCACACATATGGATCTCGTGATTCCTTTGTCTAGACCTGTGATGTCAAACCTTTTTTATAAAAACCGCCCACTTTGCAGTGGTAGTCAATCTGTTCCCTCCCATCCACTAGTGGGTGTTTCTGCTTTCATGGTGGGCCAATCGCTCGCCCTTTGGTTGCTCCGCTACTGCCCACCATGAAAGAAGGAACGCCCACTAGTGGGCGGGAGGGACCAGGTTGACCACCACTGCAAAAGTGGGCGGTTTTTATAAAAAAGGCTCGTCATCATGGGTCAAGAGGTACATACATCATCACAGGATTTCAGGATGGGAGGGGGCTAAATGATGTCAGAGCATAAGCGTTTGTAAGTCGTCCTTTAAAAAGAAAGAAAGGGGAAAGGAAAGGGCTACTCAAATCTCCCTCCCCCTCCAGCATTCCTGGCTGTTCGCCCTCTTCCTCACAGGTGTGGGGAAGGGAAGGGGTCTGAGTCTCCTTCCTCAAAACCTTCTAGTAGAAAACCTCTCCATTTACAATATAATAGCCCTTCCTAAGCAGGAATGCAATTGGCCATCTTGAGCTGGTGTAAATCACACACAAGTATAAAAACCATATTTACAAAATCTCTCTGAACGCTTGGCCTAAATCATAAAATGCCTTTTAAGCCTCTTAATAAAAGGGGGTTTCTTATCTCAATTCTAGAAGGTAGGGAATCAACAGTGAAAAAATAGCTCCCACCCATCCTTGTGAAAATTTCATTTTAGCAGAGGGAAAATAGACAATAAAGATGTACCATGTCAGATGGCGAGTGCAGTGGGAAATATAAAGCAAGTTAATATAGGACAGGGATTTAGATGGGGGTGACTCTTTCATATGAGGTGACCATAGAAGATATCAATGATAGAATGAAATTGAGCAAAGACTCCAAAGAAATATGAGCAAGAAAACAATATAAATATATGGGTGTGAGGAGATCTTTTCAGTAGGAAATAGTTGCATTTGATAAATGTGAGGCTGGTGAGAATATGCAAATGGGTGAACCTCTTTTTCTTTTTTTTTTGTCAGTTTGCAGTTTCTTTTTTAGCTATATGCATAGTTCTGCTTTAGAAGACTGTGACTATAGCTGGGTAAAATCAAATTATCAAATACAGCACCAAGTTCAAACATTCCACAAAGCATTGATCATCTTTTCCACGAGGGAAACATAGCAGGTTATATATAAAAAAATTGCCTATGATAAGTGGAACTACCTAGAGTACATAATGGCCTACCTCTACTATAAAATACTTCCTTTGTTTCAGAGTCAGCTATGAAATTCTAATAAGTCTCAAACCTTTTATTTGGATTATTTGAGTAAACGTCGAATGCCCAGCATTGTACATAATTATTTAACATGCGAATATTTGTCTTTCAGTTAAGAGTTAATTAACCTCCATAACTGGGCAACATTCTTTTGAAGCAGAAAATGGAATGGATATTATCATTATTCTTAACCCAAACCAATGAAATCATTTTTGACCTTAGGTTTATGTTGCTTTTTTTTTTTTTCTCAGAAAATACATGCATATTTTAGATTCAGTGGTAGCACACATATTAATGTTAGTTGTAATTAAATATTCCTTCAATTTGTCCCTCAAACAACAAAGATGTTTAAAAAGTCAATAATAATTCTGGTCCTTGAAGAGAAAATGAGCTGTAGTATGTAATGAAGAATCTTCTTCTGTAGTTAATAATAATTTCCAATAGGAAAGTTTGGTGTGGGGATATCTTTATTTGAGGAGAGTATAATTTAAGACTGGACACTTAAAAAGTAGAAATTTGAGTCACCTCAGTAAATTTGTTTTTAACTTAAGGAATCTCGACAGGTTAGTGCTGCCCACTGGAAGGAAAACTTTTTCGTTCTGGCAGGAAAACCAGCACCCATGGCTGGCAGTATCTGCACTTACCCTTTGTGCCTAGGTTCCTCCAGCTGTCAAGTAGAAAATTTATTTTTCAATAATAGCAATGGCTACCTTCTGTGAGAAGTGTGCTTCGACATCTCTGGCTGAAGATGCTATATCAACACATATTATTATTATAACATAACGCTGTATGCACATAAAACACCAGCATGTTGCTCTTTTAATGCTTATATAACACCTATAAATACTACTCTTCCAAACTCTCTCTTTGCTTTAGGTCAGAGAATATAATCATAGCATGCCACTAATTCAATTTCTCAAAATATGTTGGAGATATATATATAAAATATATAATATATATATTAAAGCTCCATGTCATCCATTTGAGAAGCACTAAGCCAGCTAATCCTTCATGGTCTATGTAACAACTGCACCGTGGCCCCTATATTAAGCCTTTGGCACCTTTTCAAATGTTGGCTAAGTGACTTTTTTTGGAGACTGGAACCATCAGAGAAAGTCTGGTGTGTGTGTGTGTGTGTGTGTGTGTAATTAGCGATATTAAAATTGTGGTTACTTAACTGTTAAGTGAGTATAAACAACGTGTTCAAGAGCTATTGAAACAGATAATTAGCTAGTTGCTGTGCAGTGGGCTCTAAATTCAGCAGTGAAAGGTTTAGGGAATGCGAAAATCGAAAAATAAATTTTCTCAAGGGAAACAGTGGTGTCAGCAGAACTTAGGAATGTCACAATAACTACATTTCGTCAGTTATGATCATCATCAGGACAAGGTTTAGTCATAAGTGCATCCTGAGGATAGGTGATGGAAAGGAGAGGCTGCAGGAGCCAGGCTTGGGGGCGGGGCGGGGGGGGGGAGCGGAGGCAGACAGGCATAGAGTGGGAAAGAGAAAAGGGGGTGGAGGAAAGGAGATTCTAAATTCAGAACTAGGATGGGAGGCGGAAGTTAGAGAAAAAAAAAGAGGTAGGCAGAAGGTAGAATGGTGTGTAGTGTAGAAAGTGAGTAAAACAATGTAAGTCAATGGGTGGAGTATGGGAGACTCAGTGATTGAAGTAGGATGACAGCGTGATCTTAGCGGAAGGCAGGCATTAGTTTAGCTGAGACAGGTGGCTAAATCCTTGTTCGACTTTTTTCTTAATGGACCGTATCTGTGAGTATCGGTGGAGACAGCAAGATCTCCGTAAAATTAATAGTGTCAGGAATGAGGACTTGTGTCCTCTGCCTCCAGTTCCCCTCAGGACAGTTCAAACTGTTCACCACCCCCGCAGAACCGCCGGTGGCTGTGGCTCCAGGGTCAAGCCACCAGAACTGTGCGTGGCAGGGCGAGCAACCCATCTGGGGTGAAGGATGCCCCTCTTAAGGGCAAAGGTATAACACTTTCCGAAGTCGCTTTCCCGCAATGAGTTCAAAGGAAAGCAAGCAATGAAAAATAAGATCACACGTGCAAACATACAAATGAAACAAAACCGAAGAAAAACACCGCACTCAAGGCGCTCCGAAGGGGCAAATCCATGGCCTCCTGTTGCCAATCGCCAGGCGAGGACAGCGGACAGCCCGGCAGACGCGAGAAGCAAGAGCGGCAAACCTTGTGGGGCCCCTCTCCCCGCCCGGCAACGCTGACCCTTCCACCGCGCCGCCCTCCCAGTGAAAGGAGCAAGAAAAATGCCTGTACAAACGTGCCTAGGCGGGCTGGGGGGAAGCGGGGCTGCGAGAAGCGAGGAATTCGGAGAGCAAAGCTGTCCGGGGAAGCAGGAAGGACAAAGTCCCTCCTTTCAGCCCCCGGCGGGGAGATTGAGGACTAGCCCAGCAGGCAGCGACCAGCTTCCTAGACAACAACTTTGAGCATGGACAACAGGGAGGTAACCCCCTCCTCCCTTTCTCTCCCTACGCTCTCCCGGTCCCGGGTCCCCGCCAGAGCGAGAGCGGCGCCCGGACGAGGGGAGCCACGAGCCTGATTGTCCCGCCGCCCTCCGCCTCCGTCTGAGCCGCGACCGCGGTGCACCCGCGAGGGGAGGAGTGGGCGAGACCATTGGAAAAGCTGGAAAGGGGAATGAGGCTGGAACGAGGGGCGGAGCCTACTAACCTAGTCCAGATTTCCCGTCCTTTATAAAGCCCTGCTTGGGGAGAAACCCCGTTATCAAAGTGGAGAGAAGAGAGGATTTTTTTTCCGAAAGGGGTGGAGCGTGTGCAGGGGAGCGGGGTGGGAGGAGACGCGGCAGGCCGCCCAGGATCAGACGGGAGCAGGATCTGAGCGGGGCGGGCGGGCGAGCTCCAGCGCCGGCTCGGAGGGTCGGCTTCCTCTCCCCCTCCCGTGCGGGGCGGGGTGGTGCGTTCCGAGTTCCCAAGAGTTCGAAGCGGGCGGGTGCCGGGGGGAGGGGAGTGGCGGCGGCGGCGGCGGGCGGCTCCCGCCCCAGCCTCGGCAGTGGCGTCGGCGACGGCGGTGTCGCGGCAGCCGCGAGCGCTCGGCTCAGTGTCAGCCGGCGGCGAAGGCTCAAGAACTAGGAGTTAGGGACACGCGCGCCGGACCTTCGGCCGCCGCCGCCGCGCTGCGGGCACTGCCGCCTCCGCCCAGAGCCCGAGGCGCCGGGTCGGGGGAGCCGGTGGGGGCGAGCGAGCGGGCCGGGGGGAGGGTGGGGAATGGCGCGGACCCCGGGGCCGGCTGCGCTGTGTCCCGGAGGCGGCAGAGCACAACTTTCCTTCGTTTCTCCCCCCGGGGCCGGGCTCCTGCTGCCGTCCCCGACGCCGCCGCCGCCGCTGCTGCTGCTGCTCTTCCCGCTGCTGCTCTTCTCCCGGCTCTGTGGTAGGTGAAGCGCGGGCCGGCGTGGGCTGAGGGAGGCGCGGCCTGGCCGGCGCGGGCCGCTCGCCCCGGCGGCCCGGCGGTTGCTGTCGGCGGTTGGCTGTGCGAGCGGGGGCCGCGGACTTCGGCTGGAAACTTTTGGCCGCGCCCGGGGCGAGGCCGGGGCTGGGCCGGGGCGGCGGGCGCGACGCCGGGGGCGCCCGCTCCCCTCCGTGGCGGCCGCGCCGAGGGCCGCGTTCGGCGGCGTCGCTCTCTGCCGGGACTCCGCGTGTGCTCCGGGGACCGTTACTTTCTCGCTAATTCGAGCCGGAAGCCGAGAGCGCGGACTTCTGGGCTGCGGCGAAGGTGCCGGGATGCGCGTTTGCCGCCTCCTTTTTTTCTCGGTGAAACTTGAGCTGTGAGCCCAGATACCTTTAGCGAGCGGAGCCCGACGGAGCGAAGCTTCGGGGCCACCGCGCCCCGCCTTCTGCCCTGGAGAAGGCACCGTGTTAGCCCCCCACGGGCAGCTTTCTCCGGCCCTCGGCCCGGTTCTGCCGGGGCTGCCTCTGGATGGCTTCGCAGTGAGCCGGTCGCCGCCTTCCCCTTCGCTTCTGGGACGTCTCTCATCCTGCCAGTGTTGATTTTCGCCAACACTGGAGGACTTTGATTTATGTGTTCAATACCTGATGGCATCAACTGTCCCCAGGCTCTTCTGATCACAGCAAAATCCCATGCCTCTTCCCCATCTCTTTCCTCGTGTTATAAGATACGGGTTTTCTGTCACATTTGGAAGCCAGTCTCTTTGTAAGTTCTGTTACCTGGGTATCGGAGACGGAAAGCCCATGGTTAAGGATCGTATAAAGCCTTGTCTTTCATGCAAGAGATATGGATGTAAGTGATATTTATAGAAGGCGATGATTTGGCAAAATAAGACCACCAGCCTTTGGGGATTAGCTCTATCTGTACTTGAGTAATATCGAAACACTGCGAGACCTTATTCATTCGAAGACTGACTTGGTGAGAGGTGGAGAAGCAAAATTGACGTTGGCCCAATGATTAATGTACTTAAGCCTTTTTTTTAAAAAAAATGAAACATAGGGCTGCTGTTGGATCTCAGTGTAATGGAATCTTAAATGAACCCCGAAGTTTTACTAGTATTTGTTAAAAGGGAAGATGTATGCTGATTGTCTCGGATAGTGTGATTCAGAAGAAAAGAGTCCTGTTTGGGGTTAGGTGTGTCAGGGTAGTTGGTTATGAGGGAGGCAGTTTTCAAGAAATGGAGTGTCCCTTATAGGCTGCGAACTTCCACCAGCAATTCATCACCACGTTTCAAGCACTGTAATGAAAGTTTCTGATTTACAAAGTACACAGTGATAAATGGCATGTTATCTGATGGACATTGTTTTTGTAGCCCCATTCCCCAGATGTTTGGTCCACCACAGGATTCTTAATGCTGCTAGTTCTTTGACTTAATGCAAGATTCTTGGTTGAATATGTGTACTGTTCTTTTCCATTAAGGAAGATTGTGGATAACAGTTGGGTGGGAGAAAAGTGTTAAAACAGTTTTACCATGTTGACTTAGATTGTGTTAAGAACTAAGAGAATAGTATTAGTGTCTCCAATAAAGGCTTATGTAGGGAAAAGCCCCATGAAAGACAAGCCAGGTAATGCATACATATCATACAAGGGAGTAGAATTTGGTTAATTTCACAGTTGTGCAAGTGAAGTGTTGATTGCCTTTTGAAGGCATGCATTGGTTTTCTCCTGGAAGAAAAAAAGAGGTTTTTAAAAATATCTTTAATAATGTGCTTTATATATAAGGGACTTTATTTTAGAGTCTTAAAAATTCAAGCAGTATAGACAAATCGACTGTGATTTATAGGAGGTGTAAATTGAAGTTTTTAGAGTCAACTCTGCTTGTAGTTTTAGAGGCACACACTAGCTTTGTGTTACTGTGCACTGCTCATTTTAGGAGCTTCCTTTTTTGGCTTATAGTGTTATAACACCCTAATTTGTGAACCTTTATGATGAGTTTTTTTCCATCAATGTTTCTCTATTTTAAATTTAGTCTTTGAGAGGGCCCAGTTTTGACTTATGGATGCTTGTTAAGTATGGAAACAATTTTCTTTAAATAACCTGTTTGTTGATCTAACATTGTACTATTTGCAAGGTTTGTCATATACTAATGTTTGAGTAGTCAATTTTAGAGTTGCAAAACTTTTTAGGCTTTAAAGAGATGTCTGTATGATGATTTGTTAATAGAATGCTTTACTTTTTGATAATGTACACTTTTTTTCTTCTTTTTGCTGGTGTTTTTGTTATGTGGATTACATTCAAGCATAGTCTTAACAACTACTGCAGTGTCATCTGTTGGCACAAGGTAATTTTCATGTTAATTTGACTGCTAAGAAAACAACCTTGTAACTAGTAAACTCAATATTCTAAAAAGCTATAAAGCAATTACATCAAATTTTCTGTTTGGGATGCACAATAGCTGTCTTATTTGAAGAACTGAACTTTCTAAATGAGAATTTTACAGGTTGACTAACTGCCGTGCTTTGATTTTTTTTTTTTAAGCCTAACAAATTCCTAGGTATAAAGGTTAAGGAGACAAGATTTACAATACCATCTGACTTGATAAACCTCATTTATTTAATTCTGTAATTCCACATTTCTTTATGATCAATTCATAGGTAATCAAATTTCTCACTTTTCTTTCTAACATTTTTTTTTGAGATAGAGGATATTAGCAGGGATATAGTATTAATGAAAGAAGCTAGACTATTTGACCTTAGTAAATTTCTATTTGAATCTAGGATTTTACTATTTTGATTTTCAGTAAGGTTTTATCTTAAAATGGATGTCTAGAAGATTATAGAAAAGATCTAATATGATATTGAGCCTTTAACAGCACTTGCAATACTTGTTATATTCCTGACAGTTGATAGGTACTTGGGGAGATAAAACATGAGTAAAGCAGAATCCTAGCTTCAAGGATCTTACAGCACTGTGGTAGACATAAAGGAAATAGATGATTATAGGACAGCTTGGAGTTTATGATAGAGATCTGCATGAAGTACTATGCCCAGAAGAGGGATCCATTAGGTAAAGGTACATGAATGTGAACTGAGAAAAAAAGAAATACTACTTAAAAATATAACTTGAATCAGATCTTAATGAGATAAGACATTGTGGTAGATGGTAAAAGTTTGTTCTCTCTCTCTCTCTCTCTCTAACTTATATAGTAAATACTTTGATTCTGAAAAAGGACTGCCACTTACTAGAATGTGTGAGTCATTGGCAAGTTATTTAACCTTAATATACTTAAGGTTTCTCATATTTTTAAAAAAGAATATCCCTTGCCTACATTTAATTGTGAGAATTAAATGAAAGAATAAAATAAAACAAAACATTTAGTGGAGTACATGCAATATAGTAAACATCCAAATATTAGCATCTAGTGTATTGCACATTAAAGCCAACCAGCTTGATATTTACTAAATTCTATCATGATGTCTTGATAATTGAGTTTTCAAGGTCAGTGATGACTGTATTTGTACTTTACATCTTTAAGTGTATAACCCAGTCAGTGCTTTTTAGATATTTGTTAAATTTACTTCAGATAAATAAACATGACCAATTTTCAGAATATTAAGATATGGTGAAATTAACTATGTAACTGTATGACACCTAAGTGAATCTTCCCTTCATAATGTAGAATGCATTTTAGGACTTAGCAGTTCCATAAGGTCACTTACAGTGTTAGTGATTATGTTGAAAATGTAGAATTGAAGAGCATGGGGGGGGGGGGCTCAATTTTGCTTATATTTACTTTATCAAGTTACTTGTAGTATCAAGTTGGGTGGGGCCTATAATAATATTATATTGCACATGTGAGTTTTCCTACATCCTAAACAGATATAATTGGGAGGTGAACCAAATTTAAAAGGAAGCTAAAAAGATAAAATCTTTTCTTGTATTTAGCTATAGCATCAGAAATAGGAATTGAAAAAAGCTAGGCAATTACATATTTGTGTGTTTGCATATTTATTATCTTACCTTTTATGTGTCCCTTATGCTTGTATGTATTTAGCCCTCTGATGTACATTTTATATCTGTATATATAGTTAACGGATAAGGTTTATGGCTTATTGACTATTTGGAAATTACTGAAGAGAAGTTTGCTAAAAATAGAGTTTTGACATTCTGTAATTTACTTCTTGAGTAAATAATATATTGCTATAGCATATCTGTAACCTAGCAGGGGTCTCCAAACTTTTTATGCAGGGGGCCAGTTCACTGTCCCTCAGACCATTGGAGGGCTGCCAAATACAGTGGTCCTCTCACTGACCACCAGTGAAAGAGGTGCCCCTTCCAGAAGTGCAGTGGGGGCTGGATAAATGGCCTCAGGGGGCTGCATTGCGGCCCGCGGGTCGTAGTTTGGGGACGCCTGTTAAAGTCTTCATAAAAATTGACAAGAAGGACTATATCTTTTGCAAAAGGTGGTATTTACTTCATCATACTTATTAATATGAAATCAAATAACCCTTAAGTCAGTAGTGGAATGAATACTAAAGATGATTTTGTGTGCCAAGCACTCAGATTCAAAAATGTCATGCCATTAATGTTGTACTTTTGATTATATTTTATATTTTTATCTAAAATTGTCTGTGAAGTCTTGTATTTTTTTCCTGAATTTTATAAAACAATTTTTATTTTTATGACAAGCTTTGATATAGTTTAGTCATTTATTTAAATTAAATTTGTTGTGAACCTTTATAAAGGGTGAGGTTTGTTTTCTAAAGTGACTCACTTGTTATAGTGTAAGTCACTACTTTAAAATTTTAGTGAGAGCTGCCTTCTATAAGTTATAGTTATGAGTCTTATTGTGGGTTCCATAGTTGTTTTAGAAGGGATGTTGTATTGCATACTTACATTGTGAATTTTCAGCATCCAGAAAGATTATTTTTTTTGTAACCTTGTTATTGACTACCAACATTTATCCTCATAATTAAAATGAGTAGGAAAGGTCTACCTGTTGCATTGTGAGTAGATATTCATAAACTGGAATTTGAGGCCTGTGCGAAAATATATCTATCAGTTTATAATTGGAATAAGTTGCTAAGAAGTCATAGTCATTTGCTTTTGAACACTTTAGCTGATTATTTTGTAGGTGTAAGATAATAAATATGACTCATAGGAGAGGTTATAATAGTTTTTAAAAAGCTTTATTTGGCTTTAACTTCAATTATTAAAAATAAAACCAGCCTGTTCTTATTTTAAATAGATTGGCTGTTACACCCAATAGACTAGAGGCTCTTTAGGCTCTCAGCGTAGGTTTCGTTGGAAGAAATAATTTTTAAAGCAAGCAGGGGCTATAAATTACTATTCTCAGCTAGCCATGGTCAGCAAAAGTAGGGTGTGTGAATGTATTCATATTATAGTTACTAGGGAATGTTTTCAAAACAACATTCCAGATGCCAGTATAGACTTACTGGGTTACCAGTTTCTGCAGGAGGGGTGGGAAATGGAGCCTGGGGACTGGGGCATTTGTGTTCTAACAGACATTATTGATTCTTTCTTCCTTCTAAAGAACTGTTTTTACAGCATTATTATTTATGATTTGACCAGATGTGGTTGCTCTTCTGATAGAAATAGTCAGCTAGTTTGTACACGTATCTTGGCATGGAGTAGGCACTCTAATTTCTTTGTTTCAGGAGTTTAACAGCAAAATCAAATCTAATTTAAATCAGCACTGTCTAATAGAAACACAATGTGAGCTACTTACATAATTTTAAGTTATACTGTTATGATGTTAAAAAATAAAAGAAACAGGTGAAATTAATCTTAATATGTTATTTAACACAATATAATTAAAATATAATTTCAGTGTGCAACTAATACTTGAAAAGTTGAGATATTTTACATTTTCTTTTGTAGTAAGTTTTTGAAATCTGGTATATATTTTACACTTACAGATCGTTATTTGGACTTGCTATATTTTATGTGCTCAGTGGTCAAATGTGCAGGTCTAAATTATTTGTTGTCTCTGAAGTAGGTTACGTCCTTTTCTGGCCTAAAGTGACATTACTGTTCCTTCTTACCTAGTCAGAATCTGAAGTGCCCAGTTTAAAATTGATTTTCTCCATGAAACCTGTAGTACTATATAGCATATAACACATTATATACCATAATTAATTAGTATTTAATTATAAATTGTTTTGTGATGTGTGCTCTTTTCAGTAAAGACTTTGCTTCAGGCTTCATTGTATCACAGCACATATCTCAGAATAAACACAGATTATTTTTAAAATTATATTGATTTTAACATTTGCTTTTTCTCCCATTATAACTTGAAGGAATTGAATCACATTTGCTATATGATAAACTTGTTTTACGATTTCATCTTCTTTGTTAAAATAAATCAATAAAATAGGATAATAGCTATAATAAATAACTATACAACTTTTCTGGATTTGCTTTATTTCTTATCTGACCCTAGATGTCTTTCAAATCCTTAGTTTCTGGAGGCCTGACCTGTTCTGTGTTTAACAGTGTGACATGTGGCCTTTAGTGAAAAACGCATGCAGATTCTGTTCATTTTCTTTTTTCATGCTTTTAGGTTTAGAGCAATGTTTGCCCAAGTATTTCAGTGGAATAGTAGTTTCAGAAGATACATTTTTGGAAGAAGGTACCATAGTTGAATATATTTGGAAACGGGAAAAACTAACCATATTGACCCCTTATGGAAAGTCACCCTTTACATTAGTTTAATAGTCTAAGAAATTCATCAGTAAAATACTGTTTTACAGACTAATTATACAGATTGTTTTTTGTGTGTAATATCTGTTATGTTGTAGAAGCTGTGTTGTGCAGAATACCCTCTAGAAAATATATCCTTAGAGTGGTTGGTTTGTACACTGGTATTATTACTATTCCTACCTGTCAAGAGGGTGAGAATACACACACATAGACACATACTTAAAGTAGATAAGATTGGTAAGGTGTTGCTTGATGAGATAGTTCTTCATTGGTTTATCTTTTTCTAAAAATTCTCTTTATTTTCTTTAATTCTGTTTTCTTTATTTTACATTGTCTTACCCATTTTGATCTGAAGTGTTTGCAGAATTGACCTAGGATGAATGCAGTTCTTTGGTATTGCAAAACCAGCTGTGTATTATTTACCCCAGAATAGATGGGTTTAAGCAGCTTCTATGGGGCATACCTCAGATGATATACAACCTATCTTACTCTAGGTTTAAATTTTTGGAATAAGTGGGTAAATTTAAGATGGCTAATCTATTTTGTAATGAAGATATGCCAGTGCCGTTATTAGGAAGGGCAAGAGTAAACCAAGAGACAAATATAAAAATAGATGTACACTGGTATGGCTCAGTTTAGTGTTTATGAACATTGTATATAACTGGGAGTGTTTTATTCTAATTGCTTCAATTCAGAGGGAACACAAAAATATTAATGAAATGTTAGTATTGGTAAGCTGATAAGATTGATTTCACATGGTAACTTTCTATAAGTATCCATGATTGTCATTACTAAAATATCTTAGTCTATCGTTTAAAAAATCATTAATAAGATTTTTAATTTAGTCATAACTAGTGTGGGATAGATGAAGATTCATTTTACAAGTGTCTTGTCATTATGAACTTCAAGTTCCCTTCTAATTTGATTTAGATTAATCATTCATGGCTATAAGTTCAATTTAATACTAAGTCAGACAATAAGTTGTCTAGTTTTATACCCTGGTTTCTTTACTTTAAATGCAAAAATAAAAAAAAAAGCTTCTTAATTTCTTTGTTTTTGAAAAGATTCAATTGGGAAAAGCTAACAGTTTATCCTTACTAATGAAAAAGGGCTAGAACATCATAGATTTTTTCACTGAACAGTGTTTACACATGTTAATGGCTGTAGTAGCTACTCTAAATCTCTGACTTCTGTTAAACTTAAAAGATGTAAAAAATTATCACCAACAAAAACCTTGAGAAACAAATGCAAATAATGTAATTGTGTTGAGTATTTGCTTTTATAATTGTTTTCCAATCCTAAACAATTCAGATATTATACCTATATGATTATTTGTATGATACAGCTTCATTTGCCTAGTTTATAATAGAACCAAAATGGACTTTAATAATGAAGTAATAGTAAGAAACTCCTGTTCTCTTTCCAGGTGTTACCTTCTGTTTGTTGTATACTAGTACAATATCAAAGGGCTCCCCCCCCCTCCCCCCTTTTCTGCATTTTTCTGAAGCTGGAAACCCGGAGGCAGTCAGACAGACTCCCGCATGTGCCCTACCGGGATCCACCCGGCATGCCCACTAGGGGGCAATGCTCTGCCCATCCCGGGCATCTGCCCATGGCGGGGGGGGGGGGGGGGTCGCTCTATTGTAACCAGAGCCACTCTAGCGCCTGGAGCAAAGGCCACGGAGCCATCCCCAGCGCCCGGGCCATCTTTTGCTCCAATGGAGCCTTGGCTGCGGGAGGGGAAGAGACAGAGAGGAAGGAGAGGGGGAGGGGTGGAGAAGCAGATGGGCGCTTCTCCTGTGTGCCCTGGCCGGTAATACAACCCGGGACTTCCACACGCCAGGCCGATGCTCTTACCACTGAGCCAACTGGCCAGGGCCTTGTGTTTTTTTTTTTTTTAAGTTTGAATAGCCCCCTACAGTTGGCTGATAATTGAATAACAAAAAGAAGGCATACGAAGGCTAGAATTAGTGACCCTAATGAAGACATCTGTTATTCGCAAGAGATATGACTGTTTAGTTAGATCAGGAGTCCCCAAACTATGGCCGGCGGGACCGCATGTGGCCCCCTGAGGCCATTTATCCATCCCCAGCTGCAGTTCCACAAGGGGCACCTTTTTCATTGATGGTCAGTGAGAGGAGCACTGTTTGTGGCGGTACTGCAAACTGCCGCATTGCGCACGTACAGTACTACTTCCGGTGACACAGGACGCACGCCTCACGGCTGGGAAGCATGTCATATCACTTGTTACGGCTAGCAGTGACAAAAATTGAACTGGACATTGACCATCTCATTAGTCAAAAGCAGGCCCATAGTTCCCATTGAAATACTGGTCAGTTTGTTGATTTATATTTACTTGGTCTTTATTTTAAATATTGTATTTGTTCCCGTTTTGTTTTTTTACTTTAAAATAAGATATGTGCAGTGTGCATAGGGATTTGTTCATAGTTGTTTTTTTTTATAGTCCGGCCCTCCAATGGTCTGAGGGATAGTGAACTGGCCCCCTGTGTAAAAAGTTTGGGGACCCCTGAGTTAGATGATTGACATTCTTTTCTGTATTTAAGATAGGTTATTTTATACTTTTCAATGGAAAACATTTTTAACTTTTAGATTTGTAAATGAGTTAGTAAATATGGTGACTGTTCTGAAGTCATTGTTTATCAAACTTATTTTTTCAATTGTGTGTAAAAGGATCTGGGTATTGGTACATTTTTGTAATATTTATAATTGATAGTGGAAATGTTTATATGAATAGTTGGTGAAATTTGTATATAGCTTGCTAAAAAGTGTATTATAAAGGCTTTAATCATAACAGCATTTGTTAAAATAAAAATTAAAAAATCTGAAGTTTCCTAAGAGAACATATTTTCCTTTGAGGATACTACTGTTGCTTTGCTGCCCTCTACAGTCATGTAAAATAGTCACTTTAGATTTTTCTCCCATCAGTTGATTAAAATACTTCCTTGACCTGTGTGTGAGCTTTAAATTTTAGGAGTGATTTGGGTAATATTTACTATTCAAATATGATAATGTTTAGTTAGACACAGCAGTTGATTTCTACCTATAATTCAAAATAAATAAATAAATAAAGGGTTTAGAAATTGGAGCAGGTAATAGATTGGGGACTATTGAGCATATCAGGAAACAGGTGATAGAGCCAACTAAGTGCTAGGTAGGTAGAGAGGAAACCACAGTGGAATAAGGCTGCTCCCAAGCTTATAAACTCAGTAAAACTAATGCATCCAAAAATATATAAGTAAACGACATTTGTAACAACATACCAAGTACTAGGATACATCCTAATAAAAGTTAAGTAAGGCCTGGAAGAGTTAAGGCAAGCTAATTAGAAGAGATGAAGCTTTTCAGCTGTCTTCAAGAATAAAGTTCACACAGGTAAAACAGGTTAATTTCAAACAGAGAAGAGAATATTTATTAAAACAAAGCATCTGTTACACAGAAAGGACTATGCTAGGTGTTGGTCAAATAAGTTTGTAAATATGATATACAGCAGGGGTAGTCAACCTTTTTATAGCTACCGCCCACTTTTGTATCTGTTAGTAGTAAAATTTTTTAACCGCCCACCGGTTCCACAGTAATGGTGATTTATAAAGTAGGGAAGTAACTTTACTTTATAAAATTTATAACGCAGAGTTACAGCAAGTTAAAGCATATAATAATAATTACTTACCAAGTACTTTATGTCGGATTTTTGCTAAGTTTGGCAGAATAAATCTTTATAAACAACTTACTATAGTTAAATCGATCTTTTTATTTATACTTTGGTTGCTCTGCTACTACCCACACAAAAGCTGGAATGCCCACTAGTGGGCAGTAGGGACCAGGTTTACTACCACTGTATATGTTTGCCTGCTTATAGTTTGCATTGGGTGTGGGGGACAGGCTGTAAGCAGGCAGGGTTGTTATAGCCTAAGGCTTAGTTTTAAGACTAAGATTTTCCCTACACCCTTGATTGGTGCATGATGTGGGGTGGTGCACTCTCAGGAGAAATTCCATTATGCCTCAGATAAGTGACTTTGTATCAGAGACTTCCTTGTTTGTATATTGGATTAAAGGTTTTGATTTCTACACTATAAATGGGACAGAGGAGCCCATGCAGGGGGAGAGCAGAGAAAGGCTACATGGAGGAAAGGAGAAGCAGCCAAGAAGGCGGAGTGCTTGAAGAAGAAGCCAATTTGTGCAGAGAGAAGGAGATGGGGAACATAGGTGAATAAGGCTTGTGAGGTAGAAACCTTTGATTCTAGGAAACTCGGATAAGTCAGTGGCTTTGGGAGCCCTGAATGGAAATGGAAGTGTTTTCCCACTGTGTGTATTTCTTGCCCGCCGGGTGCAAGCTAGGGTTAAAGCTAATGGCCCACCAGTTCTTGGCTCCTTTGTTTCATTACTGTCTGTCCGAATCAGATGCCAACCTGCATGGTCCAGGCAGCTGTGATGGTGGCCACAGCTACTGGCTTTACACTAGGGTCCTTGGAATCTATGCCCTTAAGAAATGTGAAATTTAATTGTTAGGAGATTTGGAATTAGAAAATTGTGTGTGTTTTAAACCCAATTACTAATCTCTCCTATTTCATATCCTATAAAATGTACAGAGTTGCTGTGAAAATTAAATGAAATTCTTTTTAAATTCCAATAAAGTGCTTTATAAATACAACTAACTAACAGTAATGCAAGGGAAACTGAATTGTCTTAGTTAGAAATATAAATTAAGTGTTATGGGATTACCAAAGAAGGAGCAGTTTAATTGGGAATGGAGGAGGACATAATGGAGGACCTAATTTTCTAGCTAAACCTTCAAGGAAGAATTTAAATTTCCATTTGTGAGGAAAGGTCACTGAAAAGGGCATTCTAGGCTGCAAAGAGACCACTGGACTGAGCACTGTGTGTGCAAGGACTTAATGTTCTCATTTGGTTCAGGCATGAGCTAATAAGCTTTAAATGGTAGGCAGTGAGGAGGTTTTTTGATTTTGTTTTTAAGGCAGGTAACTAATGAGTCTGATTTGAGAACATTATATAGTTCTGACAGCAATGTGAAAGATACATGGAAAATATGAGAGACATACAAAAGGGGAAACCACTGCAGTTATTAATGAGAGGAGAAAGATTGTGGAGATAAATGGCAATTTGGCAGAGTGGTTTTGAGGTTGGAAAGGACCTGAGAAGTAAATTAGATTGTGTTTGGTTATCACTGTGGGTGAGGAAGTGAATGTAGGTTTCTGTCTTTGAATGAGTAGAAAAGATTGGTATAAGGATTAATCCATTACTTTTTTGGGAAGACTTTTAATTGCCTCTGGGACACATTTCAGTGCTGTAGTTGGAAATCTGTTGAGAGGGTAGGGGATAGGATGTAGAATTGGGAATAATCAGGATTGAGGTATTTGAATTAGATGAGCTGTTTAAGAGAGGAAGCAATGGTAGAGGAGAGAAGAAGGGGGGGAGAAGAGGAGGAAGGATAAATAAGGAGGGGATTGAAAAAAGTTTTAAGGTTGAGGTATTTTGATTGGATGAGAGCGAGTAAGTGAGGGGAGTAATAATTTGGGGGGGAAATTCTTACTTGATAACTAGACCAATATGTTTAGTAGTTAGGAGGAGTGCATTGATGATTTAGGAATTTAGTAAAAGTGATTAAGAGAAGTCAAATTTCAAAAAAATGAGGAGATAGTGAAGAAGTAGTAGGGAAAGGCCTATTTTAGGGAAAGAAGGGAAAGAGAAAGATGAGAGAGAAATTTGAGGGGAAAGAATAATGTATCAAATATGGACTGAATGTTATCACAAATTCATATGTTAAACCCTTACTTGCAGTGTGATATCAGGGAAGGTTCTTTGGAAGATAATGAGATTTAGGTGAGACCCTGGGGCTTGAGTCCCCATGATGGGATTAGTGCCTTTAGAAGAAGAGGAAGGGGCATCGGAGCTTCCTCTAGCATGTTGAGGATACAGCAAGAAGGCAATGGTCTGCAAGCCAGGAAGATAGTTCTCACAAGAACATAACTATATTGTCATCCTGATCTCAGACTTCATGTCATCCACATCTGTGAGAAATAAATGTTTGTTGTTTAAGGCAACCAGTTTATGATATTTTGTTACCGTAGCCTGAGCTATGATATCAGTCAGGATTCTTAATTACAGACATCAGCAACCTTTGTTAAAACAAAATTGATTGAAGGATATTAGGTAGTTCAGGTATAGAAATCAAGAACTGAAGGAGGCTAAGTATCTGGAACCACAGCCAAGATAATGTCAAAGTCTGCCCTTCAAAGTCATTTATTGCTTGCTGCCCATTGAGACACGACGTTGTAGTTTTGCCTTTGACATTGGCATTGCTGCTCTTAGAAACTGGATATTGTGCCTGACCATGTGGTGGTGCAGACTGGGATGCGGAGGACCCAAGTTTGAAGCCCCAAGGTAGGTCGCCACCTTGAGTGCAGGCTCATCTGGTTTGAGCAAGGCTCACCAGCGTGAGCCCAAGGTTGCTGGCGTGAGCAAGGGGCTATTTGGTCTGCTGTAGATCCCGGTCAAGGCAAACATGAGAAAGCAATCAATAAACAACTAAGGTGCCACAACGAAGAATTGATACTTCTCTCTCCCTTCCTGTCTGTCTATCTCTGTCTCTCTCTGTCACAAAAAAACAACAACCCAAAAAACAAAAAAAACCCTGGATATTGTTGTTGCAGTAGTCTCAGAGAATATATTTTTCATGGGCCACTACAGAAAATTGAAGAAAAACTTTTTCATTTCTATGAGGCTTCTTGCCTTTTGGAGGAAGGTAGGAGCAGCAATTGATATGGCAAGGTCCAGGAACAGAACATAAGTTACATCTTTAAAAACACACATGAGATAGGCTAGTTTTAGAAACAATTAGAGGCTCTTTCTCGACCAGGCGGTGGCACAGTGGATAGAGTGTCAACCTGGGACACTGAAGACCCAGGTTGGAAACACTGAGGTTGCCAGCTTGAGTGTGGGATTGTAGACATGACCTTATGGTCACTGGTTTGCGCCCAGAGGTCATTGGCTTCTACCCAAGGTCACTGGCTTGAGCAAGGTGACATTGGCTCAGCTGGACCCTGCCCTCCAACATCAAAGCACATATGAGAATGAGAAGCGATCAGTGAACAACTACGGTGTGGGTGTGTAGCTCTGAGTTGATGCTTCTTATCTTCCTTCCTATCTGTTTCTCTCACTACAAAAAGGAAAAGAAAGAAATGATGAGAGACTCTTTTTTCTACTAGATAGGGAAAAAGAAATTGATAGGTGAAGATAATAGACACACTTCCAGGCATAAGAGAGGGAAGTTAAGGAGAGGGTTTGATCTTTAGTGGTTTAAGTGATATATTTTAAAAATAAATTGAGTGCACGGTGATGTTGAAATTTAGTAGTAGAGCCTTTAGGCAAAAATATGGTAAGACCAACTGAGAATGAAAGATGGGTCAATAAATACTGAAGGCAGCATGAGTTTTCATAAACATGAACTTGTAAAATGTGAATGTTGGTGTGGAGGTAGTAATAAGTTTCCTTTAGTGGTGGTTAGTATATATATATATATTTAACCAAGCACTGTGCCCACCAGAGATTATTCTGAGTACTGTGAAAAGCTAGCTGATGAAAGAATAAAATGTATTTTTGGGGACCAGTTGTATTTATATGTGGAAGGAAGTAGAACACAGCTAGATTACCAAGTACCTTTCAAATATGATACATTAGGGTGTTATTGGAAGTTTGCGAACAGAGAAGGAATATAGTGAAAGTAATACTAAAGAAATACTGACTTACCATAAGTCAGGTAGTTAAGATGTAGGATCATTGAGGTTGAAATTAGGATAGTAATAGTAGGAATGAAAAGGAAAGTTTGCAAAAATAAAGAGTAATTGAAAGGCAAAATAATACATTTCTAAATGATCCCAGAATAAAAGGAGTGATGAAAGATTAGTGAGTGCATTTGGAATTTTGTGTTAGGCAAATGGGAAAATGATGTAAATATTACTGAAAAGGAGGTTGAGTTTAGAATTAGAGGTTACATGTAAGAGTGTGTTAGTTTTCTAGGGTTGCCATAACAAAGTACCACAAACTGGTGGCTTAACAGAATTGTACAGTATTCTCATGTAGTTCTATGTCTGGAAGTCTGAAATTGAGGTGTCAGCAGGATCATTCTCCCTCTGATGGCCTCTGGTGGTGGCTATCAGTCTGTTGCATTTCTTGGATTACAGTTGCATCACTACAGTCTCCCCCTCTGTTGTCACATGGCATTCTCCCTGTATATATGTAAGTATTCATGGTACGTAAGTGTGCAGTCAGATGAACTATTACCAAATGAGCATATCCATGAAACTAACTATCCCATGGGTCAAGAAATAAATCTTTTTTTTTTTTTTTTTTTGTATTGTTCTGAAGCTGGAAACGGGGAGAGACAGTCAGACAGACTCCCGCATGCGCCCGACGGGGATCCACCCGGCACGCCCACCAGGGGCTATGCTCTGCCCACCAGGGGGCGATGCTCTGCCCCTCCGGGGCATCGCTCTGTTGCGACCAGAGCCACTCTAGCGCCTGGGGCAGAGGCCAAAGAGCCATCCCCAGCACCCGGGCCATCTTTGCTCCAATGAAGCCTCTGCTGCAGGAGGGGAAGAGAGAGACAGAGAGGAAGGAGAGGGGGAGGGGTGGAGAAGCAGATGGGCGCTTCTCCTGTGTGCCCTGGCTGGGAATCGAACCCGGGACTTCTGCACGCCAGGCTGACGCTCTACCACTGAGCCAAACGGCCAGGGCTAAGAAATAAATCTTTACGTGTACTACAGAAGCCCTCACACTCCTTTCTAATCACAAATCCTTTTCTCTTTCCGAGTAATAACCACAGTTGAGACTTCTCAAACACCATAAATTAGTTTAACCTGGTTTTGAACTTTATATAACTTTGTTGATATTGAGAGATTCATCCTCGTTGTTGCATATAGCAGTAGTTTGTTCTTCTTTTATACCATTGTACAGTATTCTGTTCCATGACTAATTCATTATGTCGCGCAGACATTTGGGTTGTTTCACTTTGAGGTTTTTATGAATATTGCTGCTACGAACATCATTATATCTCTCTTTTGGTGGTATAATTGCTGGTTCCTTTTATGTACGTTTTTGTTGAAAAAATTTCCCAAAGTGCTTATAATAATTCATAGTTCCCACCAGTAGTGTATAAGTTTCAGTTGCTCTACATCAGTGGTAGTCAACCTGGTCCCTACTGCCCACTAGTGGGCGGTCCATGGTGGGCGGTAGTGGAGCAACCAAAGTATAAATAAAAAGATAGATTTAACTATAGTAAGTTATTTATAAAGATTTATTCTGCCAAACTTAGCGAAAATCCGACATAAAGTTCTTGGTAATTATTATATGCTTTAACCTGCTGTAACTCTGCTTCAATAATTTTATAAAGTAAGGTTACTTCCCTACTTTATAAATCACCATTACTGTGGAACCGGTGGGCGGTTAGAAAATTTTACTACTAACAGAGATACAAAAGTGGGCGGTAGGTATAAAAAGGTTTTGACTACCCCTGCTCTACATCCTCACCAGCCCTTTGTAATATCAGGTTTTTTTTTTAACCATTCTAATCAGTATGTTATAACATTGTGATTGTAATTTGTGTTTACCTAGTGGCTGAGATCTAAGGTTTATGGTTCATTTGAATACAAGTCATTTGAAGTCCTTGTTAATTTTCTTCCCATTTTATTCAATTGGATTGTCTTTTATATTTTTATGGATTTGTAGGAGTTGTTTATGTATGCTAGGTATGATCCTTTTGCCAGTTGTATATACCGCAAACATATTTTTTCATTCTGGCCTTTTCACTCTATTAATGGTATTTGTAGTTGAATAGAAGTTTGTCAATAATCTATCCATGTAATCAGAACCAAATTTTTTCTTTATAATAAGTTCTTTTTGTCTTATTTACAAAATCTTTATTATACCATCATGAAAACTTTTCACTAGAAGCTTTATTATTTTGCCTTTAATATGATGCATGTGTAATTTATTTTTGCAATTATTAGTAGGGTTCTGTTGGAGCCCACCTGTTTTACAAGGGGTGGTGTAAGCAGTGAGATACCCCAGGTGAAGAAAGCATGAGGAGCTGGAGGTATGAGACATGCTGTAATGCTTTATTCCTGTCCTAGCAGTGGGACAGTAGTACTTAGGGACAATAGTGGCATGGTGCTAATGTGACATCAGCGCATGGTGTGGAGAGATGATGTCATGGCTTACATAGCAGTTGTTGAGTCAGGCAGCCTTTTAAGGCTTGGGAGCCTGAGCTTAGTCAGGTGGCCCCAAAAGGTGTGGGAGCTGGACTGCCTCTGAAGTCACATTGTTAACCATAACCCATATTCTGAGTCTCACTGTCATTTCCCCACAGGTTCATATTTTTAATCCCTTTACTATATAGCTGACTATCACCATTTATAGAATAGACCCTCTGCTGAGCAATGCTGCCTTTATAATTAGTTAAGTAGCTATATATGCCTGTGTTTATTTTTGGACTCTCTGTTTTCCTTTGGTTCATTTTACTATCTTTGTAC
Organism: Saccopteryx bilineata; assembly: GCF_036850765.1. NCBI lineage: Eukaryota > Metazoa > Chordata > Mammalia > Chiroptera > Emballonuridae > Saccopteryx > Saccopteryx bilineata. The sequence continues at coordinate 40,037,816 of NC_089497.1, forward strand.
AAATGTCACAACTTATTATTATAGTTTTATAATATATCCTGATATTGGATAGAGCGAGTCTGTTTATTTTTTCCAGTTTATCATGGCTAGTTTTGGTCTATTTCCTTTTCATAGTGGCATTTACCAATTTCCACCCAAAACAAAACAAAACAAAAAAACATGCTGGGATTTGAGAGCACATTATATCTCTATAAATTAAAATAAGGCTAAATTAACATCTTTATAGTACTGAATCTTGCAATTCATGAATCTGGCTTATCTCTCTATATACTGAGTTTTTTTTTTAACCTTATAAATTAGTGTACTTTTATCTGTGTCAAGAGGTCTTGTCATGAATGGTGTTCAATTTTATCAGATGATTTATCTTAATTTTGAGATGATCATATGATTATTTTTTCTTTATAATATGGTACTGCAAACTTGAAAGGGGTTTAGACTTTGCTGAGAAGGTATAGTTTAGTTTGCCTGATAGCAGAGGCTGAAACTGGTTTGGAGTTGTTAGGCAAGGAATAAGGTATCTTCTGGGAGTATCGGTAGTAGATGAGTATGTAGTGTGAGTTCTGGTGCTGGTGGAGACAGTAGACTCTCGACATTTGAGATGCATTTGGGTCTTTGGTTTTTGTGTTGTAAGGACAGAGGAGTAGTTATTGCAAGACCATGGCTTAAAGGTTGTAGAAGGACTGAGTTCTGGGCTCATGGCTGGGGCTGGCTCTACTTGATTTTCTCACACCCACACAGGCTCTACCCAATGTTCTCACACCATGCTGCTGACTCCTAGTCTGTATTGGACATGGCAGGAAAGCCTGTTCCTTCTGCATTATCCCTATAGCATCATTTCCTAAGAAAGCTTAATACCACGTTCATATTAAAGGAGAAATACTTAAAGGAATTCCACTTATCCCAGAGCATGTATGGAAGGTGCATTTGGAGATGAGAGGCAATAAATTGATAACACACACATATCTATAGCTTAAAGTTACTTTTAAGTTCCTGCATAAGATTTGAAGCTAAGTATTATGTATTTTGTATATCTCTTAAGCCAAAATGAAACGGCTTTTCTAGAAACTTCGAGAATGATTGATTTATGTAAATAAAACATATATAATATGAATATTTAGAAAGTATATGAAATGTAATTTTTAAATATCTACTATATTTGAATGCTATAACTTGTACTGACTTCTGATTTATGTGTGATACTTATTCTGTAGATCCTAATTTACTGCTTTAGGATATCAAACTTTGACAGTTAATTATATTTCGTCAAATATATGGTTATTAAGAGATACATTATGGTTATTATTTTGTCTTCCATTAAGGAAGACAAAAATATTGACATTGCTTTCCTACTTTCCTTTTTTTAGACTTTTTATGTGTTGACTTATTTTATACTTATGCTTTTATTTCATAGTTATAAATATTATAGTCATAGTCATAGTTTTTTTAAGTGATTCTTTTTTTAATATTAACTTTAATGGGGTGACCCCATTATATTATATATATATAATATATTATATTATATATATATGTTTTATTTAATAAATCAGGGTATATATGTTCAGAGAAAACATCTCCAGGTTATTTTGACATTTAATTATGTCATCACCCAAAGTCATATTGTCTTTCGTCACCTTCTATCTGGTTTTCTTTGTGCCCCTCCCCTCCCCCCACTACCACCTTCCTCTCCCTCCCCCCTCCTCTGTAACCACCACACTCTTGTTCATGTCTCTGAGTCTCACTTTTATATCCCACCTATGTATGAAATCATATAGTTCTTAGTTTTTTCTGATTTACTTATTTCACTCAATATAGTGTTATCAAGGTCCATCCATGTTGTTGTAAATGATCTGATGTCATCAGTTCTTATGACTGAGTAGTATTCCATAGTATATATGTACCACATCTTCTTTATCCAGTTATCTGTTGAAGGGTTTTTTGGTTGTTTCCATGTCTTGGCCACTGTGAACAATGCTACAATGAACATTGGGCTGCATGTGTCTTTACGTACCAATGTTTCTGAGTTTTGGTGGTATATATCCAGTAGAGCAGTGGTCCCCAACCTTTTTTGGGACAAGGACTGGTTTAATGTCAGAAAATATTTTCACAGACCGGCCTTTAGGGTGGGATGGATAAATGTATCACGTGACTGAGACAAGTGTCAAGAGTGAGTCTTAGATGGATGTAACAGAGGGAATCTGGTCATTTTTTAAAAATAAAACATTGTTCAGACTTAAATATAAATAAAACAAAAATAATGTAAGTTATTTATTCTTTCTCTGCATACGGGTACCAAATGGCCCACGGACCGGTATTGGTCCGCGGCCCAGGGGTTGGGGACCATTGCAGTAGAGGGCTTGCTGGGTCATATGGTAGTTCTATTTTTAGTTTTTTGAGGTACCGCCATAATGGTTGTACTACTTTACATTCCCACCAACAGTGAATGAAGGTTCCTTTTTCTTCACAGCCTCTCCAACACTTGTTATTACCTATCTTGTTGATAATAGCTAGTCTAACAGGTGTGAAGTGGTATCTCATTGTAGTTTTGATTTGCATTTCTGTAATAGCTAATGAAGATGAGCATCTTTTTATATATCTGTTGGCCATTTGTATTTTTTCCTGGGAGAAGTGTCTGTTCATGTCCTCTTCCCATTTTTTTATTGGATTGCTTGTTGTTGAGTTTTTTGAGTTCTTTGTATATTTTGGATATTAGGCCCTTACCTGTGCTGTTGTTTGAAAATATCAACTCTCATTTAGTTGGCTGTCTATGTATTTTGTTGTCAGTTTTTCTTGCTGTACAAAAACTTCTTAGTCTGATATAGTCCCATTCATTTATCTTGGCCTTCACTTCCCTTGCCTTTGGAGTCAAATTCATAAAGTGCTCTTTATAACAAAGGTTCATGAATTGAGTACCTATGTTTTCTTCTATGTAATTTATTGCTTCAGGTCTTATATTTAGATCTTTGATCCATTTTGAATTAATTTTAGTACAAAGGGACAAACTAGTCGAGTTTCATTCTTTTGCATGTGGTTTTCCAGTTTTCCCAGCACCATTTGTGGAAGAGGCTTTCTTTTCTCCATTGTGTGGTGTTGGTCCCTTTATGGAAAACTATTTGATCATATATATGTGGTTTTATTTCTGGGCTTTCTGCTCTGTTCCATTGGTCTGAGTGTCTATTTTTCTCCCAATACCATGCTGTTTTAATTATCGTGGCTCTATAATATAATTTGAAGTCAGGTATTGTTTTGTGTTGTTGTTTTTTTTTTTTTTTTGCATTTTTCTGAAGCTGGAAACAGGGAGAGACAGTCAGACAGACTCCCGCATGCGCCCGACCGGGATCCACCCGGCACGCCCACCAGGGGCGACGCTCTGCCCACCAGGGGGCGATGCTCTGCCCATCCTGGGCGTCGCCATGTTGCGAACAGAGCCACTCTAGCGCCTGAGGCAGCGGCCACAGAGCCACCCCCAGCGCCCGGGCCATCTTTGCTCCAATGGAGCCTTGGCTGCAGGAGGGGAAGAGAGAGACAGAGAGGAAGGCGCGGCGGAGGGGTGGAGAAGCAAATGGGCGCTTCTCCTGTGTGCCCTGGCCGGGAATCGAACCCGGGGCCTCCACACGCTAGGCCGATGCTCTACCGCTGAGCCAACCGGCCAGGGCCGTTTTGTGTTTTTTTTAAATTTTTTAAATTTATTTATTCATTTTTAGAGAGGAGAGAGAGAGACAGAGAGGAGAGAGAGACAGAGAGAGAGAGAAGGGGGGAGGAGCTGGAAGCATCAACTCCGATATGTGCCTTGACCAGGCAAGCCCAGGGTTTTGAACCGGCGACTTCAGCATTTCCAGGTCGATGCTTTATCCACTGTGCCACCACAGGTCAGGCGAAGTCAGGTATTGTAATGCCCCTAGCTTCATTCTTTTTCCTTAGATTGCTTTCGCTATTTAGGGTTTTTTATAGTTTTATATAAATCTGAATACTTTTTTGTTCCATTTCTTTAAAAAATGCCATTGGAATTTTGATGGGAATTGCACTGAATTTCTATATTGCTTTAGGTAATATAGTCATTTTGACTATATTTATTCTTCCTATCCAAGAACAAGGAATATTTTTCCATTTCATTTTATCTTTTTCGATTTTCCTTAACAATGCTTTGTAGTTTTCATTATATAGGTCCTTTACATTCTGTTATGTTTATTCTTAGGTATTTTATTTTTTTGTTGCAACCATGAAGGGGATTATTTTTTGAGTTCTTTTTCTGATATTTAATTGTTGGCATTTAGGAAGACAATAGACTTTTGTATATTAATTTTGTATCCTGTGACCTTATTGTATTGGTTTTGTTTCTAATAGTCTTTTGTGGAATTTGGGGGGTTTTCAATGTATAGGATCATATCATCTTCAAAAAGTGAAACCTTTACTTTTTATTTTCCAATATGAATGCCTTTTATTTCCTTTTCTTGTCTGATTGCTCTGGCTAGAACTTCCAGCATCACGTTAAATAAGTATAGAGAGAGTGGACAACCCTGTCTTGTTCCTGATTTAAGGGGAAAAGTCCTCAGTTTTATGCCATTTAATATGATATTAGCTGATGATTTATCATATATGGCCTTTATCATGTTGAGATAGTTTCCTTCTATACCCATTTTGTTATTTTAAACATAAAATTGTGTTGTATTTTATCAAATGCCGTTTCTGCATCTATTGATAAGATCATGTGGTTTTTGTTCTTTGTTTTGTTGATATGGTGTATTACATTGACCGTTTTACGTATGTTGAACCATCCTTGTGATTCTGGGATGAATCCCACTTGATTACAGATATCATAGATATACAAAGAATTATTGTAAAATACTATGAAAAACTATATGCCATCAAATTTAAGAATCTATAAGAAATGGATAAATTCCTAGAACAATACAATCTTCCTAGACTGAGTCATGAAGAAGCAGAAAGCTTAAACCCATAGCATGGAGAAAATAGAAAAAACTATTAACAACCTCCCCAAAAATAAAAGTCCAGGGCTAGTCGGCTATACTAGTGAATTCTATCAAACATTCAAAGAAGACTTGGTTCCTATTCTACTCACAGTCTTCCAAAAAATTGAAGAAGAAGCAGTATTTCCAAACACATTTTATGAGGCCAACATAACCATCATACTGAAACCTGGCAAGGACAATACAAAAAAAGAAAACTATAGACCAATATCTCTAATGAATACAGATGTTAAAATACTAAATAAAATACTAGCAAATTGAATACAACAACACATTAAAAAAATAATACGTCATACATTTTTTTAAATCATCATAACTTTGGTGCATGAAATAAAAAACCAAAATATAAGTGGAAAATGTTTAAGGTGCTTCTGTTACTTCTTCACATTTAGAATCCTACTTCGTGTTGCTTTCTGCCTCTGTGCCGTGAAAAGCTCTTTGATGCTATCTTTCTTAAAAAATGTGTCATGCCCTGGCCGGTTGGCTCAGCGGTAGAGCGTCGGCCTAGCGTGCGGAGGACCCGGGTTCGATTCCCGGCCAGGGCACACAGGAAATGCGCCCATTTGCTTCTCCACCCCTCCGCCGTGCTTTCCTCTCTGTCTCTCTCTTCCCCTCCCGCAGCCAAGGCTCCATTGGAGCAAAGATGGCCCAGGCGCTGGGGATGGCTCTGTGGCCTCTGCCTCAGGCGCTAGAGTGGCTCTGGTCGCAACATGGCGACGCCCCAGAGGGGGCAGAACATCGCCCCCTGGTGGGCAGAGCTTCGCCCCTGGTGGGCGTGCTGGGTGGATCCCGGTCGGGCGCATGCGGGAGTCTGTCTGACTGTCTCTCCCCGTTTCCAGCTTCAGAAAAATGAAAAAAAAAAAAAAATGTGTCATAAGGCCCCCAAGCCACTCTTTGATTTAGTAATTCTCTAGGAAGACTCATAGAACTCAGCATATATTTGTATTCAAGGCTGCGATTTATTTTAGCGAAAACTCATATAGTCAGCAAAGGGGCATGAGGCAAAGCTTGGGGGAAACCAGGCCCAAGCTTTCGGAATTTTCTCCCAATGCAGTCACACAGCACACACTTAATTCACCCAAGAATGACTTGTGACAACCTGGGTAAAATGTTGCCAACCATGGAAGCTCATTAGAGACTTATGGCATAGGTTTTTTTTTATTGGAGATTAATCACATAGGTATTCCCTGCCTAACACATACCCAAATTCTAGATTCCCAAAGGAAACTTGGTGTTTGTAATAACCCATATGGTTTGTACAAACAGTTCAGGCACAGAAAGCTACTATTACCAGTTAATGGTGAGAACTTTCCTAGTCCAGGGGTCCTAGGGTTACGACACAGTTCATTCCTAAGACAGTGACATAACCTGAATTTTGGTGTAAGTCGAAACACACCGTAGCCTAAGTCACTTACCTATCCTAACACAATTGTAAAATCATAATCTGGAACATAAAAACATAACTAAGCCACAGCAAAAGTAAAAGGACATGAATGTACTGTACACTGTACTGTGTGTTCTTCCGCCACACGCAACCAAACTAGTTCGCCCACGGAGTCTTTAAGTACAACACTAACATGTAAGTGGACATGCTCACATCTCAATTTTTTTTGTTTGTTTTTATGGGAATGAGCGTTGTAAAACTCAAAACATCGTATGTCGAGACTGTTGTAACCTGAGGACCCCCTGTATCTAAGTTTCCTACCCAGCAAAAAGCCATTCTTGCAAGAAGGCCTTTTCAAGGGTAACAGTTTAGGTGTGCTGTGCTAACTCTTTAATATACTGAAGATCATCATTTCTGAGATTTTTCTTAAAAGCCTCTGATATCCATTCTGCAAGTTTTTTACTCTGGTGCTATCCTGATCTTACTAGAAGGAATTAGTGGTATATATAGTCTTTTTTGATTTAAAGCTCACCATCATTCAGTGCCACCAGAAATAACGACCAAGTTTGCATATGCTTAGGCTACCTGTACCCCAGTTACAGAGATATGGGAAAAATATGTATCTTGGAGTCAATGGAAAAAAGTAATCTAAAAATTGTGTGTTTTCCCCAGATTGTTTGGTATAGTGAATGCTATATTGAAGAATTTACCCAAATTCAAAATATAACAAATATTTTTTGCTGAGATGATTTTTATGGAAATTTTGCTGGAAGAGAGTAAAGTGAATTATAGATGAAATTTTTGGGGTTTAGCTTTGACGATCTTTTGTCCAGAATTCAGAAGAAAGGACAAATTGCCAAACAGTCCTGAAATGACTAGCTATCTAGTCTGGTATATATTATTATTCAGTCTCCTTCCTCTTTTTCTTCCACTTTCCTCCTCAGCAGTTTTACATGTACGAAAGGGAAGCTGCTCTGGTAGAAGTTCTAAGCCGTGTCCTTTGAATTTCTCTTGTGTACTTTCTCCACACCCTTTCCTTGAGTTATATTATTAAAATTGGACCTGGAGAACAATTTGAAATCACTTTTCTAGTCCAGAATTTTCCTTTTCTTGATGAGAAATCTGAGACCATTTGAAGTTAGAATTAGCTTTTCTTTTGTCCTGATCTGTAAACTTCGAATTAGGAGCAAAGAAGAAAAATACTTCTGAATTAACACAGTGAATTTCTAGGGCTTTTGAGTGGTCTGTAAGTCTAGACATCTTCCCTCTTTCCATTTGTATTGTCACTGCCCTTGTTCTAGACATTTATTCTCTCATGCCTGGTTTAGTACAATAGCCTCCTGGAATAATTTTGTAGGGCTACTGTAACAAGTTACCATAAACTTTGCTTTAAACCGCAAGTTTATTCTTTAATGGTTTTGGAATATACACTGCTCACAAAAATTAGGCTATATTTCAAAATGAATATAAAGCCATAAAAGAAGCATTTTATTTTTTATTTTATTAAACAAGAACATCCGAAAAGCAAATGACAAGTCCAAGTTGTTCGATTTTGCAAATGAGATGCAAAACCAACTTTTATTTCATTGATGAAAATGCACTATACAAAGGCTGAAAGTACTGGAGTATTTGCATGTTTTCTAATCTTGAAAATGCATGTCCTGCAATTTCCCACACCTTGCAGTGCTCCTGCAACACGATTTGCCCAAATGCGAAGCCAGGAGAGCCATAGGACATCCTTTTTTTCTTTTTTCTTCTTTTACTCATTTTAGAGAGGAGAGAGAGAGAGAGAAAGAAAGAAAGAGGGAGGAGCAGGAAGCATCAACTCCCATATGTGCCTTAACCAGACAAGTGCAGGGTTTTGAACTGGCAACCTCAGCGTTCCAGTATAGGATGTCTTGAAGTGGGCCAAACACAGGCAACAGTGGCAACAGCGCTTGGAACATCCAAAAGCGTGATAAGCAGACTGTGGAATCGCTTTCAAGAGACTGGAACAGTATGAAGAAGACAGGGGCAGAGTAACCCATCTGCCACAACAGCAAGAGGTGACTGCTACTTGACCTTACTGGCAAGAAGGAACAAGCGCAGCAATGCAACAGAGCTGTGGGGACAGTTTCTTGCTGCCACTATACAACGGATATGCACCCAGACCATATGAAATCAGCTCCATCGTGTTAGACTGCATGTCTGGAGACCAATGGCATGCATTTCGTTATCTGCTGAACACCGTAGAACCAGTAGAAGGTGGGCTGATGAGCATCATCATTGGACTCGTGATGAGTGGTCAACTGTCCTCTGATGAGTCATTGTTCAGCCTGCAGCCTGACAATAATCGTGTCCTGATCTGGTTTGAGCAAGAACATGGGAGAATCCACGTTTTGTGCGAGAAAGGGACTCCTTTAGAGGTGGTGGAATCATGGTGTGGGCTGGCATCAGCATTGGTGGTCGTACCAACCTCCACGTCATCAGAAATGGATTGCTGACTGCTATGAGATATCGAGATGAGGTCCTTCACCCTTTAGTGGTGCCCTATGCTGGAGCACTTGGAAACAACTTTCTTTTCATGGACGATTATGCAAGGTCCTGCTGTGCACATCTCGTCAACAACATGCTTCAGGAGGCAGGAATCGAGCGCATGGACTGGTCTTCACGTTCTCCAGATCTGAATCCCATTGACCATGCGTGGGATGCACTGAGAAGACGTGTGGCAAACCGTCCATGCTTCCCACAGCACTTCTTGAACTGGATGTTGCCCTGGAGCAAGAGTGGCAGAGGATCCCACAAGAACTGCTGGACAGTCTGATCCTGTCCATGCCCCATCGCTGTCAGTGTATTTGGCAGTCTTGGCTGACCATAACACCTTACTGAACAGTCAATATGTGACACTCTTGTCCAGTTTGACTGCTTCTGTTCACCACCACCACCAATATGTCACTTGCTACTCAGTCACGATAATTGAGTTTGCACCTCATTTGCATAATCGAACAACTTTTTTTGACTTGTTTGCTTTTCTGATGTTCTTGTTTAATAAAAAAAATCAAGTGCTTTTTTTTATTGCTTCATATTCCTTTTGAAATATCCCCTAATTTTTGTGAGCAATGTGTAGTTGGCAGCGGAGCCACATTTCCTCCAGAAAGCTCTAGGAGCCTTTCTATTCCTTGATTCTTCCAGCTTCTGATGGCTACAGATGTTTTTTGACTTGTGACATAACTCCATTCTCTACCTCTGTCTTTACATGACTTTCTCGTTTGTCTTTTCTTTGTCACTTACAAGGACACTTGTCTTTGGATTTAGATTGGTCTAGCTTCAAAGTTTTGTTGTTGTTTTTTATTTCACCCTGTTACCATTCACAATTTTAAGTCTCATTCTTGACTCTGAAAAGTATCATACACCTAAACCATAAGCTACACGTACTTGTTTAGAAGTGCCTTTTTTGAAACAGTAAATTTGAAATGTTTGGTTTATTAATGCATGTTTTATAAATATATGTATAAATTTTATGTGGATTATTATAAGAAGGCTATCATGTATTAGAATTGATGTTACATCATTGTCTTTGAAACACTAGTTCTTTAAATTGTGTACTTCATCTGAGAATATTTACATGTTCACAGGTCTTCCTGTTTTTTTATCACTCATAAAAAGTCTTAAAATAAATTAAAGGATCCGAATTAAACTCAGTAGTATGGTTAGAAAATCATTTCGTTGGTTGAAAATTGTTTCCTGTTGATTATAAATTCTACTGCGAAAATAACAGTAAAGCCTAAGATAATATAATTACTGGAGTATTTTGAAGACTACATTTTATGATGATGATTAAAACATTTATTTAAACAATTTCATTGTTTTAAAAATTGCTAGAGTTTCACAGGTTAAAATTGGAATTAAAAGACTAAATCCTTAGTAATTGTTATACAATTCTATTCTCCCACTCATTTTGCCTCTGGTGAAAGTAATGCTGACCTTAGAACTACAGTTCCCCTCCACCTTTTTATTTTGAAAATCCCTGAGCTTTTGAATGTCTTGACTAATAGCCATTCTAGGTTTATTATTATTTTTCTGTGAAACATTTAGAATTTCTTTATAATGTGCTCAGCATGTTGGAGTTGAAAAGATTACTTTTTGAAACCGGGAGGCTTCTTCTTTTTTGTGTACTGCCATTGGCCATAAGAGGAGGGCATTCATTGTCACTGTAAAATGAGGTTAGAAATAGGTACCTTGTAAGTTTTCTTTCTGATCTAAGATTTTGTGCTTCTATTCAAAAAATACTATGGAATTGTGTTTTTTTAAGTATAAAGTAAATTGAAGTAAAGAGAACTTTTTTTTTTTTTCCATTTTTCTGAAGCTGGAAACAGGGAGAGACAGTCAGACAGAATCCGGCATGCGCCCGACCGGGATCCACCCGGCACGCTCACCAGGGGCGACGCTCTGCCCACCAGGGGGCGATGCTCTGCCCATCCTGGGCGTCGCCATGTTGTGACCAGAGCCACTCTAGCGCCTGGGGCAAAGGCCACAGAGCCATCCCCAGCGCCTGGGCCATCTTTGCTCCAATGGAGCCTTGGCTGCGGGAGGGGAAGAGAGAGACAGAGAGGGAAAGCACGGCAGAGGGGTGGAGAAGCAAATGGGCGCTTCTCCTGTGTGCCCTGGCTGGAATCGAACCCGGGTCCTCCGCACGCTAGGCCGACGCTCTACCGCTGAGCCAACCGGCCAGGGCAAGAAAACTTTTATTAACATTGATTTTTTAAGATATTTTCTTTGACATTAAAAGGTAGTGATTAATTGAGAATAGGTGGTAGAAACAACATTTTATAAAGGTCATTTTGTAAAGGCTAAAATTGCTGCATAAAGATGACTAGAGATGATATAGTGGGATGAAATCTATATTTAATGTTAATGTGTAGGAGATACTGTAAGTAGAATTTTGCCATCCTTGGTACCTTTTCTTGCTGTTTTGATTACATGTAAATCATTATTTTAGAAATCTGAAGTTAAAAAATTGACTCTAAGACTGATTTTTTTTTAGCTTTGTAGAAAACTCGAGATCTGTAATTAGAAGACAACTTAACCTTTATTGAATTTCTGTTCTGAAATTGTGCTATCTAGAACTTCCTGCAGTGAAGCAGTGTAAGTTATACTCTCAGGACTATAGCCACTAGCCACATGTTGCAGTTGAGTACTTGAAATACTAGTATAAACGAAAACCTGAATTTTAAGTTTTACTTAATTTTAATTTAAATAACCACATGTGGCTAGTGGCTGGGACAGTGCTGTTCTAGGAAGTTCTAAGCACTGTGCCAGAGGGTAATTAGAAGACTAGCTCCAGTTCTCTACTGTTTCATTTCTGATTACTGCACTTTAACCATTTTGGATTAAGTCTTCTATCTAGTCTTATTTTATTTTTGTATTTTAACCTCATATTGGATCTTTGCTTAGCCTGGAACAGTCTGCCTAGCCTTGAGATCTTAGCATTCAAAGTACAGCTTAAGTGCCGCTTTTTGCAAAGCATTCCCTCCAGGGGTCCCCAAACTACGGCCTGAGGGCCACATGCGGCCCCCTGAGACCATTTATCCGCCCCCCCCCCCCCCCCCCCGCCGCACTTCCGGAAGGGGCACCTCTTTCATTGGTGGTCAGTGAGAGGAGCATAGTTCCCATTGAAATACTGGTCAGTTTGTTGATTTAAATTTACTTGTTCTTTATTTTAAATATTGTATTTGTTCCCATTTTTTTTTTTTTACTTTAAAATAAGATATGTGCAGTGTGCATAGGGATTTGTTCATAGTTTTTTTTTATAGTCCGGCCCTCCAATGGTCTGAGGGACAGTGAACTGGCCCCCTGTGTAAAAAGTTTGGGGACCCCTGTTCTAGACTGGCAAATGACACTGTCTCTTTTTACACTAGTTCCTATTTGTTCACTGTGGATATGTTCCAAGACCTGCGATGGATGCCTGAAACTGTGGATAGTACCAAACCCTATATATGTTTTCTTCTTTGTATACATACATGTAATAACATTTAATTTATAAATCAGGCACAGTAAGAGATTAACAATAACTAATAATAAAATGAGGCAATTATAATATTATAATAAAAATAATGTGAATGACTTTGGGACCATTATTAAGTGAAATTAGGGTAATTTGAACACAAGCACTGTGATGTTGCAGCAGTCACCTACTAAGTGACCTATGGGTAATATATGCAGAGGGGGTATGCTGGACAAAGGGATGATTCATGCCCTGTGGGCATGGATTGGAATGGCACAAGATTGCATCGCACTGTTCAGAGCAGTGCACAATTTAAAACTTACGAATTGTTTATTTCTGGAATTTTTCACTTAGTAATTTTGGACCTTCATTGACTGTAGGTAATTGAAATTGCAGAAAATGAAATCATGGATGCAGGCAGGCCTCCTGTAGTCAGAAAAGAACTTTTACTGTCATGTCTACTCATTTGCCTGTCTGTACTGGTACTGGTAGACTGGACCTGCTACAACAGATGTACAATGAGTGGCTTATGGTATCCCTTCTAATCTGTTTCATACTGTCCTTTCCCCTCACAGATACTACTTAACAATGCCCTATCTACTCTGTCATAAATTTTTTTCAATCACTTTAATATATCCCACTTTTTTACCCATCATCTTTCTTGAACTGCTATTTGATCTCTTTGCCTGCCTTTGTAGTAAAAATATAACAAAAATTACCTGTACAGTGTACTAAATGTTCTCCAATCCTCGTTTTCTTCCTCTTTCACAGAACAGCTTTACTAAGTATAAGTGACATAATAAGCTGCACCTTTGTAAGGTGTATAATTTGATAAGTTTTAACAAAGTATAAACCTGTTAAATTATCACTACTTGAAGGTGGTGAATGTTATCCATCTTCCTCAAGTTTCCTTTTGTCCTCTGTCAAATCAGCTGTCTCACTACTTCCTGCTTTTCTTCCCCCAAGCAAGCACTGACCTGCCTTCTGTTTCTATAAAGTAGTTTGCGTTTTCAAGAGTTGTATAAATGGAATCATACTCTGTGTACTCTTTCTTTTGTCTTTCCGCATAATTTTTTTTATTAGAATCTTTTTTTCCCTTTTTTCTTCTTTTCCAAGTGAGAGGACGGGAAATAGACACTTCCAGAGGCAGAGTCCTACATGTGCCCTGACCGGGATCCACCCGGCAACTTCAGTCTGGAGCCCATCTGGGTCTCTGCCCATCTGCATCTGTGCTTGCACCTGAGCTATTTTTGTTGCCTGAGGTGGAAGCTCCATGAAGCAATCCTGTGTGCTCCCAGCCCATGTGCTCCAACCAATCAAGGCATGGCTCCGGGAGGAAAAGAGAGAGAGAGAGAAAAGGGGGAAAGGGAGGGGTGGAGAAGCAGATGGTCGCTTCTCCTGTGTGCCTTGACTGGGAATCAAACCTGGGACATCCATAAGCTAGGTCGATGCTCTACCACTGAGCCAACCATCCAGGGCTCAGCCTAATTATAGTATTTTGAAATTCATATTGTTGCATATATTTATTTCCTTTCATTGCTGAGTTTGGTTATATGAGTATTTAAAAATTTTAATATACTTTTTAATTTTTTAGAACAGTTTTCATTAGCAGAAAAATTGAATGGTAAGTACGGAGTTTCCTTGTATCCCTGGTGGCCCTCCCTTCACCTTCCTGCCAGTATAATCAAAGATCATCATCCTCTACCCAAGCAGTACATTTATTAGTTAGAGAACCTGTATAGATACAAAAAGCCCAAAGGCCATCATTTGCATTATAGTTTACTCTTGCTGTATGTACATTAAGTATATCTTGTCAAATGTATGATGGCATGCACCCACCATTGTATCATACAGAGAAGTTCCACTGCTCTAAAAATTCTGTGTTCCATCTTTCATTTTTCCCGCCCCTCTAAGCCCTAGCAACCACAAATATTTTTGTTTTTTAGTTTTGTCTTTCCAGAATATTATATACTTGGAGTCACAGTCTTTATAGATTGACTTTCTAAACATTGTGCATTTAAGGATCCTTTATGTCTTTTTGTGGCTTGATAGCTCATTTCTTTATAGCACCAAGTAATATTCTTTTGTCTGGATATATCACAACTTACTCATTCAGGTATGAACGATACCTTAGTTGGTTTCAAGTTTTGGCAATTATAAAGTTGCTATAACATTGTGTGTAGGTTTCTGTGGGGCCATGTTTTCTCCTCATTTGTGCAGATACTGAGAACAATTGCTGAGTCCTATGGTAAGAGTATTTTAGTGTTGTCAGAAACTGCCAAACCACCGTTTTTCGTTCTCACCAGCAGTGAATGGGAGTTCCTCCTATTTTGTGTTCTTGTCAGCATTTAGTGTTTTTTTTTTTATTTTGACCATTCTGATACAGGTGTAATGATCCCTCATTTTAATTTGCAGTACCTTAATGACATGATCTGAGCATCTTCTCATATCCTTATTTACATCTGTATATCTTCTTTCTAAGGTATCTGTTAAGGGTTTTGGCTCACATTTTAATTGGGTTATTTTATTATTGAGTTTTAAAAATTATTTTTATATTTTGGGTAATGGTCCTTTATTAGCTGTTTTTCCAAGAATTCTCCCATCCTGTAGTTTGTCTTCTCATTCTTTTACAGTGTCTTTTGCAGAGCAGAAATTTTAATTTTGATGTCGTCCAGCTTATCTCTCATTTCATTCATTGATCATGTCTTTGGTATTGTATCTAAAAGGTCATTGCCATATCTGTAGGTCATTTAGATTTTTTTTTCCTGTTAACCTTCTAGGAGTTTTATGGTTTTGTGTTTTATATTTAGGTTGGTGATCAGTTTTGAGTTAATTTTCACGAAGGGTGTAAAGTCTGTGTCATATTTTTGTATGTGGTTGTTCATTTATTCAGTATCACTTATTTTAAAAGACTTTTTGCTCTATTATATGGCCTTTGCTCCTTAGTCAAAGATCAGTTAACTGTAGTTAATGAATCTTTATATGCGCTCTCTGTTTCAGCAGTCTGTTCTTTAGCCAGTGCCATACTGTCTTAATTACTCTATCTATATAGTAAGTCTTCAAGTCAGGTGGTGTCAGTACTCTGACTCTGATCTTCTCCTTTGATATTATGTTGGCTCATTTATTTTGTATATACATTTTTAGAATCAGTTTGTTATTACCCACACCATAACTCAATGAGATTTTGACTGGGATTGTATTGAGTCTGTAATCAAGTTGGGAAGAAGAGACGACTTGACAATATTGTCCTCCTGTCTGTGAACACTGAATATTTCTACATTTATTTTGTTTTATTTCTTCTGATTATTTGTCAGTTTTGCTCATATAACTCTTGTACATGTTTTGTTAGATTTATATCTAACTATTTAATTTTTGGGTGCTAATGTAAACAATATTGTGTTTTTAATTTCAAATTCTACTTGTTCATTGCTATTATATAGGAAAGAATTGTATACTGCAACCTTGCTATAATTGCTTATTTTGAGTTTGTCAGTTCTTTTTGATTTTCTGCATAAACAGTCATGTCCTCGGTGAAAAAATTTTTATTTTTTTCATTCTAATCAGTAAACCTTTTAATCCTTTTCTTATTAGCTACAACTTCTAGCATGATGTTCAAATGGTACAACAGAGGGGGCATCCTTACCTTGTGCCTGATCTTATTGGAAAAGCTTCTAGTTTTTCATCATCAAGTATGGTGTTAGCTATAGGGTTTTGAAATAGGTATTCTTTTTTTATCAAGTTGAAGAAGATATTTTGACTGTTCCTAGTTGAGTATTTCTTTTTATTGCTGAGTGCATTTCATTGTATGAGTATAACCACAATTTACTTATTCACCTGTTGATGGACATTTGGGTTAGTTCCAAATTTGGGCTATTACAAATAAAGCTGCTGTGCACATTTGTGTACAAGTCTTTGTGTAGATGCATGTTTTCTTTTCTAATCAGTAGAGACGTAATAAAATGGGTGGATACTATGGTGCTTGTATAAGAAACTGCCAAAGTGTCTTCCAGTGTAGTTGTACAATTTTACAGTTCAACCAGCAATTTAAAAGTTTCAGCTCCTTCACGTTCTAACACTTGTCAGTCTTTTTTAAAATTAAATTTAGTGGGGTGACATTGGTTAATAAAATTATATAGGTGTCAAGTGTACAATTCTATAACACATCATCTGTATATTGCATTGTGTGCCCACCACCCAAAGTCAAATGTTCTGTCACCATATATTTTGACTCCCTTTACCCTTAACTACCCTCCCCCAAACCTTTTCCTTCTGGTAACTACCATACTGTTGTACCTATCAGTTTTTGTTTGTTTTTCTTGTTTGTTTATTTTTTTTGGTCTTATATTCCATTATAAGAGGGAATTCTTGATATTTTCTGACTGTTTTGCTTAGCATGATATTCTTAAGATCCATCCGTGTTGTTGCAAATGCCAGTATTTCATCTTTTCGTATGGCTAAGAATTATTCCAGTGTATATGAACCACATCTTCTTTGTCCTATCATCTGTTGAAGGATATTTTTGGTTGTTTCCATGTCTTGGCCACTGTGAATAATACAGTGAATATAGGGGTTCATATATCTTTTTTTATCCTTTTTTATTAATTTTAATGCAGTGACATTGATAAATCAGGGTACATATGTTCCGAGAAAACATCTCCAGATTATTTTGACCTTTGATTATGCTGCATACCCCCCACTCAAAGTCAAATCGTCCTCCGTCACCTTCTATCTGGTTTTCTTTGTGCCCCTACCCTCCCCCCCTCCCTCCCTCTCCTTCCTTGCCCCTTCCGCACCCCTCCACCCCACTCCCTGTTACCATCACATTCTT
Organism: Saccopteryx bilineata; assembly: GCF_036850765.1. NCBI lineage: Eukaryota > Metazoa > Chordata > Mammalia > Chiroptera > Emballonuridae > Saccopteryx > Saccopteryx bilineata. The sequence continues at coordinate 40,054,996 of NC_089497.1, forward strand.
GTCCATGTCTCTGAGTCCCATTTTTATGTCCCATCTATGCATTGGTTCATATAGTTCTTAGTTTTTTTCTGATTTACTTATTTCACTCTGTATAATGTTATCAAGGTCCATCCATGTTATTGTAAATGATCCGATGTCATCATTTCTTATGGCTGAGTAGTATTCCATAGTATATATGTACCAAAGCTTTTTAATCCACTCGTCCTCTGACGGACACTTGGGCTGTTTCCAGATCTTCACTATTGTGAACAATGCTGCTATAAACATGGGGGTGCATTTCTCCTGGAACCATTCTATGGTGTCCTTGGGGTATATTCCTAAAAGTGGGATGGCTGGGTCAAAAGACAGTTCGATTTTAAATTTTTTGAGGAATCTCCATACTGTTTTCTACAGAGGCTGCACCAGTCTGCATTCCCACCAGCAATGCAGGAGGGTTCCCTTTTCTCCACATCCTTGCCAGCACTTACTCTGTGTTGTTTTGTTGATGAGCGCCATTCTAACCTGTATGAGGTGATAACTCATTGCGGTTTTAATTTGCATTTCTCTAATGATTAATGATGTTGAGCATTTTTTCATATGCCTATTGGCCATCTGTATATCCTCTTTGGAGAAGTGTCAATTCATTTCTTTTGCCCATTTTTGGATTGGATTGTTTGTCTTTCTGGTGTTGAGATTTACAAGTTCTTTATAAATTTTGGTTATTAACCCCTTATCCGACATACTGTCAAATATGTTCGCCCATTGTGTAGTTTGTCTTTTTATTCTGTTCTTATTGTCTTTGGCCGTGCAAAAGCTTTTTAGTTTGATATAGTCCCATTTGTTTATCCTGTCTTTTATTTCCCTTGCCTCTGGAGATAAATCAGCAAATATATCGCTGCTAGAGATGTCAGAGAGCTTACTGCCTATGTTTTCTTCTAAGATGCTTATGGTTTCACGCCTTACATTTAAGTCTTTTATCCATTTTGAGTTTATTTTTGTGAATGGTATAAGTTGGTGGTCTAGTTTCATTTTTTTGCGGGTTGCTGTCCAATTTTCCCAACACCATTTGTTGAAGAGGCTGTCTTTACTCCATTGTATTTCCTTACCTCCTTTGTCCATATCAGCTGTCCATAGAGCTGTGGGTTTATTTGTGGGTTCTCTGTTCTGTTCCATTGATCTATGTGCCTGTTCTTATGCCAGTACCAGGCTGTTTTGAGTACAATGGCCTTGTAGTATAGCTTGATATCAGGAAGTATGATACTTCCCCCTTTATTCTTCTTTTTTAAGATTGCTGAGGCTATTCGTGTTCTTTTTTGGTTCCATATAAATTTTTGGAATATGTGATCTATATCTTTAAAGTATTTCACTGGTATTTTAACTGGTATTGCATTGAATTTATAAATTACTTTGGGTAATGTAGTCATTTTAATGATGTTTATTCTTCCTAACCATGAGCATGGTATATGCTTCCACTTGTTTGTATCTTCCTTGATTTCTTTTATCAATGTTTTATAATTTTCTGAGTACAAGTCTTTAGTCTCCTTAGTTAAATGTACTCCTAGGTACTTTATTTTTTTGGTTGTAATAGTGAAGGGGATTGTTTCCTTAATTTCTCTTTCTGATTGTTCATTGTTGGTGTATAAAAATGCCTCTGATTTCTGAGTATTAATTTTATATCCTGCCACCTTGCTGAATTCATTTATCAGGTCCAGTAGTTTTTTGACTGAGACTTTAGGATTTTCTATATATTGTACAATATCATATCATCTGCAAATAATGATAGCTTTACTTCTTCTTTTCCAACTTGAATGCCTTTTATTTCTTCTTCTTGTCTGATTGCTGTGGCTAGGACTTCCAGGACACAGTACAGTAAATGTTTCATTTACAGAATATTTGCACATACATGTTTTGTAGATCCTGATATTTGAAAGATCCTGGGACCTATAATGCCCAAGATGCCTGTTCTTTTCTATAGGTTAAGAATTTAGATGTGGTAAAAGATATCAAAGTATCAAAAAGGGTAGTATTAAAGATACATTTGTGATAACTTCTATTACTTCTTGGTTCATTCCTGAAAGTGGGAGAGTTAAGAAAGTGAACTGATGCCATTTATTCACACTCCATTTCAAACACTTCAATATGATCTGTAATAGGAATCTCAAGTCTTGTCTTTGCTTTTAAATAACCCATATAAGTGATAGTACATGGGTCATTATGCTTTCTTTTTTTGTCACAGGCTTGTTTTTAAGTATGTGTATTTCCAGATGATTTGAATCCCTTGGGCATTCTAAATCTTGACTGAATGGCTATTCCTGTGATTTTCAACTTTTTCCAGCTCATGGCACACAGAAAATAATTACTAAAATTCTGCAGCACACCAAAAATAAATATTTTTTGCCAATCTGACAATAAAGGTTATAGGGGGGATAAACAGTGATAAAAGGAGGCTTGAGTTGGGGTGGTGAATACGCAACATACAGATGACGTGTTGTGGAATTGTGAACCTGAAACCTATAAAATTTTGTTAACTGATGTCACCCCAATACATACAATAAAAGGAAAAAAGCAAAAATAAACAAAAGTATTACTTAGATATAACTCTAAACTTTAAAGGTTTATTGTTTATACTTTCTTTTTTGAGTATTTATATTGACTTTTTAGTTAGAGAATTTATTTTGTCAGGATACATTTGTGAGTTGTAAACTTTCAAGGGCTGTGTTTTATGTTGTAATATAGTTGTCTATGAGCAGTATCATACTTGACTTTAGTAATCATGAATAGTTTTACTTTCCTTTTAATTATTTAGATTTGGTCCAGCACTTTTAAGAAGGAAATTGGTGTTACAAGGGAAAAGTTTGATGTCATTTTTAACTTAAAATTTTTTTTTTTTATAATTATTATTTTTTGAGAGAGGCAGGGGGAGAGAGACAGGAACATCGAGCTGGTCCTGTTTGTGCCCTGACTGGGGAATCGAACCTGCAACCTCAGTGCTCTGGAATACATTCCAACCAACTGAGCTATCCAGCCAGGATTTAAATTTTATTGATTTTTAGAGATACAGAGAGAGAAAGGGAGAAAGAGGGGAGGGAGGAGGGAAGCATCCATTTCTTGTTCTACTCAGTCATGCATTCCTTTGGTTGCTCCCCATGTGTGCCCTGTCTGACCAGAGATCAAACCTGCGACCTTGTTGTTTTGGAACAACACTTTTTTTTTTTTTTTCTGAAGCTGGAAACGGGGAGAGACAGTCAGACAGACTCCCGCATGCGCCCGAGACCGGGATCCACCCGGCACGCCCACCAGGGAGCAACGCTCTGCCCACCAGGGGGCGATGCTCTGTCCCTCCGGGGCGTCGCTCTATCGCGACCAGAGCCACTCCAGCGCCTGGAGTAGAGGCCAAGGAGCCATCCCCAGCGCCCGGGCCATCCTTGCTCCAATGAAGCCTCGGCTGCGGGAGGGGAAGAGAGAGACAGAGAGGAAGGAGAGGGGGAGGGGTGGAGCAGATGGGCGCTTCTCCTGTGTGCCCTGGCCGGGAATCGAACCCGGGACCCCTGAATGCCAGGCTGACGCTCTACCACTGAGCCAACCGGCCAGGGCGGAACAAGACTTTTAAACAACTGAGCTAACCAGCAAGGGCTTTACTTTTGCTTGTGAAATTTTTTCATTTGTTAAATGGAAAAAGTTGGTTTCACATTTCTGTTTTTTTACATTAATTGTTTTCTGGTAATTGATGTATGTTAAATAAAATTTTTTATAGTTTTTGATAGGGGGAACCTTCAAAGGAAGATAGTGGGGTATTATATATATTTGGTTTGACAGGTCCTACATGTACTAGTTATCTACTACTGAGTTACAAATTACTTTAAAATTTAGTAGCTTTAGAAAACTATAAATTTATTATCTCTTAGTTTCTTTGGGTCAGGAAACCAGGCATGGTTCCCTGGATTCTTTGCTTTAGAGTCTCATGAGAACGCAGTCAGGGTCTTAGCTAGGGCTGGGATCTCATGTGAAGACTTGACTGGGGAAAGATCTGCTTCCAAGCTTACTCTTGGCCCAATCTTTTTCCACTGCAACAGATACTGTCAGGTTTTGCATTATTTGAGAGTCGCTCTTTGGGTCTTACATCCAATGTCAGGAACATGTAGCACTTTTTATTCCTCCTGTATTTCAGTTATAAGTGTGTGTGTGGGAGTGTGTGTACCTATAGAAGGGGAAGAAAGGAGGGAGAGAGAACAGAACAATAAAAGGGAAGGAAAATTGATCATATTTTAGCATAATATTTTTCTATTTTAAGAACTATCCTTTTTTTTTCCCCCCATAGGTGCCTTAGCTGGAACAATTATTGTGGAGCCACATGTCACAGCAGTATGGGGAAAGAATGTTTCATTGAAGTGTTTAATTGAAGTAAATGAAACTATAACACAAATTTCATGGGAAAAGATACATGGCAAAAGTTCACAGACTGTTGCAGTTCATCATCCTCAATATGGATTTTCTGTTCAAGGAGAATATCAGGGAAGAGTCTTGTTTAAAAACTATTCACTTAATGATGCAACAATTACTCTACATAACATAGGATTTTCTGATTCTGGAAAATACATATGCAAAGCTGTTACATTCCCACTTGGAAATGCTCAGTCCTCTACAACCGTAACTGTACTAGGTAGGTATATTTGAATTAATGTATTTGGTGGTAGTTGTGAGGACTATAGTAAAAGTATTGTCAATAATTTAAAATGATTGAAACTATATATAAATTTAGATTTAAAATAAAATAATTCAAATACAGTTTTTCAAGTTTTGTTTTAAAATTATATGATTCTAGACTCTTAATTTAAACAAAATTTTGTCTATATCTACCTTCCTATCTAATGAATGCTGTGTAGGTCTTAGCTATTTTACTTTTTCATGAAAGATTGTTTTTATTTATAAAAAGTGATGAGTTATTTTGCCGTATGTTTTTTTTTATTTTCCCTCTGATTTTCAACTTTTAATTAAATTACCACCTTTAAATAGCTTTTTCTTTTTTAAAGTGGCTTTCTTCTTGGTTTGTTTTCCAAATCAAATTTTATTTCTATTATTGAGTTTGCATAGCTATTTGAATCTTGGATTATTACTCCCAATGAAAGATCTTCTACCTTTTCCTATCTGATGACTTAAAGTTTATGGTGGAATTTAGAATGAGCTTAATATATTAGCATTAAGATAGTCACTTACAGTAAAAGATAAGCTAATTTGGAATTGCTGGTGAGTATCAAACAAGTACACAGCTCCTAATATTTAATGGCCTAATTTCAGGGTTCTAGACTGCAAGAAAGCAATTTTATCCAAATTTGTTAAGATTTTTTTTTCATGTTGAGAGATAATATGGAAAAATAGAAGTAAAATGAAATATTAGATGTTTAAGATAGTATTCTAAGAGCTGTTAGGAACGGTAACTTACGTTCATGAAATGGATGCTTTTGAAAAATGTTTTGATTGGAAGGAAAGGCATAAATATCTGAAAAATCAAGTGTAGACCATCAGGATAAAAAAGGTCACAAACATTCAATGTACATGAAAAAGTTTGTATATGGAAAAGAGACCTTTGGGAATAATTATTTTGCTTTAGATTTTAGGAATTTGTCTTAAATTAATATAATACTTAATGGTTTAAAACTCAAGACTGTTTACAGTATAAGGCAAAGTATGATTTTACCTATGCCTACTTTTTTAACTTTACCTATTTCATTCCCTTGCTCCTCCTCCCCCAGAACCCAAGTTTTATAATCATCATAAACTATATGTAGTTCTGTTAACACCGGACTTTGTTTTTACATATGTTTTTGCTTCTGCTTAGATTGCCTTCTTTTTTCTTGGGTCTGTCTCTTCCTATATTCTTCTACTTACCTACTACAGTGTGTCCGTAAAGTCATGGTGCACTTTTGACCGGTCACAGGAAAGCAACAAAAGACGATAGAAATGTGAAATCTGCACCAAATAAAAGGAAAACTCTCCCAGTTTAATACCTTATTCAGTGCAGTTCGATGTGGGCTCACACATAGATTTTTTAGGGCTCCTTAGGTAGTTATCCTGTATAGCCTCTACAGACTCGTCACTGACTGATGGCCTACCAGAACGGGGTTTCTCCACCAAACTGCCGGTTTCCTTCAACTGCTTATCCCACCGAGTAATGTTATTCCTATGTGGTGGTGCTTCGTTATAAACACTACGATATTCACGTTGCATTTTGGTCATGGATTCGAATTTAGCGAGCCACAGAACACACTGAACTTTCCTCTGTACCGTCCACATCTCGACTGGCATGGCTGTGGGCTGCTTCGCTGTATACACGGTGTTACGTTATCATGTGCGCATGCGCACATGCTGCCACATCATCCTACAGAAACTGGGACAGTTTTCCTTTTATTTGGTGCAGATTTCACATTTCTATCATCTTTTGTTGCTTTCCTGTGACTGGTCAAAAGTGCACCATGACTTTATGGACACACTTTATTCATTAAACCACATCCTTTTGGAAACTATTATTGAAAGATCTACCTCCTCTCCAGATTGATTATTTTTGCTCTTTTGCCATTGTTTCTTGAGCATATCTTTGTTTATTATGTGTTTTCTGTTTTTTTTTTTACTTTAAACATGTGGCGGACTGTAATTCTACACTTTAAAATTTAACGTATTCCTAAAATCTGTAAGAGTTCCTGGTTTATAGCAGTCTTATATTAATGTTATTAAAGTAGGGTTTAGGAATGGGCTACTGAACTTTGTAGTGTAGAAATGTATTGTAGAAAAAAATTGCCAGTTCTTGAGTAGTGGGTAGGTTTGAGGTTGGCAAAGGAACGAAGTATAGGGAGTAAGTGAGCCTACAGAAGCAGTCAGAAAACTGTATATATTAGGGCAGGATTTCTTCAAAGTCAGTACTGTTGAAATTTGGGGCTGGAATTTGTTGTGGTGAATTATCCTGTTCATTGCAGACTGTTTAGCAGCATCCATGGCCTCTACCCACTAAGATGCTATTAGCTGTCCCTCAGTTGGGACAACTTAGGATTCTCCAGACATTGCCGAGTGTCCTCTGTGTAGGAGGGGAGAGATCACTCACTGTTGAAAACTCATTAGTGCAACCACTAAATAATTTATTCATTGTTCAAATGATTTATATAAAGTACAAGAATTAAAGGCTAGAAAGGTAGACTAGAACTACATTAAACTAACATAAATATTAGGGTAGGGAATTTGAACTTTATATGAGAAATGTGAACTTAGTGTGTAATGTGCTTCTCACCTCCCTTCTACTCTCCTGCTCTTGCTGTTTTAAAGTGTGGCTGATGAAGCAGCAGCATTGATATCACTTGGGAGCCTGTTAGAAATCCAGTACTTCAGATCCCTCACAGACTTATTGAGTGATAAATCTACGTTTTTTCAGGATCCCTAAGTGATCCAGGATCCTTCTAAGTGTGTGCCCAGTGAAGTTTGAGAAACCCTGCCTTGACTACCTTGGAGGGATGACTAACTCAGAGCGGACTTAGGTAGTAATGTGAAAAAGTTGTGATTCAGGATGATCAGTCTGGTGTTTTTGATTAATTGAAATGAACAGGTCCTGAAATTCTAATGCCTCAGCCATGAAGCCTTGAAATTAATTACTAATTTCTGCCACTTGAGTGAAGAAGGGAGCAGTTATAAAGGAGTAACTAGCAGGATTTTGTCTTTGACTGAATGTAAGAAACAAGGGAGGTTTGAACAGCAACAAGTCTTGAACCTTGGTGATTGAGTTAATTATGTTATTATTCATTTAAATGGGCATGTCTTTGAACAACAGGTGTTAGGGAGTGGTAGCATGAGATGATAGTTTAACATTTAGTTTATTGAGGCTGAGGATACATAGGCAAAAAATACCAAGCAGATGGTTAGAAACTGGGGTCAAGCCTTATATCAAAATTGGAGAAAATTTGGGATCATCTAGGTAGTATTTATTAGATATAAGTTTTTAAGGGAGATACAAAAAGTAATTGAAGGCCTTAGATAGAAAGTGTCTGATATTAAGGTTACTTTTCCCTTCTGAGGAGTTTTCTTATACCAGAAAAAAATAGGTGGCATGTGCATTCCAATAAACAAGTACTAGTGATGTTCTCTTTTACAGTGTTGGTTCTATACTTGTAACATATTTTAGAATATATTTTTTGCTGCAAAAATGAAACATTATATATTAAAAGTATGTTTTTTTTCTTGCAGAGTAATAATAAATACCTTTAACTTCATAATAGAAATTATGATCCACTTTACAGGAATTTTTTGTATATGCTAATTTGGGGAAGTACTCATCTATCCCATAAAGAAAAGTACATCTACCAGAAGAGCCATCTTTGTAGTGATTATATAAAATCTTGGCTTTTTATTTGTTCTGGTTCATGGTCTTCTTTTGTTCTAAAAATTTAGTTGATATTGGCATTACCTAAAAGTGTGTGTGTAGATTTTATATGCAGTTATTCCTAAATTTACATATAAGGCTGAATATGGCTTGGAAGAATGTAAATATATTCTTAATTGAAATGTAACTTTTCTTTTTTGTCTTACATTTTAACAGTTGAACCTACTGTGAGTCTGATAAAAGGGCCAGATGCTTTAATTGATGGCGGAAATGAGACAGTAGCAGCCATTTGTATTGCAGCCACTGGAAAACCAGTTGCACATATTAACTGGGAAGGTGATCTTGGTGAAATGGAAATCACTACAACTTCTTTTCCAAATGAAACGGCCACAATTGTCAGCCAATACAAGCTGTTTCCAACCAGATTTGCTAGAGGAAGGCGTATTACTTGTGTGGTAAAACATCCAGCGTTGGAAAAGGACATCCGGTATTCTTTTGTCTTAGATATACAGTGTAAGTAAATGGGCACATTTGCTTTCTAGACATATGGTGCGTTTTGTTTTCATTTTCTTACTTTAAAATTATTCTGTATCAAACTAGTATTTTATAGCTTTTCATTATTGACATGTTTTTCCTTAAAAGTATTTTTGTGGAAATTAAATTTAACTTGAATATTTTTTTATCAGTTTATAAAGATGGACAGTGATTTTAAAGTTGTTCTCTAACATATATAGAATTACTTATCTTTATCCTTTTTCAGTTTTAAAAATAAGCTGCACTTAAGTGAATTGTGGAAATTTATACATCAAAATGTGTAATACTTAGAATCTACTTTTTCAATCCAATTATTTTAGCTATTAATCAGTTTTATTGATGTCACCCATGATGTTTTCATTTTTCAGCAAGAATCTTACTTCCTAGCTGCATTAAAATTATTTTGAAAATCTATATTCTTTCAATATTATAATTCAATTTTATTGATCATGTTGTAAGATTTTCATATAGGCAAAATATATTTTAAACACATCATTGGGATAATAATCATTATAGCTATGATTCAAAGCTGGCCCATCCTGTCCTTTTTTTTGTAATGGAATGTTCTGATGTGTGCATGTTTGTGTGTATATGTGTGTGAGTGTATGTATACTTTTCACTTTACATTCTTTGTGCAGCCTTTTAAACTTTGAACAAGAGCAAAACTGATGGTGCAGATAGCTTATAGCAAAAAACTGAAAATTGAGCAGATTAGAGATAAAATTAGGAAATGTATGTAAGTCCTGCTGTCATTTCAATCCACACACATCGCAAATGAAGATAGGTTTGTGAAGATGTCCTTTTGTTTACTTTTTAATTTATTTGTATGATGCATGGATTTTAAATTGCTCATATTCATTACACTTGGTGTAATGCTTTTTAAGCTGATTCTAAGGGGTGTGTTTTTTTCAACATTTATAGGATTAAACTTGTGAATGTTATTACAATTCTTAAATACAAATACCTTGTTTTCTCCCTACTTCTCTGGAGAATTCAATTAAATTTTTTTCTTTTTCCTTTTCCTACCTTGCTTTCACAGACTCTTAACTTTTTCCTTTTTCTTGTAAAATTCAGATCCCAATTGTAAGTACTATTAATATTCTTCTCATATATATTTTTTTCTTTCCCTGTGTCTAATCATGACTGAAATTTTCTTCAATTTGTATTATGTATATTATTATTATTTTTTATTTGCTTGGATGCAATCCTAAACATAAAAATATTTTTTCTATTATAAGACTTTAAAATTATTATTTAGATTTATTGACATGCTCCTAAAATGTTGTTAGAGTGCTCATGACTTTTTTCTCTTTTTAATTGGGACCTATAAAGCCTATGAACAATGTTTAAGAAGATAAAATCTTATATCCAAAATTGCATCTTTTAAAATTAGAGGTATTCTTTGGGGATACTTTAATATCTTCCCTTTCCTTCTTTTAAAATAAGTTAAATTCACAGTTATTTATACTTCCCTGTCAGCAACATTTCTTAGTCAAATTTTAAGTTTCACAATATTTATTAATTATTAGTATTTATAAAAGGCAGGCATTTCTTTTTGAAAATTCTAAGGTAATTGTACCTAGTGACAGTTTAATTTGTACTACTTTTTTGTAAACCTTGCTTTATAGTGGGTCAGGCTTTCCTGGCACAGTTAAAGACTGACTGATATCTCTGACTGCCCATATGACTATGTTCTTCTATTTGTCTAGTTACTATGTAGCCACAGACAGTGCAGGGTCCCTATACCTTGTATAAGTATTTTCTTGGGGAAGTCTTTCATGACCTCCTCAGTTTTATTCCCAATCTAAATTAAGCCCTCCTCTTGTCTTCTTTCTTAGCATCCTTTTCTTTTCCATAACAGGTTTTAAATATGTATTTTTTAAATGTCATCTTTTCTATTACCATGAAAATATAATTTTACACATAAAGAGTCTATTTGTACACCGAATACCTAAAACAATGCCTGTCACTTATTAGGAGCTAAACAATATGGTGATTGAATGAGTGGTTAGTATTGGACCTTATAATATGAAGGCATAAATTTATATTGCTGGTAGACATGGATAATTGTTCATTTAACTAATTATATTACATATGTGCTAAAAGACCTTTGGGCACACTGAATGGATGTAAATTCATGTATTAGATTAATTAACTGTAGTATAGGGAATCTAATTCCTGTAACTGACTTGCTATCTCTTTGGGAATACTGCCTTTCAGATTCAACATTTTGTTAAAAACAGTTTTATATGGTGACTTTGTTCTTAAATGCCATGTTTCATTATCGAATTAAGTACTTAATGTATTTTCTTTGTTCATATAGATCTATATATTTCATAGTAGGATTTTAAGATTTTGCTGTTGGTGATTATAGGTTTGTGAATATTCTAATGTTTAGTGTTTATAATAAATAGAACTGTATGTGCTTGTAGTTGCTTAATGTTCAGGTATTCATTGTTTATTTATGCACTTATTTAGATAACCACTGTCACCCCAATAAATTCAAAAGAAAGGAAAAAAAGTGAAAAATATTCTTAAATTTGGTCAACTAATATTTATTGAATATTATATTCCACATTGGTATTGTATATTGAGAAAATGAAAAATTAGATGTTTAAAAGTTTAGTTTATTATGTTTATGCATTATTCTTGTATATTGTGTTTGTTACTAACAAAAGATAATCTGTTCTGTCATGCATTTATTTTATAGATGCTCCTGAGGTTTCAGTAACAGGCTATGATGGAAATTGGTTTGTAGGAAGAAAAGGTGTTAATCTCAAGTGTAATGCTGATGCAAATCCACCACCCTTTAAATCTGTGTGGAGCAGGTAATAATTTTAGCTACTTCTACAGAGAATTTAATTACCAGTTAAAGTAATCAAGACTTGGAAGCAGCTCAAGTAGATCCATCAGTCAGTAGTAGATGAGTGAATAAAAAAAGCTGTAGTAACATTTACACGATGTAATACTACTTGTCCATATTAAAAAAAAAGGAGAGAGAGAGATCTTACTTTTTGCAACAGAAGAACAGAATTGATGGACCTGGAGAGTGTTATGCTAAGTGAAATAAGCTAGTCAGAGAAAGAATACCATATGATTTCACTTATATGTGGAGTCTAATGAACAAAATGAATTAATAAGAAAAATATAGGCAGAGTCAGAGAGAGCAGGCTGACAGCTATTAGGTGGGGGAGGTTGGTGGGAGTGGAGGGATTAAGCCAAAAAAATAAAAGAAAACTCATGGACAACAGTGTGATGATTGCTGGAGGGAGGGTGGTAGGAGGAGGAGGAGGTATGGGGTGATAAATGGGACAGAGACTTTGGGTGGTGAACACACCATACAGTGTGCGAATGATGTAGAATTGTGCACTTGAAACCTGTGTAATTTTGTTAGCTAATGTCACCCTAATAAATTCAATAGGAGGGAAAAGAGTGACAAGTATTCTTAAATTCATAAAGTTGTTTTTTATCAATGTAATATGCGATTAAAGTAATAGCTGAAAATTAAAGTGATTGAAGTGTTTCTAAGTTTTCTCCTATCTGACCTCTCACCACCTTCTTATCCCCACAGTTCTGTTCTTCAGAGACTACTTTAGCGATTTTAGGTATTCCTTCTGGTAGTTATCATTATAGAGCTTAAAATGCTCTTTCTTGACTTAATTATTTTTAATGCTATCTATTCTTATTATGATAGATGAAAAACTTATTTTATATCTCCCCCTTCACATACTAATATATCCATATACATATCCCTACCTTTCATAGTCCCAATGAGATTAAGCTACTTTTAAATTCTGTAATTGTTGTTGTCCTTTTTATAAAGGTAAATATTTATTTACTGAGAGCTAAATATATAGTATACAGGAATTCTGTTTTCTTTTGTCTAAGGATATTTTCCCTGAAGCTAATAAGTGCTTGTTTTAACTGGTGTAGTTTACTATCCAAATATCCTTAATTCTCTTTAATTATGAAATTTAAACTTCTACAGTAAGGTTTTCATTAATATTTCTCAATATTTAGGGCCCTCTTCAATCTAGAGACTTGTATTTATCAAACTGTGGATACTTTTGATACTTTTTGGTTCATTTCCCCTCCTTTTTTACTTGCCTCTTACTGGAACTCCTGTGTATTGTATACTAAATAGCTTGCTTTTCTTGTTTTTCAAATAATTTTTATTCTTTCTAGGAGATTTGCTTGATATTTCCCCCATTGATTAAAAATACTGGGGTACACTCTTATTTTCTAAGAGCATTTTCTTATACTCTGTTCATTTTCATAGCATTCTTTTCTTAGTTTATGGCTATAGCATGTTCTTGTTTTTTCCAATGGATACTAAAGTTCTTTACTCTCAGGGACTTTTTTCCTCCTACATATTGTTTTCTTTTTCCTCCAGTTTTTTTTGTTTTTGTTTTTGTTTTTGTTTTCTGTCTTACATTCTGTAGATATTTCTTAATTTTCTCAGTTGTCCAGTCATTTCATAGTGATACATTAAGTTAAAATGCTGAGTGGAAACTCTCTCCACAGTGAGGATTACTCAGTAGACCTGAGTACACTTATGTGAATTGATATTTTGAAAGAATGGGTATTATTAATGCACTTTAACTATTAGTTCAACTTTATTAAAATAAAATTCATAATTTAGTACATGCTTTATTTCATAATGAATTTTACCCAGAGAATGCTGGTTCTTCTACTAACATCTCAAAAGTTAATGTCTTATTTAAAGAGCTATTAATGAATAGAGGCTGAGGTTATTTAAAATACTTTCATGCTTTTTCAAATCTAGGTTGGATGGACAGTGGCCTGATGGCTTATTGGCTTCAGATAATACTCTTCATTTTGTCCACCCACTGACTTTCAATTATTCTGGTGTATATGTCTGTAAAGTGAGCAATTCCCTTGGTCAAAGAAGTGATCAAAAGATCATCTACATTTCAGGTAAGTTACTATTTGCAAAATGGGTTACTTGAAATATTTCTTAATGACAGTCATAAGAATAACACTGTGATTGTGGTGGTAATTTATATTTGTGAAGTTAGAGTCTTCTGTCTTGAAGTTTTCCAAAAAATCTAAAAAATATAGTTAGTAATCCTATTTGAAATACATGTATAAAGTGACATTCCTTTACGTAAAGAAATATCAATATGTCTATGTAACAATTTTATGTACATTAAGACCTATAAATACAGTTAATTTTACAGTTAAATAGTATTGAACTTATTACTTTTATAGGTAGTATGTGCCTTTCTAGGTTCTTTTGTCTCTATACCAAGAATGAACACTAGTTTTTGTTGTTGTTTATATTTGGTGGCTGCTATGCATGTAAGTGTCTGATAAACAGAATAAGATATCAATTTTGATGACATGGCTTGTTAAATAACTATCACTTAATATGTTATTATACCATATTGGATTAAATGAGAGGTGAAGTAGGAATGTACTGAAAATGTTCTAGTGAAATAAAATTTAGGCTTTTATTGTTAATCCTCAAACACTAAGAAAGATTCTTTCATCTTTCATTTATTTCACTGTTAAAGTTTTTGTTAATTTGACAGTATAAATTTGAACATTCATAAAATTAAATTGGAACTAAAAATACATTGTTTCCTGGGTGTGGTTGTGAATAATAAATTATCAACATTTCTTATGTATAAAATATTTTGAGCATATCCTTTCTGACTATGATAAGTGCAGGTTTGTATGGTAATTCTGTAATAGGTAGTAGATTTTCATTTGTTCAAATCTAAAACTAAATCAATTAGAGGTTTTAGAGAAATTTTAAGCTTGCTTTTATGTTATATTCTCAGTCCTTGTATGATCACTCAATCTAAGAAAAGTCCCCTGTATTATTTATCACAATTTATTTACTTATCTGTCCTCACATTTAAACAATTTGTGTTCATTTTATCAATCTATACTCAGCACTTAGTTAATGCCTGGTATATGATAAGGCCTCAGATATTTTTTGCATGAATTTCACAAGAGGCTTAGAGCTAAGTACATCCCTAGTTATCCATTTCTTTCAGTATCAGTGTTTTGGTGGAAATCTAAATGAGATTAAATATGGTAAACTAGTCTCCCTTTCTTAGCTTAGAGGTATTTTATTTAAAAAAAAATCTTTAAGCCACAGGAAATGCATAGTTAAAATGTACTTATCCAAGATCTGCTTACTTTTTCTTCCTGTTAACAAAATTTGTTGTGAAATACTTGTAAATCTTAGCTCAATGTGTTATAATTACGTAATCAAGTTGGACATTCTTATATATACTGATATATATACTGATTACATTGGTGGTGTCTTAAATTCACGTCTTTTGGCATTCTGGGTCCACTTCCTAGTACTCCTGATTTGTGTGTCCAACTGCCTATTAATGATTATTAACTCTATGTAGAAGTATAAGGAGGAATTTATAACTTATCATTCAAAACTGAGCTCCTGATCTTTCTCCTGCCCCTAGCCACCAGATTTTTTCCTCCAATAGTCTTCTTCCTCTCGGTTGTTGGTAGCTCTATCCTTACATTTTCTGAAGGTATAATTCTTGATACTTATCTTTGATTTTGATTTTTTTTCTCATATCCCACACAATCCATCAATACATCAATGTCAGCTCTCTTAGTGTGTTATATACAGAACCTTACCTGCTTCTCATACATATTCTGGTACAACATCATCAGAATGATCTTTTTAAAGGGCATGTCAGATCATGCTACTTCTCTTATTTAAACCTTCCATGAACTTTTCATTTTACCAACAATGAAAATGAAATCTCTACAATGATGTATATATAAGGCTCTGTACATGTTCTGGTCCTAGATTATCTCTTTGACCTCATTTCTTATTACTGTATTTCCCCATGTATGAGATGCTTCCATGTATAAGATGCACCTTAATTTGGGGGCCTGAAATTTGAAAAAAAATTGTATTACATAAAGTTATTGAACTCAGGTTTTATTCATCATAAAATTCATACAACTCATCACTGTCAAAACTCCTGTTTTATTAGCTTGCCCTTATCTGTGTCTGATGACAAATCACTATTTTCAGCAGTGAGCGCAAAAACAAACAAAAAAGCGGGTAATGCAAGTAAAAAAATCTACCACCACTGTATAAGACGCACCGAGGTTTTAGACCCCAAATTTTTCGGAAAAGTGTGCGTCTTATACATGGGGAAACCCAGTGGTAGATACATTGCTCACTTGTCTTCAGTCACACTGGCATCCTTGATGTTCTTTGGAAGCAGCAGGCACATTTCTACTTCCAGATATTTGCAGTTGCTGTCTGTATTGCCTTGAATGCTCTTCAGATATCCTCTATAGCTCTTTTTCTCACTTTCTTTAGGTCTTTACTCAAGTATCACCTTTATGCTTGTATTTAAAATTGAAACTTCTCTTTTCTCACCTCTTTACTAGTTTCTGTCTTCTTTCTTGGCCTTAATTTTCTTCACTATATTTATTGACATGTGGCATAATACGCATTTTATTTTATTTATATACTTGTCTCCAACTAGAACATAAGTCTTAAGAGGGCAAGATTTTTGTCTGCTTTATTCACTACTATACAGTATTCTCATTATCTGCAGTAAGTTTTAGCACATAGTGTTTGTGTTCAGTTAAAAAGATAGCATTATATGAGATGGAATTCTTAAAGTAATCATTAAGAATTAGATTTGACTTTTCTATCCAGAGTGTTTAATACAATGCACTATGTTGAATTTATTTAAATCCTTTAAGAGCTTCTTGGAGTATATCTAAGAATGTATCCTAGATAAAATATTGCCTTTCCAAAGTGACTATTAAAGCCTCACTGGCTTCTATCAGGATGAAAGGTTATAATTCACAAAGAGTAAATGATGAAACAGTTCATCTTTTTCATTGTAAGTTATATGTACCCTATTTTCTCTAGGAAAAAAATTTTACCTCAGTATTAAAATTGATATTTATAATTTTTAGAAGTGATTAGAAATATTTGTAAAAAGGATTGTGTCTTATGACTAGAGTCTAAAAGTTTACTCAGAACAGAGTAGTGTAAGCAACTCAGAGAAATTGTTCGTAATTTTATTATATACATATTTCCCATATTGGTAAGCATAAGATTTTGGACAAGAGGTCATGGCTTCAAGACTGTATATGTGATTTCAGTTCTTACTCATGGGAGTACAATGGCTCTTAGTCCAGTTCCAAATGACTGCTAGAAATTGTGTTTGTCTAGTTGCTTTTGGTATATATTTTTTCCTTGATATCTTCTTTTGGAGAATTGGGAAGTAAATTTTTATATGTCATATAAGTTCTCCCATGCCTAAAACTCAAAGTATAGTTCTATACAAATACTGAATTTCAAATCATACTAAATTTAGGTTCCAGACATATTATCAAACTATAGAAATGATCCCTGAAAGTATAGTCTTCAGACATATTATCAAACTTAAGAATCCACACATTTTTATCAATCCTTAATCTTTAATATGTAGATTTTGTTTACTTATGTAATACATATAAAGTCTAAAAGAAAAAATCAATTAATTTAATTTGTAACATAATTATTATGCTAAAGTATACTTTATAGCTACAGAAGCCTTCCTGGACTATTTGTTTTCCTATTCAGAACTCATTAATTTGAAAAAGAGATGTAACAAGTTCTTTATTTAGGTGTGAAGAGCTCAGTCTACTAGTTCATTGCATTTGTTATAAACTCATTTATCACACGTACAGCAAAGAATATATAAAAAATAATGTCTAAATGAAAAAATAAGAAATGCTGTTGGGAAAAATTTTAAATCATGATAAATAAGTACCTATTGGTAATTACAAAAATATTAGTCTTCCTGCCTCCTTACATGAATTGTGACTTTCACTCATTGTCATGAAGGTGGACAAGAATTAGAAAATATGAATAAATGTCTTGTATACATGGTCATATGTCCAATACTTAAAAATACAAAATAATAAAGTGTTAACGCTAGTCCCACTTCAAGCAGTCACATTAACAGTCAGGCTGTGTGCTTTTTTTTTTTTTTTTTTAAACTACTATTTGAGGAGGGATAGTAAGCTAAAATTTCTAGAACCACTGACAAAATTAATTAAGAAGATTTTAGTTTTTTGGGGGGTGCTTTTTTTCAGTTGGATATTTCTGAAAGCTGTATTTTATTAATTCTGAGTTAGACAGATACCCATCTGTGTTCACAAAAAGAACATTGCAAATATAAATAGTAAATGTTTGGTGATTGTTGTTTTTTAGGACATTTGGCAAAAATGTTATATATCTTATACTTGGTGAGAACTCAGGTATATGTCTTATTCTGAGAAAAATAGAATTTTATTAAAACCTATAAAGAAATTTTAAAATTTTATATGCAAAAAATGTGAATTATAAGTAATTAGGTGATTTGTACTTTTTAAAAACATGCTGATGCCATTTTATAAGAATACTTTTTGTTTGGGAATTAATGTCAAGATGACATTTAATACTTAAAACTTGACTTTTCCATGAGTGTTCCCTCCTCAGAAAATGCATAAGTTGTCTTAGAAATGATTAACTTTTAGTTTCTTTAATTGCCTAGTTGTATGAAGTTGGATTATGTGAGGCTTTACTATGCAGGATACTTTCATAAGGGAAAGGATCTTGCAATTTCACTATTTTTTTTTTAAAGATTAAGTTTGTTCAACTAGTGAATGTGTTCTTATAAATTAAAACTTTCTTGATTCACATACATACAACATATTATTCACTTCAAGGTGCTTGACAGGATTGCCTGTTATATTGGTTTATACTCATAGGAAATTAGTTATACTGTACTTACTAAATTTTATACTATACTTGCTAAATTTTTACCACATTCTATACATATGGCATTCCGTGATGAAACCTGTTGCAGTAAGTATTTTTCTTTAGCTTGTAATTTTAGAATAACTTACCCCATATAGATTTAGTATATTTCTAACAATCATTTTTTTTAAAGCTCTATCAGTACCACTCATTTAAAAATTAATTATAGGAGATTACCATTTGGGTCATTTATTTTTATCAATGAAGAAATTCAAGATTTTTTTTATCATTCTTTCTTCCAACTCGAGAGTTTTGTATAACATGACCTACAAATACCCACTTAATGGATAATTAACCAATCTTTAATTTTTACTCTGTGTTTAGTTGCTTTTTAATATTATGGCTATTTTCTCTGTAATATAATGGCAATATACTGTATCATTTGCATCTAATATTTAAGTATTATTAGAATATTCTCTCTAAAATATTAGCTATGCTTTTTGAGACTCCATCCTAAAGCATTGTGACATTAAATTTTACAAATATGGTTAAAGTCCCTTAATTTCCTAAATGTTCAGATATTCTACCCATGGGGTATAGATATGATGATAACATTTTATAGTTTACATGTTTTTACTTTGTCTATTAGTCTCATTTTAATAGCCCATTTGGCTGACACAGTTTAAATATGCTTTTCATTCTTTTAAATTATTAATAATGGTATGAACTGTAGGTATCCTTTTTAAAAATTGAAGTTACCTGATTTATGGAAAATATTTTTGAGAGAATTATTAAACCAACAGCTTATACTATGGCCACTTAACAGGATTCTATAGTTTTTCATTCTTTTATAGATAAGTTCAAATCTTACAAAAATATAAATATATTAAGTAAAATGGATATTAAGAAAACATACTTCAATTTTTTAAAATATTTTTACTTTATTTCCTTGTGCTGCTGGACTAAAAAAATTATTATACATTTGAATTATTTGACTTAATTTTTGATATGATAAATTTTAAGCCAGTTATATATAGGACGCTTAAGTAATGTTCATTTAAAAACAAAAAACCCTTTTTAAGTATAATATCACACTTAAGTTGGAATAAGATTTATGCCATAGATAATTTTTCATTTCTTTTACTTCATTGGTAATTGACTGTCAGTTTTGTTACTTTAAAGAATATATAAATTACATTCTAATCTTAAATTAAGAATGAAAAACTATTGTTACTCTGAATATATATTCATTTAACAGTACTGTCTTTTCAACTTGCTGCTGAATCAGCTGCATTGACATTCTTTGCCTTTCTGTGTCTTGTCTATCTTTACTGTTTCCATTAGATCCTCCTACTACCACCACCCTTCAGCCTACCATTCAGTGGCATCCCTCAACTGCTGACATCGAAGATCTAACAAAAGAAGTAAAAAAATTGCCCTTCCCATTATCAACTTTGGCAACTATTAAGGATGACACAATTGGCACAATCATTGCTAGTGTAGTGGGTGGGGCTCTCTTCGTAATACTTGTAAGTGTTTTGGCTGGAATATTCTGCTATAGGAGAAGACGGACGTTTCGTGGAGACTACTTTGCCAAGAACTACATTCCACCATCGGATATGCAAAAAGAATCTCAGATAGATGTTCTTCAACAAGATGAGCTTGATTCCTACCCAGACAGTGTAAAAAAAGAGAACAAAAATCCAGTGAACAATCTAATACGGAAAGACTATTTAGAAGAGCCTGAAAAAACGCAGTGGAACAATGTAGAAAATCTCACTAGGTTTGAAAGGCCAATGGATTATTATGAAGATCTAAAAATGGGAATGAAGTTCGTCAGTGATGAACATTATGACGAAAATGAAGATGACTTAGTTTCACATGTGGATGGTTCCGTAATTTCCAGGAGGGAGTGGTATGTTTAGCAACCACTAAATGTGACTTAACGATGTACAATGTTTCATTCATACTAGTTGATCATTTTCAGTTTGTTCGTACTTTTTCTTGAGGAAAAATAAGCTTTTTCACCTTGATTTTCAAGCTTTTTGTATTCTGATTTGAAATGAAAATGTAAAATCTGGGTTCAATGTATCTGAGCTGCTTTACAATTTTTTTTTTCAATGCTGTACTACTGTCTCAAGATTTAAATTTTAATGCAGAGTACTTTATTGGTCTGAAGCACACAGGTAAGAAGAAATGTCAACATTAAGTGTATGACTTTTTTGGTATAAAAATTAAAAAAAGGAAACTACCTTGGCATTGTGTATTAAATGTTTACCTACGACTATAATCTCAATTATAATGTTTGTTAAAGATACCTCTCAAAATTTATCACCACTACATGATACTACATCAAAATTGATTATATAACTAATTAAAGAAATGTTTATATATATTTTTAGTATACAAAAAGTATTCAGTCTAATGACACATCTTTCCTTTTCAAACATTATTTTCTAAGTTTCTATACAAATGGAATCTTTACCTCTGCATTTTAATGAGCCTTGCCATAATTACTGTAGAGTGGCTTTACAAAGATATTTTATTGCACTAAAACTGGTAGTAAACTCAGTGAACATGATGTGTGGAAGACCATAATTAGCTGCTCAGTATTTTTGGCCAGAATACATAAAAGAGTAATAAAAACATGCCTTTTAAACATCATAATTATTATAATGGTTTTCATCTCTGGAGGACAGTTCTTATGTAGTCATGTGAACTTGGATTTTGGTACAGTAAGTGGTAGTTTAGTTTTGATGCTTCATGTCCTGAATATAAGAATAATAATGAAAATATAATGCACAGTTAAGTATAGTGACAGAGAGGGCATTTCAGTATATGGGTAAACTCGCATTGGAATGCCAATTTTAGAAATGAGATATTTCAGCCAAGAATCTATACAAAGACTTTTCTAGACCATGTTGTTTTAGTCATTTAATATTGATGTTTTTCAAACGGGTATATATACAGAAAAAAAATTTAGATGGACTTGGAAATTTGAGATTTAACAAGAAAAATCTTAATTATAAGCCAATCACTAACATTTGCTGATGGATATTAGTAAACCACCCTCTTTTTCCTTTCAAATGTTATGTATATGTTTCAAGATTTCTGTTTTTCCAATTAAAACTGGAAACATCATGAGGTTTTTTGTTTTGTTTTTGTTACATAATTCATTAAGTATATTCTTTCCAGAAATGTATCTTTTGAAAAAAAAATTATATAAATCTTCAAATGTGGATATTCTTTGTGAGATAATTAAATTGCTTCTACTGTGGAGTCCTATATAATTGTAATAATGACAACTGTTTTGAAACCCAAAGAATATGTTTTTCTTTTCTGTTGGTAATTCATTTGAAAAAAGGACTGTATAGAATTGCCTTAGGTGTTTTGCCAGGGAATAACTGAAGTGGAAGTTCGTAGGAGAATCATAAATTAAATAAATTATTTTGTTAATAAAAAAACAAAGTAGGTACTTTTTTTTTTACCATCCCAACTACCCCCTTCCAATCCTTGTCAAATCTAAAAACATGGTAGACTTTTGTAAGTAATTAAGGCTTTAGTATTCTAAATTCTAGTTTCCTTTATTTTACCTAGCAGCTGAAAATTAGAAACCGATTTTCTTTTCCCAAACACTTAGTATAAAACTGTAATATAAATTAAGGATACAGTTTAGTTCATTGATACCTTCTTAAAAATATCTGGTTTTAAATATAATTAACCATTGATCTACAAATATTAAGTCTCTGGTCTAAGTCATTGGAACAAAAACTTTCTTAATAATACTCCATGATTGAAGTGCCTATTTTTTTTTTTCAGCAATGATATGGCCTCAAAAAAAGATGGGTTTAAGTTTTCTTACAGTGGGATGATGTAAATTTGTGGCTTTTTAAATAAAATTTTATCTTTAGAACAATAATTTGCAATGCTATATGAGTATCAGCAGTCACATTTGCAATACTGTATTAATCTCAACTAAAATCTTAAGGAAATTAGAAGTATATTTCAAGAACTGTATTTCAAAAATAAAAATAATCTACATAGCGATTATGATCTTTTCTATTATGGCCATTGTGCAGGGTAGGGTTTTTGTTTGTTTGTTTGGTTTTTTTGGCTGGAGAGGATGCATGGAAAACTACAAGCGAGTATTTGATATATTTTTGTATCCTTAATCTAAACTATTTGCAAACTAAAAGATTTCAAAATTTTAAGTGCTGAAAATTTTTTGAAGCATTGCACTACTGTTTAGTAGAGCTTTATATATGTTTACTGTGCATAGAGACTTGTTTGTAAACATGAATAGTTGTACAAAATAAACATTTTTGTTAAATATTGAATATCAGTGATGTGCACAGCTAATTAAAAGATATATATCTATCTATCTATATATATATATATATATATCTCAGAAAAGATGTAAGAATAGTGTTTTGGCCATGTTTTTACAATGTTTTTTTCTTTGATATTTTCTGAACTGATTTTTGATTTTTGTATTTAGTTTTTTTTTTCACACTGCTTAAAATATTTCTGATACAACAGAGATGAATGCAACTCTTAATTTTTTTTCTGCCATTTTTAAAATTACATTGAAACTTTAATAGATTAGGGGTTAGCTTTAAACGTAATCTTTGAGAAGTACTTTGAAGTTGAAATATTTAGTATTATACCATATGCCTAAAAGATTTCTATTTGATAAGTCTAATATTAATATTATGACTTTTCAGTAGTAAGTTCTATTTATTCTAAATAGCTTCTGATAGCTATATATTAGAGTTTTATAATGATAACGCTGGCTAAATGTTTAACATAAGGAGATGTAGAAAGTACTATATGCAAGTGCAGAAATTGAAAAAAATATAGCAATCTTATATGTGAAAACATCTGATTTGATTTTGCTTTTGCTTTTGGTAGACACTGCTAAAACAAAGCATATGAACAAGTAAGAAACTGTTATAGTAATCATTGTAAAACATAAGAAAGGAAGTACCGCTATTGAATTTTTTATTCTAATTGGGGAATGATTTATTGGTCAAATTATTTTTCCTGTTTACTTGTTAATTAGAAATATATCGTCTATAGAAAACTTTTTCAAAATTTTGGTATATTGGGGTCCTGGTCAGGGCACACAGGAGAAGCTACTATCTACTTCTCTTCCCCTCCCTCTCCCACTTCTTTCTCTCTTCCCCTCTCACAGCCAGTGGCTCAATAGCTTGAGGAGCATCGGCCCCAGACGAGAGTTTCCGGGTGGATCCCAGTCAGGGCGCGGGTGGATCCCAATAAGCGTGCATGCAAGTGTGTGTGTGTGTGTGTGTGTGTGTGTGTGTGTGTGTATTAGATTTGGATCAAATTTTATTTTGTACTGGAAATGTTTTTTCTTTTTGCCAAGTTTTACTTATTAGATGTTTTTTTTTTGTTTTTTTTTTCTTATTAGATGTTAGCCCCAAGAGTCATACAATAAATCTTTAAAATAAAAATTTTTCTTAAATTCTCTAGAAACCGATGACTCTATTACCTTCTTTGTCCTTATTTGCTAGATCCTATGATATTTTTTGTGTCTCTGTGTGTATAACCTAGTTTTTCTTTAATAAATTATGTTTTGTGGGATTTAGAAATCTATTTTAACTTCTCTTTCCAAGTAAGACTCTATCAGGTTGGTATGTGTTAACCATTATAAACTTTGTTTTGTATTAATCATTTAATTCCTATCTAATAATATGTATACATTTTGAATATGATTTCCACTATCATGAGTTATCTTTCTAGCTACAATAGTTTTTAAATGCTTTTGCTGTGACTGACATAAGTTAATTTTTATAGGTTGACTTTCAGTTTGAAAGCAACGTTTAATAAGGTATTTTTTAAGTTGGCATTTAGTGGTTTTCACTTACTGATTATGACCTACTTCGGTTTGAAATGCCATTGTTGCTAATTGTAATCACCTTTCTATTTTTTTTGATGTTTAAAATTATAATTATTTTTCTAAACCTTAAGTTATGTTAGAGCAAACAGCTCTTTTTTTTAAATAATATTTTGACCAAATTAAGTTTATTTTCCCTCTTATACAAAAAAAAACCTACATAAAAGAATCTTTAGACTAGTATATGCATAATACAACTTTTTAAAAACTGCTTTCTGTTTTCTTCTGTTATATTCCAGTAAGCTGTGTTTTTTTTGTTGTTGTTTTGTTTTTTAGTTGAGTTGTGATAAATTTCTACCAAGATCTTGAAACCAGACATAGCTTACGAAAGCATTTGCTGTATATACTCTGGGGTTCTTTCTTTTTTCTTTCTTTTTTTTTTTTTTTTGAACCTTGATAATAATTGTTTAATTCAATTTAAATGGATAAATTTGAGATGTTTTATTTTCTTTTCCTTTCAGTTAATAGCTGCCAGGTTTTTGTTTTTGATTTTCCTGGCTGGGCGCTGTGGATGAAGCAGAATGAAAGTGACTTTAGTAGAATAACTTTTAAAATATAAATTATCTTCAAAGCAAGATTAAGGCCTCATTTGCTTACATGCCTATTATTTCTATATGGACACGACACCTAATGTCATAGTCTCAGTTATGAGAAATAACTCATGGAAAACCAATATTGAAGGGATCGTTTGATTTAAAAGTTGAGGTAATTAGATCTAGAGACCTTGGCCTCCTTTTTTAAAAAAATATGGAAAATTATATAGAAGTAGAATAGGAAAATAAAGTGAACCTCCCTGTACCTGCTTCAGTTATTACCTGTTCATGGTTAGTCTTGTTTCATTTAAATTCCTACCCACATTGTCCCTCCTGCCATTATTTCATCTGTAAATGTATCATATACCTCCAGAAGATAAGGAACATTAGCAAGAAGAAACCACAGATTCATTATTACACCAAAAAGTTTTATAGCAAGTATCCAATGTTCAGATTTCTAATCACATATTTCTTCAGTTTTACCTATTTAGTATGCACATGATCCATATATTGTGATTGATTGAAATGTCTTTTAATCTTTGTGTTCTTCATATGCCATTTCCCCTATTCCTCCATTGTTTTCCTTGCAATTTATCTGTTGAAGAAATGGCTTCATTTGCCCTACTGTTTCCCAATTTGGATTATGCCAGTCACACCTCTGTATTTTCTGAATAGTTGATCTAGAGGCCTTGATAAGATAAAAGATTTAATTTAAGAAAGTAAGATATTAAATGATGATATATTTTTGCATATAATAGGCATACAGTAACTTGTTATTAGCAGTTATAGGATGTTCAAAGCCTAGATGTACTAACACAATCTACTTAATGTCTAGATCTGTTAACTGTTCTTTTACCATACATTGTGTTTTGATGTCTTGAGTAATTCTGTGCATGCTGTTCCCTTTACCTGAAATTCCCCTTTCCACACTGAGAAACAAGTCCATATTCAAGTTTCTCTTTAGAATTAATAACTGCTGCCATCTTCTTTTATGCCAGCTTTCATCTACTTTAGCATAAGTTTACATTTTATTTTGGCTTTTACCTTTCTTTACATCAGTGGCCTTCAAAACCTTTTTCTGTATTTATTGGTTGAAAATTATCATATACTCCTAATATGTGTAAGTTTATAAATTATATTTGTACTATTATAGAAGTTTGCTCTATGCATTATAAAATATTAAAAAGAAGTTTTAACATCTGATGAAATATTTTAAAAATACCAATTTGTTTTCTAAAGCAGTAATATTTGGTGAAACTATCTCCATATGAAAAGTTAACTTTTTTCCTCATTAAAGCATTTTAATTAAATGTGGTAAAAAATTATGTGGTTAAAAAACCTCATGATTTAATGTGCTTTGTTTTTTTAATCTTGATTTTATACTTTTTGATTCAGTGACTCAAAGGGTGTGATTCAAAGTTCAATATATTTTGATAGTTGGTTTTTAGGTATGATAGCTAAAATGCTACCTTTCAAAAACAAGTAGATTCAAATGCAACGACGTGTATTATTGGGGACCTCAATAATTTTCATTCCAACTACCATTTAGAGAGCGTGTCTTATGTT
The DNA here is from genome assembly GCF_036850765.1 of Saccopteryx bilineata. Classification (NCBI taxonomy): domain Eukaryota; kingdom Metazoa; phylum Chordata; class Mammalia; order Chiroptera; family Emballonuridae; genus Saccopteryx; species Saccopteryx bilineata. The sequence goes on from NC_089497.1 coordinate 40,081,647, forward strand.
CAAGATATTTGGTCTTTCAGGGTCTTGCTAATCACAATAAACTCACCCCCTCACATTCGCTACTATTAATATTTCAGTATAGTATGGGTATAGTGTGCGGTTTCTTGTTAAGAGTGAGTGTAAATTTTTATTTGGTCTCCTTACGTGTTGTCACATCTGTTTAGATTGCCATGGTTTTACTTTATAATGTAACTGATAAAGTTTGTGTATGAGGTATTGAAGTAACACTTGCATTGATGGTTCTTTGGGGTTTTTGTTGTTGTGCCTATATTATTGGGTTATCTCATTCTCCCATTCTTTAGAGGAATATTTACTGGGAGAAATGCTAATTTACTAAAATGTAACATGGATTAGCAGTGAGACCCTCACTTGGTTCATGTGTCAGGTGGTCACTTATCACTGGGCACCCATGTCTTTTGTTTCTTACATTTTTGACTAAGATATGCTATATGTTCATTCAGCTGAGCTCTCGTACATCACAGTTTGTCACATGATGCTGCTACTGTGCTAAGAGGGAATAACCAAGTGAAGGTGTAACTGTCTATATGATATCATTCTGGAACCATCCCATTCTATACTTCCCATAGGATATAATGGATACCCTGTGTGACAGGTTAACACCTGGTGCATGGACCAAATGGGACTACCATTGCCCATCCATATATACTAGTACAATGTTTATTTTTATCAAATGCTCTCTCTCTCTCCCTTTTTTGGGGTATGTGATAAGCTCTTACTACACTTCACTGGAAAATATATTAATGGATTCTGTACCCCACTTTGGGGATTTTGCTCTCTATTATGAGGACCGGAAACTATGTAAAACTCATCCTTGCATTCCTAGCACTTAGCATAAGGCCTGACACAGGTTACTCTAATTTTTTGGATGAGTGGCCAAAGAGACTGACCTGACTCAAACAGAGGACTTTTATTTAAAAATAGTGAAATAAACATTTGGTTGGGTAGAAAGACTTAGATGTCATTGAAAAGATAAGCATTAAAAGAGGCTGTTGAGAAATTGGTAATACTGTGATATGTATTAGGGAGCAAACCAAAGGTAGGAAGATAAGTTTGTAGGGTATCACATTTACTTACGAATCGTGCATCACTGAAGTTTTGGTGAAGGGAACCAAGGGAAAAATTATAAAAACATTTCATTTCATTATTAGGAATGGGTATTTTGATGTGTGAAAAGGGAATGTAGATTTCTATACTCACTTTAAATGGTCTTAGCAAGTTAACTATAAACATATTTTAGTGTATAGATTTTTTTTGCAGAGAGAGTCAGAGAGAGGGACAGAAAGGAAAGGAGAGAGATGAGAAACATCAATTCTTCATTGCAGTTCCTTGGTTTATTGATTGATTTCTCATATGTGCCTTGACTGGGGGGCTACAACAGAGTGAGTGACCCCTTGCTTGAGCCAGCGGCCTTGGGCTCAAGCTGGTGAGACTCACTCAAACCCATTGAGTCCACACTCAAGCTGGCAATCTCAGGGTCTTGAACCTTGGTTCTCTGCATCCCAGTCCGACGCTGTATCCACGGTGCCACCGCCTGGTCAGGCAATATTAAATTTTTAAAAATATTATGACCTTGATAACATTCTACGGAGTGAAATAAGTAAATCAGAAAAAAAACTAAGAATTATATGAATCCATACATAGAAGGGACATAAAAATGAGACTCAGAGACATGAACAAGAATGTGATGGCAACAGGGGTGGGGGATGGGGGGAGGGGGGGATGGAGTGAAGAAAGGGGTTAGGGGAGCGGAGGGGCACAAAAAACCAGATAGAAGGTGACAGAAGACAATTTAACTTTGGGGGAGGGGTATACAGCACAATCAAATGTCAAAATAATCTAGAGATGTTTTCTCTCAACATATGTACCCTGATTTATCAATGTCACTGCATTAAATTTAATAAATAAACAAAAAACAGTAAAAAAATAAAATATTATGCCTTAGTTTCAGTTGCAAATTAGGTGAGCACGTGTTTGAATTGCTTTCAATATTTTTAATGGTAATAAAGACAAACTAGTTTATTATCTATAATGTGTATATTTTTTCAAAAAGTAATGGGAGCTATTTCTTATATCTCTTAATTTTTTCAGTATGATTCGTAACTGTATGTCTTTAATTATGGGCAGTATACTTTTGTTGAATGGGGAATGCTATTTTTCTGTTTTTGTAGATGAGTTACCAATGTATATGGGTTAATGCAGGTGCTGTAATGACAGCTGTTTTTTTTGACAGATACATGTACCAGTCGTTTAATGCTAAATATTTTAACACTTTGTCTTTTTGATTTCTGCTGCTCGTAACCATAGACTTAGACTTATAGTAGTAGATCATCTCGTTAGGCGATGGTAATGTTACTTCATGTCATTCATTCAGTAGACTAGCTTAATATTTAAAAAGGCCAAATTTTTATACATTTGCTTAATTTTTTTCTCAGTGTAGTAATTTTTGTTGGATTATAGAGTCTGTTGGATTATGTGGGTAAGGATGTGGGGGAGGCAGTGCTGGGACTAAATTTTAAATTTTCACCAAAATTTTTTAACTTGAATGCAAGAAATTTCAGTTTTTTGCATTTCATACTAGTGTTCATTATCTCTTAATGCCCTTAAATATCTTCTTTTTTCTCAAGAGAAGAATAAAAAAATGGAAATATGCAATACACCTCACATATATATTTAACCATCAATTTACCTATATAAAGTAGATTATCTACTTGGTAAAAAAAGATAGCTTTTTTTCCCCAGTTGCTTAGTTCAGTACTTTCTAGCCTATTCTGATACTCAGAAGAGGTGTGCAAACAAGAGGATAGATACAAATAAAGAATGAATGGAAATGGATGAAATAAATATACCCAAGTTAAGACGGAAAGAAGTGTCATGGTATAAATACAGTCATGTCTCAAATTAAAAAATCCAAGAGCTAGTAATTAAAAGACTGATGGGACAGAATTGGGTAAGTAGACCATAATTTAAATGTTTAGAAAATTTTACGTGTTTAGACATGAGAATTCCTTCAGGATACTAAAAGTAGTATATATTCAGAGTCAGGAATTACTTTAGGATATTAAAAGTCTGATTATGTTTCAGTAATTACAAAGTACTACCAAATTTTGTATTATGCTAAGATTAAATGAATGGCTTTCTTGGAGGTGATTTGAGGTTTGATGAATTTATAATAATCTGTACATTGAGAATCTTAATTTGAACTAATCTGAGTTTTTGAAAAATAATTTTAGAAGTATTAATATAAATATAGTATTAACTTTGCCACTGTCATCAAAACAGTAACTCATTTAAATTCTGTATACTTGGATAAAAATCATAGGGCTGTTTTATTCCTTAGCAAAAGAAAAAATCCATTAGAGGGAAACCTTTAGAACAGCGGTTCTCAACCTGTGGATAAAAATGTATTGTATAATAAATATGTATTTTCCGATGGCTTTAGGCGACCCCTGTGTTTTGGTCGTTCGACCCCCGCCGGGGTCGCGACCCACAGGTTGAGAACCGCTGCTTTAGAATAACTAGTGTGGAATAGGTAACAAGCATACTTGACACCTTGAGATTTTTTATTTATGCCAATGCTCAGGTAGGTATATGACCTTGGTCAAATGAGTTTGATCACATAACCTTACAGGTGTTTTGTTTTTTTTTTTTTTTTTTCATTTTTCTGAAGCTGGAAACAGGGAGAGACAGTCAGACTCCCGCATGCGCCCAACCGGGATCCACCAGGGGCGATGCTCTGCTCACCAGGGGGCGATGCTCTGCCCATCCTGGGCGTCGCCATGTTGCGACCAGAGCCACTCTAGCGCCTGAGGCAGAGGCCACAGAGCCATCCCCAGCGCCAGGGCCATCCTTGCTCCAATGGAGCCTTGGCTGCGGGAGGGGAAGAGAAAGACAGAGAGGAAAGCGTGGCGGAGGGGTGGAGAAGCAAATGGGCGCTTCTCCTGTGTGCCCTGGCCAGGAATCGAACCCGGGTCCTCCGCACGCTAGGCCGACGCTCTACCGCTGAGCCAACCGGCCAGGGCTAACCTGACAGGTTTTAATTGTCCTATTGTTAAAGACTGAGGACAAAGCTATAATATTGTGGTAGAAAAGTGATAGTGTAGAATAGAATTTTACCACTAAGCCCTCCCAATTTCTCACATTTACAAGGGCAGAGTAATAGCTGACTGGCTTAGGTTTAAATCCTTTTCTCACTAGCACATACTCAAGTGGATAGTAGGGAGTAGAGAAATGTTAACAATAGGAAGAAAAACAAGGTGTGTATTAACAAATGAGGGTAACATCCTGAGTGACTGAACTGGTCATATTGTTTAAAAGAAATTATACACTTTACTATTTTTAGACTATTCAGTGTTTGAAAGGTTATTGAAATGGATAACTTGGCACTCACTGTTGTAAGATTTTTAGTATGGAGCTAATAATAAAATGACCCATTGATAAACCTAGGATTTTTTTATATAGTTTGCTGAAGAAGTTTTACAGTTGTAAAGAAAGCATTCTTTTTAGTAATCTAAAGCACTTCATGACACATTCTGATAAAGAGTTAGGAAACATTTCTAAATATGTATATTGACTACTATGATGATAAGTGGGTAAATCATATTTCAATAATGATAGTGTTTTAATTTCATTTAAATTTGCCACTCTGGATCCCAATAGTAATTGCAATTTAAGAGTATATAGGGATGTCAGTTTAACTGAAAACTACGAGCTCTTCATTACTAAATAGTGACCCAGAAGGAGCGTCTGTCTACATTAGCTATTCCAAAAAACAATTCCCAACAAGGGCAAAAATGTGGAGGCTCTGCCCTACCTAGCCTAGCTTTATTCTGTGTGCTTTACTGCTCATTATTTGAATGATGTTGGACAGAATATTTAACTTTAGAACTACGGTATCTTCATGTATAGAGTGCTATCTTAAAATATCTTACTGGGGAGGTAAAATATTTATATTGAAGGTACTTTGAAACAAAATTTAGATATTGAACTTAATGTGGCTAAAACTCTCACAGTAATGCACATTTAGGATTGGTGGTATTGCCATATAATACTTATATTTGAAAATATATAGTTATAATAATTTCAGTAAATTTCCTTATTTGGGAGTTAATGAAATAGACTTAATTTTTAAGGATTATGTGAAATTCTGACTGTTAAGTAGATTTTAAAATCTTAAAGAGTTTGTGGTGAAGGCTAGGAATTAGAAATTGATATTCAGAAATGATATAGTGCATCTAGCTACGAGATAAGGAAGAATTTTCATTTAGTTTTGTAACAGAGACACTGTCTTAAGTTTACTTTTTATTAAATGTGCATGAATCCAGGGAAATTGTAACTACTATTTTAATATAACTTTGATTTTAAAAACTTTTAAGTTTAACAGTGTGGGTTTGTTTGTTTGTTTTTTACTATATTAAGTCTGGGATCTTTTTGATGTTTTGCCCCTTGAAGGTTTTTAGTTTCTTTAATAGAATGTTTATTATACTTAAATAGAATAAAAGTAGTGAATATCTATATTGTTTGTTAATTCTGTTAAAAAATTCTGAATTTTTTTTTGTTTTATCACTTTTTAGAATAAGAACTTAGAATTTTTCATCCTTTCCTCTACTTTTCTCTTACAGATATTCTTTGCCCATAGAGAATAGAATCATTCCCTTGTTGATATTTGGCTGAGGATATTCTTTTCATAACTTGAGAAAACAAAGGTGGGGTGCTAAGGTGACGTCTTAAAAACACGAAGGGTGTTAGCATAATACTACAAAAGTAGTCAAGTTTGGGGTCCGCTATGCTTGCCGTTGGATGACTACTTCAATCAAATAGTCCTTGCACATTTTAGAAATTAGGATGTGCAAGTTCAAGAACTCTTTAAAATTATTTCAAAAGCTCAATTTTTGTTACTTTACAGATGTCCCAGTTAAGCAGACCTCTTCCATAGCCATCGCTGGTGCTGTAATTGGAGCTGTCCTTGCCCTTCTCATCATTGCTGTCTTTGTGACTGTGCTGCTGACTCCTCGAAAAACTAGACCATCCTATCTTGACAAAGTGTAGGTAACTTTTTGCCTGTCTTCAACTATGAATATTCAGTATGTGTCAGTCTTTAGTTATATCTTTATAGCTACTCATATGTAAAGTGACAGGGATGAAAGTAAAAGTACTGTTAGATCTTTCAGCTACAACCATGGCTTCATCAGAATATCTCAAAATACGTCTTGGTAACTGTCAGGGGTTCCCTAGAGACAAATATATTAGGCAACTTTTTCACCTGCAGTATATTAGACACCTTTCCAAACGGTAACATCAGGATACTCTCTGTTGTTCTGCCTTCTAAATAAAAATGTAGGTCTTTAATGAAGTAGTTGAAAGACATAAAATATCTTAGAAGTTTAATTGCTTCTTCAGATTGTATTTGTCTTATGTATACATGTAACTTAATTTTCAAGTGATGAGAGTTTTTAAATACATCGAATTGTAAAACGTTTTTTCTTACAAAATTTTGGTTTTGAAAATTATAAAATGGACATCTTTTTTATTTAAAGAAAAAGCAGTGTTTTTGACCTAATCATTGAGATAGAATTATAAATCAGAAGTTGCACATTGCTGTAGAATAAAAAAAACAATGTCCCATTTCATTTAATTCCATCAACAGCTTTGTTGCTTCATCTATGAAATATGAATAATACTTTTTCTACTTACATCACCTGGTTTTGATAAGAGAAGAATAAGGTAGTGTTTATGGCCTTTGAAGTTCTATAAAAATGGCATTAATTTTTGTGCAGATTTAAACTTTTTATATGCGGGCATAGGCTGGCTCTCAAAAAATGTATTCTGTCTTTATAAAAGCTTTGTGTCTCTAATCTGGCACAGTTACAATACTGATTTATTTATTTATTTATTTATTTATTTATTTATTTATTTATTTGCATTGAAGACACTTGGGGGTTAGTCTCAGCTTTCTCATGTTTACGATATGACCATGAACAAGTTACGGGACCTCTTGAGCCTCAGTTTTCTCACCTAAATGACCTGTGGCAACTTGGAGCTGTAAAGTTCCTGAGATTTTTGTTAGATGAAAGTAATGAACTTATTTAAATAAAAAAAGTGTCAAGTACTCTTTCAGTGCAATATCTGTAAAATGAATTCTTTAATATTTCAAGAGTGACTAACGTGGTTAACTTCATCTTAGTTCCCACATTAGCTGAGGATTTTCTGTAATTTCAAAAACATAATTTTGTAGAAGACTGGAAAATGAATGTAACCATTTTAGTTATTTTTTGAATTCTGTTCATTTAAAATACTATTTTATGCCTACATTGGGATGTTTATTAGACCACAAAGAATGTGTGAATACCTTTGCCTCTATTTTTCATCCTCTTCATTCTATAATATAGGTAACATTTTTGTTTGATTTACTTATCAGAAGTACTGAAAATTACTTACCTGAGATTTTTTAAAGTATGAAAATATATAAAAATTATTTTCTAAAATGCAGAGAGCTACATGATATATTTAATTCTATTTTTCTTATAATTTAGCAGTTTAAAATACATGAAAATATTGGTCTTTAAAAATGTATCAGGTCATTTTGGCAAAAAGAAATACATTCCCTAAGATTGTAAATGGTCCCTTTGTTTATTTCAGCTTGCATGATTTATAATGGTCTGCAGATTGAAAATACTAATTTGCATGGTGATTTTTTTTTTTTAAAGTGAGAGGAGGGGAGATAGACAGATTCCCACATGTGCCCTGACTGGGGTCCACCCGACAACCCTTGTCTGGGGCCAGTGCTCACAACTGAGCTATTTTTAGTACTTGAGGTGGAGGCTCCATGGAGCCTATGCAGGACCAGGGGCCTACATGCTCCAACTGATGGAGCTATGGCTGTGGGAGGGGAAGAGAAAGCGAGAAAGAGAGAGAAGGGGAAGGGGGAGGAGGGGAGGAGAAGCATATGGTTGCTTCTCTTTTGTACCCTGACTGGAATCAAACCTGGGACTTCCATAAGCTGGGTGGATGCTCTACCACTGAGCCAGTCAGCCAGGGTCTCCAGGTGATTATTCTAAGAGTGGCTATGCTTTTGAAAATTAGTTTTAAAAGTTCGTTTTGGAAGTATTTCCAAGTCCTGTCAACTTTTTTTTATTATTTTAAGATAAAGTCTTTTAAATCACTTTTATGACACTTTAGAGGAAGGTGCCTTCCATTACACATGTTTTACTAACTTTAAAATGTTGGTAGGCACAGTTAGGTGTAAAAATGTGCAATACAAAAATAAATTGATCATATACTATATTACATGTTTAGTAATTTATTTATTTTTTTTGCAAAAAACTTATGTTTGAGTTGCTTCTTTAAGTATACATCTATTAAGTTGTCTTAAACATTTGACACTTTAAAACCAGATTACTTAATTTTCCATCTGTGATAGGTTAGTGGAAATATAAGAAGTAAATTAAATATGTTAACATATCCAAATATATAAATGTTAGTATGAGGAAAATATCCTTAAAATTTAAGCAAACCTTGATTGTTTTCCCATTCCCCCTTTTTTTTTCATTACTATTTTTTTTGCTAAATGGGGCAGTCACATCTTTTAACTTTTGATGCAGGATTGACCTTCCACCCACACATAAACCACCTCCTGTGTATGAAGAAAGATCTCCTTTGCCTCAAAAAGACCTTCTATATCAGGTAAGTGTTTGTGAGTACACTTAAAATAAAATAAAGTAAATACTAAGAAATGTAATTATCTGTTTCAAAATATTATCTAGTTATGATATATTAAATATTGTTTAATATGTAATCATTTCTCTGAAACATTTAGATGGTCAGATTTTTTCTATAATTGGTAAGAAAAAAAATAGTGGACTCTCTGACTAAGACAAATGAACACTGTACTAGGGTACAGATTTTTACTAAAGCTATTGCTGAAGACATTGTTTTATTGACATAGAGTCTAGTATAGACATTCATTATAAAATACACATTTTTATATAAATTAAAAAGTAACTAATTGGGCCCTGGCCGGTTGGCTCAGCGGTAGAGCGTCGGCCTAGCGTGCGGAGGCCCTGGGTTCGATTCCTGGCCAGGGCACACAGGAGAAGCGCCCATTTGCTTCTCCACCCCTCTGCCGCACCTTCCTCTCTGTCTCTCTCTTCCCCTCCCGCAGCCAAGGCTCCATTGGAGCAAAAATGGCCCGGGTGCTGGGGATGGCTCTGTGGCCTCTGCCTCAGGCGCTAGAGTGGCTCTGGTTCAACATGGCAACACCCAGGATGGGCAGAGCATCGCCCCCTGGTGGGCAGAGCGTCGCCCCATGGTGGGCGTGCTGGGTGGATCCCGGTCGGGCGCATGCGGGAGTCTGTCTGTCTCTCCCTGCTTCCAGCTTCAGGAAAATGCAAAAGAAAATGCAAAAAAAAAAAAAAAGTAACTAATTGAATATTTTTGGGTAGGGTATAATGAAGAGCTTGTTTTCTTTAGAGTATATATATATATTTTGTTTCTTTTCAGTATATTCAACATCTAAATTTTAACTTTTATAAATTCAATAACAAAGTTTTATATTTCATTTAGAAGTCTGGTTGTGAGTATTGAGCTCTCTATTATATTTGTGATAGTTTAAAAAATGTTCTTTTACAATCAGTTTATAGTCATTCATGTGAAAGTATTGATTCTGTGCTTCTATCTCAAGTTCTATCCTAGATTAATAGCTCTACTTGGGAAAGTTTAAACCATCAAAATATTTGAATACTTTTATTCGTAGCTTTAGTTTTTTCTTTTGTTTTTGTTTTGTTTTGTTTCCTCTATCACATGCAATCTGTTGGGGCTCTAACCCCGTATTAACTTTTATTACCTATGGAAATATTCTGTAATAGTTTATTCCTAAAATGTGCTTTGTATCTTCAAGTTGAATAAGGCAAATTATTTGCCCACCAATTGATTTATTCAGTTTGGAGGAAAAACTTCAAGGAAATATATTTAAGATATTTTCAGTTTCTGTTTCGATACTGACCATATTTCAGTCTACTTCCCAAGCAGGTGCAGGGAGAAGTCCGTGGCAGGTGCACTCACTGACCATGGGCACCAGCTTTGTCATCTTCCAAAAGCTGCCTGAGTGGATTAGGGGTAAAGACGTGCCATCTTCTCTGACCTCTTGTTTTCACATAGAGGGTGTAGCCTCATACTTATTTTAGCAAATAAATGAACTTAACAAGTAGTGTGAAATGTCAACAAAATTTTTAACTGGAGCTCTTATCTGCTCCAGAAGGATAGCTGTCTTCCTCTCCCCTCAAAGTCAGCAATTAACCAGAGGATCCTAGGTTCGGTTTTAGGAATGTATTTAGAATAGTGTTGGTAATTTTCTAGGACAGTTCTAATTATGTATATTTTTATTCTTGTCTGTAAAAATCAATTGATTATATAACTTATTAATATTTTCAAGTGAAATATTTATAAAAAGTTATGCATTAGAAAAAATCATTTGGTTCAGACTATATATTCTAGATTTTAGTTAAGAAAATATGTTGGCTATATATGTAGTCATTGCTAAATAAAGACAGAATTGGTTTTTCTTGAAAACTTTGAGTTGGCTGTGCTACAACTGCAGTTTTTAGTATCCTTGAAGTCAGAGAAGCCTTCCTGGATGGATTGATTTTGAAGGTAGGAGTTTTTGAAGCATGTTATAAAATCACTCTGTTCATTAGAGTAATTTTTATTTATTTATTTATTTTATTTTTTGTATTTTTCTTAAGTTGGAAATGGGGAGGCAGTCAGACAGACTCCCACATGTGCCCGACCGGGATCCACCGGGTATGCCCACCAGGGGGCGATGCTCTGCCCATCCGGGGCATTGCTCTGTTGCAACCAGAGCCATTCTAGCGCCTGAGTCAGAAGCCATAGAGCCATCCCCAGCGCCCCGGCCAACTTTTCTCCAGTGGAGCCTTGGCTGCGGGAGGGGAAGAGAGAGACAGAGAGGAAGGAGAGGGGGAGGGGTGGAAAAGCAGATGGGTGCTTCTCCTTTGTGCCCTGGCCGGGAATCAAACCTGGGACTCCTGCACGCCAGGCCGACACTCTACCACTGAGCCAACTGGCCAGGGCCGATTAGAGTAATTTTACTTGTAGTAAATTGAATTATCAAAAGCATAAACCTGGGTGGAAATAGAGTTCTGTGGGAAAGTAATGGAAATTTTAGAAAGAAAGTTGATTAGAGAGCACCTGCAATGGATAACAACATTGGACTCTGGTAGTCAGACCATTTAGTAATATTGTGACTTTGTCCTCATCTCTAACATTAAGCAGTGAAAGACCTAATTGTTTTCCTCTTCTAGCTGTAAAGCTGATTCTATAAAATATTGCTAAGGGTAGGCTAGTTGCTATCATTTTGCTTAGGACAGTCAGAATTCGAGTTGGAGATGAAATAACTCTTTATAAAGCTTTTAAGAATAATTTAGGCTAAACTTATTATACATCAGTAAAACAATTTATGACTAATGGATTATAATTTCATATGTTAATTATGTGGCTTTTTGTGTTTTATTTAATGTTGTGATATAAGAATGGAAGTTATATAGAACTGTTTTCTGGTTACCAAGAAATCTATATGTAAGTGTATAATTACTATTTAATCAGCTTCATGCCATGATAGCATGCCTTCTACATGTTTTCTAATTTTTCACTTCAATTGATAACATGTCAACTTTAAACTAATTTCTACTTGAAGTCATTAGCCTTCAGCCTTCACAGCCAGGTCTGGTGACCTACAAAGCCAGGTCATGCCCCCAAATGTCACCATGACTCACCATTGGAAAACCAAAGCAGTAAATAGTTTCTCGCTAGCCACATTTGTCTACCCTGCTTAACCATTGCTTTTGTGGTAATAATGCCAAAACTCATCCCTGAGAATTTTCCCTCTAAATATATATGTTAGTCAGGAGAATGAGACCTGATTTTGTGAAGAGCCAGTTTCCTTGAGTGGGAACTATTACTGAGCTGCCAGGACGATGCATGGAGGCCTGCAGAAGTATGAGGGAAATTAAAAGGAATTCCTTGCATGTAGTCAAAAAGTAATTAAGAAATACCACCGGCTTGTCAAGTTTTCAGATGGTAATCCTATAAAAGTAACACTTTATTTAGGAAAAAGATATTAACTCATGACATTAAAATGTATTTTACCTTTTTATTATGTTTTATTTTCTTAACATTATCTATTTAATATATTAATATATCCTTGGAACCAAAAAAAAAAACAAAACCCAAAATACTACAGAAATTCATAGAATGAATTGTGAAAGTCCTCTTTTATTTTCTATTCTAATAGATCATTCCCTTTTTTAGAGATCACCATTGTGACCTCACACTTTTTTCACGAATTTACTTTCATGCATACGTTATTCATATCTACATCTACAAATATTTTTTAAAAACATAAATGTGGTCACAGAATACATATTGTTCTAAAAATTGTTTTGGTTTCTTTTCACTGCTATTACAGACCAGTGCTCTTTTTAGAGCCAGTGTTGCCACCTTTATCAAATGCTTTAGATTATTAAAAATGAGGATTCTTGAACACAATTTCAAGTCTACCTAATTTGAATCTCTGGGGTTGGAGGAAGTGGGTATTTTAGCTATATCACCAGGTGAATTTTAATTCACATTCAAGTTTGAGAAATATTTCTGTCTCTATATTCGTTTTTTTTTGGTTTGTTTGTTTTTTGTTTTTTTTTCCTGTATTTTTCTGAAGCCGGAAATGGGGAGAGACAGTCAGACAGACTCCCGCATGCACCAACCGGGATCCACCCGGCACGCCCACCAGGGGGTGACGCTCTGCCCACCAGAGGGCGATGCTCTGCCCCTCCGGGGCGTCGCTCTGTTGCGACCAGAGTCACTCTAGTGCCTGGGGCAGAGGCCACAGAGCCATCCCCAGTGTACTCCAGTGGAGCCTCGGGTGCGGGAGGGGAAGAGAGTGACAAAGAGGAAGGAGAGGGGGAAGGGTAGAGAAGCAGATGGGCGCTTCTCCTGTGTGCCCTAGCCGGGAATCGAACCTGGGACTTCTGCACGCCAGGCTGACGCTCTACCACTGAGCCAACCGGCCAAGGCCGCTCTATATTCGTTTTAATGGCTGAAATAGTATTTCATCCTATTGATGTTGTTTCCAATTTTTTTCCATAACTATAACTGTTGTAACAAGGGTACTTTTATATACTTTGTAGTATACATGTGTTCATAAAATATATGCAAAGAAATAGAATATGCTGTGAAAATTTTTTACATTTTAAAAGTTTTATTTAGTTTTTTAGTTGAGAAGAGGGGAGGTAGTGAGGCAGACTCACGCATGCGTCATGACTGGGATCCACCCGGCAACCCCTTCTAGGGCCAATGTTTGAGTAATGAGCTATTTTTAGAGCCTGAGACTGATACACTCAGACTAAACAGGCAATCCCTGGGCCATGCTCAAACTAATTGAGCCATGAGCTGCGGGAGGGGAAAAGGGGAAGAGAGAGAGCAGATGGTCGCTTCTTCTGTGTGCCCTGACTGGGAATTGAACCTGGACATTCATACTCTAGGCCAACACCAATTTTTTACATTTAAATTGGTGTCATATTGCTGGCTAAACTAACTATGTTATTTTATATTTCCAAAATAGTACAGTAGTTTCTCCTTATTTGTGTTTTCACTTTCCACAGTTTCTGTTACCCATGACAAGCATAGTCCAAAAATATTTAATGGAAATTTTCCAGAAATAAACACTTAATAAGTTTTAAATTGTCTGTCGTTCTGTGTAGTGTGATAAAATCTCATACCACCCACTTTACCCAATGTGGGACATGAATTATTCCTTTGTCCTGGGTATCCACATTATATAAGCTGCTTGCCCATTAATCACTTAGAAGCCATCTCAGCTATCAGACTGTTTTGGTATCAGTGCTTGTGGTCAAGTAACCCTTATTTTACTTAATAATGGCCCCAAAGACAGTCACCTAACTTTTATTACAATGTATTGTTATAGTTATTTTATTTTATTATTATTGTTACTCTCTTACTGTGCCTAATTTATAAAGTAAACTGTGTCATAGGTGTGCATGTATAGGAAAAAACGTAGTATATATAGGGACTGGTACGGTCCGTGGTTTCAGGCATCCCCCATGGATACGCGGCATATGTATGTTAAAACCATTTTCCTCTCAATGCTAGAAATACTCATTGCTCATTTACTTGAAGAATCCACTAGGTCAGATAGTTTTACTCTAATTTAGAAGAAAAATGTTAACACATCTATCATCTTTCTCCCACCCTCCCTCCTCCCTGACCCCAAAGTCCATAACTACTGGTAATTTCTAGAAAATAAAATATTCAGATCCAGGGGAGAAAACCAACAACTGATGATGATTAACATAAAATATTATTGAAAAACAACAGTGATGTGTTGGAAAGATGAGTTTTGAGAAAAACCATAGGAATCTATAAAACTATAAAGAGTAGTAAGGTGATAGGGTAAAGAAAGCCTTACGTGAAATATGGCATAATTAGTAACTGAAATCAAGATACCTGGAGAGCACATCTCTAACTCTAAAACTTGATAACAGGTAGGAATTTCATGTGTTTCTAAACTACAGTGTGTCCATAAAGTCATGGTGCACTTTTAACACGTCACAGGAAAGCGACAAAAGATGATAGAAATGTGAAATCTGCACCAAATAAAAGGAAACCCTCCCAGTTTCTGTAGGGTGATGTGGCAGCATGTGCGCATGTGCAGATGATGACATAACACCGTGTATACAGAGGAGCAGCCCACGGCCATGCCAGTCAAGATGTGGACGGTACAGAGGAAAGTTCAGTGTGTTCTATGGCTCGCTAAATTGGAATCGTGACCAAAGTGCAACGTGAATATCGGCGTGTTTATAATGAAGCGCCACTACATAGGAATAACATTACTCAGTGGGATAAGCAGTTGAAGGAAACCGGCAGTTTGGTGGAGAAACCCCGTTCTGGTAGCCATCAGTCAGTGATGAGTCTGTAGAGGCTATACGGGATAGCTACCTAAGGAGCCCTAAAAAATCTGTGTGTGAGCCCACATTAAACTACACTGAATAGGTATGAAACTGGGAGAGTTTTCCTTTTATTTGGTGGAGATTTCACATTTCTATCATCTTTTGTTGCTTTCCTGTGACTGGTCAAAAGTGCACCATGACTTTATGGACACACTATATTTTGTGTTATGGATTACATGTTTCTGTCCCCCTCCTCAAATTTATATTTTGTTCTTTTCTTACTTTTTTTTTTTTTTTCCTGAGACGGAGAGAGGGACAGACAGACGGGAATGGAGAGATGAGAAGCATCAATCATTAGTTTTTTGTTGTGCATTGCAACACCTTAGTTGTTCATTGATTGCTCTCTCATATGTGCCTTGACCACGGGCCTTCAGCAGACCAAGTAACCCTTTGCTCAAGCCAGAGACCTTGGGTTGAAGATGGTGAGTTTTTTGCTCAAACCAGATGAGCCCGCACTCAAGCTGGCGACCTCGGGGTCTCGAACCTGGGTCCTCTGCATCCTAGTTCAATGCTCTATCCACTGTGCCATCGCCTGGTTAGGCAAATTTATATTTTGAAACACAAATTTCTAATGTAATGGTATTTGGAGATGGAGCCTTTGGGTGGTAATTAGGTTTTGAGAGTGGAGCTCTCATGATGAAATTAATGCCCTTATAAAAAGGCAGAAGAGAGCCTATTTTCTCTCTCTGCTTTCTGCCATGTGAAAATACAACAAAAAGACAGCTGTCTGCAAAACAGAAAGAGGGCCCTCACCACGAACCAAAGGAACCAAAGTCATAGACAAATAGGAGGCGCGGACTCTTAGCCTCCAGAATGATGAGAAATAAATTTGTTCTTCAAGCTACCCAGTCCCTAGTAATTTGTTTTAGCAGCCCTAGCAGAGTAAGACATTTTGGATACAAGTTCTTTGTTAGATACGTGATTTGGAAATATTTTCCCATTCTCTTGCTTATCATTCTTTTAATAGTGATTTTTAAAGAATAGAAATTCTTAAAGTTGATGAATTCCTATTTATATGACGACAGTATAATGCTATACTTTCTCTGGAATTAAGGAGTTAATATTTATTTTTGTTATTTGCTATTAATACTGTTAATACATTTTTATGATACATCATTTTATTTTTCCTGTGTAAACTTGATCACCAATAAGGAACTTAAGTGAATTCAAAGACAGTAGTTTAACTTAGTTACTAGGGTTCCTTCAGTTTCTAGTGTCCTCCGGAGACGTAAATAGTATAAGTAATTCTGATCTCACCTGAGAAATGTGAAAATTAGGAAGGCTTGGCCTCTCTAATAGTGTTTTGTAGTCCATGGCACTGAAGTAGCCATTATGTCTTTATTCAAGGGGTCTTTAGGTTATGACACAGTTCTGTTTCTACGACAGTGATGTAACCCGAATTTTGGTGTAAGTCAAAACACTCTCTAACCTAAGTCACTTACCTATCCTAACACAGTTGTAAATTCATAATCTAGAACATAAAAACACAACTAAGCCACAGAAAAAGGAAAAGTAAATAAATACTCTGTACTATACAGCACTGTAGTAACAGAAAAAATGAGTGTAAAAATATGACACTAATGGCATAAGCCAAAACACTCACATATCAATTTTTTAAAGTTATTATGGGAGTAAGCATCGTAAACTTAAAACATCACATGTCGAGATTGTTGTAACCCGAGGACTACCTGTATGTTCTATTCATCTCTGTATCAGCCATAGTAATTAGCACAGAGATGCTTAATAAGTTTTTTTAAATAAGACATAATAAGTGGTACA
Organism: Saccopteryx bilineata; assembly: GCF_036850765.1. Taxonomy (NCBI): domain Eukaryota; kingdom Metazoa; phylum Chordata; class Mammalia; order Chiroptera; family Emballonuridae; genus Saccopteryx; species Saccopteryx bilineata. Next base: position 40,098,479 of record NC_089497.1, read on the forward strand.
TGAAGGAAAAATATTTCAGAATCATGTTAATTCATTTTAAGTAGAATCAAATGGGATCTAACAATCTTGTTATAATTGAGGACTGAGGTTCAGTTATTTTGACTTGCTGTGAATTGTAGGAATACTCTTAAGAAAGTTTATTTTAGACATTTTGTATACGTATAAACCAACACTGGTCTTTGGAAGATGTAGGGGTAATTTCCAGACAATAAAGCTGCTGAATTTTGTTGCATTTTATTGATGATGTTATCAGCAGAATCAGTGCATTAAGTATGTGATTTTTCAAAAAGGACTTAAAATCATCTGACTTTAATTCTCAGTGCTACTTATTTCTGATTTTTGACTAAACTACCTGACTGGGAGAGTTAGTACTGTTTTCAGAAAGAATCCAAAAAAGCAAAACAAAACCTTAAGTTATACAATAGTTCCTTCAGAGCTATTTCTAATACTGATTGAATTATTTTAAGCAGATTAAATGATATAAAAGTTAGCTTTATTCTAGTCACCAACACTCAATACCAAATACATACGTATATATGATTAAAATAAAACAAATATTGGCCTTTTAAAATGTTCTGTGTAGTCTAGAGAGAACTAATTCACACCTTTTCGAAGACTTTTTTGTAGTATAATTTCACTTGGTTCTATCTACCCATAAACTTCTTATTATCTTTCTTTGCTTTGAATCTTTAGCATTGTTATAAGAACTGATTCATAATAAAAATTACCTAGTATTTGTACTTATTTGTAGTCTCCAATTTTTCTATTTTCTTGATTATACGCTTTTTAGAAACGGAAACCATGACTACTACTTCCTTTGAACCTTTGTTGATATTTAATAAACTGCTCTGGGCAGAGGCTACTCAGTAATTGCTGTTGAGATTCAGTTATAGTAAGATTGCTTATAAAATCAGTTTCTCAAGCTTGCTGAAGGTAATTACAGACATTTGGAGGGAACAGGGAAGATATCAGGCAGTGTCCCCTCATCCTTTTGCGTGTGAAACACTTAGGAAATTTATTTTTTAACAGCTTGGAAATTTTATAGCCAGTCCATCATTGTGTTTGAACAAGATGATGTAACAAAGTGCCAATCTATATTATCATATCATTTCCAAAGAATTATCACTATCAACTCATGAAAATCTGAAATGAACCTCAACTTTTTAATATTACCACCAAAATATTTTTAAAGCACCTCATAAACCATGTGAAAAACTGAAGCATTAACTCAAATGTAATGCTAAACTTTTGGGAAGTCAACTGTTTTAATGGCCCACTGCTATTTGGGAATTCATAGAAAAAGGTATCATTCTAACCATTAACTTACTTAAATTGTGTATTTTGCTTTGATTTTAAATAATTAAATTTAGACTATTCATACTTGAGATGCAATCAGAACAAAATCTTGATTGGTTTATTTGAGACCTGTGTTAAATTCACACTGCCATCAGGAAACTAAAAGTCTTAATTAGGGGTGACTCTTGATTGATTCATGAGTAAGTAGAAGTAAAAGAACTATTGAAGTTAAATATACTATACTAAGATAAGTTCAATGAAATTTTCTCCCAAATTTTAGAGGACTTACTAGCTTTATTTAAAGGCTCTCATGATTTTCTTTATTGGAAGTGATCCCTTTTTAAGGACAGAGAAGTCTGGACAGAGAGCTGAGCTATTGTAAATGTCCCAATAACAGAATAAAGCAACCAAATTGTTTTCAGAGAATAGACCTATTCATTATTTGTAAGTTATTTTACATACACATTATCAATCTAATTTAACTTTAAGTTTAGCTACTTAGTCTTGATTTTAGTTTTGCAAAAAAAATTTATATATATATATTTTTATTGTTAAATTTAATGCAGTGACATTGATAAATCAGGGTACATATGTTGAAAGAAAACATCTCCAGATTATTTTGACATTTGATTATGCTGCATACCCCTCACCCAAAGTCAAATTGTCTCCCATCACCTTCTATCTGGTTTTCTTTGTGCCCCTCCCGTCCCCCCACCCCCACTCTCTCCTTCCTTGCCCCATCCCCCCCCACAACCCCCCCTCACCCCGTTACCATCACATTCTTGTCCATGTCTCTGAGTCATTTTTATGTCCCATCTATGTATGGATTTATATAGTTCTTAGTTTTTTCTGATTTACTTATTTCACTCCGTATAATGTTATCAAGGTCCATCCATGTTACTGTAAATGATCCAATGTCATCATTTCTTATGGCTGAGTAGTATTCCATAGTATATATGTACTAAAGCTTTTTAATCCATTTGTCCTCTGACACTTGGGCTGTTTCCAGATCTTTGCTATTGTGAACAATGCTGCCACAAACATGGGGGTGCATTTCTCCTTTTGGAGCATGGTATTCTTGGGGTATATTCCTAGAAGTGGGATAGCTGGATCAAAAGGCAGTTTGATTTTCAATTTTTTGAGGAATCTCCATACTGTTTTCCACAGTGGCTGCTCCAGTCTGCATTCCTACCAGCAGTGCAGGCGGGTTCCCTTTTCTCCACATCCTCGCCAGCACTTATTCTGTGTTGTTTTGTTGATGAGCGCCATTCTGACTGGTGTGAGGTGATATCTCATTGTGGTTTTAATTTGCATTTCTCTAATGATTAGTGATATTGAGCATTTTTTCACATGCCTATTGGCCATCTGTATGTCCTCTTTGGGGAAGTGTTTATTCATTTCTTTTTCCCACTTTTTGATTGGATTGTTTGTCTTCCTGGTGTTGAGATTTACAAGTTCTTTATAAATTTTGGTTATTAACCCCTTATCAGATGTATTATCAAATATGTTCTCCCATTATGTAATTTGTCTTTTTATTCTGTTCTTACTGTCTTTAGCTGTGCAGAAGCTTTTTAGTTTGATATAGTTCCATTTGTTTATCCTGTCTTTTATTTCACTTGCCTGTGGAGACAAATCGGCAAATATTGCAATATGTTGCTGTGAGAGATGTCAGAGAGCTTACTGCCTATGTTTTCTTCTAAGATGCTTATGGTTTCATGGCTTACATTTAAGTCTTTTATCCATTTTTAGTTTATTTTTGTGAATGGTGTAAGTTGGTGGTCTAGTTTCATTTTTTTGCAGGTTGTTGTCCAATTTATCCAACACCATTTATTAAAGAGGCTGTCTTTACTCCATTGTATTTCCTTACCTCCTTTGTCAAATATCAGTTGTCCATAGAGCTGTGGGTTTATTTCTGGATTTTCAGTTTTGTTCCATTGATCTATATGCCTGTTCTTATGCCAGTACCAGGCTGTTTTGTGTACAATGGCCTTGTAGTATAACTTGATATCAGGAAGTGTGATACCTCCCACTTTATTCTTCTTTTTTAAGATTGCTGAGGCTATTTGTGTTCTTTTTTGATTCCATATAAATTTTTGGAATATGTGATCTATATCTTTGAAGTATGTCATTGGTATTTTAATTGGTATTGCATTGAGTTTATAGATTGCTTTGGGTAATATAGACATTTTAATGATGTTTATTCTTCCTAACCATTAGCATGGTATATGCTTCCACTTGTTTGTATGTTCCTTGTTTTCTTTTATCAATGTTTTATGATTTTCCGAGTACAAGTCTTTAATCTCCTTGGTTAGATTTATTCCTAGGTACTTTATTTTTTTGGTTGCAATGGTAAAGGGGATTGATTCCTTGATTTCTCTTTCTGACACTTCATTATTAGTGTATAAAAATGCCTCTGATTTCTGAGTATTAATTTTATATCCTGCCACTTTGCTGAATTCATTTATCAGGTCCAGTAGTTTTTTGAGACTTTAGGGTTTTCTATATTCAATATCATATCATCTGCAAATAATGATAGTTTTACTTCTTCTTTTCCAACTTGAATGCCTTTTATTTCTTCTTCTTCTCTGATTGCTGTGGCTAGGACTTCCAGGACAATGTTGAATAAGAATGGTGAAAGGGGGCACCCCTGCTTTGTTCTTTATTTTAAGGGGATTGCTTTTATGTTTTACCCATTGAATATGATGTTGGCTGTGGGTTTGTTGTAGATGGCTTTTATCATGTTGAAGTATGTTTCTTGTATTCCCACTTTGCTGAGAGTTTTGATCATGAACGGGTACTGGATTTTATCAAATGCTTTTTCTGCCTCTTTTGAAATTAGCATGTGGTTTTTCTCCTTTCTTTTGTTTATGTGATGAATTACATTGATTGATTTGTGAATATTGTACCAGCCTTGCCTCCCCAGAATAAATCCCACTTGATCATGGTATATGATTTTTTTCATATATTGTTGCATTCGGTTTGCTAATATTTTGTAGAGGATTTTAGCATCTATATTCATCAGGGATATTGGCCTATAATTTTCTTTCTTTGTGTTGTCTTTGCCTGGTTTTGAAATCAGAATTATGCTCGCCTGATAAAAGGAGCTTGAAAGTCTTCCTTCCCCTTGAATTTTTTGAAATAGCTTAAGAAGGATAGGCGTTAGTTCTTCTTTGAATATTTGGTAGAATTCCGTTGTGAAGCCATCAGGTCTCGGACTTTTCTTTGTTGGGAGTTTTTTGATAACTGTTTCGATCTCATTTGTTGTAATTGGTCTGTTTAGGTTTTCTGATTCTTCCAGATTGATTTTTGGAAGATTGTATGTTTCAAGGAATTTGTCCATTTCATCTAGGTTGTCTAGCTTTTTGGCATACAGTTCTTCATAGTATTTTCTTACAATATTTGTATTTCTGTGCCAGCTGTTATTTCTCCACTCTCATTTCTAATTTTATTTATTCAAGTCCACTCTCTTTTTTTCTTGGTGAGTCTAGTTAAAGGTTCATCTATCTTGTTTACCTTTTCAAACAACCAGCTCCTGGTTTCATTGATCCTCTGTATTGTTTCTTTAGCCTCTATGTCATTTATTTCTGCTCTGATCTTTATTATTTCCTTCCTTCTACTACATTTGGGCTTTACTTGCTTTTCTTTTTCTAGTTCTTTTAGATGCATGGTTAAGTTATTTATTTGAGCTTTTTCTAGTTTCTTAAAGTGTGCCTGTAGTGCTATGAATTTCCCTCTCAGTACTGTTTATGCTGTGTCCCATAAATTTTGAATTGTTGTATACTCATTGTCATTTGTTTCTAGGAATTTTTTTATTTCTTCTTTGATCTCATTCTTAATCCATTTGTTTTTAACAACCTGCTATTTAGTTTCTATGTGTTTGAGAATTTTTGAGCTTTTCTGTTGTGGTTGATTTCTAGTTTCATGCCATTGTGATCAGAGAAAGTTCTTGATATGATTTCAGTCTTCTTAAATTTGTTGAGACCACTTTTGTGCCCTAACATGTGGTCTATCCTAGAGAATGTACAATGAGCACTTGAAAAGAATGTATATTCTTCTGCTATATGGTGAAAATGTCCTTTAATTCTGCTGTTTGTTAATTTTCTTTCTTGAGGATCTATCTAGTGATATTAGTGGGGTATTGAAATCCCCTATTATTATAGTATTGCTGTTGATCTCATCCTTTATATCCATCAAAGTCAGCTTTATATATTTCGGAGCTTCTATAGTACATGCATAGATATTTATAATAGGATTACTCCCTTTATCATTATGTAGTGGCCTTCTTTATCTCTTACTATATCCTTTGTTTTAAAGTCCATTTTGTCTGATATAAGTATTGCTACCTCAGCTTTTTTTTTCATTTCCTTTTTCATGAAATGTTTTTTTTCATCCTTTTACCTTCAGTCTATATGCATCTTTTGTTTTAAGGTGTGTCTGTTATAGACAGCATATGTACGGGTCCTGTTTTCTTATCCATGCAGCTACCCTATGTCTTTTGATTGGATCATTTAATCCATTTACATTTAAGGTTATTATTGATATGTAGTTGTTTATTGCCATTTTATTCTTTAAAGCTGTATTCCTCTTTTGCTATATTCTTTTCCCACTTTGATCTGTTTATACTATGCCCCTTAACATTTCCTGCTGCATCGGTTTGGTTGTAATGAATTCCTTGAGGTTTTGGGGTTTTTTTGTTTTTTTTTGTTGTTGTTTTTTTTGTCTGGGAAGCTTTTTATTTCTCCTTCAATTTTAAATGATAGCCTTGCTGGATAAAGTAGTCTTGGTTGTAGGCTCTTGTTCTGCACTACTTTGAATATTTCTTGCTATTCCCTTCTGGCCTCAAGTGTTTCTGTTGAGAAGTCTGATGTCATCCTTATGGGGGCTCCTTTGTAGGTGATAGCCTTTTTTTCTCTAGCAGCTTTTAATATTTTCTCTTTATCACTTAGCTTTGGTATTTTAATTATGATGTGTCTTGGTGTAGGTTTCTTTGGGTTTCTCTTTAATGGAGTTTTCTGTGCTTCTTGAACTTGTGAGAGTTTCTCCTGCATTAATTTAGGAAAGTTTTCAGCTGTTATATGATTGAACAAAGTCTCTATCCCTTGTTCTTTCTCTTCTTCTTCAGGAACCCCTATGATGCGGATGTTATTTCTCTTAATGTTGTCACAGAGCTCTCTAAGAGTTTCCTCAGACTTTTTGAATCTCTTTTCTTTTTTTCTCTGCTTTCTTGCCTTCATTCAAGTTGTCCTCTAACTCGCTGATTCGATCCTCAGCTCTATCCATCTTGTTTTTAATTCCTTCCATTGTGGTCTTCATTTCTGATATTGTGTTTGTCATCTCTGACTGATTCTTTTTTAATATTTTAATATCCTTTTTTATACTTGCTATTTCTTTATTTAGGTGTTCATAATGACCATCCATTGTTGTTCTAAGATCCCTAAGTATCCTTACAATCATTATTTGGAACTCCACATCCAGAAGTTTGGTTATTTCCATATCACTCAGTTCATCTCCTGAAGGTTTCTCTTGTGGTTTCATTTGGATTGCACTTCTTTGCCTTCTCATTATGTCTGTGTGTTTGGGTGTTTTCTTTGTAGAGCTGGTTGAGTCTAAGCTTGTTGTCTGCCTCCAGTTTTCACTTGTGTTGTTCCTAGGTCTTCTTGGGTTGGCATCGGCTATTATTTGTAATCCACTTTCGGATTTGGGCCGCTTTGAAGTCTTGATTTGTTTGTTTTCTTAACAGGTGATTGTCTTGTTTGCTGATCTCAGCAGGGGGCTTATTTGAAACTGTATCCAGGAATGCGGTGGGTGTGACCTGAGGCTCTGAAATCCTGTTCTGCCAGTTAATCTCTCTGGTGGTGGGTTGCTTTCTCAGCTTCAGTAGGGAGAGGTATATCTCAGATCTCCAAGGAGACCTGAATTACTGCCCCTCCTCCCCACTTCTTGTTTTCAGCTGTGTCTTGTTGCGCTTATTGGAGCTGGAGAGATGTCTGTATCTCTGTGACCTGGCAGTACTTTTGTATTTTGCTTTGTGGAAGGATCAGCCCCTCCCCCAGTTATGACCGCCTCCAGCACTGGATGAGTCAGCTTTTTAGGTTCACCCTTGCAGTCCTCTGCCTCTCACAGTCTGTCCCTCTCTCTCCCCTTTCCTCTTGGAAGACAAGCTGGCCTTTTCAACACAACTCGCTCCCTGGTCGCCAGGCAAGTGGCTGTGAGCAGTATTTTCTGCTCTTTTCCCTGGAGTGAGATCCCCTCTGGGCTCTCAGCCTCAGCCCCCCCCCCCCATTCTTGTTAGCAGTAGAGATTCAGGTGCTTTCTACCAGGTTTGTTGTGGCATCTTCTTTGCTCCTTGGTTTTCGAGAGCTGTTCTTGTAGTACAGAGTTGGTTTTTCATGCTGATTGTTCCTAAATTGATTTGTATTCCACTTTGGTGGTGAGAGCTGGGAGTCTGTGCATCTGCCTACTCCACTGCCATCTTCAGGTTCCCTTCTTTCCAGGTGCTCACCCACCAGTTGCAACCCCAAACCTGCTCCCCAGTGTTCTGGACTGCAGAACCCCCCTCAAAATTTTGTTTTGAAGTTCTTTTGGCACATTCAATTTTTTTTTTAAATGCTGAAGGCCACATACTGACTTTTGAGAGAATAATGTAAGTGATATATTAAGATAAATGTTGCCCATATATCTAAACTTATAGCATATATTCATTCATTTAGTGAATTGTAGTGATTTATTTTTAGACTTCTTTAAAGTCAGTTCAGTATGGAGTGTCCTTGGTTAAATTAAGCTGAGCTAAATGGAGAGTTGCTTTAGGCAGCTGCCTTCATGTTGTGATGTGTGCAATTTACCAGTGAGGCCTTCATGTCTGCTGCAGTGCCTGCCTCACTTCCCATCAGAGAATAATAGAGATTTACAATAGTGTTTAATAGAGATAAACTTAGTAATATCTGTTACTACTACCTGTTAACATGAAAATACTATGGGAAAAATATCTCAGGTTGTTGATTAGTATCAAAATCCTCTTTATGTATTGGTACAGCAATCATGTATTCTAGAATTTCCAGGATGGTTCTGATTTCATCGGGTGTATCAGGATGTATATAACTGTAACTACACCAATTTTGAGACTGCTGTTTCCTTAAGAGACTTCCCTAGCCACTCTTATGTCCATGCCTTTTCTTCAAATTGTTAACTCTCTTCATCCATTTCTGATCATTCCAATTCAAAGTACTTTCTTCCTGTACTTAAATGGCTCCTGTATCTTAACCTCCTCTTAATAAAGCCTTCCTAAGCCAATTAGAAGGATAAGTAATTTAGAATAAAATTTATAAATGTGAACTATAAAGTACTTGCTATTGTGATAGTCAGTTTCCAAAGTATAATTGGAGATGGTGCTCTTATTTGGAGATTTAGAAGAGGTGGAAGGCAGCCTGGGTTCTACTTTTGTGATTTGCTGTTTATGTATTAATTGTTTAATACTTCACTTTTATTCTGTTTAATGAAGTGACTGAGTAACTAGGAAACAGCATAAGATATTTTTAGAAAGAGCTAGAAAACAGATAATTGATCACTTCATTTAAAACAAAGTTCATTTTTTAAAATTTATTTATTAAATTTAATGCAGTGACATTGATAAATCAGGGTACATATGTTGAGAGAAAACATCTCTAGATTATTTTGACATTTGATTGTGCTGTATACCCCTCCCCCAAAGTTAAATTGTCTTCTGTCACCTTCTATCTGGTTTTCTTTGTGCCCCTCCCCCTCCCCCAACCCCTCTCTCCTTCTTTGCCCCCTCCCCCCTCCCCCCACCCCCCAACCCTGTTGCCATCACATTCTTGTTCATGTCTCTGAGTCTCATTTTTATGTCCCTTCTATGTATGGATTCATATAGTTCTTAGTTTTTTAACTAAAAAAACAAAGTTCATTTAATGACAGATTTACTGAATACTTAAGACTTGATTATTTTAGAATCTATTCAGATATCTTAAATGAAGTTAGAATGAACATTTTCATTACAATAAAATGTTATGTTTGAAACCTTTTAAATATGAAGAAAGCATATTTGAATGAATTTAAATATCTAAAAAAGTTTATTACTTTAAAAAAAGCTCAAAGATATAGCTGAGGCCATAATTTTTTGATTTGATTGTGTGTGTGTGTGTGTGTGTGTGAGAGAGAGAGACAGAGAGACAGAGAGACAGAGAGAGAGAGACAGGAAAGGAAAGAGATGAGAAGCATCAATTCTTCCTTGTGGCATCTTAGTTGCTCATTGATTGCTTTCTCATATGTGCCTTGACCAGGGGGCTACAGCAGACTGAGTGACCCCTTGCTCAAGCCAGTGACCTTGGGCTCAAGCTGGTGAGCCTTGTTCAAACCGGATGAGCCCGCGCTCAAGCTGGCAACCTCGGGGTCTCGAACCTGGGTCCTCCGTGTCCCAGTCCGACTCTCTATCCACTGCAGCACCTCCTGCTCAGGCCATAATGATTTTTTTAATGCCACAAGTTATAAATCAGCTAGACATACTCAGTTAAATTCAAGATACTTATTGGATAGAAATCTTGAAACTGCCAACTATTCATAAATTAAAAAGATTAATATATGAAAAAACAAAAAATGCTTTAAGACTACAGTTTATCCTTGACCTAGAGCTACTAAATTATTTCATTTTCTGATGTGAATATGGGAATCTCACCCAGTCTGCCTTTGGCAACACTGTCAGATGAGTTTCCATAGTTACCAAGTTACCATAGTACAAGTTTCTCTTCTTAGGATGATAGAAGACAGTACTCTCTTTCCCCAGGGACATGTTTTCACTGCTGGTTAAGTTTGGTTGTGGCAGGATTCCACACTTATTTTGTTGATTCTTGGGCACATGTTCTCAAACTAAGATGTTTGTCTCCTCAGTTTAATGTACAGTAATTTCACTTTCTTTGTTTTTCTGATCTGTGCTTAATTAGGAATATGATCTGTGCTGGGCAGGCAATTAGCCTATTATTGACTTAATTTTTTTTTAAATATACTGCTTGTTATTTGGGAATCTGACTCTGAGAATAAATAAGCCCCAAAGTGACATATGTGTTTCTTTGGACATGTAGGCTAAAAAGTTAATCTTATAATTCAGGTTAAACAGCATTTTGTTACTGAGGAATTCTTAAACCCATTTTTTGAGGGGTACGTATCTGGAGTGGTACATAGGTTTGAATCACTGGTGCTACCTTACAGATATTTTTCAGAAATCACTAGTCCTATTAAAATCATTGCCATATTTACAAACATGTCACAACTCACATACCTTTGTATGGTGATTAGTACCAAATGCATGTGTAACCTACTCAGGATCATCCCCTACAATGAATTCTTTCAGGCCCACTTGCTTTGTAAGAGACCCAGCTAGAATTCATTTAGCACTTCTGTGGTTGCATGGCTTCTTATCTGGTTCTTCACAGAGTAGAACTTCATGATGATTTCCTATTGTTCCACTGATTTTTGGAGAGCATATTTTTTCTTTGTAGTTTTAGTAAACAGAGCTAGGACCAGAAGGTAAAGATCATAGGAACATAGATTTGAATACTCGATATAAAAAAAGATGTTTCTAGTAATTAAGTCTTTCTGATAATATGGCTAATACCTCAAGAAGTAATACATATTTACTAATGATGTTGGACTCAGCTGTTGTCCTTTGTTGTATGTTAAGAGGAGGCATTTCTGCATTGGGAGTAAAGTTGAATTTAAGGCTGCTTCTAGTCCTGCCTCTTGACCTTTTTTTGCCCTAAGAAAATAATAATAGGTGGTAGAGTGAAAAATAACATTGATGTTACTTGCAGCTATAGATATTTTAATGCGATTCTGAGTGTAATATTTCACAATACAATTGATTGTTTAGTTATTGAGTTACTATACAATATAATTAGTTATATTGAGCACATATTTTAGTGGTAACTGACTCTCTACATGTTTTTATTGAGTTCCATTTCAAGGTCTGTTGCCATTTCCAGATATTATTGACTCCTTATCAAAAGCAATTTAACATAAGCAAAAATTAATGTTTTTTCACCTTTCAAAGAAGAAAAAGATTTTCTTAAAATGCAAATTATACACTTTTTTTGGTTGGTTTACAGTTATGACTGTTTGCTCACATAGATACTAAAACTTAAAATATACTTTGAATGGTACTTTTACAGTGGCTTTAACTACAATGACTATTAGATGGGATATAAAACTTGCTAACCAGAATATTTCATGTACATAGTAACTTTGGAAGAATGAGAATTGTTAAAGGTCTTTTAAAGGAAATGCTTATCTTTTTAAATGATTCCTGCTTTAAATTCATTAGCACTTTACAGAAGGTAATAATTTCTAATGTTTTATTTAGGCTGTCGATCATGTTTATTAAAAGAAATGCCACGTTAAATGTATTTGTTTAAAACATTTTAAATGCCTTATTACTGATATATGTGTTCTGTGGAAACCACAGATACTCCTTTAGAAAAATGATGTAAAATAGTAGCTTTACTTTTACTTAGAACCTGAGAAATGTCAAAAATATTTAAGAAAGGGTAACTACAAATTGAAAATTGTTACTGTGGTTACTACTTCTTGCTGAGATATGAACTGCATATTAAACTGGAAACGATGTTTACCTGTGTATCCACACACACATACCAAACATACTAATTGTACTGGAACACAAAAACACCATTATGAAAGATAAAAAGGTAATAAATTAAACTTGGTTAAAATGTTAAAAATGTTTGATTATGAAAGACACTATTAAAAAAACAAAGGCAAACAACAGACTGGGAGAAAATATTGCCAACCCGTAAATCAGATAAAGGAGTTGTATACAGAATAAAGAGTCTTACAGCTCAATCACAGGAGGACAGCAACCTGATTTTTAAAAAGTAGACAAGATTGTTATAGACGTCTCATTAAAGAAGATATGCTTTTGACCAATTAGCACACGAAACGATGCTAAAAAAAATGTTCCGCATCATTAGTCCTCAGATTAATAAAAATTAAACTATTGTACAAGAAAATGCCAGTACATACTCGCTAGATCGGCTAAAATTAAAAAAGACTGACTGTACTAAATGTTAATATTATAATTAATAATAACTTCAACTTATCTTTTATGTTGACTTTTATATTTAGTTTATATAAAAGCAATGTGTAGTTAAATTTATTTTCCCTTTTTACTGTACTAGGTCAATTTTCATTATTATATTCTGTCTTTAGGTCTCAAAATACTACATGTAATTAGAAGTAGATATATCAACATTGTTTTCAGAGAGTAATCTCTCACGCTCATCAGTATAGTTTTTATATGTAACGATTTATAACGAATATGTCATATGGATTTTTGTCTGCAAGAAGTGACTTGTTTTTATTTTTATTTTAAAGTTTACAACTGAGGAATTGTATTCTTGATGGTAATTTTTTTTTTCCATAATGAACTAACTGCCCATGATCTACAGTACTTAATTTTTTAAAAAGGAGGAATGTTATTGGAGTTGTCAATACCATGTAGCAAATCTGAGTCATTGCCCTGTTGCTGAAAACACCCTTTGAGGTCTCATCGCCCAGCCTCCCTCTCAAGGCAAAATATTTTTCAATATCTCAAGAAGGTAGTCATCCAACATCATAAACAAAAACTTGCATAAACAATTTCACTACCTCAAAATGCATTATATTTCATTTTTGATAGTCAAATTGCTAGAAAATTAGAAATTTAACTTTCTTTTGACTTAATTGTTTCTGATTTTGATTTCCTAAATTCTTTTAAAAACCATTTAAGCCACAGTTATTAAGAACATATATTCCTTTTTTATCTTATTTTTTATTAATTTTAATGCAGTGACATTGATAAATCAGGGTACATATGTTCCGAGAAAACATCTCCAGATTATTTTGACCTTTGATTATGCTGCATACCCGTCACTCAAAGTCAAATCGTCCTCCGTCACCTTCTATCTGGTTTTCTTTGTGCCCCTCCCCTCCCCCCACTCCCTTCCTTTCCTTCCTCGCCCCTCCCCACCCCTCCACCCCACTTCCTGTTACCATCACATTCTTGTCCGTGTTTTTGAGTCTCATTTTTATGTCCCATCTATGCATGGGTTCATATAGTTCTTAGTTTTTTCTGATTTACTTATTTCACTCCGTATAATGTTATCAAGGTCCATCCATGTTATTGTAAATGATCTGATGTCATCATTTCTTATGGCTGAGTAGTATTCCATAGTATATATGTACCAAAGCTTTTTAACATATATTCTTTAAATCTAGATGCTTTTGCTATGTACCTCAAATGCTTACAGCAACCATTCAGGAACTCTTGTTAGTTTTTCAAATATTTAAAGTTCTCTGACTTGCTCTCACTATTTTTTCAAACCAACTTGAGTGTTTCCAGTGTGTTCAATCATTCCTTGTTCATCTTTTCTCCCTTTCCTCTGAACAAATTCTAGTTTAATATTTCTCATGAAATTTACTTTCTGGAACAAAGTACAGGATGATTAAGTGCCAAATGAACTGAGACTAGAACGTCCACTCTTAATGCCTGTACTTCTATTAAAATGTCTGCTTTCATCTGTGTGTGTGAGAGACAGCTACAAGTTGTCCTGCCAATCCAGACAACCTCCTTGCAGTCATTTTGATTTTCTTAACTTATTTATATTTCTATTAAACTTAACCTTTATTTTAGATCAAAATTTCAACTGATTTTGAATTTTTGTTTACCTTATATAATGAAAGATCAGAAATTTTGATTCTTTGATACCTTGAGCTGGTGTGAGAAGTAGGTAGCTAAAGTGATGTAACTAAAACGAGTAAAAGGAGATGTGAAGACCTAGTTAGATCATCAAAATCAGTTATTGTTACGTTCATTACTCCCTATTTGAACACAGTCTCTAGCTGGGCTTTTTTTTTTTTTTTTCATCTTTCACATCAACCCTTTTTTATGTGAAATAAAAAAAAACACTTTATATACTTTCTGCTCTTCAGACATTTCAAACAATGGGCACATACTTTCTAATTTAAAAAATTATTTTTAATTAAAAATTAGAAGTAATGGCAGAAAATATTGGAATTGGAGATAATGTGGAACAGTTATTGAGAACAGAAGTAGAGAAAGAATGAACTTTCATCTCTGATCATTTTGATAGTAAGAATAACTGAGAGTGTGGAGAGGGAAGAAATGTGAAATATGTGTGGACCCTAAAGCGTTTCCAGCACAGTCTGATGTCATGGAATGTGTTATACTTATGAGGCAATGAGAGTTTCAAACAGAAGTTAGTGTCCATTGGCTGATAGTCTGGTACAACACCCACCTTTTTTCTGGTGGTAAAGTGCTAACACTTGGCCTCTGCCACCTCAGGGTACCATTTCTCCATTTAATTCAGAGAGCCCAGTTCACTGTCCCTTACGGCTGACAGAGCCACCACAGAGCTCTTCGGGGATGCCAGAGCTCCCCTCATGGATGAATTTCATACAGAATTGATCAAGAGAATGTTCTTAGGACTCTTCTGGAGGTAAGGGGTGGCTAAACAGGTGTTTCGTGATAAATCTACCTGAACGTTTGCTCTCCTTAAGCCTTTGGATACTTTTTTCTAGAGTATACCAAGGAAGTTCTAGAATTTCACCTTCATTTAGCGTAGTCCCTCTTTAGGCCTGGTTTTTGGTCATCTAATCAAACTGTTAGAACAACTACCAACCACTCAAATGGATATACAGTATTAAATTCAGAATATTGACATAGAATATCTGTATAAACGTTTTGTTTGATTCAACATCCTATTTCTTTTACCTTGCTGCAAAACCCTTAGAATGTTTCCATGTATGTTCTTAAGATTTCTGTCTCTGTAAATGGGCAGAGTCTTGCAGTTTGGGGGGGCCACACATTATAGTTTACACTAGGATAAATTGATGTAGAAAATTAAATCATTTCTTAAAAAAAACAACTAATATCTCTATCATGTGCTGCTAAAAGAAGATAGTTGGCACTTACAGCATCTCCTCGAAATCTCGGGTGAATCTATCTTATCACTGTGTATATAATTTTTTCATATTATCACTGGCAATAACGCTGTTAAATTTTATCCCGCTATATAATATGGTTCCCATTCCTTCTGCTTCACTAGCATTTTCCTAACTTTTAAAAAGGAGCCAAAAGCCTCTTTGAAGGACATCCAGCTTCTATTGGCTCTCTCTTCAAGGTCCTTCCAGCTATCACCTATAACCTGCTCTCAGGTCTTACACTTCCTTGCTTAAGTATATTCCCCTATTTTATTGTTTCTTATGCTGTTGTAAATGGAATTTTTTTATTTCTTCTTTGGATAGTTTATTGATCTTGTATGGAAATGCAACTGATTTTTGTATGTCAATTTTATATCTTGAGACTTTACTGAATTACCAGTTGTAATTCAACAGTACTGTTGTAACGGTGTTTGTTTGTTTTTTGGTGGAGTCTATATGATCTATGTACAGGCTCATATCATCGGCAAACAGAAATAACTTTACTTCTTCCTTTCCAATTCTGATGCCTAATAGTTCTGGCTAGGATTTCTAGACACTGTTGAATAGGGGTTGTGGCAGTGAGCATGCTTGTCTTGTTCCTTATCTTATGATTTTATATTTTTGATGTCATAATATGTGTAACCATTAAGAAATTACTGTAGGTGAACTATTTTTAATACTTTTATCCTTTAACCTTTATACTGGGATTAAGTACTCAATACACCATCATATTATATTAGTAGAGTATTCTGAATCTGATGATACATTAACTTTTGCCATTGTTATATGTTTTTATGAATTTCATGTTATTAACTATCATCCTTTATTTCAGATTGAAGAACTTCTTTTAGCATTTCTTGTAAGGTAGGTCTAGTGATAATGAGCTCCCTGAGCTTTTATTTGTTTGGAAAGTATTTATCTCACCTTTTTTTCTGATGGACAACATTGCTGGGTACAGTATACTTGATCGGTATTTTTTTTTTCTTTAAGCACTTTAAATATATCATCCCACTGTCTTCTGGCCTGAAAAGTCTCTACTGAGAAATCCAATTCTAGCATCATAGGAGTTCTTTTGTTTAAGAGAAATTTTTTTTTCCTTGCTGAATTTTAAATTCTCTGTTTATCTTTGATTTTAGGTAGTTTTATTTTAATGAGACTAGGACAAAATTGTTTTGAATTGAAATTATGGGGTTACCTATTACCTAAATGAATTTGGATGTTCAAATCTCCCCAAGTTTGGGAAGTTCTTAGCTATTATTTCTTTTGCCCTTTTCTCCCTCTCTTTTTTTTCTGGGATTCCAGGAATAAATATATGATTGTTTATACTAATGGTGTCCCATAAGTCCTATACGTAGGCCCAGTGGTATAGGCCAGTGACTAAGATAGAGCTGAACCTGGGCCCGCAAGCTCCTGTGGGGATCTTGACTGTCAGTGTATACTTCTGGGACTGAGGATCTTGCCACAGGCACACACACACATCAGTAGAGGCCAGTGATGGGCGTAAGCTGGCAGTATGCAAGTGCACAGCTTGAGAGACTAGCTCCAAGTGCACGCATTATAGCGGGAGTAAGTCACCGAGGTCTAGGATGGTGTCTTGTACTCATGCAGCCCCACAGGCCTGTGCTGCCTGCTGTTGAGGAGGATCCTGGGCTGCAGTGGGGTCAGGGAGGGTGAGGAGTGGGGAAGGACTCAGGTGGCTGGTGGTCTGCAAACACGCCATACCTTGGGGCAAAATCTGGTAAAACTCTGAAGTGGTTCCATGGTGGCTGCGTTGGCTCTGACTTCTTCAGTAATGAAAGCTTCTGGGGTTGTGTGCAGAGTTGATCACTGGGAACTGTGGTTGCTCCCACTGCGTGGCTGATGTAGCCCCTGCTCTTCTTCTTCCTTGTTCCTAGCTTTCTATACGTCTCAGCTTTGCAGGTGTCTCTGTGGGGTGAAGCTTTGTGTAGTGTCCTGAAATGCAGTGGAATCTAGTCATTCACTCTATCCTCCCTTTCCCAGAAGGGTAACTCTTTCTAGCTGGACAGTTCCTCCTGTTGAACAGTACTGGCCTGCGGGGTGGGATGATGCAGATAAAACGAAGCTGTTCTTCCTTCCGTTTGTCAGGTTAGTCTCAGGTGTTTTGTTCTGCTGTTTTTGCTGAAGTTTCTATTTAAAATTTTTAAAAATTTACTTATTGACTTGAAAAAGTGGTTATCAAGTTGTTGCTTCACTTATTGATGCATTCATTGGTTGATTCTTGTATGTGCCCTGACCAGGGATTGAACCTGCAACTTTGGCATATCGGGTTGATGCTCTAACCAGCTGAGCTACCCAGCCAGGGCTGCTGAAGTTTCTTAATTGGATACCTGAGCTCTTTCTGATCTTTTTTTGTTTGATGATATATGTCAAATTGTTCATTTAGTCGGGGGATAGAGACTGGGCTTTCCTATTCCTCCATATTGGTGAGATCACTTCCCCAAATGTTTCATGTTATAAAATCAAATTTTGGCATCAAGCATAACATAGCTTGATATTGTGATACTATGAATAAATTTTATTTCCCATTGCAAATTGTGCTCAAGGGTAAATAAAATGTGCTTTCATAGAATGTTTTAGTATATTGTAAGCATAGTTAGCAATAGCATACTTTAAAGTTGTTTGTGATTATTCCATTTACTTAACTTCTAGAGCTATAATGTGAAGATATCACTTCCCCATTAAAGTCCTCAATGATAGGTACATATGATTAGATACTGCAAAGATATCAAGAATCTTGGACTAAGAATTAGAGGAATAGTTTTACCTTCAGCTGCAACGATTAGCTTGTAAACAAAATTTTATACACATGGAACCATACCTATGAGATAGTTCTCTAAGTGAAAATAAATGGGTATATGACTTTTATTTTGATGGTTATTGCCAACAAATTTGTAATTTATACCAATGTCCAGTGCCACCAACAGTGGCGGAGAGGAAACCTGTCTCTTAGCTGTTTTATTAGCTAGTTCTGCATTTAACAAAATTACTGCTCTGTTCCATTTGGGCCCTAAATGGTATGCTGGCAAATTGGAAGTGTGCTCATGCATCTACTTTTTTCTGTCTCTCAAGTGTCAACTGATCTCCACTGATATATTGGATAATTTTGACTGTTTATATAGTAATTAAATCCCCTTTTAAAAATGTTATTTCTTCCCTTGTTTAATGTTGAAGAATAAATTTTCTACTTTTTGCTTTTTTATTGGGCATAAGGATGGAGATGGTTGAACGAAAGTGAATAGGGAAGATAGAAGTTGGTGAAAGCTTTCGTTGAATTATTGTATTGTGAACAATACCTATTAGTTATAGAGCACTACTTATATGCAACACACTGTTGTAAGTGTGAACTATCTCATTAATCCTTCCAGTCACCTTCTCAGGTAGCAATTACTATTTTCCTTATTCGGTAGATGAGGAAACTAAGACTTTGAGGGGTTGATTTCCCCAAGGTCATTTCTAGTAAAGGGCTTCTAGATTTGGGTTCTTCTATTCCTCAGTCTACCATCTAAGAGAACATATATTAACACTTAATAATGAGAGCTTATATCTATTTAGCATTTGTTAAATGCAAGGCATTGTCCTATGTGCTTTATATGTATTAACTCATGTCCTCATAACAACCATATGAGGCTCCTTCTAGTATTATCCTCAAATTCCAGATGAGCAAACTGAAGCTCAGCATTAAACAGCTTCACCAGTGTTTTCAGCGTTGAGAGCCAGGATTAGACCCCAGTCAGTCTAGCTTAGGAATCCACACTGTATTGCAAATACTAGAGAAATCACTGGCCTGGAGTCGAGAAATGTGGATCCAGATTTGTGTCCCAGCTCAGTCATGAGTGAATCCTTGGGGAAATCCCTTTACCTCTCTGGAACTCTGTTTCCTCATATGTAAAAGGAGGGCTTGGGTTTCTGGATTCCTCAAGCCCTCTTGCACTAATATTTTTAAATTCCTCAGATGAAAAGGGCTAAGCAAGTCTGCAGCTTTGGAATCACCAGTGATTAAGGACAGTCTTAGGCTTTCGTAGCTGTGTTTGTCCACAGCCTCTGAGATTGTACCCAGAAGATGCTCAGCTGCTGCCGTTTAATACATCCTTCTCGCCAGGTGCGTCAGGTGCCTTTGCGTCCGCACAGAGCTGGGCTCCTTACGCCATTGCATATTGCCATTTGAAAGCTATTTGTAAGGAGGTATCATATGACTTCACTGCACATATGGGTGGAACCTCATAAGGAAAAAAAAACTTTTAAAATTAAAAACAGTTGAAATATATGTCATCTCCTAGTAAGTTAAAAAAAAAAAAAGAAAGAAAGAAACAGTGGAGCTCAATGTGAAGTGCATGTATTTTCTCAGAACAGCTCACTTCGTCATCCGGCTCGCCCTGTGGAAGGACTGTTGCACAGATTTGTAGCCAAGTGCTAGAGGTAGATTTTTTCCCCCCAACATTTCACAAAATGGGGAAACATTCAGACATTTTTGTTGGCATTAACCATCTAAATATTTGAGCCATCTCTTCTTGTTCTCAGCAGAATGCAAATTCAACTAAAATGCTATTTTGAAAGAGAGGACTTTGTACTGTCTGTCATACATCCTTCTGAGAACTCGCTATATTTTATGACTTTTCCTTATGAGTTCTACAAGTAGATTTTAAGCCCTATAATCTTAGTGCTTACGTTTTTCCCTAGCGAGTGGCAGCTGCTTCTTTCCATGGTCCCTTTTCTTCCTTATTCTAGCTACACAGGTACACCATGTACCATGTGTCCTTGTGGGCCCTGGTCACTTCAAATCAGAAGCCTAAATGATGCTAAATTAAAATACGTGTTCATAATGAACATGAGCTTGAAATGTCATATGCACGGTCTAAATCTAGATGAGGATGGTTGGAAATAGATCCTTTCCTTCTACCGTGTACACATTTAAGGGGTCTAAAGTTAGCTTGCATTCTGTGTTACAGAAAAGAAATTTGTATTACTTGGCTTCCTTATGTGCTCATTTTAAAAAATTTATTGTTTCCCCAAACCATACTAAACATAAAAGGATATAGTATTCAAAATTGATTTTAGAAGGAGAAACGTAAAGTGGGTCTTTATATTCAATTATTGAACAGTCTGAGCAGTAAAACTTTCATCCTTAATGGTGTCATAATATCTGTTACAGAATTTGTTATCAGGAGAATATTTCTCCTGTTGGCTTACTTCTTTGATCTGCCAAGTACGATGCACGTGGGTTGGAGTCCCACGTGAACCAGTAGAGCACCAAGACTTACTATGAAGTCCTGTGCCAGTCTTTCTGAGAACCTCTTTCTGTTCTGTCTGATCTGCATTGCTGAGTTTTCCCAAATCCTTTTAAACTGAAAGTGAGATTCTCGCCAAGCATTCTCAGCTTCTTTGGAGGAAAAATAATAGAAAATTTTTGTAGTTTTTGAAGTCACTTACATTGAATATGTTCTTTCCCTCCCCTCCTCCAAGCAGCTTACATAGACATGTGATTTTTTTTTAACTCAGCTGCAATCAAAAGCAAACATTATGCCTTTTCCTTTAATGCACAGATGGTGCTCACTCTGATGTGTTACCCATTCTGGTCTGTAAGGAAAACATGACTCCTCTTCCAAGTGCATGCCACTCTTTTTAAATACAACATGCTTTATCTCTGTGAACAAGGAAGGTTTATTTCTGAACCTCCAGCTGCTCCTCATCTTCACATGTAGTTTCTGCCATGTGATAACATTTAACCCCTCCTATTTCATTGCATCTTGTCATTTTCAGGCCTTGGGCAACTTTCACTTCTTCTGGGTCTTTCACATGTAATCATGCATGATGCTTTCAATCAGAATTTCTTGATTGAACTCTGATTTACCTTTTTCATATATTGGGGCCCATGAAGTCTTACCCGCCTTTTTTCAGTGCATAGCAGCACTATCCCTGTACTTATCTTTCCCAGCCTCACAATTTATTCGCTGTCTATAATGTGAGCTGCTCACTCACTACGCAGGGATTTTTGTCTTTGTTCTCTCATCAAGATTAACCGATTAGCCAGCCTCTGTATTATACTCCCTCCTACAATTGAGTTGATATTCCTTTATTCTTTTATTGTACTTCTGAAAAAACTATGTTTTGTTTTCCTGAGTGGAATGTGCTCTTTCTCATGATTCAACTCATTCTATAGTAATGATTTCTGCTGTTATCCGTAGTGTTGTTCTTTTCACAGTCAAATATACTTCTCTATACCTCTCTTCCATAAACTTTCAATGCAATATGTGGCCTGCATGTATTGTTTTTTTCTCCTATTTTTTCTTTTTGTATTTACTTGCAGCATCTGCAGCCTTGATTTAGGCCTATAGATCTATTGGTGTTTTCTGTCTTCTCTCATTTCTCGTTCTCTGTTCCCTACTATTTGCTGTATTCTCCTTCACCCTGAGGACCTAGCAACACACATCATCATCATCACCATCACCATCACCATCACCATCACCGTCCTTGGTCAGATTAATATTTATCAAGCTTGCCTGACCTGTGGTGCGCAGTGGATAAAGTGGTGACCTGGAACATGGAGGTCGCTGGTTCAAAACCCTGGGCTTTCCCGGTCGAGGCACATATGGGAGTTGATGCTTCCTGTTCCTCCCTGCTTCTCTCTCTCTTTTTCTCTCTCCCCTCTCTAAAATGAATAAATAAGATCTTAAAAATATATATGTTTATCAAGCTTGCTTTTACCATGTTGCTGTGGAGGCTTGGAACTCTTGTATGACACTTAGTGATTGGACCCCTCCATACCTAGCCCAGTATCCTCAGTGTGGTCACATGAGTTCTCCATGTCACCAATACATTCTGGATCTTCAGTAATACTGTCCAACCTCCACCTCTCCATAACTTATCTTGACTGTACTAGCCTCTGACTCTTGTCATTTTTGTGATATGTATTATAGCTCCACAATCTACAAATATATTTCCAAGAATCTCTAAATACCTAAAGTTTTTCTTAACTCATTTTGCACCCAAATCTGACATGAACTACTGATTCTCATGAAATTATATATATATTTATTACTTTTTTCATTTAATGTAGATAGTCATATTTTCCACTGCAGATATATTTATATGTTTGGTTATGGGGTTCTGTACCAGAGATGTTTTATAAATTTATGGATTAAGTATCTCTCACCTTTCTAGAAATCAGAAAAATTTTGAATTTTAAAGTATATGTCTCTAACAGTTTCAGATAAAAATTGTGAATCTGTAGTGATTTGGGCATCTAAATAGATCAGATCACCAGTGTTTATATACCTGCAGTATCCTGGTTACTGTGACAGGAAAGAAAAAGTAAAAGCATAAGACAGGCTTCTCACTTTTAAGGAAGTTGATTCAAACTGCCTTGCTTTGTTGTTTAACTGGAAGAAGAGCCACATGAAACAAGATTGTAAATTCCTGGAGGTCAGGGGCCTGTATATTCTTTTGCATCCCCATTAGTAGAGTATAATTAATGATGAGGTTATTTCAGAGGATAGACTATGAATTTCCAGTCCATTTAGAGAAGACTTAAAGTTCACCTCTATAGAGCTCAGTTCTCATAGACAGCAGAACCAAAATCCCTATCAGATCTCTCAAGTCAGGTACCCCAAACATGATGGCACTTCTCCTAAACTCTCCGTCTGTACTAAGGACGCAGGGCTGAGGGAAGGACTGCTGTGCCTTCTGATGACTCCCCAGGACAGCTCTCTGGGTATGAACAGTCCCAGCCAGGCTCACTCGCAGCCTTGGGCCCTTCCAGCTCGGGCGAGGAATTGACAAATTTGTCATCTTGAATACTACTAATATTTAATTAATTTAAATACTTTTTGAATTGATATTTTAGAAGTTGTATTTATTCCCTCCACTGTTGCTACCAAAGTCCACATTTAGTTCTTAATTTTAAACAATGGCAATGCTTCTATCTTAGCAGAGTGACACCTTTCACTATAAAGTGAAGAAATGTCATCTTGCAGAGGCATTTATGAATCCCAGACTAAGTTAGACAAACTGTTATTTGTAGTTGTTAGCCTGTTCCGGGGGCTAACAGAAAATAAGCAAGCTGTGTTTGGCCACTTAAATTATGTGTGCATGCATGAAGATAAAATGCTATTTTTTTTTCTTCTTTTCTAAGTGAGAGGAGGTGAGGTAGACAGACTCCTGCATGCCCCTGACTGGGATTCACCCATTCCCAGAAGAGGGTGCTGATGCTCTGCCCACCTAGGGCCTTGCCCACAACCAAGCTCTTTTTAGCACCTGAGGCAGAGGCTCCACAGAGCCATCCTCTGTGCTCGGTGCTCCGGGTGATGTGCTTGAACTAACCATGGCTGCGGGATGGGAAGAGAGAGAGAGAGAAGAGGAGAGGAGAAAGAGATGGTCGCTTCTCCTGTGTGCCCTGGCCAGGAATTGAACATGGGACATCTACACGCCGGGCTGTTGCTCTACCACTGAGCCAATTGGCCAGGGCCTGATATAATGCTATTTTAACTGTTATTTACTTTTAACAAGCTGTGTTTCTTGCCTCAAAAAACAGTAGCATTTAAAACAAGAACTACATGATTCCATACATTGGTGGAACATAAAAACGAGACTAAGAGACATGGACAAGAGTGTGGTGGTTACCAGGGGTGGGGGGAGGGAGGACTTGGGAGGGAGGGAGGGAGAGAGTTAGGGGGAGGGGGAGGGGCACAGAGAACTAGATGGAGGGTGACGGAGGACAATCTGACTTTGGGCGAGGGGTATGCAACATAATTTAATGACAAAATAACCTAGACATGTTTTCTTTGAATATATGTACCCTGATTTATTAATGTCATCCCATTACCATTAATAAAAATTTATTAAAAAAAAACACACAAAAAACCAGTAGCATTTAGTAAGAGCATATTAATATGTAAACATTCAATACCGATACTGTAGGTTAAGTTGAAGACTTTAAAAAAAATTCTTGACTGATTTTATTAGCTCAGCACCATATCTGGAAGGATTCCCCACCTCCTTTATCCCCTGCTTCACATTTCTCCTCAAACCATTGGTGCTGCGACTCTCCATTCTGATCACAATTGCGTCTGTTTGTGCTTAACTGATGAGCTTGGATTGCAGTGTAAGATGCCTTTGTGGAAGTCACTTATGACTTTAGTGCCTGTATTCATGAAAATCCCAATCTGGGATTCCAGTTACTTCTCTAATTCAAATAAAACTGCCTATTTTGGGCAGTCTCTAAAGGTTAATATTAGCTTTCTATAATGAGTGATTTCTCTTTCTGTCTCACTTTCTTTACCACTTTGTTATTTTCATTTTTCCTTTCAAGAAAATGGTAAAAAATAAAAATAAAATAAAGCATTCAATTAAATTTAAGACCCTCAAAGAAAAGTATGTATAATTATTAACTAAATATGTTCAAGAGATTCCTTATTTGGTTTATGGGATAGCAACCATTAAGCAAAGAGATAAAGACTTTTCCATATTTCATTCTCTATCTTTTAGTTACACCCTCAATGGAAAAAGCAGATTATTGGTGAGAGAAATGACTCTTGTATTATCTCACCTTTTAATAGGAAGGAACATAGGGGAAGTGGAGTTCTATGTTTAGTGTTTTACTTTTCTTTTCACAATCTAAAATAGGTTCAACATTGAAGATTTTAGAAGGTTCTTTTTAGCCTTTTAAAATAATTTTTGCTAGGCATAGCATAAAATAGTTAACCACACAGAAGTTCTTACCAAGGTATCTTTCTCCAATGCCATGAGTTCAGGAATTTAGCTGCTAGATTAAATATGAGATTTGAGAAGGCCTATGTTAGTGGTTTTTAGAGAGGAATTAGAGTTGCTTTTTATTTTAGCATGTACAATTTTGAACATTACAACAACTTTTTTTTTTTTCATTTTTCTGAAGCTGGAAACAGGGAGAGACAGTCAGACAGACTCCCGCATGCGCCCGACCGGGATCCACCCGGCACGCCCACCAGGGGCGACGCTCTGCCCACCAGGGGGCGATGCTCTGCCCATCCTGGGCGTCGCCATGTTGCGACCAGAGCCACTCTAGCGCCTGAGGCAGAGGCCACAGAGCCATGCCCAGCGCCCGGGCCATCTTTGCTCCAATGGAGCCTTGGCTGCGGGAGGGGAAGAGAGAGACAGAGAGGAAAGCGCGGCGGAGGGGTGGAGAAGCAAATGGGCGCTTCTCCTGTGTGCCCTGGCTGGAATCGAACATTACAACAACTAAGCCAGAAATGGGATGGTTTCTGTCATACTATCTCTCAGAACACATCTTTTCACAAGGTAGTATATTGCAGTATGACAGGTAACATTTCTGTGCTTAGTGGCTTAGGGTACAATACTATGCCTGATACAGAAGAAACAACATCATTGTGGTGTTTGAGTACTTGGATAAAATGACATTAACAACTCTGAATTGAAAGTTTACCATGTGAGCAATTTTGGAGATAAAGTGGAATGAGTGGGTAATTTGGTATAGCATTCAGAGCACAGATGTGACAAGGACAGTGTAGCAATCTGATGTTAAAATGTATATATATTGCCTGACCAGGTGGTGGCACAGTGGATAGAGCATTGGACTGGGATGTGGAGGACCCAGGTTTGAAACCCCAAAATTGCTGGCTTGAGCGTGGGCTCATCCAGCTTATGCTTGGTGTCTCTGCCTTGAGTGTGGAATCATAGACATGACTCCGTAGTCACTGGCTTCAGCCCAAAGGTCAATGGCTTGAAGCCCAAGGTCGCTGGCTTGAGCAAGGGGTCACTCACTCTCCTGTAGCCCCCTGGTCAAGGCACATATGAGAAAGCAGTCAATAAACAATTAAGGTGCTGTAGTGAAGAATTGATGCTTCCCATCTCTCTCCCTTCCTGTCTGTCACAAAAAAAGTGCACATATTTATTTGTTATGGAAAATAGTGTATATGAATACATAACCATTTTATCTGTACCTGGAAATGGGTAGGATTTATGATTGAGGACAACTTAGCCTGTGTGTGGGTGTCTAGTTTGTCCACGAATAATTTTCCATCACCTTTATCATCTCTCTGCTTGAATTAGATACTTTGCTTTGCATACATATTATAATTTAGGTAAAGTATCACTTTTCATGTGTATTTTAATATAAGGATTAAGTGAGACCAAAACCAAGATAAGAAATTTTATTAAAATGTCTCATATCAAATTTCACTTTGGAAAATTAAAATCTAGACTGTATACTCAGTAGAAATAATGTAATGAAATTTACTTGCCAATAAGAAGGAACCCTGACTTCATTTTGAGTAAGACAGCTCTTTCAGCAACAGCTAGGCTGTTATCATTATGTGGTGACTTGAGGAAATTCCAGTGCTATTGAATAACCAATATTCTTCTGACTTATAAATAAACTTCATGGCTTAAGCCTAAATTTGAAATTTGCCATGAGGACATTCTGTAGTCCTTTTTTCTTGTAACCTCCTCATGGAAATCTTTAATATTATAAATTAAGAGACTGGACATTGCGTTTTAAGGTGCTAACTATATCACTGTATGATATACACAAACCACAAAAAAGGAGAGAAAATGCTCTCTAAATTAATCTTTGGGGGCTGATTAAAAAAAAAAATCTCGGCCCTGGCCGGTTGGCTCAGCGGTAGAGCGTCCGCCTAGCGTGCGGAGGACCCGGGTTCGATTCCCGGCCAGGGCACATAGGAGAAGCGCCCATTTGCTTCTCCACCCCTCCGCCGCACCTTCCTCTCTGTCTCTCTCTTCCCCTCCTGCAGCCAAGGCTCCATTGGAGCAAAGATGGCCCGGGCGCTGGGGATGGCTCTGTGGCCTCTGCCCCAGGCGCTAGAGTGGCTCTGGTCGCAACATGGCGACACCCAGGAGAGTCGCAACATGGCGACGCCCAGGAGGGTCGCAACATGGTGACACCCAGGATGGGCAGAGCATCGCCCCCTGGTGGACAGAGCGTCGCCCCTGGTGGGCGTGCCGGGTGGATCCCGGTCGGGCGCATGCGGGAGTCTGTCTGACTGTCTCTCCCTGTTTCTAGCTTCAGAAAAATGCAAAAAAAAAAAAAAAAAAATCTCTTGAGATTCTCAAGCTGCTCAAGAAAAGCCTTGCATTTATTTGTTTTCCTTTAGTCAAAGCTGGAGCCAAAGCCAGAGATGAAGTAACTTAGGCCATAGCTTCCATCTGACCAGTCCAGATGCGGATAACCAGAGCAGGTGGAAGGCTGGGAAGTCCTGAGCATCGCCTATCTTCCCTCTCCACTGTCTGCCCTCTCTCCTTTGATACACTCACTTCTCTTCCTGCTTTTTAGCTCCTTTCTGCATTCAAGTTAGGAAGAGACTAGATACACCCAGCCAGGCAGTCTCATATGATAGTTTAAGACACAGACTTTGGAATTACATAAACATGAGTTTGAATTTTAGCTCTGTGAATTTGAGATAATTACTTTATCTTTCTAAGCCTTAGTTTTCTTATGTTTATTATGGGAACAATGACAAAATGAACTCAAGGAGGTAGTATAAGAATATGAGCACATGTGAGGCATCTTGTACAACACCTGTATTAAGGGGCAGGGCACAGGAGACGAAGTCCTTGCAGTTAGTCACAAGCTTTTGTCCTATTGGCACAGGTTTGCCAGCATGCTCTGGCACCCAGGGCCTCTGTGGGGACCACTTACTAAGAGTGGGGAGTCGGTATATCCTATGGCTGGATAGTATGACAGCAAGTGTGTACTGAGTGTCTATTCTGTGATGGCACCATGTGAGGTTTGGGGAACCTCCCTGCTAATCCTCTTGGGGGTCAACAGGAAAGGATTTACAGCATAGTGAACCTTACTTCCCTGATTTTGATAAAGAGGAGTTGTAAGGAAATCTCAAATCTAGGGAAATATGGTGAGACAGACTTTTATATGTTTAACTTGTACAGGGTGTAGTGGCAATCTGTATCCATTGTGAGTGGCAATCTGCATCCATCATGATTGATTGTACTGTATATACTAAAGAACTACGAATTAACTAAAAAATTAAAGAAATACAATTTTTTTAAAAAAAAAGGTTCATTAATAATACAACAGCCTCCTTGACATGCATAGGCTTTTGAGAAACACTGCATTCCTAAATACCCTATCTTTTTAAAATTCAAAGGGTTGAGAATTATAAAGACACATTGAAAGATGGATATTGAGCAGTTGCAAAGCTCATTAACTAGCTAAATAATTATTCCATTAGAAAAGCCTCCTCCGTCTTGATTCAGATTTGTGTCGCAACAAAAGTACAAATTACTACCTGTCATAACCTTTCTAAACTCACCTGTGAATGGTTAAAACCACCAGTGTTAAATTTGTGAATGCCAAGGGTCTACTTTAATAATAAGAGACATAAATTTGAACAGCTTACCCTTATGGGTAATTATTGTGGGGAACAGTAACAATTATGTATCTCATTAAACAAGTGTCTAATTAATGTTATAAATTTTGCTTGATTAGAGCACAATCTTTATAGTTGCTGCTCATGCAACATCAGTAGCCACTCTTACTACTATTTAAAAAATGAGAAGGAAAAATTGATGTTTCATAATTTTAATAATACTTTATAAATTTATTCAGATAGGTACTTAATGGGTAGGAATGTAATATCCTTTATGCCTTGAGGAATCCATACTTTGTGAATTATGTATGGTAGCCTTCTTTTTAATGTCTTACTCTTTTACTGTAGTGAAATCACCTCTATAGGTTTGGAACAGAGTCACTAGAATACAGAGAAGCCATTGGATCCTATAGCTGAGAACTCCCTGCATCAAGGACAATCTGTGTAAAACTATCAAGAATTTATTATGTACTTGTATCATGCCAGATTCTGGACTGTCAGAGACTATTCATTCTATTTCACCTCCACACCGTGCTCCTCTAAAATGGAATTAATGACATGGAAAGGTGTAGTTTATTTAAAACATATTTATTGGGATATATATGCCCCATTTTAAGGATACAGTTTGATAAACTTTGCCATTGTACACGTTGATGTAACACTACCCCAATCAAGAACATTTCTGTCACCTGTAGAATATCCCATATAGACCCTCCTCCTTCACCACCACCACCACCCTTCCCCACAAGCACACCTACTGCCTCAGGAGGTAGAAATCACAATATATTAGTTAAGCCCTTTAAAAGAAATTTACATAAAAGAAATTACAGTGTGTTCTTTTGTGTCCAATATCTTTTGCTTAGCATAATGGGTTTTTTTTTTATTCTTTTTTTTTTTTTTTAATAAATTTTTATTAATGGTAATGGGATGACATTAATAAATCAGGGTACATATATTCAAAGAAAACATGAGCATAATGGGTTTGTTGTTGTTGGTTGTTAGATTCATGTTGTTGCATGAACAAATTTCCTTTTATTCCTGGGTATTATCCCATTTTCTGAATATACCATAATTTGTGTATTCATTCAATTTTTGAAAGCTGTTTTGGTGTAAGATTTGGGAATATTATGAATAAGAACATTTAGGGTTTTTTGTTTGTTTGTTTGTAACATCTCTGTCTGGTTTTGGTGTTAGGATGATGGTGATCTCCTAAAAGAGGTTCCAGAGTGTTCTTTTTTTCTCTCCTTTGCAGAAAGAATTTAAGGGTAGTATTGTTCCTTTATATGTTTGATGGGATTTACCAGTGTTTCCACCTGGGCCTGGAGTTTCTCCGTGATTTTATTTTGTCTTTCAAGGCATTTGTCCATTTCATCTAGGTTGTCAAAATTAATTGGCATCTAATTTTCTATAATGCATATGTTTTACCCTTTTAATTTATGTGAGAACAGTATTAATGTCACCATTTTCTTTTTCTTTTTTATTAACAGGGGTTTTCTAATTTTATTAATCTTTTCAATGAACCAACTTTTGGTTTCATTAATTTTATTCAATGTTTGTCTATTTATTGATTTTTCACTTACCTCCTACTTTTTTGGACTTAATATACTCTTTTTTTACTTTCTTAAAGAAGACACATTATTCATTCAAGATCTCTTCTAATATAATCATTTAAAACTATAAATTTTTATTTAAGCCCTTTTTTTGTTTAAAATCTCACAAAGTTTGTTGTGACTTCACCAAACTTCATTATCATTCAACTCAAAATATATTCTGGCTTCCCTTATTATTTCTTCTTTTGCCGTTGAGTTATTTAAAGTATGTTATTTCCAAACACATTGGAGCCTTCCAAAATATGTTTTTGTTATTGATTTCTCACTAATTATAATTAGAATATATAGATAAAATATTTAAATCCTTTGATATATATTGGAACTTCTTTTATTATCCAGCATATGCTCTGTCTTACTGAATATTCTATGTTGACAAAAAGAATTGTATATTCTGCTATTGTTGAGTATAGTAGTCTATAAATGTCAATTAAGTCACATTGGTTAATAATGTTTTTCTTCTTTTCAATTTTTTTAATCTTTTCAACTTCACAGGGTTTTTTGTTTGTTTATTTAGAAATTAAATTTAATGGGATGACATTGATTAGAAAGAAAGTACATAGGTTTCAGGTGAAAAATGATATTTGGATTTTTGATGGGGATTACATTAAATTTGTACATATATTGCTTTGGGTAATATGGCCATTTTTACTGTGTTGATTCATCCAATTCTTGAACATGGAATATTTTTTTATTTCATTGTGTCTTTTTTATTTTCTTTTAATAATACTTTGTAGTTTTCAATATATAGGTCCTTCACATCCTTTGTTAAATTTATTTGTAGGTATTTTATTTTTTGTTGCAATTGTAAAAGAAAATTTTTTTTAATTCATTTTCTTAGTTTCATTGTTGGCATATTGGAAAGCAGTAGACTTTTATATATTGATTTTTGTATCCTTTGGCTTAACTGTATTGGTTTATAGTTTCTAATAGTTTTTTGGTGGCGTATTTGGGGTTTTTTACATACAGGGTCATGTCATCTGCAAAAAGTGATACCTTTACTACTTCTTTCCCAACATGGATGCCTTTTATTTCGTTCTCTTGCCTGATTGCCCTGGCTAAGAGAGAGTAGGCATACTTGTCTTGTTCCTGATTTTAGAGGAAAATCTTCCAGTTTTTCAACATTTAGTGTAATATTGACTAATGATTTATTATAAATGGCCTTTATTATGTTTAGGTACTTTTATTCTATGCCCATTTCATTGCTTTAAAAACAAATGGATGTTGTATCTTATCAAATGTCTTTTCTGTATCTATTGATAAAATCGTTATTTTTTCCTTTGTTTTGTTGATGTGGTGTATTGCATTGATTTATTTGCATATGTTAAATTATCCTTGTGCTCCTAAATTGAATCCCACTTGATTGTGATGTTTTATTTTGTGTGTGTGTTTTAAATATCAAATTTATTTGTGTTCTTTCTATCTTTTTGTCTTTCCTTTATTTTTTTAATTTAGAAATTTAATGGGGTGACATTGGTCAGTAAGAATACATAGCCTCAGGTAAACATCTCTATAGCATTTGAACTGTTGATTGTGTTGTGTGCCCATCACCCAAAGTCAAGTCATTTTCTATCGCCATATTACTTGTCTCTACTTACTGTCCTCCCCCGACCCCCTGCCCTCTGATAACCACTTGACTTCTGTTTATGTTCATGAATATCATTTTTATGTCCTACCTCTGTCCAAGTGCTGTGCAGCACAGTGTTTACTACCTGAAAACTGTTGTTTCATATATTTTGACTGTGTTCTAATAATTGATGGCAGGAGGGCTAGTCTGGTATTAGTTCTCTATCATGACTGGAAGCAGAAGTAAAAAATGTATCACTTGTCAGTATAAAGAAAAAGCATTAGCAGAACATATGTTGATAGGATGAAAACCTATTTTAAAAGCTTTATGAACAAATCATTGGAAGAGAGAGATAGTGCCAGTAGACCAAGAGCATCTTGAAGAAGGCAAACCAAGAGAACAATGTAGGTCATGGAGCAAGAACTCAGCTCAGAGAAAATGGCTGGGGGTCCTATAACCCAGCAACTTGAGGAACTTCTCTATTAGAATGTAGTAAAAGGTAATTTCAGTGTGAATCCTAGGTATTAACCAGACTCTGAGATTTTTCTGTATCCATAATAAATAGTACACATTAAAAGATTTGGTTATGTCTGGTGTGGCATTCAAAAGTTACCCAATGATGTGATGAGAAACTCAGCAAATGCTTCAACTGGGAAAGAAGCGCTGGAGGAGACACCAATTACACACTAGGGGTGAGGTTGTTGGGTTATTTTTGAGCAAAAGAAGATAAAATGCTTGTTAAGGTAAAATAAAATAAAACTTGAAGAACTAGTGTTGTTAGCACCTTGGAAGCAAAGAATGAAAGTGTACATCACTTTAGTAAATCAGGAGAGTAAATATGGGTTATAGCTAAAAAAAAATTACTATAAGATAGTACATATATATAAGCAGGAAACAAATATATATTGGAGATTCACAGTAGCCCAAGACTTCCTAGGGGAAGAAATGCAAGAATAATATATACCATGAATCCATCAGTTAAAAGTATAGATTAATTTAGTACCTATATATTAAACACTAAATATGTGAGGTATTATGCAAGACACTTTTCTATATACTGTAGTCAGGAACTTTTTAAAGAAATCAGAATATATAACGTTTCAGGTAGTTTATGGACTAGCAGAAACAGAACACATATCCACCCGCTGTTAGATTAAATTATATTCCTGTGTATATTGTGAGAAATTGGATGGCCACACAATGTAGACACAAGCATGCTTTTCAATAGCCCCTGATTCCTGGGATGTAGGGGACACCCTAAGATGTGTGGAGTCCTATTATTATAAACTGTTTAATAAAATATTGTACTACAAAGTTAAACACTCATGAGCTCATATGAGGTACAGTAATTTATGGATGAAGGATTACAAGGTTGGATAGAGAAGGGGAACTTAGGCATTTGCTTATTGTCCAGTTGTGCATGTGAAGATTGTTGCCCAGACACCATATTTTCTTGTTCAGGTCTAGGAACTCTTTTTTTCTTGTCCCTTATTGTCAACCATACCACTTCTGGCTAATTTTATATCTCCTATTATGAGAAAAAAGGAACAATGCTATTATTACTCATAAAACCATGACTCTGAAATCCCTTTGTATTCAAACAGAATAGATTTTTCTTCCTCTATAATTCTCAATACTATTAAATTAATACACTGTACTGGTTACATTGTTACTCATGATGCTGTGCCACCCCATTGTGTCCTCCATGAATACTAGCTTCTAAGGATTTAAAAGTTGCGACTATGTTTCCTTGGTAATGACCAAATGAAAATCTTACCCAGAGGGTTAGGAAAGTGTGAATGATAATTTATTATCTGGTCGTGTTAAATTTAGCATTTGGAATTTTATAGCACCAAAATAGAACAGCACATATTTCAACCAAGTCTTCTCTTGAACTCTGGAGGGTCAGAATCACTGTGATTCTGGAATGTGCTCTCTTACCGTGTGGACTGGCTCCCTGCTTTCCACACTGCCACCATCGGGAGAAAGGCGCTTGCTCTTTCTACAGAGAAGCATTTAACTGCTCTGCCTCTTTTCAAATTATATACAACAATGATGTCGAATCGTTTCTCAATTACCTCCATTAATGGAAGAGGAACAGTAGCAGGAATAATCTAAAACAACAAATAAAAGAAAATGCAAACTTTAATTTTAGGTATTTTTTATTGAGGTGTGGTGGGTTTTTTTGTTTGTTTTTTGTTTTTGTTTTTGACCAGGACCAGCTCCATAGTTTGAGAGGCTCAAGGAAAAGTGAAAATACAGGTCCTCTTGTTTTAAAATAAAATATGTCAAAATGGCAAGACTAGATACCTAGATCAGGGTGACTGGGAGACTGGGCCATCATGAGACATGTTCTCCAGCCCCTCCCAGATGTGGCACGAT
The DNA here is from genome assembly GCF_036850765.1 of Saccopteryx bilineata. NCBI lineage: Eukaryota > Metazoa > Chordata > Mammalia > Chiroptera > Emballonuridae > Saccopteryx > Saccopteryx bilineata. The sequence goes on from NC_089497.1 coordinate 40,132,690, forward strand.
GCCGAGGAGCATGCGCTCCTGACCCCAGCCTTCCCTGCACTGGTACTCGGGCCCCAGCCAGGCAGAGGGTAGCCGCAGTCACTGGAGAGGGGCAGGAGGTGAAGGGATAGATTGGGGTTGGGAGGCTGGGCACCAGAGTGGGCAAGTGGTAGCCAAGAACCAAATCAAAGACAAGCAGCAGGTGGCAGGATTCCCTTGAGCTTAGATTACAAATCCCTGATGCATGCTCCATTGTCCCATTAGACCACTGACAATATACATGCACAGTGAAATGAAGAAATCTATGGTGGCAACCACAGAGCATTCAGTTCCAAAGTGGGACCCTTGTGAGCACTAGTTGCTCCTGTGCGACTGGTCACTCATCCGTGAAATTGGTTCTGCCTTGGATTTTTATGTACTGTCAAGATGAACTGGTTGTGTGGAAAGCACCCTACAATCACACAGGATACTACAGGAGGGACACGTTTGTCACAGATAATTTATAATTTGGATAACCCTGAAATGGGATACCAAGAATGATAGTTTAGAATTCAGCATATTCATTGGCTAAGTGTTGACTTCTTCCTATGGCAGAACCGCCGGCTAGGGTACGGGATGGAGGACAGTGAGCAAGGCTGGCTCACTGTTCACGGGGCTTGAAAGATACAGACATTAGGAACTATGAAGCAAACGGGTCATGGTGTGTGCTCTAATGAAGGTATAAACAAGAAAGCAGTAAAACTCGGAATGAAGGAATTAACTCTGATGGGCAATGTGGGAAGGCCTTGTAGGGGGAAAAAATGACTTCAGTCAGGCCAAGATGGGTGGGTACTAAGTATTTCAATTAACAGAGACTAAGGGGCAGACCTTCTGGGCTAAAAGGACAGAATAAGAAAGGCATTCAATGGAGAGCATGTTGCTAGATATGCCTACATGCTGGGACTTTCAGGTCATTTTTTGTTATACTTAGTGAACATCTATTTTCCAGGCACTGACACAGAAGCAGGCGATATAAGAATATAGAATTAGGCACCAGACAGCTCCATGTATCAGCCTCAATCTGCCACTTCCCAAATGGGAGACTAGACAGTTTAACTACTTCTGAACTTCAGTTTTAGTCCTCTGTAAAATAAAGGTGCTAGTTTTATAGGATATTATAAAGATTAAATGAAACAATGTTTGTAAAATACTCCACCCAGCACCCCCCGTCTAGTGAAGGACACAAGCAAATACAGTGGTACCTTGAGATAGGAATTTAATTCGTTCTGTGACTGAGCTCGTCAGTTAGTCAACTCGTATATCAAATTGCTGGTACTGGACCCATGTGCCAATGCATCAACTAGCGGCAGCTTCCCGAATCACAACTCATATCTCGGAATTTCACTCAGATCTCGAACAAAAATATGGACCGAGTCAATTGTATCTTAAAAAAATCCATATGTACCCAAATGATCGTGGCAGTATGTGCTGTGAGAGCACAGGAAGGAGAGTGGCCATCTCTGCCCGAGGCTTTAGTGTGACGCATCCGGGAGGGGGGGGGTGCGTCTAACAGGCAAAGGGGCAGCTGAGCAGGAGCCCTCTTCGGGTTTGAAAGCCATGAGTCCACTTTGTGATCCGTGTGGGGCCGAGGGGACAGGGAGTAGCAGCAGGCAGAGAAAGGTGACTATGTAAACCGTCTATAGATAAAGACGAAAAAGTACCTTTTGTTAGCACCACAGAACTACTTTTAACGATTCAAAATAGCAGACTCTTCCCTGAGAAAGGTGAGAGACCTTCTCTGCTGAGTCCTTGAAGTAAGATGTAAACAAGTTTGCCTGCAGCGGCTGCTCTGTGGATTTTCTTCCTTCCAGAGGAATTACAGAGTGGAGAGAGAGAAGCACTCTTAAGAATTGTAGCTGTTTTTCCTGTCTTCATCTAGAGTATTTTGCTTAGTTGGCAGACACATCACAAGACATGATTGGCTCTTTCAAAAATAGGAGTCCTGGTGGTCTCGGTTGGCGCGGTGCTTTAAAGGGCATGCCTTTTTCTCTCTTCCTCCTCCAGACTGAACACTTGCCTCTGCAGACCCACTTCAAAGAAAGAGAGATTGGCAGTCTCCAGCGCTCTGTGAGTAACACTGTCCTGCTGTTGGGGTCAGCCCAGGTGGAGCTGGTGGCCACCCTGCTTATTAAACTATCATTTGATTTCTATGAAATTTTATTTTATTCACCTCTCTAATATCTAAGCATCTGCAATATTATTTTATCAAGTCCTTGAGCTTGCTTCTCCCTCTTAGGAGTAATCAAGTTTTATGACACCAATAACCAGGTAGAGGGATCAGTACCAGACAGCAGAGAGCATCAGGGGGTTCATTTTCATTTTATAGAGTTAGCTGTGTAAGTAAGGAAGAAAGGTCAAGATAAGAGAATATTTTTTTATTCATTTTAGAGGGGAGAGAGAGAGACTGAAAGAGAGAGAGAGAGAGAGAGAGAGAGAAGGGGGGAGGAGCAGGAAGCTTCAACTCCCCTATGTGCCTTGACCAGGCAAGCCCAGGGTTTTGAACCGGCGACCTCAGCATTCCAGGTCAACGCTTTATCCACTGCACCAGCACAGGTCAGGCTAAGAGAATATTTTTTTTTAATAAATTTTTATTAATGGTAATGGGATGACATTAATAAATCAGGGTACATATATTCAAAGAAAACATGTCTAGGTTATTTTGTCATCAAATTATGTTGCAAACCCCTCGCCCAAAGTCAGATTGTCCTCCGTCACCCTCTATCTAGTTCTCTGTGCCCCTCCCCCTCCCCCTAACTCTCTCCCTCCCTCCCTCCCATGTCCTCCCTCCCCCCCCACCCTTGGTAACCACCACACTCTTGTCCATGTCTAAGAGAATATTTTTGATAGTGTTTCTTATTCTCAGTCATACTGGCGATATGGTCAAATACCAGTTCATTTCTCTGTATTTCTTCCCTAACTCCCCAGTGTGGAATCCTGAGGTTTCTTTTGGATTTTTGTTTTTTTGTGTGTGTTTATTTACTTGATTGATTGTTTTGGCTGTGTGACTTAATTCTCTATATGTCTCATGCAGTCATCCCAAGCTTGAGCCGTGCTCAGGGACACGTAAAGTTCACAGCCTTGTTTTTCTCCAGTTTACCTTAACTGATTCTGGTTCCAAATTTCAAAACTGGAAACTGATTATTGTCTCCATTCATTAGTCACAGTTTTCTGTTTAGGAGCTGCTGCCAGTCTTGTTCAGGTATTGAAAGCAACAAATGACTAGAAAATGATAATTTGTTGAACTTTACCTGCCATTCAATAGTCAGTGGGATGAAGAATCAGGGACACAGACCGTGATGAATTCTGTTCTTGCTTGTTTTTACTGTAGTACTAGAAAAATGCAAATAGCTGTTCTGCTAATATAAAGCAATATTTGAATTTTTAGAATGGACTAAATAGCAGACGATTTGACTCTGAAGATGAGAATCCAGCGGGTGAAGATGGAATTCAGCAGATGTACCCTCTTTACGATCAGATGTGCTACCACGACCGGAGCCCTGGCAAACATCGCCAAAACAAGGATCCCGAGAGAGTCTGCATGAACCCACGAGAGCACTACGTGTGATCTCTGTCTCCCTGTGGCCAATGGGTGCTCTAGCAAATGTTATGCCTAGATAGAGGAGAAGAACTAAGGTCCATAGTTATTATTTTGCTCTCTCTCATTAAAACAATCCCCCTCTAAGTGTATCAGGAGTTGTGATGAATGACTTGGAGCCAGTAGCAAATTTCTTTCCTCCAGTAAGAATTTCTTCACCACCAGCCGTGTCTGTGAACTTGACACAAGTTCACAAAGCCTTGTGTGTTTCTGTGACGATGATGGTGTTTACTAACATTGGGCCTACGATGGCATGTTCATTTCAGAGGAGAGCACCTGTCCGTGAGGCCAGCAGTGATTCTCCGGAAAGGCCTCCGCGGGGAGTGGAAGCCTCGCTGGGTCTCAGGCCTGCCAGCCTGTGCCTCTGTAACTCAGCCGGGCAGAAAAGGGAGTTCAAAATCCATTTCACTGTTTAGCTGGGACTTGGCTTTCCGTGACATGCTTAATATAATCACAATACCTGGGTACAAATAAGAGGCCTGAGGAAAAGGGCACAATTTGTTCTTTATCCAAGAAAACAAAAAGCAGTTTAAACCTTCAAGCCTGTTGGTTGCTTGTAGACTCTTGCGGTATTGTTATATCTGTTTCTTCCTGACCACTGAGGTCCTGGGGGGTACATATTCCCTGCCTCGTCTACATAGCCAGCTGGTCTTGATTAGCACAGTGCTGACCAAGGTCCTCTTTTGCTCTGTCATTGTTCCCACAGTTCTTTACTGGCCTGATAAGCCTACTTCCCACCTCTTCAGTCGAATAGAGGACGGCCTTGAGCCTTTTCCCTCTCCTGGGCTATTGTGCAGGGCAGGCTCGGCTTTCACTGCTGAAGTTTCTTTCACACTAATCCTCTCCGCACAGGCCTCAGCCGCCCTCTGCATTCTTCAGACCGCCGATTGTCCGAGTTCTCTCTAGCTCGGAAGAGCCTGCTGGAGAATCACCGTGAAATAACTCCTGTTTTTAAAAGGCAGTTGGAAAAACAAAACAAAAAGCCGCTCTACTGTGGCCTATGTGCTAACCCCACCTATTGTTCTTGATCCCCCTCCCTGCTCTACCTGGTCAACAAGAATGAAGAGAAGCTACAAGAGCCGGCAGTGTAGTGACCGAGGTACCAGTGCACCCTGCATTGCTGGGGGGAGGCTTCTCAGTCTGGCTGGAGGCTTCTCAGTTCTCTCTGACGGCAGTTTTTCTCCAAAACTCAATGTAACAATTAGAGTGGGGTGAGCAGAGGCGGGAGCCCGGGTACAAGTGTTCCTCACCCTCCCTCACATCTTAGGAAAGCATTGCCTTGCTGTGTTCTAGAAGGTTAGAGGTGTGCCGCTGACACACACACACACACACACACACACACACACACACCCCTACTTGTCATAGATTAGGAAAGAGTGACATAAGCACTTTGAAACAGTACACGTTTCCAATCTGAGCTTCAAGGAGGTGGGAGAGTATTAATGTAGATTTCTAATGAGATACCAAAGATGCCTTCTGTTCATGTTGCGCTGGCTCTAGTTCTTATTTGTGTGTGTGTGTTTCCTTTTCTTAGCTGCCACGCTTCGTCAGAGAAATTACCCGATTCTACAGTAGTAGGTACTCCCGCATTGCCTGAGTGACCAGTGATTCTGGGAGAAAAGACGCTTAAATTCTAACTCAATGCTTTAGCTAGGTAGTCAGCAATTTAAAAAGTCACATGGGAGCCAAGGGTAAATTCCAAGGACCCTCACTGCAGTGTCACAGTGCTACCTCAGAGCTGGAACTGACTGCCTTTTGTAACAAGCCAGCACTGAAACCGTTGACTTTATTATGTGGAGTCCTATCAGTGAGTTATTTGTAACTGAAAATGTAGGATCCTTGCAATTGCTTTCCAAAAGAACGATCACTCTGGTCGGAGCTCTCCTTCACAGGGAAGTGTTTTATAAAATACTGGATGTTACAGAGGAGGAGACACTGGAGAATCGCCTCCTTTCTATTACAATGTCTCACACGTAGGGGTGGTTGCTAGGGGCCTGCTGGGAAGCAGGTGTGGAATTAGTGTCCTAAAAGTGCACCTGGGACCTAGTGGGGAATAGAGGTGTCTTCACTTGCACTAGGGAAGGAGATTTGAAAGCACTGGATTTTAGGGTCCCTTTGCCCTGTCTACAACACCTTCCTTACCAAGAAGAACCCGCTATTACATTTTTTATATTCTCAGTGTAGTTATGGAAAAGAGTTTTCAAGATATTGATACCTCTCTCACAGTCAAGTATATAGTTCAGTATGCTTTCTGCCTCTCTGTCAGGTATGACATTTCTTCAATAAACTGGTAGATTTTATAGTTGTTGTGTCCTTACATGGGTCGTGTAAGTTATATAATTGCTTATCCTGGTGCATCCATCTGTCTCTCCAAATACTGAGTGGAATAGAAGGATCTTTAAAAGGGTTTGATTTTAGCCCCCTCAGCTGAAATATACACTCCAAAATTAGCCCATCAGTCTATAAATTTGGAGCCTAGGCTACTTGACGATAGCTATTTAAATTTGGAAGTTAGATTCTTAGGGTTGGTGAGTGAGGCTTAGGGATATAAGTAAGCCACGGCTGACTTACTAAAACAGAAATAAATCCCACAGTGCTTATCTACTTATGGGTGCACTTTGCATTTCAAGGGGGAATGTGTGCGCTCCACCTCACACACACAGCCTGTGTTGCCTGTTCCGTAGTCCGCCCCGGCCCCAGGAGTGCATGGCTGCTGCAGTAGCAGATAACTGGTTCTCTGAACAGCTGAGTCAAGCAGCTATGCCACTCAGGATTGGGCTGACATAATGGGATAGGAACTTAGATAAATTCTTTTTTAGTTTTCAAATTTTATTTAGAAAATTCAATTTAACAGTGTGACATTGATCAATAAGAGTACATAGGTTTCAGGTAAATATCTCTACAGCATTTGATTGTGTCATGTGCCTATCACCCAAAGTCAAATCATTTTCTGTCACTGTATATCTTTCCCTCTTTGCTCCCCTCTGCACCACCTTGTCTCCCTCTTGGAAACCACTGCACTTTTATCTATGTCCATGAGTCTCAGTTTTATATCCCACCTATGTGTGAAATCATACAGTTCATAGTTTCTTCTGATTTACTTATTTCACTCAGTATAATGTTCTCAAGGTCCATCTATGTTGTTGTAAATGGTACTATGTCATCATTTCTAATGACTGAGGAGTATTTTATTGTACAACTGCTCACAAAAATTAGGGGATCAGGGAATGTGCAGATACTCCAGCACTTTCAGCCTTTTGTATAGTGCATTTTCATCAATGAAATAAAAGTTGGTTTTGCATCTCATTTGCATAATCAGCTTTCTTTGACTTGTCATTTGCTTTCCTGATGTTCTCGTTTAATAAAAAAATCAAATTTTTTTTTATCGTTTCATGTTTATTTTGAAATATCCCCTAATTTTTGTGAGCTATATATGTGTACCACATCTTCTTTATCCAATCCTGTATCTAAGGACACTTTGGTTGTTTCCATGTCTTGGCCACTGTGAACAATGCTGCAATGAACATGGGGCTACATGTGTCTTTACGTACCAATGTTTTTTGAGTTTTGGGGATAGATACCCAGTAGAGGGATTGCTGGGTCATATGGTAGTTCTATTCTTAAGTTTTTGGGGCAACACCATACTTTCTTCCATAATGGTTGTACTAGTTTACATTCCCACCAACAGTGGATGAGGGTTCCTTTTTCTCCACAGCCTCTCCAACACTAGTTATTACCTGTATTGTTGATAATAGCCAATCTAACAGGTGTGAGGTGGTATCTCGTTGTAGTTTTGATTTGCATTTCTCTAATAGTAAATATGAGCACCTTTTCATATATCTGTTGGCCATTTGTATGTCTTGAAAGGAATGTCTGTTCAGGTCCTCTCCCCCTTTTTAATTGGATTGCTTGTTTGTTGCTGAGCTTAGTGAGTTCTTTATATGTTTTGTATATAGACAAATTTTTTATTTATTGATTTTTTTTTTTAGAGAGAGAGGAGTGAGAGAGAGAGACAGAGAGAGAGAGAAGGGGGAGGAGCAGGAAGCATCAACTCCCATATGTGCCTTGACCAGGCAAGCCCAAGGTTTCGAACCGGCGACCTCAGTGTTCCAGGTCGACGCTTTATCCCACTGCGCCACCACAGGTCAGGCCATATATAGACAAATTTTTTAAGGTGATTTTTTTCTCTCTTCTGTTAGCGTTCCCCTATCCCTGACATTCTTATGTGTTCTACATTTGAAGAAGTCCTTGCTCTTTAGGGCATGTAATATAAAATCTCACCTACGCTAGGCTTCCCTGTTACCTGCCCATAATAGATACTAAAGAAATGTGCTATAAACTAACCTAACTGGTCCCCTCGTTAACTTTTTATGGTCTTGTTTACTCATAGGGATCATACATTTTTTCCTACATCTTTGAAAATGATTTCTCAAGTCCTCTTTCCCAGTAGCCTAAGATTTACTATCTTGTTTTCCATTGCACTGTGCTGGTCTCCAGGTGCTGTTCTTATATACAATAGAGCCTTCCTTCAAACCTCTTAGTTCCTGGGGACACAGAGGATAGACCAATACACTAAGAATCAAAAGATGGGTTCTACTCCCAAGCTTCACCACTTCCTAGCCATGGGAACTCACACAGGTGACTTAACCTGTCTAGGGCATCTTTTACCCCTGTCCATAAAGCAGAGATTATAACCCCTTTTCTATCAGCAATATGGTGAAAGTTAAATAAGATAATGGATGGACTATTGTAAGTTCTCCTCAAATTAAAATGCCAATGACTGTGTTATTGTTGCATGTCGAAAAGCTCCCAGCGCCTTTGCCAGCATTTCAAATAGCCTAGTGTACCCAGGGAGTATGGCAAATGAAAATTTCATTTGGACATAATTTGAGTATAGCCAAGTGCAAGCAGAAAGCATTCCTTTTACTGCAACAAACATGTGCAATATGGAAAACCTGACATGTGGGTTTTAGCCTTTCATGCTTTGCCTAGAGCTGAAGATACATGTCATGACCAGTGGTTGTGTTTGTTATAAATTAATGCTAATAACAGTACCGTTATTCAGTGCGTAGTATGGACTAGATTCTAGGGCAAGCACCTTCGTGGAGCATCTCACTGACTAGAACCAAACTCCTATCTTGTTCCCCTTCTAGCAGCCCCTCTGGGTGCTGAAAGGCTCACACTCCTACGCTGCACACACACAGATCATGCTTACTGATCTTCATACAAGTCTGTTTGGGGGGAATAGTGTTAGAGAAGAGGTCTTGACTTTTTTTTAAGCAGAGTTATATGAGGGAACATGGGCAAAGCCATAAGGAATGTTTATTAAGATGAAAGCAAGGGTGTGTACTTATTTTTAATTAGATTTTGAACTTCTCAAAATGCTCATTAAGAGTTTCATAACCATTAGATCAACCAACCATAGCAGCAAAAATAACCAGCCAAATAACGAAAACCACTACATTTCATTCGGTTCGCTTTTAGTGGCACAAACTTCTAACACCTCTTCCTCAACTGTGTTCATTGCTCTGTTGTTCACCTGTATTGGACTGTTGGAGTGGTGGCACTGTGGCAGTGGACAGCTAGAGAGAAAGCTGGCACTGGTAGAAAGCCAGAAGGACAGGAAGGCTGTGAAATAGAAATGTCGCAGCTCTGTGCTTCTCTCCTTCCTGTGCTTCACTCGAAGATCTTGCGCCCTTGGGTTGTTTGCAGATCTTATAAGAGAATCAGGGACTTCCAGTTCTTCTGTTAAAGAAAAAATGCTTTTGGTAAGCCTATTCAACTATAGACTATGGCTAGATTAATTTTATTGCATGTGCAATGGTATTTGTGTTTCCTCCTTTAGAGAAAATTGTGAACTAGACTTCACCAATTTGGTCACTTGTAATTCTTAGGTTGCTTTTGGTGGCCCTCAGTAGGTAGAGGTAGATGGTACCTTACCAGGTGGTACTTGCCACTGAAATCAGGTTTTAGACCAGTATTTGCATCATTCATGTTTATAAGTAAGTAGGCATTAAAAGAGACAGCTAGTAACAGTCAACCTTGTCCTGTAAGCTTGAAAAAGTCCCAACTCTGTTCTTTTAAGGAACCTAGTAGTATCTTAAATAAAAGGATTATTAGAAATGAATCCAATAATATTCAGGCAAATTCAGTGTCAGACACCCAATTCTGATTAAATTCTAGAGACAGAATCTAGGGACCCCAGGGCTAGTGGGCATGCTGGAGTCTCACACCTGTTCATGAAAGGTCTAAAGTGCCCTACAGTATTTCAGCCATCCTTTAACACCACGAATCTGACCATTGAAAATAATCACCCATTAATAAAGTCTGGTGTTGAGCTACTTGTAGTAGCTTCCGAAGTGACTAGAGTTTTTCAAATGATAAATAACCTTTGGAGGGTGTGTTTCCAATTAGGATACTTCTAACCACTCATTTATTAAGACTGATTAACATGCCAAAATAATTAAAATTCATGTAATGTAACAATTGTTAAGGATTCTTCACACTAGGATGAGGTAGATATCTCTGCTCTAAAGTCAAGACCCTGCTGAGAAGACTATCACTGGCTATTCTATTTAGTGACAGCCATTTACTTCTTAGGGGTGTGTGTGTGTGTGTGTGTGTGTGTGTGTGTGTGTGTGTGTGTGGTATGTGAGAGGGAAAGAGGGCTACTTAATATTTTCAGCTGAAGAAACGTTTTGCAGTTTACATGTACAAGAGAACCCTGACATATGCCAACATCTATTTCAAGCCCGTTTTACTATAATTGTTTTAGTATTATCTCTAAAAATGGTTAGAGGTAGAGAGAGGGAGAACTATATTTACCTTGACAGTCGAAATATGTAAACTATTTGGTGCATTTCTACTCTATTTCCAATATTAGGTTAGTTATTCTCAAGTCACAGTTTGTGGAGAGAATGTCAAAAATTAAGGTGACGCTAAACATGTTTTTATCATACAACATTAATTGAAATTGTGATGTGGAACTTCCTTCTGTATCTCAAGGAGAAGGGAAACCACCAATGACAATTAAAAAGATTCTTCATTCCACTGATTGGGGAAAATCCCACCTATCATTCCCCAGAATATTCTAATCAGTTTTTGGGAGCTATGGCTATGCTGGTTCTCAAATTACACACCTCCCTGCAACAAAACACACTAGTTGCAGTCTGCATCCTTCACATCCAGCTGTGAGGCACAGGGGTAAATGCCTGAGTTTCAGGGGACTGGATGTTGTGAATAGCTACGGAAAATAGTAACATGTCCATGAATTAAAAGTCCTCTAAGAACTTCCATTTTGTAATTATGTTATTTACAGTTGCCCTTGTAAGCAACTCATACAGGAATCATGTCAGTTGGATCCCAGGAGATATACTCTTGGACTTTATTTCTTTTTAATATTTTTTATTGATTTTAGAGAGGCAGGGAAAGAGAGAAAGGCAGGGAAAGAGAGAGAGACAGGAACATCCGTCTGTTCCTGTATGTGCCCTGGCCGGGGATCAAACCAGCAACTTCTGAGCTTTGGGATGAAGTTCTAACCAACTGACCTATTGGGCCAGGGCAATACTCTTGGACTTGAAGTTATTATTAGGTTATAACTGCATTCTCAAAACAATGAAGTTATTATTAGGTTATAACTGCAATCTCAAAACAATTTTCAATAATCAAAAAAACAGCTTTCAGAGATATTTTAATCTTTCTCGCCATCTAGAGGTGGGAGACTAATAGTTGCCCTCTTGGGTTTTCTTTCCAGGCCTGCCATTAAAGTTTTTATGGGCAGCTCCCCTATGGCCTTAACTGGGTATATTTATTATCCTGGCCTGGGATTTAACTGTGAAAGTTGATTAGAGGAGATCTTGAGGAAAAGCCTCTGAGAATCCAGGGCATCGATTTGCTACACTGGTTTAGGACTGGGGCCTATCGTGCTACAGAATATGCCTGACAGCCATGAGGTGTTTTATGTGTCCCCTCCAGAGGTCAGAAATAGACTTCCAACATTTCTACTGTCCCTTACTATCTCACAGTGGATCTGTGCAGCCCAGGGTTGCACATGATTTGCCAAGTGAACAGGTGCCCTTGTTTTGGTTTTTAATACTCTGCAATAACGACTAGTATTTTTAAAATCCACCCTAACACAGTAAATTAAATTTCTCTTCTAAGCCATGTTGATGGCTCGGTGTCCATCATATTTGAACTGCCAGCAGCAGTATGTTGTCCTAAATGCTTTAGTTTGCACTCACCCTCACCGTGGCTCGTTTATGCCTCTGCTTTTTCACACGGCCTCATGAGAAATTAGTGTGATGATTCCCACCAACTGACCGTTTCAATACCCAGAAGCTCATTTTTCATTAAGGGTTTCATTGTGCACTTGAAATTCCAAGTCCTTTGTAAAAAAATGTTAAGTAGCTGGTGTTGCTACTGGATCCCTGGATTGTTCCACTCGTCCATCCAGAAAAGTTCCTGTTTATCCTCTACCTTCTGTTTCTATTTCTAAGCCAGTGCTTTCAGACATAACATGTGCTCTAGCCTGTTCACTTTCCATGTGGTCTTAGCCTCTTCTTTACTTCTCGGTTTCACCCCTGTAAACTAGTACTCTCTACCTCATATGGAGGGAAAAATAAGATGTTAAATGACTGTCTTCAAGAGAGATCCTACTTTTAAAGTGATTTTATAAAAAAAAACAACACCTCGGCTTAGAAATGAGAAACTCTATAGCTATTATATTTTTTCTTAATCCTGCATTGCTATTTTTATTTCTGAAACGTGATCTCTGTCTGAATAGAGTCTCTACTCGGGTCCTAACTTTCTTCCTATTAACACTTTCACAATGAAATCGTCCTCTCTACCTTTTGCACGTTCTGAATTTTTTATGGAGCCAACAGATTCTCCCACACAAATCCCAATACTTTTACTTCCATCATTAAACAAATGGATGTCTTCTGTAAGGAGGCATCTGGGTCTGGTCTCACTCTGGCCCTGACAAGATCTCACTACGTGCCTTGGTTCTCCCTGTAAAAGCAGAAGTTAATTATGCAATTTCACAGCACCTGGGTGTTGTGAGTCCTGACTTATAAATGATGAAAAGCATTTTGCAAATGTCCTGTAGGGCACAAATGTGTAGCACATAATCTGAAGAGTCTTCAAGTAGAAATGTATTCTAGGCTAACTCAGTTCAGAATGTTAATCCACTCATCATTTTCAAAAGAAATGTCTTGCTAATATGTCCTTTTTCTTTTAATGAAAATTACTTTGTAGTCATTTGAATTATTTTTATTTTAATGAATAAGAGGAAATCAATAGTATATATTATTGTTATCAGAAAATACCCAATTTGTATTTTAAGTGTTAAAACTGAAAAGGTTGCATAACCATGTGTTGAGGTAAGAAGGAGGATTCTAGCTCAAATGTGGCAAATATAGAAATACAAAGATTACATTTGATTTTGAGATTTTTTTTAATGAATAATTGATGTTAATGTGATTGTTTTAGGTATTCTTTATGTTTAAGTTACCAGCAATCGTCTTTTATTTTTGCAATTTTGAACTCTGTTTCTTGACATGTTTTGAATAGTTTTTATCAACTAAAGTTTTTAATGTATGTTATTAATAAATCATGATTAAGGTACAAATAAATTTAATTACCTAAATGCAAGACTTAAAATTCAAGATTTAAAGGATATCTTTTATAGAAATGGTTGTTTTCATGAGAGTCCTTTTTGTTTTTATTTTTATAGCAAACAACTTTGTAATGAAATAAATGTTAGTGTAGAACAAGGGGTTAATATCTAAAATATATAAAGAACTCACAAAGCTCAGCAACAAACAGGCAAACAATTCAATTAAAAAATGGGGAGAGGACCTGAATAGACACTTCTCCCAAGAGGACATAAAAATGACCAACAGATATACTAAAAGATGCTCATCTTCACTAGCCGTTAGAGAAATGCAAATCAAAGCTACAGTGAAATAGCACCTCACACCTGTTAGATTGTCTATTATCAACAAGACAGGGAATAAGTGTTGGAGAGGCTGTGGAGAAAAAGGAACCCTCATTCACTGCTAGTGGTAATGCAAATAGTACAACCATTATAAAAGAAAGTATGATGGTTCCTCACAATATTAAGAATGGAACTACCATATGACCCAACAATCCCTCTACTGAGTATCTACCCCAGAAACTTGAAAACACTGGTATCTAAAGACCCATGAACCCCCATGTTTATTGCAGCATTATTCACAGTATTCAAGACATGGAGACAACCAAAGTGTCCCTTGATAGAGGATTGGATAAAGAACATGTGGTACATTTATACAATGGAATACTACTCAGATATGAGAAATGATGACTTATTGCCATTTATGACAACACTGATGGATCTTGAGAACATTCTAATGAGTGAAATAAGTAAATAAATCAAAAAAAGCTATGAACTGTATGATACCACACAGATAAAATATAAATCTGAGATTCATGAACATAGATAAAAGTGAAGTGGTTACTATGAGGAGGGAATATGGCAGAGGGGGTGGGGAAAAGAGAGACAAATATAAGGTGATGGAAAATGATTTGACTCTGGGTGATGGACACACAACAAATCAACAGTTCAAATGCTATAGAAATGTTTACCTGAATGTCACCCTGTTAAATTTAATTTTCAAAATTTAAAAAAGAAAAAAAAAAGCCTGTCCAGGTGGTGGCACAGTGGATAGAGTGGCAGACTGGGACACAGAAGACCTAGGTTTGAAACTCTGAGGTGGTTGGCTTGAGAGCAGGCTCACCAGTTTGAACACCATGTCCCTGGCTTGAGCATGGGATCATAGCCATGACCCCATGGTCACTGGCTTGAGCCCAAAGGTTGCTGGCGTGAAGCCTAAGGTCACTGGCTTGAGCTCAAGGTCTCTGGCTTGAGCAAGGGGTCACTCGCTGTGCTGTAGCCCCTCCAGGTAAGGCACATATGAGAAAGCAATCTATGAACAACTAAGGAGTTGCAATGAAGAATTGATGCTTCTCATCTCTCTCTCTCCTTTCCTTGTCTATCTGACGCTATCTGTCTCTCTCTCTGTCACAAAAAAAAGAGAGAAATGCAAAATAGAAAAAAATACAGGAATCCTTTTAAAAAAATATTTTAATAATAGTAACAGAATTATGTTTATATGTAATTGGTAATGGAAATGTTTTTTAAAACATGACAAGTTCCATATTATAATACTTTTTTAATGAACCTAAATTTATTCTGTTTAATTTTTTTTATTCTGAGTTAATTGTTAAATGTCAAAGTTTTCTTTTATGAGGTAATTTTGGTGCTAGGTGATAACTTTTTGTGTGGTTATTTACAAAAAGAAAAGAAAAAAAAATTAGTTGGCATTTGTACTAGATCCCTGAATTTATTTTATTTTTTTTTAGAGATGAATGAATGCTTTATTGGTTCATAAAATCCAAAAGTCTGGGAACTATTCTTAAAAAAAAAATGAGTACCATAAAATTCATCCTTTTAGAGTATAACAATAAGTGGTTTTTAGTATATTTACAGAGTTGTGATGGCATCACCATAATCAATTTTAGAATATTTTTATCGCCCCCAAATGAAATTCACTCTCATCAGATGCTCACCCCTTCTTCTCCTTCCTCCCTACGCCTTGGCAACCACCAGTCTATTTTCTGTCTGTGGATTTACCTATCCTGGACATTCCATATAAGTGAATCATATATATATAACATGGTCCTTTGTGTCTGGCTTCTTCGCCATAGAATAATATTTTCAAGGCTCATCTATGCTGTAACATTTATCACTTATTTTATCGCCAAATACGATTCCACTGTATGGATATACCACATTTTATTCATTCATCAGTTCATGGACATTTGTGGGTTATTTCACTTAGAAGTAAATATGAATTATGAATAATACTGCTATAAATATTCACATACAAGTCTTTGTGTGAACATTATATGTTTATTTCTCTTGAATATATGCTTAGGAATGGAAGAGCTGGATCACATGGAAACTGTATGTCTTAGCTTGTTTGAAGAACTGTTTTCTAAAACTGCTGCACCATTTTCCATTCCCACCAATAATTCCAATTTTTCCACATATGCTATCTTAGTCAAGAGTGAAGTGTATTCTCATTGTGTTTTTTATTTGAATTTCCCCAATGGCTAATATTGTATTTTTGTTTTCCACCATCCTTAAAGAATGTAAAACTATTTTTAGTTCATGGGTCATATAAAAACAGGGTGCATACCATATTTGACCTTCAGCCAACCTATGACCTAGAATTAGTAGACAAATACATTAAAATGGCCTTATAAATTCACTATGTTTAAGAAAGTAGAGGAAAGAATTTGCCTCCCTGTTAGCGGTAAATAGGGAACATCAAAAAAGAATGCACTAGTAGAGTGCCAATACATCTGCTTGCTGAATTACACAAGAAACCTTGGTTTACAGCATTTGCTGTGTTCCATGATATAAATATCTCCACCATGGCCAACTTTAAGCCCCTGGCATGCATGACATTACTGAACCTGAAGTTGGAAAGGGACATGCACAATTTGCACTACAAGTGTTGCCCACTGACTAGCACATTACTAACGTAAGCCATCTCTTAACTGTGCATATAAGATAATGCAATTAGGAAAGATAGCTTCTATTTTCAAGGCTATCATTGATCTTCTCTGCTCCTACAGCCAATCAGTAGGAAGGAGAATATCTGTCCCTTCCCATTGTATTATTAGACTTCCAAATAGCCTGTGGCTCTTTCTCAGCCATCATTAATTTGAAATCATAGCTACATTTCTACATGCACACTTCCAAGAATGACAAAAACATATTGGAATAAAGTCAAAGCATCGTTAAAGAGACATCTTTGATTGTGATTTATTTTTTTTTTAAAAAAAGAAAAGGCAAGGAAATGGGAATGTATTTTGATCCATCCAGAAGACTTCCTGAAAATATATTTTAGCTATGAATGTCGAATGTTTAAGAAATAAGCAGGTAAACAGAAAAACAGACATATTCCACACATATAAAATGGTTTGTGCAAGAGTTCAAAGGTGGGAGTAAAATTTTAAAAAAGGCCCTAACTGGATAGGTTGTCAGTTTGACCCTCAGTCGGGTCACATACAGGATCAGATTGATGTTCCTCTTTCTCTCTCTCTCTCTTTCATCACTAAAAATTTATTTTTAAGTGGGGAAGCTAGGTGAACTCTTAAAATCATATTTTCCCTGTGAGTTTCTTCTCCCAAAATATTCTACCTCTAGATTTATGCTTTCACCAATAAGCAAAATGTAAAGGAAAGAAAAAGTTTCCTTCCATAGCTTCTGAAATTGCTGCAGGATGGCTCTAGAGAAGTTAGGTAGTGACTCATCTACAAAATAAATCTAATTTGTGTCTTTTTAATTTTTTTATTATGATTATTTTTATTTAGCGAGAGAAGGGGAGGCAGAGACAGACTCACACATGCGCCCCAACTGGGATCCACCTGGCAAGCCCACTAGGGGGTGATGTTCTGCCCATCTGGGACCTTTGATCCTTTGCAACCAGAGCCATTTTTTTATAGAGCATGGCCATGGAGCCACCTCAGCACCCAGGGCCAACTGACTGTAATTGAGCCATGGCTGCAGGAAGTGAAGGAATCAAGAGAGAAGCAAGAGGGGGAGGGGTGGAGAAGCAGATGGGTTTTTCTCCTGTGTGCCCTGACCTGGAATCGGACCCAGTTCAGGAAATCCACACACCTGGTCGACACTCCACCACTATGCCAACTTCCTAGGGCTAATCTGTTTCTAAATCAGTATTAGTTCATGAACTGCACTTAAGAATAACTCAGCCTGTAGTCCACAATCTCCTGGCACCTGCCATACTTTTTCTAAACTTCTTTCTTCCTATTGTTAATAAAACCCAAAGCTACTGTTGGGCAGATAAAATATATTATGCTCACTTTGTTAAAGATGGTGCTGCCCACGTGGAATCCTGTCGCCCATGTGATATTAGTTGCCCTTCTTGCTTGGGATGGGCGTGATTATATTAATGTGTGTTGAGGAAGGGCTTTGGCACCAAAAGGTTTTAAAAGGAGAGATCACATTGTTCCAGAAGAAGAGCGATTACGTTCTAGGAGAGTAGGGAGAGGAGAGGCAGCCAAGATGGTGGAGTGTTGAAGGAGAAGCCAGTTAGTGCAGAGTTTGTGCAGAGAGAAGAAGATAGAGAACAGAGGTGAATAAGACTGGTGAGGTAGAAACCTTTGATTCTAGGAAACTCAGATAAGTCAGTAGCTTTGTGAGCACTGAATGAATGGGTTTTGGAGCCCAGTGTGTGTTTTTACTTGCCCGCTGGGTGCAAGCTAGGATTAAAGCTAATGGCCCACCAGTTCTCGGCTCCATTGTTTCACTACCATCTGTCTGAATCTAATGCGAACCTGCATGGGCCAGGCAGCTGTAATGGTGGCCATGGCTACTGCCTTTACAGCTACAGTGTGGGATTAATATTTTGACCTGTATTATTCAGTGCAAATCAAAGCAAAGAAAGAAACAGCTTCGCCCAGCAGAAGTGGTCATATTACCTTGCCCAGTGTAGCAAGGGGTGGAGCTATTCATTGCTCAAGACTCACACTCACTAATACCCCAATTTGAGATGTCCTAGTAGAAATACGTAAGGAATAGTGACTTGAAGAATCTGTGACTTCTTTGTAATTCTTGTTCTTTTGTTGGCTAAAGAGAAAACAAAGCCTTTTCTAAAATGCAAAGGACATTGTAGCACAAATGTCCCCTGTTGTGATTCAGGCTGACTTCCTGGGTTTCCTGACACAGTCCTGCTTTCAACAGTCAGACCTGCTTTCCAGAATCAGTTCTGACATGCTCATAGTCTGTTAACTTAATGGCTCTCAAACTTTAGCTTGCATTAGAATCATCTGAAGAGATGGATAAACCACAGATTTCTGGGTCCCACCCCCAGAGTTTCTGATTCAGCAAGCTGCTAGTCTGAGGACCCCTGTAATCTTCTACATAGCTCTCAGCAGGTCCAGCCCCTTTGGTTACTCCTCTCTCCTTGCTGTTCATTAGGAATATTGTATCCACCAAGTTTGCTCCAAGCATTACACACTTGGCCTCTGTGATTTCAGGGTTCCAACATTTAGGACCCTCACCTACATTTGTTGAGCTTCATCATTGCTGAACCTGTTAGTGACGCTGAGCCCCTCTTGCCAGCGGATTCCGGATGGCCTTGGTTATCGGGCCTTTTCTGGGGAACATAATACTTTGATTGCTTTTCAGGCCTCACACAGTTTACAATATATCCTCTCCAGCCTATCCACATCCCTGGGCCTTTTCCTTCTTTCTTGTTCAATCTGCCAAGGAAATCTGGCATTCCAATTTCACTTGGTATGGGCTGTTTCTTTTTCCATGTTTCCACCATCATCCTAGTAACAAGGTGACTGTCTCCTCGAGGTCCTGACAAGGTATATCTTTGGAGAGTGCTCCCCGATTAATAGACTCTCCCTCATCCAATGATATGTTGCAGCTTCTCTCTCTCTCTCTCTCTTTGTATTTTTCTGAAGTTGGAAACGGGGAGGCAGTCAGACTCCCGCATGTGTCCAACTGGGATCCACCTGGCATGCCCACCAGGGGGTGATGCTCTGCCCATCTGGGGCTTTGCTCTGTTGCAACCAGAGCCATTCTAGCGCCTGAGGCAGAGGCCATGGAGCCATCATCAGCACCCGGGCCAACTTTGCTCCAATGGAGCCTTTGCTGCGGGAGGAGAAGAGAGAGACAAAAAGGAACGAGAGGGGGAGGGGTGGAGAAGCAGATAGGCGCTTCTCCTGTGTGCCCTGGCCGGGAATTGAACCTGGGACTCCTGTATGCCAGGCCGATGCTCTACCACTGACCCAACCAGCCAGGGCCCCCAGCTTCTCTTGATCAAGCAGCCTGAGAATCCAGTCGCCCAGCTGCAGCCCTGGCATCTGTCTGCATTTGTTGGCCACTCCTTTTGTTGTAAAGTAGCGTACCTTAATTCCACGGGTTAGGTAGAGACACCAAGGCAGGATACAGAAGAATTTTTTAGAAGATTTATTAATAAGCACATGACTTACATGGGGTATAGCTAACCCAAATCGTGTGTGTGCAAATAGCCCTGCAGCTCGTTATATAGACTTGATCACATATAGGTTGGGGGAAAAGGAGGGGGTGCATGACACAAAAATTAATTATTAATAAGCTTACAACATTCGTCTATAGGATCTATAAAAAACATTCCTACATATTAAAACTTACAAGGTAACTCAATAGTGATGTCGTTTTACTTATCAAAGACATTCACAAATCTTTTAGTGTCTACCTCCCATTCCTTTGTCTAGAGGTATATGTTACTCTCAGGACTCCAGGAAGGGAGGAAGAGTTAAAATCAGTGTAGGATATGTAAATATTGTCTCGTATTGAAAGGGAAAGGAAGTTCTTCAGATACCCTTTATTCTTTCAGAGAACTATAGTTAAACTAAATGACCTAGTCATCTCTGTAAGCCAGGAAGCTTCCACATCCTTCTCCATCCATTCTCTAAAGAAAAGAGGGAGCAAGAAGCCTGACTTATCCCCTTAAAAATGTCATTGCCAATACTAAGTTTTACAGTTCTTTGACACCTTACCACACTTTGAGGTAGAGTCCCTTTTCTTCCTTATGAGGCCAGCATGTCCTACAATGATTATTGTTCTGAGTTAATCCTACCTATGGGCCTATGTTGGGCAGATAAAATATATTATGCTCACTTTGTTAAAGATGGCGCTGCCCACATGGAAGCCTGTCGCCCAGGTGATATTAATGTTTGTTGGGGGCGGGCTGTGGACAGGCAGGATCCTTGTAGCCTGGGGCTTGGTTTTAGGACTAATCCTTTCCCACCCTTTTTGATGTGGGGTGGTGCAATCGCATCACGCCTCAGATAAGTGACTTTGTATTAGAGACTTCTCCATTTTGTATATTGGATTAAAGGTTTGAATTTCTGCACTATAAAGTGGGGCAGACCGGCAGCTTGCTCTCTTGGTTCCTGAGATTAGCATTATAGCAGAGAGCAGAGTAAGGCCACGTGGAGGAGAGGAGAGGCAGCCAAGATGGTGGAGTGCTGAAAGAGAAGCCAGTAGTGCAGAGTTTGTGTAAACAGAAGGAGATGGGGAACAAAGGAGAATGAGGCTAGTGAGCTAGAAACCTTTGACTCTAGGAAACTCGGATAAGTCAGTGGCTTTGTGAGCACTGAATGAGTGGGTTTTGGAGCCCAGTGTGTGTTTTTACTTGCCTGCCGGGTGCAAGCTAGGATTAAAGATAATGGCCCATCAGTTCGTGGCTCTGTTGTTTCGTTATCATCTGTCCAAATCCAGTGCAAACCTGCACTGGCCAGGCGGCTGTCCTGGTGGCCATGGATACTGGACATACTGCCTAGAAGCCAGGAAGAGAAGTAAGGTGTAAAGGTGTAAAGCCAGTATACAAGGCCAGGGCCACCATCACAGCAGCCTGGCCCATGCAGGCTCACATTGGATTCGGACAGTCGGCAAAGAAACAACAGAGCCAAAAGCTGGTGGGCCATCAACTTTAATTCTAGCTTGCACCCGGCGGGCAAGTAAAAACACACACTGGGCTCCAAAACCCGCTCATTCAGTGCTCACAAAGCTACTGACTTAATCCGAGTTTCCTAGAATCAAAGGTTTCTAGTTCACCAGACTTATTCACCTCTGTTCCCCATTTTCTTCCTTCTCCCTGCACAAACTCTGCACAAACTGGCTTCTCCCTCAACACTCCGCCATCTTGGCTGCTTCTCCTGGCCTTCTCCACATGGCCTTACTCTGCTCTCTAATGCTAATCTCAGGAACCCAGAGCAAGCTCCCAATCTGCTCCCATTTTATAGTGTAGAAATCCAAACCTTTAATCCAAAATACAAACAAGGAAGTCTCTGATACAAAGTCACTTAGGGTGGGAAAGGCTTAGTCCTAAAACCAAGCTCCAGGCTACAAGGATCCTGTCTGCCCACAGCCCGCCCCCAACACACATTAATATCACCTGGGTGACAACTTCCACGTGGGCAGCACCATCTTTAACAAAGTGAGCATAATATATTTTATCTGCCCAACATGGGGGTAGATCTTGAGTGGGGCACGTGTCTCTAAAAAGGGAACTGTATGGATTCCGAGCATGAGGGAAGTGCTAGCTCACAGAGTTCAGGAGTCACAGGGCAAGCAATAGTCCCGATTTGCCCAGGACTCTCTAGCTGTTAGCACAGAAAGTCCCATACCTCAGGATACTGTTTAATCAGTAGAAACCAGGACAGTTGTTCACCCTAGGATTCTGGGGATTCAAAACTTTCAGAGGCAGCTTCCTAGATGTTTCTATCCTATGTCAGTGTTGGTCAAATAAGTTTGTAAAATATGATGTTTATGTCTGCTCACTTATAGTTTGCATTGGGGGCTGGGCAGCACCAGGTATATGTGGTCTGTGAAATTGCAAATTACCTTCCTGCTTGGGAGGGGTTTTGATGCCTGAAAGTTTTGAAAACAGAGAAGGCAAAGAGTGCTGAGAAAGAAGCCATGTTTTACAGAGAGAGAGAAAGTATGCAGATGGGGAACCAGAGGTAAGGGGCTTTGCAAGCTCCACTAGACTGGGGGAGGAGGCTTTGATTCTAGGAGGAAATGGAGAACATTCTCCTGGTTGTAGAACCGGATACTATGTCAGTGGCTTTGGGAGCCCTGAGTGAAAGGGAGGTATTTTTCTTGTTTCTGTTACTTGTCCACTGGTGCAAGACTTTAATAAAGGAATGGCCCACCATTTTTTGGCTCCACTGTTTCTTTACCATCTCCTTGAATTCAATGAGAACCTGCATGTGCATAGCCACGACTACTGGCCATACAGTTAGGGTCCCGTTGGTCGTGGTTGGAAAGTTTACCATCTCTGGAAATCAATAAATTTAGCCCTGGGGTTGGGCTTCAGCTGCAAAATATGAGATCCTCTTTGTAAACTATAAGAGAAATCCTCTGGCTTTCATATTTGCTTTCAGTTGCCTATTAAATTGCCTGCAGCTCTTGGTGTTGCTCATCCAATCCCATTTCCCTTATAGTTAATATTTCTCCCTTAGTTCTTCAACACCTGATAAATTTCACCTGCTAGTACATTCTTTTCCGTGGATAGCTCTTTCCATTTTACCACCCAATGCCCTGTCACCTTGGGCTATGGATGCCATGTTTCATCTGTCACCAATTGGGTCCTCATTACCTGCCAGGTGGCTAGTGATTTGACTCAAAATCCCCCCTCTACAAACTGGCTTCTCACTCATCACTTCACCATCTTGGCTGCTTCTCCTGGCCTCCTCCATGTGGCCTCTTTCTGCTCTCCTCTCTGCTCTCTCCTCTAATGATAATCTCAGGAACCAAGCGAGCAATCTTCCGTTCTGCCCCCACTTTATAGTGTAGATTCATAACCTTTAATCTAATATACAAAACAGGGAAGTCTCTAATACAAAGTCACTTATCTGGGGCATGATGGGATTGTACCACCCCACATCAAAAAGGGTGGGAAAGGCTTAGTCCCAAAACCAAGCCCCAGGCTACAAGGATTCTGCCTGCCCACAGCCTGCCCCCAACACACATTAATATCACCTGGGTGACGGCCTTCACATGGGCAGCGTCATCTTTAACAAAGTGAGCATAATATATTTTATCTGCCCAACAGTTGGGTTCTCTGGAAGCAGATGCTGAGATGGTTTTGGTGTGCAGAGCACATTTTTAGAGATGAACACCTATGGAAGGGAGATGTTGGGCAGATAAAATGTATTATGCTCATTTTGTTAAAAATGGCGCTGCCCACGTGAGGCCGTCGCCCAGGTGATATTAATGTGTGTTGAGAATCCTTGTAGCCTGGGGCTTGGTTTTGGGATTAAGCCTTTCCCACCCTTTTTGATGTGGGGTGGTACAATCCAGTCATGCCTCAGAGGAGTGACTTCGTATTAGAGACTTCCCTATTTTGTATATTAGATTAGAGGTTGTGAAGCTACAATATAAAATGAGGGCAGAACGAGAGTTTGCTCTCTTGGTTCCTGGGATGATTAGCATGAAAGAGCAGAGGGAGCAGAGCAGAGAGCAGAAAGAGGCCATGTGGCCAGGAGAAGCAGCCAAGATGGCAGAGTGCTGAGTGAGATGCCAGTTTGTGCAGAGTTTGTATCTGGGATAAGGAAGGAGATGGGGAACTGAGGAGAATAAGGCTGGTGAGCTAGAAACCTTTGATTCTAGGAAACTCGGATAAGTCAGTGGCTTTGTGAGCACTGAATGTGAGTAGGTTTTGGAGCCCAGTGTGTGTTTTTACTTGCCCGCCGGGTGCAAGCTAGAATTAAAGAAAATGGCCTATCAGTTTTTGGCTCCATTGTTTCTTTACCAACTGTCCGAATCCAATGCGAACCTTCAAGGGCTGGGCTGCTCTGATGGTGGCCCTAGCCCTGACTTCTGGCTTTACAGGAGAGGACAGACGCAGCATTGGGCAGAGACATGGAAGGTCAATGATGCAGGTCTGCAAAGCCTCAATTTACCCACAGGTTGGTCTGGAGCATATATGGCCCATCAGTTTTGTTCCACATTTGGCTGAAATGGCCAGGTTTCCATACCCCTGCCCCTTCAGTCACTGGATGTGAGCTGCCCTGGGATAGGTTGTTATCTGATGTGGAGGCCCCTACCGTAAGGTCAGCTCGAGGCTAAGAGCTGGTGCAGCAACTCCTTCCTTGACAAGGGAGTGTGGGCTGTGTTTCCACTATCCATACCAGGAAGGAAGCTGGTTACTTCTATTCAGATTGACTACTCTTCATTTATTTATAGGCAGGGTGTTGGGCAAATGAGTTTGTAAAATACAATTTTCAAGTTTGCTCACTTTTATTGTTAGAAAATGGCGATGGGCAGTGGCAGGCAGTTAATGTGATCTGTGAAATTGCTAATTACCTTCCTGCTTGGGAAGGGTCATTGTTCATTGTTATGCTAATGTTTTCTGGAGAAGGGGTTTTCACGCCAAAATGTTTTTAAAAAAAAGAAAGGAGAAGAAGGAGGAGAGGAAGAAGGAAGCCAAGATGGCAGGGTGCTGAAGGAGAAGCCAGTTTGTGCAGAGAGGAGAAGGGAGAAGGTGTGCAGGCGGGGAACCAGAGGTGACTGAGACTGGTGGGGGCCTTTGATAGTAGGAAAAAACCGGAGAAGATTCTCCTGGCTGTGGAACCAGAGAATGTGTCAGGGTTTTGGAGCCCTGTGTGTTTGCTCATTGGCCGGGTGCGAGGCTAGAATAAAGGAATGATCTACCATTTTTTGGCTTCACTGTTGCTTTACCATCTGTCTGAATCTAATGTGAACCTGCCTCTGCATTACTGTGGTGGCCGCATCGACTGGCCCTACACAGGTATACTTTCAAAATGTGGAAAGCATGTGAATGGCAAGCTAATGTTTAAGTTATTATATTTTCTTACTGTATTTTACCCCTTACTCTTTCCGCATTGGGGCAGTGATCTCTCATGTTTCCTCATCTCAATGAAGTTTAATTCCATTTTTTCTGGATTTTCCTCTAGAAGTCTAAAAAAAAAATTCTAGGACTAGAGTTTAAAGAGAAGGTAATTTCTCTCAAACTATAAGAGATGCTATAGGGTCAGTGGTGGGATTCAAATAATTTAACATGCAGTTCTCTGCCCTAATGACTGGTTTAAATATAATATAATATATATATATATATATATATATATATATATATATATATACACACACACACACACACACACACACCAAAAGGTAATTTATTATTTCATGCATTTAACACTTAAATAAAAACAAAAAGAGATACAGAAAACTAGATTATAAAAAATAGTTTTAAAATATTAATGAAAAAATTAAATAATACCTGACAAAAAACAATAAAACTGTTATTTAAGATATTTCCATATTGCTTCTTTTTTTTTGTATATAAATATATTTTTTAATAATTTTATTTTTTAATGGGGTGACATCAATAAATCAAGATACATATATTCAAAGATAACAAGTCCAGGTTATCTTGTCATTCAATTATGTTGCATACCCACCACCCAAAGTCAGATTGTCCTCTGACACCTTCTATCTTGTTTTCTTTGTGCCCCTCCCCACCCCCTATCCCTCTCCCATTCCCCCCTCCCCCCCCGTAACCACCACACTCTTATCAATGTCTCTTAGTTTCACTATTATGTCCCACCTACGTATGGAATAATACAGTTCCTGTTTTTTTCTGATTTACTTATTTCGTTTCGTATCATGTTATCAAGATCCCACCATTTTGCTGTAAATGTTCCGATGTCATCATTTCTTATGGCTGAGTAGTATTCCATAGTGTATATGTGCCACATCTTCTTTATCCAGTCATCTATTGATGGGCTTTTTGGTTGTTTCCATGTCCTGGCCACTGTGAACAATGCTGCAATAAACATGGGGCTGCATGTGTCTTTACGTATCAATGTTTCTGAGTTTTGGGGATATATACCCAGTAGAGGGATTGCTGGGTCATAAGGTAGTTCTATTTTCAGTTTTTGAGGAACCACCATACTTTCTTCCATAATGGTTGTACTACTTTACATTCCCACCAACAGTGTATGAGGGTTCCTTTTTCTCCACAGCCTCTCCAACATTTGCTATTAAAAGCTGACTTGCTAATAAAAGCTAATCGAACAGGTGTGAGGTGGTATCTCATTGCTGTTTTGATTTGCATTTCTCTAATAGCTAAAGAAGATGAGCATCTTTTCATATATCTGTTGGCCATTTGTATTTCTTCCTGGGAGAAGTGTCTATTGATATCCTCCTCCCATTTTTTTATTGGATTGTTTGTTTGTTTGTTGTTGAGTTTTATGAGTTCTTTGAATATTTTGGATATTAGGCCCTTATCTGAGCTGTTGTTTGAAAATATCATTTCCCATTTAGTTGGCTTTCTGTTTATTTTGTTATCAGTTTCTCTTGCTGAGCAAAAACTTCTTAGTCTGATGTAGTCCCATTCATTAATTTTTGCCTTCACTTCTCTTGCCATTGGAGTCAAATTCATAAAATGCTCTTTTTTTTTTTTTTTTTTTTTTATAATTTTATTTTTTTAATGGGGTGACATCAATAAATCAGGATACATATATTCAAAGATAACAAGTCCAGGTTATCTTGTCGTTCAATTATGTTGCATACCCACCACCCAAAGTCAGATTATCCTCTGTCACCTTCTATCTTGTTTTCTTTGTGCCCGTCCCACCCCCTATCCCTCTCCCATTCCCCCCTCCCCCCCGTAACCACCACACTCTTATCAATGTCTCTTAGTTTCACTATTATGTCCCACCTACGTATGGAATAATACAGTTCCTGTTTTTTTCTGATTTACTTATTTCGCTTCGTATCATGTTATCAAGATCCCACCATTTTGCTGTAAATGTTCCGAAGTCATCATTTCTTATGGCTGAGTAGTATTCCATAGTGTATATGTGCCACATCTTCTTTATCCAGTCATCTATTGATGGGCTTTTTGGTTGTTTCCATGTCCTGGCCACTGTGAACAATGCTGCAATAAACATGGGGCTGCATGTGTCTTTACGTATCAATGTTTCTGAGTTTTGGGGATATATACCCAGTAGAGGGATTGCTGGGTCATAAGGTAGTTCTATTTTCAGTTTTTTGAGGAACCACCATACTTTCTTCCATAATGGTTGTACTACTTTACATTCCCACCAACAGTGTATGAGGGTTCCTTTTTCTCCACAGCCTCTCCAACATTTGCTATTACCTGACTTGCTAATAACAGCTAATCGAACAGGTGTGAGGTGGTATCTCATTGCCGTTTTGATTTGCATTTCTCTAATAGCTATGAGTTGAGTACCTATGTCTTCTTCTATGTACTTAATTGTTTCAGGTCTTATGTTTAGATCTTTGATCCATTTTGAGTTAATTTTTGTACAGGGGGAGAGACTGTAGTCCAGTTTCATTCTTTTGCATGTGGCTTTCCAGTTTTCCCAGCACCATTTATTGAAGAGGCTTTCTTTTCTCCATTGTGTGTTGTTGGCCCCTTTATCAAAAATTATTTGACTATATATATGTGGTTTTATTTCTGGACTTTCTATTCTGTTCCATTGGTCTGAGTGTCTATTTTTCTGCCAATATCATGCTGTTTTGATTGTCGTGGCCCTATAATAGAGTTTGAAGTCAGGTATTGTTATGCCCCCAGCTTCATTCTTTTTCTTTAGGATTGCTTTGGCTATTCGGGGTTTTTTATAGTTCCATATAAATCTGATGATTTTTTGCTCTATTTCTTTAAAAAACGTCATTGGAAGTTTGATGGGAATTGCATTAAATTTGTATATTGCTTTGGGTAATATAGCCATCTTGATTATATTTATTCTTCCTAGCCAAGAACAAGGTATATTCTTCCATCTCATTATATCTTTTTTGATTTCCCTTAACAATGGTTTATAGTTTTCATTATATAAGTCCTTTACATTCTTTGTTCTGTTTATTCCTAAGTATTTTATTTTTTTTGTTGCAATCGTGAAGGGGATTATTCTTTTGAGTTCCTTCTCAGTTGTTTCACTGTTGGCATATAGAAAGGCTATTGACTTCTGTATGTTAATTTTGTATCCTGCGACCTTACTGTATTGGCTTATTGTTTCTAGTAGTCTTTTTGTGGATTCTTTGGGGTTTTCGATGTATAGGATCATATCATCAGCAAAAAGTGACACCTTTACTTCTTCTTTTCCGATATGGATGCCTTTTATTTCTTTGTCTTGTCTGACTACTCTGGCTAGAACCTCTAGTACCACATTAAATAAGAGTGGAGAGAGTGGACAACCCTGTCTTGTTCCTGATTTAAGGGGGAAAGCCTTCAGTTTAGTGCCATTTAATATGATGTTAGCTGATGGTTTATCATATATGGCCTTTATCATGTTGAGATATTTTCCTTCTATACCCATTTTGTTGAGAGTCTTAAACATAAAATTGTGTTGTATTTTATCGAAAGCCTTTTCTGCGTCTATTGATAAGATCATGTGGTTTTTGTTCTTTGTTTTGTTGATATGGTGTATTACATTAACCGTTTTACGTATGTTGAACCATCCTTGAGATTCTGGGATGAATCCCACTTGATCATGATGTATTATTTTTTTAATATGTTGTTGTATTCGATTTGCTAGTATTTTGTTTAGTATTTTAGCATCTGTATTCATTAGAGATATTGGTCTGTAGTTTTCTTTTTTTGTGCCATTTTTGCCTGGTTTTGGTATGAGGGTTATGTTGGCCTCATAAAATGTGTTTGGAAGTATTGCTTCTTCTTCAATTTTTTGGAAGACTTTGAGTAGAATAGGAACCAAGTCTTCTTTGAATGTTTGATAAAATTCGCTGGTATAGCCATCAGGGCCTGGACTTTTATTTTTGGGGAGGTTTTTAATGTTTTTTTCTATTTCTTCTCTACTGATAGGTCTGTTTAGGCTTTCTGCTTCTTCTTGACTCAGTCTAGGAAGGTTGTATTGTTCTAGGAATTTATCCATTTCTTCTAGGTTGTTGAATTTAGTGGCATAAAGTTTTTCATAGTATTCTACAATAATTCTTTGTATATCTACGGTGTCCGTGGTGATTTCTCCTCTTTCATTTTGGATTTTGTTTATATGAGTTCTTTCTCTTTTTTCCTTGGTAAGTCTTGCCAAGGGTTTGTCAATTTTGTTGATCTTTTCAAAGAACCAGCTCCTTGTTCTATTAATTTTTTCTATAGTTTTTCTGTTCTCTAATTCATTTATTTCTGCTCTGATTTTTATTATCTCCTTTCTTCGGCTGGTTTTGGGTTGTCTTTGTTCTTCTTTTTCTAGTTCCTTAAGGTGGGAAGTTAAGTGGTTCACTTGGGCTCTCTCTTGTTTGTTCATATATGCCTGAAGCGATATGAACTTCCCTCTTATCACTGCTTTTGCTGCATCCCATAGATTCTGATATGTCGTATTGTCATTTCATTAGTCTGTATATATCTTCTGATCTCTGCATTTATTTCTTCTTTGACCCATTCATTTTTTAAAAGTATGTTGTTTAGTTTCCACATTTTTGTGGGATTTTTTTCCTCTTTTTTGCAGTTGAATTCTAGTTTCAAGGCTTTATGATCAGAAAATATGCTTGGTACAACTTCAATTTTTCTGAATTTGCTGATGTTGTTTTTGTGGCCCAACATATGGTCAATTCTTGAGAATGATCCATGTACACTGGAGAAAAATGTATACTCAGTCACTTTGGGATGAAATGTCCTGTAGATGTCTATCATATCCAGGTGCTCTAGTGTTTTGTTTAAGGCCACTATGTCTTTGTTGATTCTCTGTTTGGATGACCGATCTAGAGCCGTCAGCGGTGTATTGAGGTCTCCAAGTATGATTGTATTTTTGTCAGTTTTTGTTTTAAGGTCAATAAGTAGCTGTCTTATATATTTTGGTGCTCCTTGGTTTGGTGCATATATATTAAGAATTGTTATGTCTTCTTGATTCAGTGTCCCCTTAGCCATTATGAAATGGCCATTTTTATCTCTGAGTACTTTTCCTGTCTTGTAGTCAGCATTATCCGATATGAGTATTGCTACACCTGCTTTTTTTTGGATGTTATTTGCTTGGAGTATTGTTTTCCAGCCTTTCACTTTGAATTTGTTTTTATCCTTGTTACTTAGATGAGTTTCCTGTAGGCAGCATACAGTTGGATTTTCTTTTTTAATCCATTCTGCTACTCTGTGCCTTTTTATTGGTGAGTTTAATCCATTTACATTTAGTGTAATTATTGATACTTGTGAGTTCCCTATTGCCATTTTATATCTTGCTTTCTGTTAGTTTTGTGTCTTGTTTGATCCTTCTCTTTCGTTTTTCTATCTTTTGTTTTTATTTGGTTGTATTCCATACATCTTTCCTCTGTTGCTATCTTTTTTATCTCATGTGCTTCTGTGGTGGTTTTTTCAATGGTGGTTACCTTTGAGTAATGAAAAGGGTCCCTACCCTGTTCATTGTAGCGAACTATTTTGTGAGTACTTTTGCACTCCATCGTCCTTTGCTACTGTTAATCTCTATCTTCTCCCCCTCTTTCTTTTTGTTGTTGTCACAGTTTAAATTTGGTTTTATTGTGTTCTTCTTGGAGCTTTTACTTGTGGCTCTGTTTTTTTTTGTTCTTTGTATCTGATTGGAGAACCCCCTTTAGTAATTTCTGGAGTGGGGGTTTTCTGATGATAAATTCCCTCATCTTTTCTGTATCTGTGAATGTTTTTATTTCTCCTTCGTATTTGAAGGATAGCTTTGATGGGTATAGTATTCGTGGCTGAAAGTTCCTCTCTTTCAGGACTTTAAATATTGGGGTCCACTCTCTTCTAGCTTGTAGAGTTTCTGCTGAGAAATCTGATGATAATCTAATGGGCCTTCCTTTATATGTTGTATTCTTCTTTTCCCTGGCTGCCTTGAGAATTTTTTCTTTGCTGTTGGTTTGTGTCAATTTCATTATGATATGCCTTGGAGTAGGTTTGTTGGGGTTAAGAAAACTTGGAGTTCTGTTTGCTTCTTGAACTTGAGGCTTTAGTTCTTTCCACAGGCTTGGGAAGTTCTCATCTATTATTTGTTTGAGTATGTTCTCCATTCCATTTTCTCTCTCTTCTCCCTCTGATATACCTATTATTCTTATGTTATTCTTTTTGATGGAGTCAGATAATTCTTGTAGGGCTATCTCATTTTTTAAAATTTTTGAGTCTCTTTCTTCTTCTCTCTGTTGTGCCTCAAGTTGCTTGTCTTCTATTTCACTAATCCTCTCTTCTATCTGACCTGTTCTATTAGCTAAGCTTGTTACTTCGTTTTTCAGCTCGTGAATTGAGTTTTTCATCTCTGTTTGATTTGTTTTTATAGTTTCAATTTCTTTGGACATATATTCTTTGTGTTCATTGAGTTGTTTTCTGAACTCCCTAAATTGCCTTTCTGTGTTTTCTTGTATATCTTGGAGGATTTTTAGGATTTCTATCTTGAATTCTCTGTCATTTAGCTCCAAGGTTTCCAATATATTAAATTTTTTCTCCATAGATTTTTCTTCATCTAGCTGTGTTACCTCTCTTTCTTTTGTATCCATGATATTCGATTTTCTCTTCCTTAATGGCATCTGAGGGTGGTTTTGTTGATAGTATTAATGAGATTTAATAAAGAATAAAAAGTTAAAAAAAATAAAAAAATAAAAAATCGAAGAGTTGTTTTTTTAAAAAAAATTAATAATGAAATAAAGAAAAATAAAATAAAATAAAAATTAAAAAAAAAGGAAATTATTCCCCCTCTCCTTTTTTCCTCTCCTCTCCTCTCCCCTCTTTCTTGAGAAAATCTTGTGGTGGACTGTGAATTATAACAAACAATGCCTGTGATGGAGGGCCTGAATTGGGGAAAAGTAATAAAGGGGCAAAAAGAAAAAAAAAAAAGAAAAAAAAAAAAGAGCGTATGGACCCACAAAAAGCAAATAAGGAAAAAATTTGGGTCAAGAATAAAATGATTTGCTTTTAGGTGCTGGTTGTCTAAGAGTTATGATGAGAGGAATAAGAGGAAAACGGAAAAATGGGGGGACAAATTAAAAAATTACTATTGTATTTAGTGGAACAAGAATTAGATAATATGGAGAGCCAGGGATGGGAGCACTGCTAGTGAGTTAAAAAGGTGAAGTAAAAACCCCCCAAAATGCCACAAACATAGGTTTGAGTCCCAGATAAGATAATTTGTTTGTTATTGAGGTTTGAATGAGAGGAGATGTAAAGGAGAAAGGAAGAAACTAATATAGAGGGGGAAAAGAAAGAGAGAGAGAGAAAAAAGAGGGAGAAAAAAGAAAGGAGAGAGAGAGAGAGAGAGAGAGAGTTAAGGGTTTTGGAGTGCAACCCTCATAGAGAGAAAGGAAGAGAAGAGAAAAGATAATGGGAGATGTAACACTTATGGGTAGTGTAGTTCAAGGAGAGGAGAGAGTAAGACCGGTAGAGAGTTAATTGGCCAAATTGGAGGAGGAAAAAAAAGTATCAAGAATGAAGATAAGAGAAACAAAAGAACAAATATAATAAAATGGGATAGGTTATAAAGTCTGCAGATTATTCTTGATTTTGAGAGGTTATCTTCTTGCTTTTTCTTTTCTCTCCCTCTTCCTGGTCGGTGACTCTGTACCCTGGGTTCTGCCCCTTTGGCACGCTCAGGTAGAGGTTTGCAGTTGATAAGTCTCTATGGCAATGTCATGTATTGTGCTTTAGTCTCGTTGGCAGTCGAAGCTCATTAGCATTTATAGGCTCCGACAGTGAGAGAGTCCGTGTTCCTGGAGCCTTTCTCCTAGTCTTTCCTTCCTCAATTAGTAGCCTGATAATCCAGCTATGGGGTTGCTGCTGCCTCTGCCTGGATAGTAAGAGGCTCAAAGAGCTGGCAACTCCCCACTCTATTTCCACTCAGCACAGGACTCTGGGTAAGGCTCAGTCAGTCAGAGCTACTAGCATAATCAGGCGGGCTTTCCGCCCACTCAAAGACCTCTGGCTCTGCCACTCTGTCTGGTAACACAAGCGGGCGCCCACTTCCGGGGCGCTTGGAGGAAACTCTCACTCACTGTCTGTGACCAGGATATCCGGCCAGCAGTCTCACGCTCTGAGTGAAACCCCCAACTGCAGGGAAAAGTTGCAGCGTTGGAATTGAGTCTCGCTCCGTCCCCGTGCGCGGCTTTTGCAAGGCGCTGGGGCAGCTCGAGATTCCGCTTTGGCCCACACAAAGGCCCCTGACTCTGCCCCTCTGTGCGATAACACGGGCGCGCACTGCCGAGGCACTCGGAGGAATCGCTCACTTCTTATCTGTGCGCGCAAACCAGGATATGAGGCCGGCCGCGCTTCCCTCTGAGTGAAACACCCTCCAGCACGGAAAATCTCCACCGTTGGAATTAGTTCTCACTCCCTTCCGTGCGTGGCTTTCCCAGGGCACTGGGGCTGCCCAGATACTCTGCCCTCGGCCCACAGAAAGGCCTCTGACCCTGCCTCTCTGTGGGGCAACACGGGCACCCACTCTCGGGGCCTAGGAAGAAATTCTCGCCCACTAACTGCGCACCGACCAGGAGACCGGGTAAAATGGTTGCTCCGCTTGTCTTTCTTTCTTTGGGTTTGGCGCGAGTGTTAGCTTGTATTGCCCGGGTTGCCACAGGATCAGATTTTCCTCGGCTTGGATCTCCGTGCCACAGCCTGGTTCAGCCATTTGTGCCGCAGCGGCCTGGATCTATTCACCCCCTTTGCCCGCCTCAGTTTCTATATTCACAGTTACCAGAGAAAGCCGCCCTGTTTAGGTTAGTGAGGAAGGTGGAGCGTTTCTTACTCCCTATTTCCTTCGGGGTTTGGTTATATATTTAGCCAATTTTTCACTCAATCATACCTTTGGGTGTATTGCGAAGCATCTGGAAGCTCCAAGTATAGGTTTTTCTGTTTCTGGTTGAAGATCTTGTTGAGTTTTGGGGGAGATTTATCGGTATCGCTTCCTACCCCGCCATTACTCTGACGTCATCCCATATTGCTTCTTGATTGGCGTCCTCATTTGCAATTTTTTTCACCTGTGGACAGAATGAATCTTCCTATGGGTTCTTAGAATATGCTGTTGCACAGATAAACCTTAAAAAAGAGTAAGGACTGTAAATTTGTGATTTCCACACTGGGCGGCTGCCCAGGCGCCCACCTTAAAGAGAACCCTGAATACAAAAGCCATTTTAACAACTGGTTCGCCCAACTCAACACAAAATCAGGTATTGGTTCTGCCAAACCAGTGCAAATCAGCTGAATCCCACCACTGTCTAGGATGGCAGGTCCCACAAGAAATACAGACAAGCTTCTTGTTTCTGGTATTTCCCTGTGTATGTAGCAGATACCTAAGGGAATGGTTACCCAGCAAATATGGGAGGCAGAACTCTCTGTGTCCTAGTGCTGGCTCAGAAGCCGCACAGTGGTGGGCCTAGAGACACCTGAGCTGGCACAGCAGGTGTGGGAGCAGAACCACCACTTTGGCACTCTATACAACTCCAGGGCTTTGAAACAATCTTGAAATAAAAACGGTAACAGAAGAATGTGGCAATAATAGCTTCAAATTTTCAGCTTGCTTTTTGGGATGGAAGTATGGCTTTAGAGTTGACTAGAAGAAAATAAAGAGATGTGATATTTCTTGCATACCTCTGTGTATGGAGTGCTTTACACATGTAAAAACCTCAGCCATGTTAGTTCTTCCTCTTCTCTTAATTGCTCAGGTCCTCAAAGCCTGTCCATTTCATCTGCCCATCCCTTCTGTGGCCTTAGGCCATCTGGACCACATATTGCCAGATGGATGTAAAGAGGATGTTAAGCACTTTCTGTAAAGCCTCCCTCAGTCCCTCTCTAGTCCATTTCAGAGTTTGAAAAACCCACACCAAACTACACCTCTGCCCCATTTGCTAGTTCGTATATTGATCAAACCATACCTCTCATCCACAAGTATTTTTTATAGCAGCACTTTAAGAAAAACAAACTTAACTTCTACCCCCTTCTTGTTTTTATACTCATTTTTTCACCTACATTCGTGTTTCTTTTCTTTATATCTTTTTTTTTATTTTCTAGGTCCACAAATGTGAGGTTTGAAAGTTCTGATTGTAAAACAATGGAGTAAAATATTGTCATAAGAATTCTCAAAATGCTATTTTAAAAATGAGCCCTGGAAGTGAATAAGACTTACTAATACAGTAACTGGTTTTAGAATTTTGACCAATATTAAAATGAATTTTGTCTAGATTAATATCAAGCAGAATTAAAGATACAAGGGAAATTGTACATGTTTGAAAACCTCACGAGGAATATCCTGGGGAAAAAAAATGTTGAGATTTATTCATATAGCAGGTCACTTAATGGGTCTCATTCAGATGTTTATCATCCCTTATAGATGATTCCCATTCATAAACTTCTACTCCTGACCTTATCAGCCTTTGTTTCAGACACTTGAGTAATAGCAGGACTTCTGCTGAAATCACCTGCATTTCCTTAATTATTCCTTCAGTAATACAAAGGCTTTGGCATTTTTATTCAATCTCTTTTTAGTTATCCCCCCCCTTTCTCTATTCTTATAGTACTCATTCTCTTTACACACTATATGGCCAGCAGCTGCCCACATCACGGCCATTTACATGCAGGTTCTCATTAGATTCAGACAGATGGTAAAGAAACAGTGGAGCCAAAAAATGATGGGCCTTTCCTTTATTAAAGTCTTGCACCGGCCAATGACCAAACACACAGGAAAAACGCTTTCCTTTTCACTCAGGGCTCCCAAAACCACTGATGCATTCTCCAGTTCTACAACCAGGAGAATCTTCTCCCATTTCTGCTAGAATCAAAGGCCCCACCAGTCTCAGTGGAGATTACAGAAGCCCCTCAGCTCTGGTTTCCCATATGCACACCTTCTCTTTCCCTGCCAACATGGCTTCTCCCTTAGCTCTCACTCTGCAAACATGGCTTCTCTCTCTGCCTTTTCTCGGTTTCAAATATTTCTGGTGCAAAAACCTCTGCTCCAGCATACATTAGCAAAACAATGGCCCTTCCCAAGCAGGAAGGTAATTTGCAATTTCACAGACCCACAAATGCCTAGTGCTTCCCAGCCCCCAATGCAAACTATAAATGAGCAAACATAAAAATCATATTTTACAAATTTATTTGACCAACACATACTCAACTCTTTTCAGCATTCTGTGATATTTATGCATGCATGCATCCATCCACCATCCATCCATCCATCCATCCATCCATCCATCCATCCATCCAATACATATGGCTGAGTGTCTTCCATGTTCTGCCCTAAGTGCTGAAAATATGGCAGTGAACAAAACAAGAATCTCTGCTTCATGAAAGTAGAGAGGAAGAGGGACAGTCAACAATTTAATTAAAAAAAATGTATATTAGAAAGTGCTAAGTGTAAGGTTGGTGTATAATGGGGAATGGTCAGGCCCGGGAACTTTGGCTAGGAGTGCCCACAACCAAGCGCACCAAAAGAAACTTCCCAGGAACCCTTTGGAAAAGAGCGACACCTCCGTCAGCCAGTGAGATTTCACCACGTCATATTAGCTCGACCACCCTAGGAACCCTTTAAATATCTCTCACGTGGGTCACCCCTTGTGACTCCTCTGGCCTCTGTCCCCTGGGACCAGAGGACCTTGCTGGGTGGGAAGTGCTCTGTACTCAATAAAGCCTTTTTTTATTCCACACTTCATGGCTCCGGCCCCTTCCTTCTTTCTTGGCGGGGAAAAATACCTTACATTTTGGTGCCGAAAACCTGGGAGGAGTTTGAATTCCACAAGGACCGCTCCTCTCCTCTTCCCCTCTGAGGAAGAACCAGGATCTCCGACCTTCCACCCACTTTGGCACACAGTGTGGTAAGTCCCCTGCCTCCAGCCACCCTTGAGTTCTTTCCACCAAGACTCCCTGTCCGAAACCGTAGCTATGTCAGGGAAGTCTTTCCGTCCTAGTGCATGTGTGCCCATGGAGACTTCCCGAGAACATCCACTTTCCCTATTCGTATGTGGCCAGAGCTTGAGTTTTGGGATGCCAACACTCAATTCTGACCACTCCAAGAACTGAGGGTGGCCATGGGGCACACAAATCTCCCTCCCTAAAGAAGAAAAAATTGTTCTTCTTCTCCCCTGTGGCCAGGCCACAGAACCCAGTGAATTAGCCTCCTGAAGGGACTTTTGGTTTTAACACCCTCACCAATTTAACTATCGCCAAAAAAAGCTGGGAGCTGGTTGGAGATCCCTCACATACAGGGCTTCTAGTTATTTGCATGTCCATCCTTAATCTCTGTGCTGCCTGTTCCACCACAAAGGCCCATATTCTGGCCAGAGAAACCTCACCTAAAACCTCCACTCCAGATCTTTCCTTCTTAATGGACCCCTAACTCTCTCCCCCTCCTGCCTGACCCCTGGGGGCACCCCTCTCTCGGGCCTTCTCTCTGGTCCCTCTGCAGACCTCTTTTGCTAGGGTCTCTTCCCTCTGAGAGCCCCCTCCCCTTCCTTCACAAAATCTTGTTTCTTATTCACTTGTAAATACCAGTCTCTCTTTCCCCTCCCTTGCTGGCCAGGGGCCCCTCCCTTCTCCACTGTGTTCTTAAGTCCCTCCTCCATCAGGCCATTCTCCACCTACTATTGGCTCTTACACTGGTTTTCAGGACGTCCAACCCCAATTTTCTTACAGGAAGTTCTGGCCCTGTCCTGCCTCTGGTCCAGCGTTTCCTGCCGTATCTGGGTGCCAGGCTCCCCACAAGCCCCACTCCTCTTATTCTCAACCCCCAAACCCCTATCTGGGACCTGTGAATATGGCATTTAAAGTTTTAAGGGTCCCAACTAGTAGAAATAAGCCAAAGCTGTTTGCCAGGCCTGCATACAGTAGAAGGTAACACTCCAAACCCTGGCTCTTGTGGCAACCCTGAGGCTGGTAGAACAACAGAGGCAAGACACAGGAGGTGCCCAACCTAAGTCCAAGCCGCAAAGAAAATCCCCACCAGGAGCTTGCTTTAAGTGTTGCAAGCAAGGTCACTGGTCCTGGCAGGGCCCCTGGCCGCAGCTGCCCACTGAGCACTGCCCTGACTGCAAACAGCTGGTCACTGGTGGAGTGATTGCCTCCTCTGACCAACAGGCTTTTCCTCAGCACCTTTACATGGAAGACAAGCTGCCTGAATAGGGAGGCCAATCCAGCCAGGTAGGTGCATTGCTCGAACTCCTAGGACACAGTTGGACTCGGAGAACCCAGGGTATGCTGCAACTAGTGGGTAAGTCCATCTTGCTTCTTGTGGACACGGGGGCTACCTTCTCTGTTTTGCCATCACACTCTGGACCTCTAATTCCCTCACTGGTCTCGGTTATGGGAATGGATGGGAACCCCTTCTTTTCCTTTGTGTATACTACCCCTGACATGCAGTTTTGCCTCAAGCTTGCCTCCATACGGGACCACTGGCAGTCAGACCCACTGGACTCCATCTATCTCCAGCTCACCAAAAGGCTAACCCCTGTAAATCCTCCTATTACTCCTCTTTTAAAAAAATTTTTACAGGATCACATCTGCAAACTTTCTTCAGTCACTGCCAAACAGATGTTCCTCCTGACACCCCTCAAAACCACCACCGGCCAATCTCCCCCTCCCCATGATGCCTCTAATCAGCAGGAAGTAGCCAGACAAATAAATGGTGCCCCTATTCTATTTAACACACAAGGTCAGACTGTAAGGTTGGTGGATAATGGGGAAAGGTCAGGCCCGGGAATTTTGGCTCGGACCGCCCACAACCAAGCGCGCCAAAAGAAACTTCACAGGAACCCTTTGGAAAAGAGCGACACCTCCGTCAGCCAGTGAGATTTCACCACATCATATTAGCTCGACCACCCTAGGGACCCTTTAAATATTTCTTATGCGGGTCATCCCTTGCAATTCCTCTGGTCTCTGCCCCCTGGGGCCAGAGGACCTCGTCGGGTGGGAAGTGCTCTGTACTCAATAAAGTCTTTTATTATTCCACACTTCATGGCTCCGGCCCCTTCCTTCTTTCTCAGCAGGGAAAAATACCTTACACTAAGACTGAATAAAAAAGCAGGGAAGGGAGTTAGAAAGTGCTGGGGTCACAGGAATTTTACAATTTTAGAGGGGTGGCCAGGGAAGGCCTCAATGAGAAGGTGATATTTAAATTAAGCAAAAATGTGAAGGGGAGGAGGGCCATGCATCTGGCGAAAGAACAAGCCAGGACATGAGCAACAAGTGCAAAGGTCATGTGGCAAGACTGCGAACATCGCATTTGAGGAATAGCACTGAGAGAGGGAGGGGGACAGCAGTAGAACAAGAGGTTAGAGAAGGAATGGGAGCTGGGCACCAGATCAGGTACTACTTTCTAGGGCCATGATGGCGAATGTTTTCATAAAAACCGCCCACTTTTGCAGTGCTGGTCAACCTGGTCCCTCCTGCCCACTAGTAGGTGTTCCAGCTTTCATGGTGGGCAGTAGAGGAGCAACCAAATAGTGCCGCAATTGGCCCACCATGAAAGCTGGAATGCCCACTAGTGGGCAGGAGGGACCAGGTTGACCAGCACTGCAAAAGTGGGCGTTTTTTTTTATTTATTTATTCATTTTAGAGAGGAGGGGGAGGGAGAGAGAGAGAGAGGGAGAGAGAGGGAGAGAGAGAAGGGGGAGGAGCGGGAAGCATTAACTCCCATATGTGCCTTGACCAGGCAAGCCAGGGTTTTGAACCAGCAACCTCAGTGTTTCCAGGTTGACGCTTTATCTACTGTGCCACCACAGGTCAGGCAAGTGGGCGGTTTTTATAAAAAGGTTCACCATCATGGTTCTAGGGCATTGTAAGGACTTGGGCTTCCTCTTGCATGAATTAGGAGCTATAGGAAGGGTCTCAACAGAGCCATGATATCATCTGCTTATACTTCAACAGGATCACTCTGGCTGTCATGTTGAAATTGACCTAAATGGGACAGAAGGAACACCCTGGAGCCCAGTTTAGAGGCCAATTCAAGAGTTTTGCTGAGAGGTGTGGTGACTAGATCAGGGTGGTGGCAGGAGAAGTAAGGTTTATGGTAAGGGCACATTGCCCATGCTCTATCCCTTTCTGTGTTCTCCTGAGCCGAACCTCTTTCTAAATTCCACGCTTCTCATGTTAGTCTTAGGAATACCAGAGTAACTTCTTGCTGACCAAATCATGTTCTGTTTTATTTCTAGTAATCTAACCCACGATTTTCAACCATTTCCATCTCAGGGCATACATAAACTAATTACTAAAATTCTATGGCATATCAAAAATACATATTTTTGATGAGCTGACAAAAATAAAGTATAATTTTGATTCATTCACACCAGATGGCTATTGTTGTGTTGGTACTTAGCAGTTGTTTTTTTATTTGACAATCTAAGGGAAAAGAAGTCAGTGCCCCAATCTAAATAGTATTGCATGCTTTAAAGATTCTTCCAGCACACGGGCTGAAAGCTGCTGCTCTAACCTTTTGCAGCTTGGCAGCTCTCTACTTTACCCCTCTCACTGCCCGCCCAGCACAAGCTCTCTGCTAACCCTGTCTCCTGGTTACTGTCCACCCAACACACACTACCCGCTATTCATTCTAACTGCTGCAGGGACAGCCCACACTCTTCTTTGTCCGAATTCTCCCCATCTTTAGGGCCCATCTCAGGTGTGACCTTCTCAATGTCATCCATAATGTTGGAAGTCTATTCTCTGGCCTGCCCCTTAGGGCCTGCACCTCCCATTTTTTAGCTTACACCATTTTGCACGATTATCTCATTTGGTTTTCAGTGCCTCTGTAGGTTCACGAGCCCCACAAAGTCTGAGACTGGATTATAATACATGTTTGCCTTCTCCCTGTCCCTTCCCACCCCCAGCACAAGCGAGGCATGTAATATGTATTTGGAAAATATTTCCTGGATTGAACAAAATATAACACATATTCTTCAAAACGAAGGTAGCTGTTTCCAAAAATGCCGTTGGTAGTGATCTAGGGAACGTTTTTGAAGATGTTAGAGACACGTGGGAAAACAATGATGTTGACCACCGACAACTCCTTCCCCATGTTGCTCCCTGCTTTGCCCTGGAGTGGTAACACACAGTGCCTGCTTCCTAACACCATCATGAGGAAATCGCAAGTATCTCTTATGCAATACCTGTCTCCTCCAGCAGGCTGCAGGGCCCGCTTCTAGGGGCTAAGTAGCTGGCTGCCTGCCCTCCTTACTCTCCCCTCCCCACCTCCTTCCCCTCCCCACTCAGCCTTTCCCTGCATAGTGTCAGTTATTTGCAGGCATCAGTGCAAGGATGAATCTCATCAAGACCTGCTGAGCTGCAAATTTATGCAGTCTC
The DNA here is from genome assembly GCF_036850765.1 of Saccopteryx bilineata. NCBI lineage: Eukaryota > Metazoa > Chordata > Mammalia > Chiroptera > Emballonuridae > Saccopteryx > Saccopteryx bilineata. The sequence goes on from NC_089497.1 coordinate 40,174,165, forward strand.
CAGGTTGTTCTTGCTAGGTGTGGACTTTTTTTTGCAAACCTTACATTACCACCTAATTGAAATGGCTGCTTGGTTCCATTTCTCTTATTAAAGGCAGATTAAGAAAATCAGCTCAATACCTTAGCCATTTTAAAGTCATCATTAATCTCATGCTCTTGATTTACAACAAGCTGACTTAAAAATAAAAAAAGTGTCCCTACACTTCCTTCTCCTACTTTATAGTTGCCCCTTGCTGGTATCAAAATACACTTCATTTTGGCTGCTCATTTCATTCCACTTAGGCTTCTTTTTAACAGTTACACTTTTTTGTTCATTCCCCACAGGGCCCCTTCTAATACATGTTCTTTCCCCTCACCCATAAATCTCTTGCAACTTATCATTTGAAGTTTTCAGTTGTTCCTGACCTTGAACGGTGAGAACAAACTGCAGTATTGTGAGTTTCATTTGAGGTGGCCTGGTAAGCTCTCTGATTGTTTTCTGTGATGCTGTTCCTGGCTTCTTGCCGAGTTGGTCTGTGAGTCCCGGAGCTGAGACCTTTTAAGCCCCATCTGGAGGCAGAATCTGGGCTCAATCCCAGGCCTTGCCAGAAGAATGTATGCAGTCAGTGTCATAGATGCAAGGGTCTCTTCAGCCCACACCCTGCACATCAGCTCTACAAACTGGCCTTCTGTTTGGATGCCTGGGCCCAAGGATCTGACAGAACTTGTCCTGATCCTCAGATCATCCAGGGTCCCATTTACCTGGCTTGTCCTTCTCTGAACCACAGCTAATAGCCCAGGGTCTGCCTTTGCATGTTACTGAGATAAGAAACCCCCTTTTACTAAGATGCTTAAAAGGGATTTTATGGTTTAGGTCAAGCGTCCAGAGTGATTTTGTAAATATGATTTTTATACTTGTGTGTGATTTACACCAGCTCATGATGGCCTATCACATTCCTGCTTAGGAAGGGCTATTATTATATATTGTAAATGGAGAGGTTTTCCTACTAAAAGGTTTTAAGGAAGGAGACTCAGACCCCTTCCCCTTCCCCACACCTGTGAGGAAGAGGGCGAACAGCCAGAAATGCTGGAGGAGGAAGAGAGATTTGAGTAGCCCTTTCCTCTCCTTTCTTTCTCCTTAATGGATGATTTACAAATGCTTATCCTCTGTCATCATCTAGCCTTCTCCCATCCTGAACTCATGTGATTGATGTATGTACCTCTAGACAAAGAAATCATGAGATCCATGTATGTGAACTTCTGTTCTGTAAAGTGTAAAGGGTGTATAAGTTGTAAGAAATCTAATTTCGGGGAGCACATGTCTTTGGAGCTATAGCCCCATGTGCTCCGCCAGTTTAATAAATTCTCCTTTTCCTCTTAGACAGTTGTCTGGGTGTCTATCTTCCATTAGGTTGCTTTCCTGCAACATGACAGCACCCTGAGCTAAGCTCACTGTCTGTTTGTGGAGACAATGTATTTAGCTCTTGTATGGCCAGCAGTTGCTGCTGTTGTGGCCGTGCACATGCAGGTTCCCATCGTATTCGGGGAGATGGTAAAGAAACAGTGGAGCCAAAAAATGATGGGCCTTTCCTTTATTAAAGTATCGCACTGCTGATGAGTAAGCACACAGGGAAAACACTTCCTTTTCACTCATTCAGAGCTACCAAGGCCCCGACACATTCTCCGGTTTCACAACCAGGAGAATCTTCTCTGGTTTCTCCTAGAATCAAAGCCCCCTCCCCCCCAGTCAGTGGAGCTCACAAAGCCCCTTAGCTCTGTTTCTCCATCTGCACACCTTCTCTCTCTCTCTGCAAAACATGGCTTCTCTCTCAGCACTCTTCTCCTTTTCTCTCTTTTCAAAACTTTGAGGCGTCAAAACCTCTCCTCCAGTGAACATTAGCAAAACAGTGTCCCTTCCCAGGCAGGAAGGTAATTTGCAGTTTCACAGACCACATATAACTGGTGCTGCCCAGCCCCCAAACTATAAGCGAGCAAACATAAAAGTCATATTTTACAAACTTATTTGACCAACAGCTTTCCATGTCTTTTCAAGTTCAGCGACACCCCCGGGAGTCAATGCCAAATGCTGTCTGCTTGAGCAAACACTGCCACCTTACACTCTTGCCACCATACTCTGCCTTCCTAGATGGACATCTTTCCACTGTCTGCTGCTTGACGGGAGGCTGCTCATCGGGTGGGTAGGTCGGACCTATTTCATTTCCAGCAATGTCTCAGCCTGATACCCACTGCTCTAAGTGTTTAATGATTTCTGCCAGTATTCTCTCTAGGCTTTCCTCTCAATACGAACATCCTCATTAAGACAGGCTATTTTTAGACAGTGTTTCAGTACCTTCACATTGTTGAGGACTCTGTTCTATCCTCAAGCACCTCCTTTCCCCCTGTGCAGAGCCTTCCTGCTATAGCAGCTCTAATAAGTCTGCCTTGCCCATGGTTTCCTTTGGGCTTGAGAACTGCAACCTCTTCAGACCTGCCCCCTTCCTCCTCTGCAGGGCACACTCTCGAAACACTCCACTAAGAATATCAGAGTCCCCACCAAATGGTTCCATTTATGATGGAAAGCGCTATGGATAGACCTACTCGAGATCTTGTGAATAAATATGCCATACATGTAGTCACACTTATTTTCCCTTAGAAAAGAAGAAACATTTTAAAAGCTACAAGTCTTGGGCATTGGCTTGGGCTCAGTTGGTTAGAACATTGTCCTGATACAACAAGGTTGCAGTTTGATACCCAGTCAGGGCACATACAGGAATCAACCAATGAATGTATAGATAAATGGAAAAATCGGTGTTTCTCTCTCTCTCTTTCTCTCTCTCTCTCTCTCAAATCAAAATATAAATAAAAACATTTTTACTTCTTATAATAATAAATTTTTAAATTATAATATTTTGTTTGAAAATAAGATAAAGTAATGCTTTCATACACTGTTTCTAGAGATATGAACTAATGCATCTTCCTAAAAAATAAAGCCCAGCCTGACCTGTGGTGGTGCAGTGGATAAAGCGTCAACCTGGAAACACTGAGGTCGCCGGTTCAAAACCCTGGGCTTGCCTGGTCAAGGCACATATGGGAGTTGATGCTTCCTGCTCCTCCCCCCTTCTCTCTCTCTGTCTCCTCTCTATAATGAATAAATAAAAATCTTAAAAAAAAAGTTAAAAAAAAATAAAATAAAGCCCATACTCTCTAACTAAATAATTCATCAATCTACCCTATAGTTATGGTAGAACAAAGATTTATGTATTAAAATATTTATTAAATTATTTTAAAAGAGTATATATTTGAAAAAATACAAAAACTCACTAATGGAGAAAAATTAATATATAATGATGCATTTTATAATATAAAAATATTAATGTAATATTTTCAAAGAATATTTTAAATTACAGGAAAATAATAATATATTATAAAATGAAAACGGTAAGATTCAAAATACTATATTCTCTGATTTCAATTATGTCACAAGTGATGTGGTATATATATGATATGTGTTTGAATATATGTGTATCATAGAAATAAGAGTGGAATGAATACATATAAAATATTAACAATGCTCCTTTATGGAGTTAGACTTGATTTTTATTTTGTATTTGTTCTGCGTTTTCCCAGATTTTCTACAATAAACATGTATTAATTTCATAGTCTCAAAAACATCATTAAAAACACACAGGTAGTTAGACTTGAATTCAGTGCACACATTTATAGCAACCGGAGCTGTTTAGCATGGATAGCCTCCAGCATCGATAGGAGAAACATTCAAGTAAAATAGTAACGTGCGGATATCAGTGAGTTTTCCTGTTACCTTGCTTGAGAAATTACACCTTTTGTCTTCCTACCTTCCGTGTAACTCATACTTTCTCATGTTTAAAAGGAACAACAGAGCATGACGATCACAGTGGTATAAAATCGTTTTTATTGAGGAACCCCATGCAGTCAAAGGGCTAGAACTTAAACTGAGCAGCTGGCTTTGACCTTGGTCTCCTGCTGACTTTTGCTGGAGTTGCAGAGAAGAGTAGAGAGATTACTCCCACTGCGCTGGACCTCCCCCAGCCCAACACAAAAATGTGGACATAAACTGTAGACACTTTTACTAAAGAAAATGTCAATAAACTCAGAGCATATATGGTAAAATTGAAAGTAATTTCGAACTCCTAGCACAATGGGCATCTTCTATTTAAAAATTTTGTTTTCTAAAGCAAACTCTCTTTGAGTAACTTCCTAGAGAAAGTGCTCTAAAGTCCTTTGCATGAGAAAGAAGAGAATAGGTGGCTGTATGGCGGAGTCAGGCATGTAGGTAAGTAGGGAAGCAAAGCTCAGAGGCCTTCCTGGGTTGGATTTTTTTTTTGAACCATGGTACACCTATAGTGTAAAATGCTGCTTTTGGATGGATATTACCTTCCTCCCTGTTTCAGGGGACCTGTTCGAGTTGGAAGGCATTGCAGGTCAACTTTTTGTACTCCTTACTTTTCTTTCTCAGGTTCTAGTCATTGAAACCACGCTATATTCCGATAGCTCCTGCCCTTGTTTTGGCTCGGTAGCCCTCAGCATGTGTCCTCTTCCCTCAGCACCAAGCTGCCCAGCTCTGACTTATGCATTCCTTACTACGAAGGCTATAGTTTCCTAACCTCAAACCAGAACATGTGGGACAGGACACTTTTTCCCAATTTGTCTTGGAAAAGTCTTTTCAATGTAAAAATTAGATCATATTCAGTTATATTTAGCAAAATGCTTCTAGTAAGGAAAAAATGCATGAAATTGAGCTGTCCCAGAACATCTGGTTCTTATGGTCACTGTACTTCTCTAGCTGACTGTCCTGTGTAAGCCATGGAAAATCAGTGGGGTCTTCTCAGGGCTCCTGCTCAACCCAGGTCAGGTTACTCCAACCTAAGTGAGCAGCAGTGCCTACTTCTCTCTGATGCTCCTGCTCCTGGGAGAACTTTGCACAGAACTACGTGGCCTCCTCAGAACTGATAGGCTAGCAGTATTCAGTCATCTCCAATCTTATTCCTATAGGAACTTTAGAACTTTCACTGCTAAGCTTTTTTATTTTATTTTAATTTTTTAATTTTTCATGGACGCTGTGTGTGCCCTGCTGGGCACTGCTAAGCTTTTAATATAGTTTTATATATTTGATAAGCAACATAAAATTAGATATGTCCTCACAGCTTTCTCAGTGGTAGTTTTATTTTTTCAAAGGTCAACTAAAGACAGGAACAGTTTATCTCAAATTACAAATTATTTACAGCAAATATCTGAATAATCAATTCTTATGGGGGAATAGGCAAGAAAGAAGCAACTTCAGGGAGCTTCTCCCAGCCTCTGGAGCCATACTGAGGGGGAGGGGAAGCACCCCCTTCTATATATGATGAGTTTTGTGGCTAGAAATGCTTTCTTTGACCTGTGATCTGTCTTCTGTGAGTTCTAGGAGGGTTCAAATGCCTCACCGATGCTGTGATGTGACTCAGGATCTGAAGTAGAATGATAGTGCACAAAAAGTCTTGTGATGTTCTCTTAAAGACAGTTCCCTGTCTTGGTTCACTTACTTTAGAATATAGCCAAACTAGCCCTGGCCGGTTGGCTCAGCGGTAGAGCGTCGGCCTGGCGTACGGGGGACCCGGGTTCGATTCCCGGCCAGGGCACATAGGAGAAGCGCCCATTTGCTTCTCCACCCCCCCCCTCCTTCCTCTCTGTCTCTCTCTTCCCCTCCCGCAGCCAAGGCTCCATTGGAGCAAAGATGGCCCGGGCGCTGGGGATGGCTCCCTGGCCTCTGCCCCAGGCGCTAGAGTGGCTCTGGTCGCGGCAGAGCAACGCCCCGGAGGGGCAGAGCATCGCCCCCTGGTGGGCAGAGCGTCGCCCCTGGTGGGCGTGCCGGGTGGATCCCGGTCGGGCGCATGCGGGAGTCTGTCTGACTGTCTCTCCCCGTTTCCAGCTTCAGAAAAATACAAAAAAAAAAAAAAAAAAAAAGAATACAGCCAAACTAAATGAGGTGAGCATACCCCCCCTCACCCCCCCCCCACCTCCTCACCTCCTTTAGCTTATGTAGTCTTTGAGTCTGCGGCTGGTCAGTAAAGCACAGAAATTTGACCATCAACTCAGGAGTTTGATGGTATGGACTGGTGGCTCTGCTTTGTGCTTTGGCTGTGGAGAAAACCCATGTTCCTAGACTGAGGCAGCCATATTGAAAATATATTACCTTGGTCTAGGAAAATCAGAGCATAAGAGCGTCCAGTAAGAGTGCAAATCCTTTACCCCTAGTATCAATTCACTCAGAACACTTGTTCTGCTGGTGGACAACAACAGTGTCACATTTCTGTCTGCAAAGGAGACCATTGCTATTCTGGCTTGTATAAGTTTTTATTTAATATAATTAAATATGATGTTTCATAAAAATAGAAAGCAAAAAGGAATTTTTTAGATGCTATCGTGATAGAATGGCCGTGAAACATATTAATGAATTCATCATTGAAGAAGAGGAGGGAGTAAGGATATCTTAGTCCCATTTTTATTGTTCATTTCTTTCCCACGGAGATTTAAATAAACTTGTGGGGTTTTTTCTCCCTAATCATCTCTAAGAGTGGAAGAGGATTTCCTCACAGAATTCTAATGAAGAAAGAAACCCTAGAGAACGTCAAGCCTGAGGGTAGATTTACTACAGAAAAAAAACACCTTTTTTCAAACATTCAAAAGAACCTTAGAGCCAGCTACCCCCTCTGAGAGAGACTCAGAAAGGTCATTGATTCCCTCATTTGAAGTGTACTTTCACCCAGGTAGACTTGATGAGGCAAGAAGGAAAAGAGCCAGATTTACCCATGTATTTTTAATATAAAACAACAGAAAAAAGGAATAATTTTATTAAATGACTGATACGAAAACAAGGTCTTTGAATTAATACATACCAGCCATAAAATATAAGTTTTCAAACCACACATGGTAATAATAATGATGAGAGCTAACCCTTATTTAGCACTTGCTATGTGTCAGGTATTGCTCTGAGTGCTTTATATTAACTCATTTAATCTGTATGAGGTACTTGTGCACTTGTGCTGTTATTATTCACACTTTAAAGATGAGGACAATATTAAATAGAGAGATGAAATAACTTTTCTGAGATTCTATCAGGAGAAAGTTCTAGAGCTGGTATTCATAGCTTGGCAGTTTGGACTCAGGATCTACACCAGGGGACGGGAAACTTTTTGGCTGAGAGAGCCATGAACGCTACATATTTTAAAATGTAATTCCGGCCCTGGCCGGTTGGCTCAGCGGTGGAGCGTCAGCCTGGCGTGCGGGGGACCCGGGTTCGATTCCCGGCCAGAGCACATAGGAGAAGCGCCCATTTGCTTCTCCACCCCCCCTCCTTCCTCTCTGTCTCTCTCTTCCCCTCCTGCAGCCAAAGCTCCATTGGAGCAGGGATGGCCCGGGTGCTGGGGATGGCTCCTTGGCCTCTGCCCTAGGCGCTGGAGTGGCTCTGGTCATGGTGGAGCGACGTCCCGGAGGGGCAAAGCGTTGCCCCTGGTGGGCATGCCGGGTGGATCCCGGTCGGGCACATGCGGGAGTCTGTCTGACTGTCTCTCCCTGTTTCCAGCTTCGGAAAAATACAAAAAAAAATGTAATTCCATGAGAGCCATACAATGACCCATGTACATTATGTATTATCCAATAAAAATTTAGTGTTGTCCTGGAGGACAGCTCTGATTGGCTCCAGCTACCCGCAACCATGAACATGAGAGGTAGGAAATGAATGGATTGTAATACATGAGAATGTTTTATATTTTTAACGTTATTATTTTTTTATTAAAGATTTGTCTGTGAGCCAGATGCAGCCATCAAAAGAGCCACATCTGGCTTGCAAGCCATAGGTTCCCGACCCCTGATCTACACTCTTAACCACTTACACACATACCACCTTGAATTGATGATAGTTCCTGTTCAATGGTTCCACTCTGTTATCCAAGAAAATCTCAATAGAAGAGTTGAATGAAATTTATCCAGCACCTACTGAGTGCCAGTTATTGGATCAATTCTCACAAAACTTTAGGGGGTATATTTTTTTAACTCTGTTTTTTTTTTTTTTTTAAAAAAGATAAACATTGTAATTAACATCCCCAAGATAATATCTGGTTGGGTCATAACAAGTATCAGAGACATACATATAATTGTGTATCTAATCTAATTTGAAGAATCTTCTAGAAAAAAGAGATTTGAGAAATAGAGACCAGTGCCTGCCATTTCAAATCAGCCACTTGCCCCTCTGTTCTCATTAGAGCTTCTTGCTTGACCAGTGATGAGCAGAAGCTGAATTACAGATTTGGCCTTCTCTGCAGGCCCGTTATGCCAAAAAGCAGCTGATTTATCTGTCAGATCTGTGTACTAAATGAAATTGCCCAGATAAACAGATGGCCTAGTCAGGGTGGTATTTCACAGCAACATGTGTTTGTTTGAGTAACATGGTCATAAACCTTTCACTCTGGGTCTAAAATTAAGTTGTGGCTTTTGGATGTTATCTGATGCTATTCAGGATAGAGCATTCAAATATCTTTTTGTTGTTGTTGTTGTTTTTGTATTTTTCTTAAGTGAGAAGCAGGGAGGCAGAAAGATAGACAGGGACCCAGAGAGACAGACTCCCACATGTGCCCAGCAGGGGCTCACCGAGCAAGCCCACTAGGGAGCAATGCTCTGCCCATCTGGGGCTGCTGCTCCATTGTACTTGGAGTGATTTTAGCGCCTGAGGCAAAGGACATGGTGCCATCCTCACCTCCTGAGCTAACTTGCTCCAGTGGAGTCTTGGCTGCGGGACGGGAAGAGAGAGTTAGAGAGAAGGGAAAGGGGAGGGGTTCAGATGCAGATGGTTGCTTCCCCTTGTGCCCTGGCCAGGAATCGAACCTGGTACATCCACACTCTGGGTTGGCACCAAATATCATACTTATTGTGGACAAGTCCTGCTGGATGATGGAGACGCAGAGACCCAACTCCGAGGACCAGGTTCAGTGACGCAGATCCACTTTATTCAGGAAGTAAACTAGCTTATATAGATGGTTTCAGCCAATAAGATGTTACAGCATGTTCCTCAAAGCCAATGGCTGAAAAGATCAGGGAGCTGCGTGGTTGGTGCTAAGTCACTTCCTTATAGCGGGCGAGCTTCCTTCCTGGGTATGCCCAGGAGGCTTCTGGGAGCTGGAGTGTTCTCACAGCACTGCATCAGCCACAGCTGCTAGGAATGCGCTCTGCACTCCACCCACACTTACGGCAGAGTTTTATCAGTTAAGGTTTACATAATTTTCTATATTGATTTACAGTAAGAACTTAAGACATATATATGTTTTGGATGTGTATTGGTGGGGGAGGTTATTGTACATTAACATACAAACCCTACAATTCTGACTTACAACTAAACAGATTACTGCTTACTTTGTGCCTTACCAGATAGTAAATATACTTCACTACCACTCAGCCTGAAATTTCACATCCAGCACAACAGCAGGCCAAGACTCTGAGATACATTATACTATAAAATTTCTTATTGTCACTGTATTTTAAGAAATTAAGAGGAGTTGGGGTAGAAGCACTCAGTTGTACAGCATTCTGATATACCTCTGACTCCCAGGGTTATTCTTCTCAAGAGAGCCAAGGCAAGATGATTTACTTATTAAAGGTGGAATAGGATGAATAACAGAGAAAACTGAGTTATCAGTGCAATTCTGTACTATGTTTTTCTCATATTTAATATACACAGAGAATAAATGAGAGTGAAATTTTTGATCTTGGTAGAGTCATTCATTATTTGAGATATGCTAATAAACCCTATCATACTCTTTTTGTTTATCAAAATATTACATACACTAATAAAAGAAGTAGCCATTATTGTTATATTAATAATAGTGTGATGGCAGTATAGAGGTTATTTCCTATCTACTATTATGTTATGATTTAAAAAAAGTTTATTTGAAGGTATTTATAGAGTCACATGCAGTTGGAAGAAACAATACAAAGGGTTCCCTATATATCAGTGGTTCTCAACCTGTGGGTTGCGACCCCGGTGGGGGTCAAACGACCAAAACACAGGGGTCGCCTAAAGCCATCGGAAAAGACATATTTCCGATGGCTTTAGCCGCTGAGAAGCAGCGCTACCGTCTGCAGCAGCGCTATTCAGCTTAAATGCATGCCGTTATGGACGTGCGTTCCAAAATGAATGCCTGTGGTCATGCGCAGACATGACTGCATCTTCCGTCCGGGGCCTAAGGGGCAGGGGAAGCATGGAGGAATGCTCCACAGTCCATAGCAGCGCGGCTGCTCGTCCATAGCAGCACATTACATGCATCTGGCGCTTGCTGACGTCATCAGTAGGCGGATGCAGCAAGCGCCGGAGGACAGAAGCCTAGGAGGCGGAGAGGCAATGAAAATACATAATGCATATCAGGTATTTACATTCCGAATCATAACTGTAGCAAAAATTAAAGTTATGAAGTAGCCACCAAAATTATTTTTTGGTTTGGGGTCACCGCAACATGAGGAACTGTATTGTGTGGTCACGGCATTAGAAAGGTTGAGAACTACTGCTATATATGCTTCACCTAATGGCAGTCTTGAAAACAATATAGTACAATTTTACAAATAAGAAATGACTTTGATACAATTCATGGACCTTACTTAGAGTTCAGCAGTTTTAAATGCACTCATTTTTGTGCAGGTGAGTGTGTGTGCATTTAGTACTGTACAATTTTATCTTAAGTATTGATTTGTATTACCACTGTTGGAGTCAAGATACAAAACAATTCCATCCTAAGGATACCTCTTACTGCCCTTTTATAGCCCCAGCCGACTTCCTCTCTCTCTTCATTCCCTAACTCCTCATAACCACTAAACTGTTCTCCATCTCTGTAATTTCAAGAATGCTATATATGCCCTGGATGGATAGCTCCATTGGTTAGAGTGTCATCCTAAAGTGCAGAGGTTGCCGGTTCAATCCCCACTCAGGACACATACAGAATAGTCTTTCTCTCCTTCTCACTCCCTTCTTTCTCTAAAATTAATAAATAAAAAAAGTTTAAAAAAGAATGCTATATGCAAAAAACCATATAGTATGTAACCTTTTGAGTTTGATTTTTTAACTCAGCATAATTTCCTTGAGATCTATATAAGTTGTATTTCATGGCATAGATATACCACAGTTTGTTTAAGCACTCACCCCATTGAAAACTAAATGGTTAACTAACTGTTGGGTTTTTTGCAGTTTTGAGCTATTATGAATAAAGCTGTTATGAACATCTGTGCACAGGGTTGGGTGGAGTTTTCATTTCTCTGGGATAAATGCCCAAGAGTGCAATTCCTGGGTTTTATAGTGAGAGCATATTTAGTTTTGTAAGGAAATTCCATACCCTTTTCAAGACTGGCTGCACCATTTTACATTCCCACTGGCAATATATTGGTTTTATAATAATAAAACGAGATTCTATACACCTTTGATAGCTCAGATCTATTTAAGCTCTCAGTGACATTGTCCCTCTCTCATCGTTTATATCTATGCTTGCCTTTTTTTATCTTTCAATATTTGAAAGATTAATTAACATATGTAGACTTCTATTATTTAAATATTTCTTATTTAGGCCCTGGTGAGTTGGCTCAGTGGTAGAGTGTTGGCCTGGCGAGTGGATGTCCCTGGTTCAGTTCCGGTCAGGACACACAAGAGAAGCAACCATCTGCTTCTCCACACTTTCCCCTCTCCCTTCACTCTCTCTATCATTCTTTTCCACTCCTGAAGCCATGGCTCAGTAGGAGCAAGTTGGCCCTGGGCACTGAGGATGGCTCCATGGCCTTGCCTCAGGTACTAAAATAGCTCAGGTGCTGAGCAATGAAGCAAGGGCCCCAGATGGGCAGAGCATCACCATGAAAGGGGCTTGCTGAGTGGAGCCTGGTTGGGGCACATGTGAGAGTCTGTCTCTCTGCCTCTCTGCTTCTCACTTAAGAAAAAAGATTTTCTTATTTTAAAATATCATTCCAACAACATTGAGAACTTTGAGTCCTAGGATTGTAATTTTTCTTACTGAGGTTGGCACGATCATTAGTAATCAGAAATAAGGTTTTCAGTGATTAAAGCTAAATAAATAAGAAGTAACACAAATCAATGAAATATTTTGTACTTTTCAAAAAATTACTTCTTGTTTAGAAGGGGTGTTCTCAGACTTAGGGAAATTCTAGAACAATTGTTATCAAGCAACTTACAACAGACACAGCAAACTAAGTGTGTGATTAATCTGTGTTGCTCCCAAAATTACCTTAACTTTCTTTATGAAGATATTAAATCAGTAGAGAAATATTAAAATATTGTATCAAATTTTTAATGAGAATGATTTAATTAAATTACTACTTTGTATTGCCTTTTTCCAGACGTTTCTTGCCTAGCCGTTCTGGCATTAGTTGACAGGAGAGCAATGATGTGCTGGTAAATGTTTAACAACCAGCTCTCTGGAGGAAAGAAAACATCCCTAATGTGTAGCTTTTGCCAATTTCTATGATGTAAAGAGTCTGACCATAGCTAATTTCAAGCTGCCTTTGGATGTCACTGAATGCATATTTGGGGAGAGGTGCTTAGAATAGGTTCTAGTGAGCCTGCATAAGCTAGGTCCAGCACACTGGTATTAAGGATATATTAAATTTAAATAATGACAAATGTTCTATAGTAAGTTTCAAAATTCAAATGAGTCACCTCCACATGGATGCTGGGAGTTTTTGAGTGAGTTCAGTCTCCAAAATCTATTTTCTCAGTAATTTATAACATTGAATGCTGTCCTGGAATTAGTTCACATCTATGCATCCTTTTTGTCTGGGCACAGCTGTCTCTTTCTTAGTTTTCACTGACCACTCACACACCCCATTTTACACAGGACCACAGGTCAATTTCTCATCTGTCTTTTCTTTTCGTGTATTATGTGTGATTTATGGATGTATATTTATTTTTCTTCCTATTTAATGTCCATAACACTTACTAGACTAGACACCACATGTGGGCAGGGACCCTGTCTATTTGGTTTACCTCTTGCCCCAGCAGTACAATGAATGAATAAATGAATAAATTGCACTGACTGGGAATTTCTGCAATACCTCAAGAGGTGCCCCTCTGTTCACTTGGCCCATGGTCTGTTAAGATATCACAGGGCAAAAGACACTATTGTATTTCTAGTCATTCTCATCTGCTGGGGGAGGTCATCAAAAAACGTGACCTGCAGTTGACCTGTAAGCTCCACCAGGCAATTAGAGGCTCCTAACTCTCCACCCCCTGTGCTTGAAATGTATGTTCTGTGGGCAAGGCTTGCAACTGAAGCTGTTTGCAAGGAAGGTGGCTTGGGAGAGCAAGATCTTGTTGAGGCCATCTTAACTGAATATATGACTGAACTTAAGTAAAGCCTCTAAGTAAACTTTTAAGATTCCAGAGGGTGGGGACAGAGATCTGCTTGTCCTCCTAAGACAAGCTCCCTTATAAGTTCCTTGCTTATGAAAACCACTGCCTTTGAGGATGGAGTGGCCTGCTTCTTTGGTCTCTTGTCGTTCATGAACAAGGGCAAATTTCTGATTTTACCTGGGAACTCTTCAGCTTTGAAACCACATCATCCCCAAATTAACCAACAGCAAAAACACTACATTATCACCATTGATTGGGGGTTGAGCGGAGATTTATTTTTTTCTATTAACCTTTACCAACTCTTTTATTTTTCTCTATTGTTTTTCCCTGTTTTTACCATAAGATCTCTTCTTATTCAACTGGTTAATTCGGCACTGAAAATGTTTGTCTCGCTCCCTCATTTTATCATTGAGAAGTAAAGGGGCAGTAAGTGGTTTTTGTTGCTTAGTTCTTTGTGTTTGCATCACTCACAGAAATTGCAAAGCTAGAAAAAGAAATATTTTCTATGCTTTCTTTTCTTCCCCCAATAGAATATAAACTCTCTGAAAGCACATTTTGGATTTTAGTTTTATATTGTATGCTCCTTCATCTGGGAGCTAGAATAGCATCTACCACACAGTAGACATTCAGTAGACATATGTTGAATGAATGATTTTATTTCTGAATCATTTTGATAAATAAGGAGAGTATGTAGTGAACTCTGGAAAAAACCTTGAGGACAGATGTTTTACACAAGAACAATACTTAAATATTTTATAAAGGAAAAACAATCGTTAATAAGAATAATTCTACAAAAATTAGCAACTAAAACACTTAATTTAACAGAGAAGTCAGTATATTATGGGATTGATCTTGGTCTTGTTGTATAACATCTTTCAGACTCTGGGTGTTGAAAGAACCATTTCCTGAATTAACAGCTAGTAGATTTTTATATTCAATGATAATATTTTACATTTACGTGGCAGTTTATACATTGCAAAGCTGTTTCTTATATAGTCACATTTATTATTCAAACTAATAATGGAGAATTCCCTATGCTTGAATTCAGGTTATATGCTATTGAATATAAAAAATAGTGTGTCAGAGTATACTGGTTAACTTCCATTTTTTTGTATGTGCGGTTTTTTTTTTTTCTTTTTGCAGTAGCTAATGCTGAGATTTTAGGAGAGAAATTTGGTGCTGGAAATATTTACTATAGTGCTGGCACATAAACCAAGAACTATTAGACTTTCATGTTTTTTCCCCTAAACTTTTTATAGCCTCCCATTTTTAATTGCTGCCAATCTGCTGAATTTATTTTAAATAAATGCTTCAAGACTGTGCTTTGTCAAAACAGACAGATGTATCATTAAATTTCCTCCCAAATTACACATTCGGCACTGCCTTTGTTTCATGTGCTACTGAGGTATTTGAATTTGTTATAATTGGGAGTAAAAAGGAGGCCAGAGAGCTGAATTGCAAAGCAAAGAGCTCTATAATTTAGAATTAATTATTCTGATCTCACGTGGCTTTGTGAAATGCATATTAGCCAAAGCAAGGGTGGCCATGATTTGGTGTGCACATGCTTACAGGTCACTGTGGCAAGGTTTTGTTGGAAGCGGTTAGTGCAGGAGGCCATACTAGAAGTCTTTCTATTAATCATCTCTTTAAAGAAAGAGGTAAGGGATAATTTGACTAGGGACTGTGTGTGTGTGTGTGTGTGTGTGTGTGTGTGTGTGTGTGTGTGTGACAGAGAGAGGGGCAGATAGGGACAGACAGACTGGACGAGAGAGATGAGAAGCATCAATTCTTTGTTGCGGCACCTTAATTGTTCAGTGATTGCTTTCTCATACGTGCCTTGACGGGGGAGGCAGCAGCAGAGCAAGTGACCCCTTGCTCAAGCCAGTGATCTTGGGCTCAAGCTGGTGAGCCTTGCTTAACCCAGATGAGTCCATGCTCAAGCTGGCGATCTCAGGGTTTTGAACTTGGGTCCTTCACAACCCAGTCTGATGCTGTATCCACTATGCCACCACCTGGTCAGTTTGACTAGGGATTCTTAAATGTTCCTTTCACTTGGATTATATATTAGGTTCTTATTGCTGCTATAACAAATTTAGTGGCCTAAAACAATACACATTTTAATATATTACAGTTCTGGAGGTCAGAGTCTGAAATGAGTCTTACTGGGCTAAGATTAAGGCACTTACAGAGCTTCATTCCCTCTGGAGGCTTTACAGAAGAATCTGCTTCCTTGCCTTTGCCAGTATGTAAAGTCTGCCTGCATTTCTTGGTTCTTCGCCCTATCTCCATCTTCAAAGCCAGCTAGGTAGCATCTTTAAACTTTCTCTTACTCTGAGCTTCCTGCCTCCATCTATCACTTGTAAGAACCCTTGTGATTATATTGAACCGAGTATGAAAATACAAGTATCTCCCGATTACAAGATGCTTACCTCTACAAAGTTGCTTTTGCCATGGAAGGTTGCATTTTCCCTGGTTCCAGAGATCACAGTATGGACATCTTTCAGGGGTGGCAGTGCGTTATTCTGCCTTCAGGAGATTATTTAGCTAACGAATACATATTAAGCAATCTCTGTGAGCAAGGCCCTTTCCCAAAGATGAAAGACTATGATAGATTTCCTTTCAGTATGGACAACTCTACCTGGAAAGCCATCTTTTTATCAAAATAAATCTAGTTAATGGTTTCAGTAAATAAGAAGGAAACAGAGATTGTCTTGATAAGAGGAGACTGTCTTCTAACAAGGAAAGCATTTAGGTAATTGAAGCTCTATGAGAATTAGACACTGCATCTTTGCCAGTGGCACCCACCCCGTGATACCCAGGGGAGCGATACCAAAATATTTTCTTCAATGACAGTTTGTTTTCTTATCCCATTAAAAAAAATTGAAATCCCATTTCTCAGAATTGTGAGAAAAAATGTTCAAAGAAAGGATGCGTGCGTGGTATGCCGTGGTTATCCTGTTTGCACTGCTGTGCACTTGGGAGGAAGATTGAGTAAAAAGACATTTGGAATCTTCAGAGAAAAAAGCCCTAGCTGGGAAAATATGAAACCTGGCATTACAGACCGTCATGGTGGGGATGATGGAGACGTTTCCGTGGACTCTGGCACCTCCTCTGCTCTTTGAGTGATGTGATTTACTGAGCTGTGCGGAATGACAGCCTCTCAGAGTGGGTAAGCCAGGCTCCCCAGGGGAATGAATCGAGCTGGTTTGAATGATAGAATGATGACAGAGGCAGAGCAAGCCCTGCATTTTTTGTACAGTCTTTCATCGAAGAAGCCTGTGTGTTGTTATTAGTGAGCCTTACTAAATCCTGAAAATGTTCCTTTTGCTTTTAAAACTGTTCCTACTTTTGAAGCTAAATACCTGTTCTGTTCCTTTCACTGCCTCCAGGGCGCATTTAAACCTCCCTTTACTACCAGAAGTTCATCATGTGTCGGCTGCTTCAGTTTTTGCTGAGCTGAGGGATATCCCACTGGGATTGCAGGTTCCTCCTTCAGTTGTTTACGGGACTCCCTTGTGGCCACTGCGTTATGTTTTACATTTTTCCCCAATTCTTTGGACTCATTAAATCCAAAGAAGGGTCTGTGCAGGCCTTCCTGTGCGTTTTCATTGTCACAGTCGTTTTGACTTCCTCACTGGGACAGGTCCCGGCCCCTGATGTCAACATGTGTCATAGATGTTTTACTTTAAAAATAGTTTTGTTTTGGCATTTTTTTCTCCCATCATGTTAAAGATAAATTGATTTTTTTTCAGAGTTTCATTTCCCACTTGTAAAGTATTGGTCATTAATGTTCAAAACATTTTAGTTAATTATTCTCATCTTCCACCTTCATTTACTGAGGGTCTACTGTATACAAAGCACTGTGCTTGGAATTTGTTGAAATTTTACTTCTGAGTCCAAAGAATGGGCAGCTTAAACACACAGCACACACAGGTTCTCTCTGGGATTCTAAACCTTCCTATCTGTCTGTTCCTATCTGTCCCTCTCTCTGACTCTCTCTCTGTCTCTGTCAAAAATAAAAAGAAAGAAAAAAAAAGAATATAGCTAATATACTGTATAGAAAACTATCTGACCAAAGGGACCAGAGGAAAAGTGAACAGAGGGAAAGGGGATGAGAGGATGGGATCAGAGAAGGGAAAGAGATTGGTGAAATTATATATATATACATATACATACATACATAACACAGCATTATAGAAAACAGAAAAGCAAATCCTAGGCAGGCGTCCCCAAACTACGGCCTGCGGGCCACAATGCGGCCCCCTGAGGCCATTTATCCAGCCCCCACTGCACTTCTGGAAGGGGCACCTCTTTCATTGGTGGTCAGTGAGAGGACCACTGTATTTGGCAGCCCTCCAATGATCTGAGGGACAGTGAACTGACCCACTGTGTAAAAAGTTTGGAGACCCCTGTCCTAGAGGGAAGTGGGGAGGGCATTGGGGAGAGGGGGCAAGGAGGATGTTGAGGGGAACACAGGGGTGGGAGGGATGTATTTGGTAGTATACTTGAATCTATGTAAACACAATAAATTAAAATCAATAAAAAAAGAATGAATTGTAAATACAAAACAATAAAAATAAATAAATAAAACTATCTGACCAAACAGGATCCCTTATATACAGCTGAAGGAATTATATATATATATATACACACACACACACACACACACACACACACACACACACACACACACACAATATGTCCATAAAGTCATGGTGCACTTTTGATCAGTCACAGAAAAGCAACAAAAGATGATAGAAATGTGAAATCTGCACCAAATAAAAGGAAAACCCTCCCAGTTTCTGCAGGATGATGTGGCAGCATGTGCACATGCACTGATGATGACATAACACCGTGTATACAGCAGAGCAGCCCACGGCCATGCCAGTCGAGATGTGGATGGCACAGAGGAAAGTTCAGTGTGTTCTGTGGCTCACTAAATTCAAATCCGTGACCAAAGTGCAACGTGAATATCAGTGCGTTTATAACAAAGCACCACCACATAGGAATAACATTACTCGGTGGGATAAGCAGTTGAAGGAAACCAGCAGTTTGGTGGAGAAACCCCGTTCTGGTAGGCCATCAGTCAGTGACGAGTCTGTAGAGGCTATACGGGATAGCTACCTAAGGAGCCCTAAAAAGTCTGTGCGTGAATCCACATAGAACTGCACTGAATAGGTATGAAACTGGGAGAGTTTTCCTTTTATTTGGTGCAGATTTCACATTTCTATCGTCTTTTGTTGCTTTCCTGTGACTGGTTAAAAGTGCACCATGACTTTATGGACACACGGCATTTAAAAATGATGTTAGCAATTTTTAGAAAATTAACCTATTTTTTATATTAAAAATGTTGCACAAATTCACCATAAAAAATTTAGAAAATAATAAAAACAAGGAGGCAAGAGATAAAATTTAGCAACATTCTCACTGTTCAAAGATATTCCAGTTAACATTTAAGTATGTTTCCTTAGAGTCTTATGCTTCCTTAGAGTCCTGCTATACACTGAATGTTTGTTTCCCTCTAAAACTTACGTGTTGAAGCCTACCCCCGCCCAATGTGACGGTATTAAGATGTGCGGCCGCCCAGAGTGACCTCTTGCCCCTTCTGCCACGTGAGGACACAGAAAAAAGACAATCTATGAACCAGCAAGTATGTTCTCACCAGACAACACATCTGCTGGTGACTTAATCTTGGAATTTACAGCCTCCTGAACAGTGAGAAATAAATTACTGTTGTTTATAGTACAACCAGTCTATGGATTTTGTTACGGCAGCCCACACGGACTAAGACAAGTCCAAACTGAAATTGGAAATGTGCTTTATATCACGTGCATTATTTTTTACAGAATACCATATTGTTAATAATTATAAAAAATACATATCTATTATAATTTTGGAAACCACTTAATAATATAAATTAAAAATAGTTGCTTTTAATCTTCGTCTGAATTCTTAGATAATGGCAAACTTTGTCTCCTTCTTACTTTGTGCTCTATGTTTTATTTTTCTCAAAGACCTCCTTTAAGACTCAGCACTATTTTCAGGCAGCGTTGTTTCTTCAGAGCTGCGTGACACTCTTCTCTTTAAGCACAGGTAAAACAGCGTGTGGTTCCTGCCCTGTGGACAGGTGCTTGACTGGCATAAGGATTAACCTGGCATCAATTACATTAAGAGCTACTTAAGGAGCGAGGACGTGCAACCTGGAAATTAAATCATTGACACTAAATTAAAGCCATTATGAAATAGTCAGGACACCTTTTAGGCATAAATATGCTCTCTTCTCTGTCCTTCTGCTTGGCACAGAGGCCTGGTGAATTCATGCATGTGAAACTGAGTTGGTCAGGTATATGTCTGAGGAGGCGTGTGGTCACAGGAATCGCCTTTCCTTGCGAGAGCAGTTTCTACTAACTAGTTTGTGCTAAGGCAGAGTGAGTGCTGTGCTTTTCAGGGTTCACAGAGAATTCACTTGTCCCCACACACAAAAAAGCATATTTATTGGGCATATTATTTGTATTTCTTATTCAGCTTGTGTATGAGTGTGTCTGTGTGTGTGTGTGTGTGTGTGTGTATGAACATGTGCCCAACAAACACATGTGACAGACAGTTCATAAACACCTCGGCATTTTTAAGTTCATAAGCTCATGTTATAATTAATATCAAAGGAATTTACAAAGGGCTATGAAGTCAGGATGCATTTTCTTTTTGTAGTTGATATGTGAGTCAATCTGGCTAATTATGGTTATTTTCTTATAGTGAAGATTTTTATATATCACACAGTTTACAATAGTCACTTATTTACTAATATTGAGGGCCTACCATGTGCAAGGTGCTCTGCTAGGCACCAGGGCTATAGCAGAAAACAAATACAAAAACTCTGCTTCCCCAGAATTCATGCTCCAGTAGAGAGAGAGAGAGAGAGAGAGAGAGAGAGAGAGAGAGAGACAAAGGAAAACCAAATAAATAAATTAAATAAGTAACTACTTGGGATATACAAAAAGCAAGAAGAGACAATAAAGCATGGGATAGAGAGTGTATATAAATGTTGGTGGCGCCTGACCTCTGTTGGCACAGTGGATAAAGTGTCGACCTGGGAATACTGAGGTTGCCGGTTCAAAACCCTCACTTGTCTGGTCAAGGCATATATAGAAGTTGATGCTTCCTGCTCCTCTCCCCTTTCTCTCTCTCTCTCTCTCTCTCTCTCTCTCTCTCTCTCCCCTCCTCTCTAAAATGAATAAATTAAAATAAATAAATAAAATTAAAAAAATGTTGGTGGGTGTTGGTGGGGTAGGGTTGGAGGGTAGTTGTTTAACATGATTTTGTGCTACCCTACTAGAAAGTATGAACACCAGTATAACTAAGGAGGAGCAAGGGGTTGGGACTGAATGAGGAAATGGAAGCTAAGAAGATCAGCAACACAGATTCTGAATAGCCTAAACAATGAGTTTCATCCTCAGGGCCTGTAAAAGTAGAGCAAATAAGGAAAGTGAAGTTTAACAAATAACATCTGGGATGAGGGGTGGCCAGGGTGGCAAGCCAGGGCTTTTCAGGCCTCGTGTAGGTCCACTAATGCTATTCAAAGTGTGACTCGTGAAGTGACAGCATGAGTATGTATTACCAAGAGCTTGCTGAACATAAAGAGTCTTAGGTCCTACCTCAGACCTCCTCAACCAGAATCAGCCTTTTATCAAGATCCCCAGGTAACTAGTAAGCCCATTATTGTTTGAGAAGTGCTGCTCTATCCTGCTATCCCTGAAGATGAGACCTATTGTCAAGGCTTTCAATAATCTGGCAGAAATTCTGCATTCATGGCAACCTCCTGCTTCCCAGGATAACTGAGAGATTTGGTCACCCAGACTTCTATCAGCAAGGCACAGTTAATTACAACTATAAACACCCGCTAGGTCATTCCTTGCAGGGCTCTCACTTGCACCCAGGGATTATATCACTCCTAGATAAGGCTTCTCAGAAGGGGTGAACTTTAGAAAGTAATCTGAGAGCCTCTGGGATGAAAGGTCATCTCACAAATATCCAACCAGAATAATGACCAATGCTATCATAAGCTCAGAGAGTGCATGTCAGATATAAAAACTCATGAGGCAGGACTCAATCTGCCCAAACTGATCAGGCAGAAAGGTTCTCTTCAACAAGCCATTGCATGGGAGCCAGCCAAACTGGAAGGAGCAATCAATCCTGTTAGATATTCCTGTAGTTCTTCAGAAATAATGAATCTGTCCAGCAGGGGGTGACTAAATGGCTTGAAGTTATACAGCTGAGTGCCGATAGAGGGCCTGGTCCCTGCTAAACAAACCTGCCAACAACCTCCACACAAACTCCCCAAACAAGACAAATGGCCAGGCCACTTTGGGACTTCACTACAGCTCCTTTCTCTCCAGGGATGGCATGTCAGGCAGCTGGAATGCTGAGAAAACTATAAAAACAGGTAAAATTTAATATGGTGGACTACGGGTCAGTCACAGTGCTGTTTTATTGTATTTTCTCTTGTAAGCTTCACAACAATTCTAGCTTATTTCACAAATGGGGAAACTGGTTCAGGAAGGAAAACAACTCAAAGAACATTTAAAAGGTCTGATAATCCCACCTGGCTCTTTCTGACTCAAAACGCATGCTTTTAACATCATAACATCATTCTAATCCAAATTTGCCTTGGCCATCCTCTACCCATTGTGGAAGCAATCCACACAGGGACACATTGTCCAACATAGGGGCACCTGAAGGTATCACATCTGACAGCATAGACCACCAAAGGGGTTCTGTGCTAGAGGAGGTAATGAATAGAAAATTCATTTTAAACTTTGAAAGATCTGTATTTCAGTTCCTAGTCCCAATCAACAATTACGTGAAGGTGTGCTAGGTTTAGTAAATACCAAAAGGACAATACACAGCATTTTACTATGTATAAAATTTCCTCGCCCATGTTTCCTTTATCTATCTTCACAATAACTTTGTGGAATAGGGAGAGGAGGCATTATTTTTACAATAAGGGAAACTGAAGTTGAAAAGTGAAGTGGGACTTGCCCAAAGGCATAGAGTGAGGATGTGGTCAAAAACTTGACCCTTTGTCTCCTGAGTCCACACTATGTGCTCTTTCTGTGAGGCCACAATGGTGGCAGCAAATACAACTGCACGTGGCAGCACGTCTCGATCACGGCTCACTGTCAGAGAGGAAAGTCCTAGACCAGGGGTCCCCAAACTACGGCCCACGGGCTGCATGCGGCCCCCTGAGGCCATTTATCTGGCCCCTGCTGCACTTCCGGAAGGGGCACCTCTTTCATTGGTGGTCAGTGAGAGGAGCATAAGATGCATCCGCATCCTGTGCTCCTGGAGTACTGTATGTGGCAGTGCTGCAAAGCACGGCGTCACTCACATACAGTACTACTTCCGGTGATGCGGGACACATGCATCACGGCTCCAGAAGCGCATCATATCACTTGTTACAGCTAGCAGTGACAAATACGGAACTGGACATTGACCATCTCATTAGCCAAAAGCAGGTCCATAGTTCCCATTGAAATACTGGTCAGTTTGTTGATTTAAATTTACTTGTTCTTTATTTTAAATATTGTACTTGTTCCCATTTTGGTTTTTTTACTTTAAAATAAGATATGTGCAGTGTGCATAGGGATTTGTTCATAGTTTTTTTTATAGCCCGGCCCTCCAACGGTCTGAGGGACAGTGAACTGGCCCCCTGTGTAAAAGGTTTGGGGATCCCTGGTGTAGATCCTGGGAGCAGAAATCATGGGGGCTGTCATTGAGGCTGGCTACCACTTTCCACGGATGGGCTTTCCTGTCCTGTGAACTTTCAGTTAAAAAGATCCTTCCAGAGAGGCTAGCATATTAACATACCATTAGCTGATTAACCAAGTAGCTGCCACAGTGAAAAGCATAAAATAGATGGGCAAGTGGTAAGGCTGTCTGTGAAGGGAAAAGAGGAGGTCTGAGAAAAATTTCTCTGTGAGGCTCAATGGAGAAGGATCTGCTATTTGTGGGGGAAGTCTTAGAACAGTATGATAATAAACACAACAGAAAAGCAGGATCCCTGTCTCAGAAGAAGGAATAGAGTGGCAATAGGGAATAGAGAGACATTCCATTCACTGTATTTGCAAAATCACTTCTGGAGACCTTGGTCCTCTGCATCCATGGTGGCTGAGCAGAAATGAGGAAAAATGAGGTGCTGGGCCTCACTGCTGGTTAATTAACTGTTGCTTCTAAGACAGCTGGTGGAGTATGTGCACTATATACTAACCTCAGTTTGTCCTAACTCACACATTTTAATTAACCTTCAAGCCCTTGCTGAGGCTTTGAAAGAACTTAATTGGCCTGCAGGGATTGGAATGCACAACAGCCAGAAAAAGTCTACTGTCTCAGTTGCTTTTGCTCTGAGGACTTGTAAAACTTAAATTATTGTTTTGTTTCATTCTTTGAAGCCCAAGCTACACGTGGATTTTTGTTCAGAGGTAGCAAGGATGCCTTTGAATGCAAATGAGCATTACAAAAAGGCATTTAAGCAGCAGTTACATGTGAGCATTTAATATTGAATCTTTCCTTTATTCTGTGTCTCTGGATATACAGTAATAGTTGAATTCTCACTGGCTTTTTTATTCTTTTCTCATTGAGGATGGGAAATATTTTGACCTGCGTTTAATATGAAAACTTTCAGTCAGGTGGGAAGTCATCTCTTGAAATCAGGACCCCGTAAGAAATTTCCAGATATTTTCAGTTTTGTCAAACATAATTCTGTGAATCATGGTTAATGTATGTATTTCATTTTTTATATAAACAGCAGCTTCGGGGCACTTATTGAAAACCAATGTTATACATAGATCAAGTCTATAGATAAACACCTATATGTCTTCAGGGTACAATAATTCTCAGTATAAAGTCATAGAGTGATAAATTTCAACAAAAGAATGAGATAGACAAAAGCAGAGGGTCAGAAATTGATGTGCTAAAAATATAGAGGAAAAGAAACTAGCAAAATGATTGAGAAGGAGGAAACTATTTAGGTAGGGGATGCCCAGGGAAGAGCAGTGGAGAAAATTTAAAAAGGCTTTTCAAAAAGAAGGTGGTCAATAATC
Source organism: Saccopteryx bilineata (assembly GCF_036850765.1). NCBI lineage: Eukaryota > Metazoa > Chordata > Mammalia > Chiroptera > Emballonuridae > Saccopteryx > Saccopteryx bilineata. The sequence continues at coordinate 40,198,650 of NC_089497.1, forward strand.
TCAAAGTTACAGAAATACATGGGATAAAGAAATAGAGAAAAGGCAACTAGCTATAAGAAGAATGGGATGTTACAGGTTTTCTGTGCTTCATTTTTATTTTGTATCAAAAGCTTACCAAGATCCTTTTACCTGTGGTCATTTATCTATTGCAGGTTAAGAAACCAAATTAGTGGTTTAAAACTATAACTGGGTGTTTGGACACAGTTCTATGCATTGGCAATTTGGGCTTAACAATTCTGTACCCAGTTACAATAAGTGGGTTTTCCCACACACACAACAAGCAATTATCTGAGGCCAGCTGGCTGTCCTACAGTACAACTCATTTATGCACTATCTACCTAAGGTTAGCATCAGATCCCACCAGTGAAGGGCTCAGTTCTAAAAGACTTCTCTCTTCCCTCTTCCTCAGATGTCAATAGCAAGTTCAGGTTGTCACCTGCACTGCTGACTGTTCATAGATCGGAGGCTCCAGGCACAGGCACCCCTTCTTGGGTTTGTAAAATTTGTTAGAGTGGCTCACAGAACTTGGAGAAATGTTTTTCTTACTAGATAACCTATTTATTATAGAAAGATATATTTCAAGGAACAGGCAGTTCAAAAGATGCATAAGGCAAGGTATGGGAAGGGTATGTGGAGATTCCACGCTTTCTTGGGTAACACTATCCCCAAATTTCCACAGGTTAAGCAAAAGGGAAGGTCTCCAAACTCTGTCCTTTGGGTTTTTATGAAGGCTTTATTAGATAGACATGATTGAATTACTTTTTTTTTTTTTTGGTATTTTTCCGGAAACGGGGAGAGACAGTCAGACAGACTCCTGCATGTGCCCGACCGGGATCCACCCGGCACGCCCACCAGGGGCGACGTTCTGCCCACCAGAGGGCGATGCTCTGCCCCTCCGGGGCGTCGCTCTGCTGCGACCAGAGCCACTCTAGCGCCTGGGGCAGAGGCCAAGGAGCCATCCCCAGCACCCGGTCCATCTTTGCTCCAATGGAGCCTCGGCTGCGGGAGAGGAAGAGAGAGACAGAGAGGAAGGAGGGGGGGGGTTTGGAGAAGCAAATGGGCGCTTCTTTGTGCCCTGGCCGGGAATCGAACCCGGGTCCCCCGCACGCCAGGCCGACGCTCTACCGCTGAGCCAACCGGCCAGGGCATGATTGAATTAAATTATTGGCCATTAGTGAATGAAGTCAATCTCCTGCCCCTCTTCCCTCCCAGAGGTGAGGGAGTGGGATTGAAAGCTCCAGTTCTGCAATTACAAGGTCAGGTTCCCTGGCAACCAGCACCTATCCTCAGGTTATCTAAAGGCTTACTAAAACCCACTTCATTAGTGTAACAAAAGGTACCTGTATAGCTCATATCACTTCGAAAATTTCAAAAGGTTCTGGGAGCTCTGTGTCAAAAATGAGGACAAGATCAAATATGTATTTCTTATTTTTTATTTTTTTAAATTAATTTTAATGGGGTGACATTAATCAATAAGTGTACATAGGTTCAGAGAAAACATCTCCAGGTTATTTTGACATTTGATTATGTTGCATACCCATCACCCAAAGTCATATAGTCTTCCGTCACCTTCTATCTGGTTTTCTCTGTGCCCCTCCTCTCCCCCCAACCTCTTCCTTCCCCTCCCCACCCCTGGTAACCACCACTCTCTTGTCCACATCCCTGAGTCTCATTTTTATGTCCCACCTATGTATAGAATCATGTAGTTCTTAGTTTTTTCTGATTTACTTATTTCACTCCGTATAATGTTATCAAGTTTCATCCATGTTGTTATAAATGATCTGATGTCATCACTTCTTACGGCTGAGTAGTATTCCATAGTATATATGTACCACATCTTCTTTATCCAGTCATCTATTGAAGGGCTTTTTGGTTGTTTCCATGTCTTGGCCACTGTGAACAATGCTGCAATGAACATGGGGCTGCATGTGTCTTTACGTACCAGTGTTTTTGAATTTTGAGGGTATATTCCCAGTAGAGGGATTGCTGGGTCATATGGTAGTTCTATTTTTAATTTTTTGAGGAACCACCATACTTTACATTTCCACCAACAGTGGATGAGGGTTCCCTTTTCTCCACAGCCTCTCCAAAACTTATTATTACCTGTCTTGTTGATAATAGCTAATCTAACAGGTGTGAGGTGATATCTTATTGTAGTTTTGATTTGCATTTCTCTAATAACTAATGAAGATGAGCATCTTTTCATATATCTGTTGGCCATTCGTATTTCTTCCTGGGAGAAGTGTCTGTTCATGTCCTCTTCCCATTTTTTTTTTTTTTCATTTTTCTGAAGCTGGAAACAGGGAGAGACAGTCAGACAGACTCCCGCATGCGCCCGACCGGGATCCACCCGGCACGCCCACCAGTGGCGGTGCTCTGCCCCCCAGGGGGCGATGCTCTGCCCATCCTGGGCGTCGCCATATTGCGACCAGAGCCACTCTAGCGCCTGAGGCAGAGGCCACAGAGCCATGCCCAGCGCCCGGGCCATCTTTGCTCCAATGGAGCCTTGGCTGCGGGAGGGGAAGAGAGAGACAGAGAGGAAAGCGCCGCGGAGGGGTGGAGAAGCAAACGGGCGCTTCTCCTATGTGCCCTGGCCGGGAATCGAACCCGGGTCCTCCGCACGCTAGGCCGACGCTCTACTGCTGAGCCAACCGGCCAGGGCCCTTCCCATTTTTTTTATTGGACTGTTTGTTGTTGAGTTTTATGAGTTCTTTGTATATTTTGGATATTAGGCCCTTATCTGTGCTGTTGTTTGAAAATATCATCTCCCATTTAGTTCGCTGTCTGTTTGTTTTGTTGTCAGTTTCTTTTGCTCTGCAAAAGCTTCTTAGTCTAATGTAGTCCCATTCATTTATATTTGCCTTCACTTCCCTTGCCTTTGGAGTCAAATTCATAAAGTGCTCTTTGTAACCAAGGTCCATGAGTTTAGTTCCTATGTTTTCTTCTATGTAATTTATTGTTTCAGGTCTGATATTTAGGTCTTTGATCCATTTTGAATTAATTATAGTACAAGGGGACAAACTGTAGTTGAGTTTTATTCTTTTGCATGTGGTTTTCCAGTTTTCCCAGCACCATTTGTTGAAGAGGCTTTCTTTTCTCCATTGTGTGTTGTTGGCCTCTTTATCAAAAATTATCTGCCTATATATGTGTGGTTTTATTTCTGGGCTTTCTATTCTGTTCCATTGGTCTGAGTGTCTATTTTTCTGCCAATACCATGCGTTTTGATTATCGTAGCTTGATAATATAATTTGAAGTCAGGTATTTATTGTAATGCCCCCAGCTTTATTCCTTTTCTTTAGGATTGCTCTACCTATTTGGGGTATTTTATAGTTCCATATGAACCAGATTATTTTTTTTTTCTATTTCTTTAAAAAATGACATTGGAATTTTGATGGGAATTGCATTAAATTTGTATATTGCTTTGGGTAATATAGTCATTTTGACTATATTTATTCTTCCTATCCAAGAACAAGGAATATTTTTCTATTTCATTATATCTTTTTCAATTTTCCTTAACAATGCTTTGTAGTTTTCACTATATAGGTCCTTTACATTCTTTGTTATGTTTATTCCTAGGTATTTTATTATTTTTTGTTGTTGTTGCAACCATGAAGGGGATTGTTTTTTTGAGCTCATTTTCTGATGTTTCATTGTTGACATATAGGAAGGCAATGAACTTTTGTATATTAATTTTATATCCTGTGACCTTACTGTATTGGTTTATTGTTTCTAGTAATCTTTTTGTGGAGTCTTTGGGGTTTTCGATGTACAGGATTATATCATCTGCAAAAAGTGAAACCTTTACTTCTTCTTTCCCAATATGAATGCCTTTTATTTCTTTCTCTTGTCTGATTGCTCTGGCTAGAATTTCCAGCCCTATGTTGAATAAGAATGGAGAGAGTGGACTACCTTGTCTCGTTCCTGATTTTAGGGGAAAAGTCCTCAGTTTTATGACATTTAATATGATGTTAGCACATAGTTTATCATAGATGGCCTTTATTATGTTGAGATATTTTCCTTCTATACCTATTTTGTTAAGTGTTTTAAACATAAAATGGAGTTGTATTTTATCAAATGCCTTTTCTGCATCTATTGATAAGATCATATGGTTTTTGTTCTTTGTTTTGTTGATATGGTGTATTACGTTAACTGTTTTACGTATATTGAACCATCCTTGTGATTCTGGGATGAATCCCTCTTGATCATGATGAATTATTTTTTTAATGTGTTGCTGTATTTGATTTGCTAGTATTTTGTTTAGTATTTTAGCATCTGTACTCATTAGAGATATTGGTCTATAGCAGCGGTTCTCAACCTGTGGGTCGCGACCCCTGCGGGGTTCGAAAGACCAAAACACAGGAGTCGCCTAAAAGCCATACATACATATATGTATTTCTGATGGCTTTAGGCGACCCCTGTGTTTTGGTCGTTCAACCCCCGCCGGGGTCGCGACCCACAGGTTGAGACCGCTGTTCTATAGTTTTCTTTTTTTGTGTTGTCCTAGCCAGGTTTTGGTATGAGGTTTATATTGGCCTAATACAATGTATTTGGCAGTATTGCTTCTTCTTCAATTTTTTGGAAGACTTTGAGTAGAATAGGAACCAAGTCTTCTTTGAATGTTTGATAGAATTCACTAGTATAGCTGTCTGGTCCTGGACTTTTATTTTTGGGGAGGTTTTTAATAGTTGTTTCTATTTCCTTCCTGCTTATGGGTCTGTTTAGGCTTTCTGCTTCTTCATGACTCACTCTAGGAAGATTATATTGTTCTAGGAATTTATCCATTTCTTCTAGATTGTTAAATTTGGTGGCATATAGTTTTTCATAGTATTCTATAATAATTCTTTGTATAGCTATAATATCTGTGATGATATCTCCTATTTCCTTTTGGATTTTGTTTATATGAGTCCTTTCTCTTTTTTGCTTGGTGAGTCTTGCCAAGGGTTTTTCAATTTTGTTGATTTTTTCAAAGAATCATCTCCTTGTTTTGTTAATTTTTTCTAAAGTTTTTCTATTCTCTATTTCATTTATTTCTGCTCTGATTTTTATTATTTTCTTTCTTCTGCTGGTTTTGGGTTGTCTTAGCAATCTTCTTTTTCTAGTTTCTTAAAATGTGAAGTTAAGTGGTTTACTTAGGCTCTCTCGTGTTTGTTCATATAGGCCTGTAATGATATGAACTTCTTTCTTATTACTGCTTTTGCTGCATCCCAGAGATTCTGATATGTTGTATTCTTATTTTCATTTGCTTGTATGTATCTTTTAATCTTTGTGCTTATTTCTTCTTTGACCCACTCATTTTTTAAAAGTATGTTCTTTAGTTTCCACATTTTTGTGGGGTTTTTTTTAGCTCTTTTTTGCAGTTGAATTCTAGTTTCAAGGCTTTATGATCAGAAAATATGCTTGGTGTAATTTCAATCTTTCTAAATTTGCTGATGTTATTTTTGTGGCCCAACATATGGTCAATTCTTGAGAATGTTCCATGTACACTAGAGAAAAATGTATATCTGGCACTTTTGGATGAAATGTTCTGTAGATGTCTATCATATCCAATTATTCTAGTGTTTCATTTAAGGCCAATATTTCTTTATTGATTTTCTGTTTGGATGAACGATCTAGAGCCATCAGCGATGTATTGAAGTCTCCAAGTATGATTGTATTTTTGTCGGTTTTTGTTTTTAGGTCAGTCAGTAGCTGTCTTATATATTTTGGTGCTCCTTGGTTTGGTGCATATATATTAAGAGGTGTTATGTCTTCTTGATTCAATGTCCCCTTTATCATTATGAAATGACCGTTTTTGTCTCTGATTACCTTTGCTGCCCTGTAGTCAGCATTGTTAGATATGAGTATTGCTACACCTGGGTTTTTTTTGGATGTTATTTGCTTGGAGTATTGTTTTCCAACCTTTCACTCTGAATTTGTTTTTATCCTTGTAGCTTAGATGTGTTTCTTGTAGGCAGCATGAAGTTGGATTTTTTTTTATAATCTATTACGCTACTCTGTGTCTTTTTATTGCTGAGTTCAATTCATTTACATTTAGTGTAATTATTGACATTTGAGGGTTTTCTATTGCCATTTTATATATTACTTTCTGATAGTTTTGTATCTTGTTTGGTTCTTGTCTTTTATTTTTCTCTCATTTGTTTTTGTTTGGTTGTAATCCATACTTCTTTTCTGTTACTTCTTTCTCAAACCAAGTACTTCTCTGTTGGTTTTTTCAGGGGTGGTTACCATTAAGTAATGGAAAGGATACATATCATGTTCATTGTAGTACATTATCTCATGAGTGCTTCTGCACTCCATCCTCCTTTGCTACTGTTAATCTTTGTCCTCTCCGTTTTTTTGTTTCTTTGTCACACATTAATCTTGTTTTTATTGCAATCTTGATGGAGCTTTTACTTGTAGTTTTGTTTTGTTCTTTGTGTCTGGTCGGAAAACTGCCTTTAGTATTTCCTGAAGTGGGAGTTTTCTGGTGACAAATTCCCTCATATTTTCTGTATCTGTGAATGTTTTTATTTCTCCTTCATATTTGAAGGATAGCTTTGATGTGTATAGTATTCTTGGCTGGAAGTTCCTCTCTTTCAGAACATTAAATATTAGGGTCCATTCTCTTCTAGCTTGTAGAGTTTCTGATGAGAAATATGTTGATAATATAATGGGCCTTCCTTTACATGTTGTATTTCTCTTTTCTCTGGCTGCCTTGAGAATTTTTTATTTATTGTTGGTTTGTGCCAATTTCATTTGATGTGCCTTGGAGTAGGTTTGTTAGGGTTAAGATAACTCGGTGTTCTGTTTGCTTCTTGAATTCGAGGCTTTAGCTCTTTTCACAGGCTTGGGAAGTTCTCATCTATTATTTGTTTGAATATGTTCTCCATTCCATTTTCTCTCTCTTCTCCTTCTGATATACCCATTATTCTTATGTTGCTCTTTCTGATAGAGTCAGACAATTCCTGTAGGTCTTTGTAATTTTTTTTTAAATCATGAGTCTCTCTCCTCTTCTTTCTGTAGTACCTCTAGTTGCCTGTCTTCTAGGTCACTAATTCTCTCCTCTATCTGGCCTGTTCTATTGGCTCGGCTTGTTATCTCATTTTTCAGTTCATGAATTGAATTTTTCATCTCTGTTTGATTCATTTTCATAGTTTCAATTTCCTTGGTGAAGTATTTTTCTGTTCATTGAATTGTTTTTTGAGCTCCCTAAATTGCCTTTCTGTGCTTTCTTGTATATCCCTGAGTATTTTTAGGACTTCAATTTTATATTCTCTGTCATTTAACTCCAAGGTTTCTAAGCTATTGTAATTTTTTCTATAGATTTTTCCTCATCTATCTAATCTACATTACTGTCTTTTGTATCCATGATAATTCGATTTATTTTTTTAAAATGGCATTTGAGAGTGATATTGTTAATAACACTAATAAGAGTTGATAAAAAAATTTTTCAGAAAATGCCATGAAAAACTGAAAATTCTATTGTGCTAAGTGGAACAAAAATACATAGAATGGAGGGCCTTGGTTGGGGGATAGTGACAAAGAGGCAAAAAATGAGGCAAGAACCCAGAAAATGCCACAAGGAAAAAATTTGTATCAAAAATAAAATACTTTGTTTTTAAATTATGGTCAAATGAGAGAAATAGTGTAAGAGAAAAGAAAAAAAGAAAAAGAGAAAAAAGAAAAAAAATACAGTAAGAATTAAAAATTCTATTGTATTAAGTGACACTAAAACTATAGAATGGAGAGCTGGAGTTGGTGGAAATGCTAAAGAGATAAAAAGCAAAGTAGAAAGCACACAAAATGCCACAAAGAAAAATTTTGAATGCTGAATAAAATAATTTGTTTGTGGGTAAGATTCGAATGAGAGAAAAAGTGAAAGAGAAAAGAAGAAACAAAAAGAGAGAGAGAAAAATATTGAGTTAAGTATTTTGGAATGTAACACTCAGGAAAATAAAAAAGAATGAAAAATGTAACCTATGGGTAATAATGTTCAAAATAAAATGAATAAAATGGAAAGAGGATAAAATTACCAAGGTGGAAGGAAAAGAAAATTTTTTTAAAAGATAAAAAGTACAAGAAAGAAAATGGAAAAAGTTATAAAGACTGTGGATTTTTCCTTGTTTTGAGAACTTATCTTCTTTCTTTTTCATTCTTCTCTGTCTTTTTGGCCGGTGGTGCTGTACCTCAGGTTCCGCCCCTGTGGCACTCTTAGGCAGAGATTTGCTGTTGTGACACTATGGTGATGATATAATCTAGGCCTCAGTCGCATTGGTAGGTGGAGCTTGCTAGTGTTTGCAGGCTCCAACAATGGGAGAGTTCATTTTCCCGGAGCCTCTCCCCAAATCTCTCCTTTCTGAACCAGCAGCCTGGGACCCAGCTGTGAAGTTGCCTAGCCACTGCCTGGAGAGCAAGAGGCTCTAAGAGCTTCAAAATCCGCCCTCTATCCCCACTCAACACAGGGTTTTGGGTAAGGCTTTGCCGGCAGGGCTGGGAGCCGATTGCCTTTCAGGTGTCTTTCTATGAGCCTCCGGGCATGTCTAGTATGCCTCAGCACTCTGCAGGTCTGCTCTCCAAAGGCTGTCTGCAAGCTGCCTGCATACCCTTCTCCCCACCGTTTTCTCATTTCTCTTCCCCAGCAGTATGCTTTGTTAGCCTGTATGGCTGGTGGAGGTGCCGCGCCCAGACAGGTCCAAGTGTAGGGAAGCCAGCTTTCATGCACTTCCAGTGGGTTTTTGTTTGGGAAGCCAGAATTATTCAGAAACTCTGGTCACAGCTCACACAGCTGGTCACTACTGACAGTCTCAGACCCAGACCCTTTGTCTGGGAATGCAGGCACCCATGCCCAAAGCGCCGGGTGGATCCACTCGCATACTGCCCGCACTCGCCAACTGGGATACTGGGAGTAAACAAGGCAACTACTTGCCCACTTCTGCTGGGGTCTGCCGCTAGCATTAGCTCCCCATGGGCTGAACCACAGCCCACTCTCTCCTCTGTCCTAGTCCAGCTTTTTCTGTGCCCCCAGCCCTCACTTTCTCTCAGTTCCAAGTGAAAGCAGCCCATGCTCAGGTCAGTGAGGAAAGCGGAATACTCCATTCTCCATCTTATTTCCTTCAGAGTGGATTATATATTCAGCCACCTTTTCACCCAATGGTACCTTTGTTTCATGTATGTGTATTTTAGATGCTCCTGAGATTGTTTTTCTGCCTCTAGTTGTTGAATTTGTTGAAGTTTCAGGGAGAGGTATCGGGAGCACTCCTCATGGTGCTATTTCTCTGACTTCACTCTATTTCTTATTTTTGTTACTGAACCTAATGTGCAGCAAAGCAAAACACTGGGTTGAGCAGTGGAGAAATTAAAGCTGTTTATTGACAGGGTACCAAGCCAGGAGACCAGGGAGTTATGGTTTAATACCAGAACTCTATGATGGCTTTCAATAAAGGGTTTTTTAAGGCAATGATTAAGGGTTAGGTGTTAGGGGTTAACAGTGAAGATGATGGTTAGATCTTGTGCAAGTTTCAGTGGTTTTCCTTAGTCTGATGTCATCTTGTCTGTAACCTTAACTGTGGTTGGGTGATCTAACCAAGTTTAAGAACTAAGATTCTACAAAACTGTTCATGATTGTGTGTCAGTAATGTTATCTTTAAAGCAACAGACAGAAACTGAACATCTTGTGATCATTACTGTTTAAGTTATCATTGCATTATGCTTAAAAAGCAACATTTTTTTTATTATCTGAAGCAAAATATACTTTTTAACATTTCTTTCTTGGAACTTATTTTACAGGAAGGCCCACAGGACACAACTAACGTATTTTCTTAATCTTTGACTACAAGCTACGTAATAACAGAATAATTGAAACAGTTAGATAAAGCTTATATCTATGTCTCTAGATTCTATGATTTAATACTGTTGGGAAAATGAATTTGTAAGATTTGTATTTTTTGAATTTGCTCACTTTTAGTGTTAAAAAATGGTGCTGGCAGCACCAGGTATGTTATCTGTGAAGTTGCATATTACCTTTCTGCTTGGGAAGGGCCATTGTCTTGCTAATGTTTTACAGGGAGAACAGAGAGAATGCAGAGTGCTGAAGAAGAATCCAGTTTGTTCATAGAGAGAGAGAAGGTGTGCAGATGGGGAACCAGAGATGAAGGGCTTTTGTGAGCTCTGCTGAGACTGGTGAGGCCTTTGATTCTAGTAGGAACTGGAGAAGATTCTCCTTGTCGTAGAAATGTATAATATGTCAGTGGCTTTGAGAGCCCTGAGTGAAAGGGAAGTTTTCCTTGTTTATGTTTACTTGTCCGCCAGTGTGAAACTTTAATAAATAAATGGCCCACCATTTTTTGGCTCCACTGTTTCTTTACCATCTTCCCAAATCCAGTGGGAACCTGCATATGCATGGACACAACAGTGGCGGCCTCTGGCCCTACAAATACCTAGACATGTTTACCGTTAACTCTTAGTTTCACTGTAAATCACAATATCACAGAGCTGTACTGTTAGGAAATCCTCCTACTCCTCTTGTGTTGGCTGGGCTCGTTCACCTTTTTAAAATAGTTGGTTGACTATTTTGAGACTCAGTCCCAGATGACCCCATTTCTTGTTATTAATATTGAATCTTGGCTGAGTCTTTCTTTCTCCAAGGTCTCTTGTCTTTGATTACAATAAATTAAGTTTTTTTTTACATGATGAAGAACATTCTCTAAGAGAGCTAAAGCAGGAGCTTTAAGGCATCTTAAGGCTTAGCCTTGGAAGTCAGTCACACCTTATCAGTTTGAAACATTCTGTTGATCCAGAAAGGGATAAGGACATCCCACTTTCAAATGATGGGGAAATTGATTCTACTTCTTGATAAGAGGAGTCACATTGCAAAGAGAAAGGACACAGGGAGACATCATTCATTGGAGACTACCACACCTACCAAGAAAAATGAACAAAAACTTATAAAAGGATCCTATTTCATACACAGTATTTACATTTGTTCACATGTCAATACGCTCTACAACATTATGTTGTTCTTATTCAATTGAGCTGTATGACCAGTAGTCGTGGCTGTTATGGCCATTCATGTGCAAGTTCCCATTAGATTTGGACAGATGGTAAAGAAACAGTGGAGCCAAAAACTAGTGGGCCATTCTTTTATTCTAACCTCGCACTGGCAGGTGAGTAAATAAACACACAGTGCACCGAAACCGACTCACATGTTCTGTGGTTCCACAACCAGAAGAATATTTTTCAGTTTTTTCTAGAATGAAAGGCCCCAACCAGCTCAGTCACCTCTGGTTCCCCATCTGCACACCTTCTCCCTTCTCCTCTCTGCACAAACTGCCTTTTCCTTCAGTACCCTGCCATCTTGGCTGTCTTCTCTGCAAAGACATGGCTTCTTTCCTTCTTCTCCTCCTCCTCCTCCTCCTCCTCCTCCTCCTCCTTCTTAAAACTTTTTGGTGTGAAAACTCCTCCTCCAGCACACATTAGTATAACAAATCCCCTTCCCAAGCAGGAAGGTAATTAGTAGTTTCACCTGGGCAGTGCCATTTTTAACAAAGTGAGCATAAAAATCACATTTTACAAACTTATTTGCACAGCATGATGGAAAATTTAATGGGTAAGTGAAATAGAGGCATAATAAGTAACCAAAAGAGACTCAGACCTTGGCTTACACCCAGATTCCTCTGTTGACATGGAGAACGACCTCCATTCTTTCAAGAAGACAATTACTTTACCACTAACAATTTTCTGAATTTTTGGTGACTGAAACTTGGTTAAAAGCAGACCTTTGAGTTTCTCTGCAAAAGTCAAGGATCTTCACTTAAGGTTATAGAGGAGACCATTCATTTTGCAAGATTATGGAATGAACCCATTGATATATCTATGAAGGGCCTCCTGTCAGTGGATTTGATCTTTTTTCCAACCTCCATTTCCTTTACCTCTCTCTCTCTTAAAGTTGCAAATAATGAATGTTATGTGAGTTTCGGCATGTGTGATTTGCAATTGATTGAGAAGTATTTACTTGTCAATAACAACCTGAAAATGGAATAGATATTGAGACTTGGCAGATCACATCTTCCTTCAGCATTGCTCTGGATAGTCAGGCTTCTGTCCTTAAGGACCAATTTTATAATCAAAAGCTTGGAGTAACATAGCCCAATAATAAGCCACAATAACAAGAGAAAGAAAAGGTATAAGGGCAAGGAAAGAAAGAATCAGACAATTTCCTTAGCTCCTGCTTTGAGCTAGGTACTAAGGGTAAGCATGTAATCCCCATACTTCCACTGCTTCCAGAGCTACTAGCAACACAGCTACTTTATCCCCAGGTTTACAGAAGAAAAACAGCAGCTCAAACAGGTTAATAACTTGTCACTCACAAAAAAGTATGTAGTGATCAAGCATGGGGTTTGACTAAAGTTTGTTGGATTCCAATGTCCATGTTCTTTCTATTTCACCAGGGTAATAGATTTGTTTCATAAATAATGAAATCTTATGAAGCAAATTATATTTTTTATGATTTGCAAGGCTCTTTTCTTCTCTGTTTCATAGTTTAATTCTTGAGTTTATGGATTCTTGAATCAATGACTAGGTAAAGTATAAAGAATGTCATGATATTCTCAACTCTATAGACATTTAAACTGTATACATGCCTGGAGTGTTTCTTTTCCTCCCTTTTTAACAATTGGTTATCAGAGTGGAATAAACATGCAAATGCTGATCATTCCATTTAGTTAATGGTTAGCTGCTTGGTAGGGAAGAAGACAAAAACAATTGCAAAAACAAATATATATACATTGTGTTATCCTATCCACCACTACTGGGAAAAAGAGATGGTCCACATGCCCTGACTACCTTACACCTGCTCCTTAATGTGAAAGGAATTCTCTGTAAAGAAAGGCAGCACAAAATCCAGGGGAATTCAATTCATAAAAATGGGAGAATCTCAAAATTTCTTTCTAAGGAAAAGATCATTTTAGGAAAACTTTGATTTTTCTTATTATCGCTAGCAATTGGGAAATTAGCAAGAAATTTTCTTTATACTTTTGTGCCTCTGTTTAATGTTCATTCAGGCTTTATAACTGGATCTCTGTTTTATTAAAAAAAAACCTGGGCAGTGATTTTGATTCCAGTTCATAAAATTGCTTAGTTTAATTATAAATGGATTTGTGTTTCATTATAATTTATAGATCTGAGATATTCATAGTCAATATTTACCCAAGTTCAATGTAAAAAGAAAAAACCCAAATCTTTATATTTTCTATTTTTCATTTCTCCAGTGTCACTAAAATGGTACTCAATGACTATGGTCTGTACTGAGTGAGGGGAAGTACACAATAATAATTAGAAATAAAATTCTGTAGAGTACTCACCATGTGCCTGGCTCTGGACTGTCTACCTGTAACTTTATTCATTTAATACTACAACTCTGTGAGATAGGTGCTATTTTAAACCCCATTTGATAGACCAGGGATGTCAAATTCAAGGAAGTTAAGACATTAGCCAAAGTCAAACAACTATTAATGATGGAATTGGAACTGGACACTTGTTTTGCCTGACAACAAACTCTGTAGTCTCAGTTGATATATTTGACTCTCTAGAAGTTCTTGAAAATTAAACTTCTTTTAACTAATGATAGGTTTACATACAATTATAATGAATAATATAGAGAAGATCCTGTGTACGTTTTATTCATTTCCCAGATAATAACTTGCAAACTATAGTACAATAGCATGACCAGGATATCACTGTATTGATATAATGAAAATAAAAATAAAAATAAAAAACAGATCTATTACAAGGATCCTTCCTGTTACCCTTTTATAGCTACATTCACTTCCCTCCCACCCCCATCCCAAACTCCTGGTAATTACTAATCTGTTTTCCATTTATGTAATTTGTCATTTCAAGAAGATTATATATAGTGAATTGTTCTCTATGTAACTTATTGAGATTGGCTTTTTAAACTCATGATGATCATACTAAATAACTTTTTCTGACTACTATAGAAAGAAATTAGAATTCATTAGCATAAAAAACATGGGAAAATTTACAATTGTGTGAGAATTAAACAACACACTCTTAACCAACCAATGGGTCAAAAAGAAATCACAAGGAAAATTAGAAAATATCTTGAGACAAATGAAAATGAAAACAAAACATACCAAAACTAAGGAGATGCCATAAAAGCAGTACAAGGAGGTAAGTTCATAGTGGTAAATAAGTCCATAAAAATATCTCGTATCAAAAACTTAACTTTATACTTCAAGAAACTAGAAAAAGGTAAACCAAATTCAAAATTAGCAGAAAGAAGGAACTAACAAATATTAGAGTAGAAATAAAATAGAGAGTAGAAAAACAATAAAAAAAAACTTCACGAAGCTGTTGATTTTCTTGGAAAAGTTTGATAAAATTGACAAACCCTCAGTTAAATTAAGATAAAAAGAGAGATTTAAACAACTAAGATCTGAAATGAGAAAGAGGACTTTATAATAGAGATTGTATGCAACAGAGGGAAAAAGTAGAGTATGTAAAACTATTATGAACAATTATATGACAGCAAATCAGATAACTTAGAAGAAATGGATAAGTGCCCAGAAATATACAACTTACTAAGACTGAATCATGAACAAATAAAAACTCTGAACAGACCTATAACCAGTAATGATTCTGAGTAAGTAATCAAAAATCTCACAACAGCCTGACCTGTGGTGGCACAGTGGATAAAGCGTCGACCTGGAAATGCTGAGGTCACTGGTTCGAAACCCTGGGCTTGCCTGGTCAAGGCACATATGGGAGTTGATGCTTCCAGCTCCTCTCCCCTTCTCTCTCTCTCTGTCTCTCCTCTCTCTCTCTCTCTCTCTCTGCCTCTCCTTCTCCTCTCTAAAATGAATAAATAAAAAAAATTATATAAAAAAAATCTCACAACAAAGAAAAGCCCAGCTTCAGATGGTTTCACTGGAGAACTCTGCCAAACATTTAAGAAGAATAAACACTAGTCCTCCCCAAATTCCAAATATTTGGAAGGAAAAAAACATTTACAAACTCATTTGATGAAATCAGCATTATCCTGACCATGATCCAAAGCCAAACAATGATACTATAAGAACAGAAAGCTACAGAACAATGTCATTGATGAATATTAATGCAAAATTCCTCAACAAAATAATAGCAAAATGAATCCAATAGCATATTAAAAGCCATATAAACCATAACCAAGTATGATTTATTTCCAAAGTTCAAGACTACTTTAATATACAAGGATGTATCAGTATGACCCAGCAATTCCTCTACTGGGCATCTACCCCCAAAACTAAAAAATATTAGTATACAAAGACACATGCACCCCCTGTTTCACAGCATTATTCACAGTTGCCAAGACATGGAAACAACCAAAGTGTCCCTTGATAGGGGACAAAGAAGATGTGGTACATATGCACAATGGAGTACTACTCAGCCATAAGAAATGATAACATATTGCCATTTATGTCAACATGGATGGACCTTGAGATTATTCTACTGAGTGAAATAAGTAAATCAGAAAAAGCTGGTCCTGTTCGATTGGCTCAGAGGTAAAGTGTTGGCCCGGTGTGTAGAAGTCCTGGGTTTGATTTCTGGTCCGGGCACAAAAGAGAAGTGATGCCTCTCTCATTCTCTCTCTCTCTTCCTTTTCTGCAACCTTACATTATAAGGGTGCCAGAATTAGAAGAGATGAAAAAAGAAATTGAGATACAATCTTAAGAGTAAAATAGTTACCTATAGAAGAGCTTCCATAACACAGATGATTTCTCAACAGAAACTTTTCAGGCCAGAAGTGATTGGCATGAAATATTCAAAGTAATAAAAAGCAAGAACCTACAACCAATATTACTCTAGCTAGCAAGTCTATCATTTAGAATTAAAAGAGACATAAAGAGTTTCTCAGATAAGAAAAAGCTAAAGAAGTTCACCACCACCAAACCAGTATTACATGAAATGCTAAAGGTACTTGAAGAAGAAGGAATATAAATAATAAAATGACAATAACTATATATATATGAATAACTATTTTAAATGTAAATGGATTAAATGCTCCAATCAAAAGACATAGAAAGGCTAGATGAATAGTAAAACAAGACCCATATATACAAGAGAACAACTTTAGATAAAAAAGCACACAAAGACTGAAAGTAAAGGTATGGAAAAATATTTTATACACATGAAACTTGGAAAAAAGCAGGGGTTGCAATACTTTTATCAGACAAAAATGGACTTTAAAATAAAGGCTATAATAAGAGACAAAGAACATTTCATGATAAAGAGATTAATCCAACAAAAGTATATAAACCTTGTAAATATTGATGCACTCAATATAGGAGCACCTAAATATATAAAGAAAATGTTGACAACAAAAAGAGAGAGATCAACAATAATACAGTCATAGTAGAGAAATTTAACACCACATTGACATGAATGAATAGATCACCTAGACAAACATTAACAAAGAAACAGCAGTGGACTTGCCTGACCAAGCAGTGGTGCAGTGGATAGAGCATTGGATTGGGATGCAGAGGACCCTGGTTTGAAACCCTGATGTCATTGGCTTGAACACGGGCTCCTCTGGCTTGAGCATGGGCTCACCAGCTTGAGTGCGGTGGTCGCTGGCTTGAGTGAGGGATCATAGATATGACACCATGGTCGCTGGCTTGAACCCAAGGTCACTTTCTTGAAGCCCAAGGTCGTTGGCTTGAGCAGGGGGTCACTCACTCTGCTGCAGCCCCCCAGTCAAGGCACATATGAGAAAGCAATCAATGAACAACTGAGAAGACTGATGAGCCAGATGAGGAATTGATGCTTCTCATCTCTCTCCTTCTTGTCTGTCTGTCCCTATCTGTTCCTCTCTCTGTCTTTGTCACAAAAAAAAGAAAGAAACATCAGTGACCTTAAATAATACATTAGATCATATGAATTTGTTTGATACTTTGAGAGTATTTTACCCCAAAGCAGCAATATATGCATTCTCTTCAAGGGCACATGGAACATTTTTTAGGGTAGACCACCTGTTAGGCAACAAAACAAGTTTCAATAAATTGAAGAAGATTGAAATTCTGTCAAGTACCTTCTTCAGTTACTATGTTATGAAACTAGAAATCAATTACTACAAAAAGAAAACTGAAAAATACACAAACACATGGAGGCTAAATAACATGTTATTAAATAATAAATGGGTTAACAAGGAGATCAAGGAAGAAATCCAAAGATACCTTGAGACAAATACAAAGAAAACACAATGATGAAAAATTTATGAAATATTGCCAGAGCAATTCTAAGAGGGAAATTCATAGCAATACCAACCTACCTCAAGAAATAAGA
The DNA here is from genome assembly GCF_036850765.1 of Saccopteryx bilineata. Classification (NCBI taxonomy): domain Eukaryota; kingdom Metazoa; phylum Chordata; class Mammalia; order Chiroptera; family Emballonuridae; genus Saccopteryx; species Saccopteryx bilineata. The sequence continues at coordinate 40,215,966 of NC_089497.1, forward strand.
AAAACCTTGAACAATTTAACTTTATACCTAAAGGAACTAATAAAAAGGGCAAAGTACAAGGTGACTAGAAAAAAAGAAGTAATAAATATTAGAGCAAAAACAAATAAAATAGAGTATAAAAAATACAAATGATTAATGAAACCAAGACTTGGTTCTTTGAAAAGATAAACTAAATGGATAAAACTATAACCAAACTCCTCAAGAAAAAAAGAAAGATGACCCAAAATTTAAATTCAGAAATGAAAGAGAAGTAACAATTGACAACATAAAAATACAAGATAATAAGAAAACACTACAATTATATGGCAACAAATTGGACAACCTAGAATAAATAGATAAATTCTTATACAATCTTCTAAAACTCAATCAAGATGAAACAGAAAATATAAATAGATTGATGTACCAGATGGCTTTACAGGTGAATTTTAGCAAACATTTAAAGAAGAATTAATACCTATCCTTCTTAAACTGTTCCAAAAAATTCAAGGAAGGAAAGGTCTGGCCTTCAAACTCATTTTATAAAGCCAGCATTAACCTATTATCAAAACTCGACAAACACATTATAAAAAAAACCTCATTTTTTTTAAAGCCAATATCCCTGATAAACACAGATGCAAAAATCCTCAAGAGAAGATTAGCAAATAAATTTAACAATACATTATAAAGATCATATAACATGATCAGGTGAGATTTATTTCTGGGATGTAAGGTTGATTCAATACCTGTATATCAATTAATGAAGGATAAAAAAATAAAGTATAAAAGTCATATGATCATATCAATAGATAAAGAAAATCATTTGAAAAAAATCATCACCCATTTATGATATAAACCAGGGGTCCCCAAACTTTTTACACAGGGGGCCAGTTCACTGTCCCTCAGACCGTTGGAGGGCCGGACTATAAAGAAAACTATGAACAAATCCCTATGCACACTGCACATATCTTATTTTAAAGTAAAAAAAAACCGAACGGGAACAAATACAATATTTTAAATAAAGAACAAGTAAATTTAAATCAACAAACTGACCAGTATTTCAATGGGAACTATGCTCCTCTCACTGACCACCAATGAAAGAGGTGCCCCTTCCGGAAGTGCGGTGGGGGTTGGATAAATGGCCTCAGGGGGCCGCATGCGGCCCACAGGTGGTAGTTTGGGGACCTCTGATATAAACTCTCAGCAAAATGGGAAAAGGGGGAACATACCTCAATATAACAAAGGCTATTTATGACAAACCCACAGCTAACATTATATTCAATGCAATCCCTATAAAAATACCAATGGTATTTTTCACAGAACTAAACCAAATAGTTCTAAAATTTATATGAAATCACAAGAGACCCTAAATAGCCAAAACAATCTTGACAAACAAGAGTCAAGTTGGAAGTATCATGTTACCTTACATCACACTATATACTACAAGGCTATAGTAATCAAAACAGCATAATACTCGTATATAAACAGACACATAGATAGGTGGAACAGAATAGAGAACCCAGAAATAAAATCATGCTTATATAATCAATTAATCTATGACAAAAGAGTCAAGAATGTACAGATGGGCCCTAGCTGGGTATCTAAGATGGTTAGAACATTGTCCAGATACGCCAAGGCTTCGGGTTCTATCCCCAGTCAGGGCACATGTAAGAAACAATCCATGGATGCATAAATAAGTGTAAAAACAAATTGATGTTTCTCTCTATTTCTCTTTTTCCCTTCCTTTCTCTCTAAAATCAATAATAATAAAGTAAAATAATAAAAAAGTAAAGGAATCAACCAATGAATGCCTAAATAAGTGGAACAATAAACGAATGTTGTTTTTCTCTAAAATCAATAAATACATTTTTAAAAAAAATTAAACAAAATTTAAAAAAAGAACTAGTACACAAATATAATGAAATGTTACTTGGACATAAAACAAAAAATAAAATCTTACTCTTCGCGATAACATGGATGGACCTAGAGGGTATTATGCTAAGTGAAATATTAGGCAGAGAAAGACAAATACCATATGATTTTACTTATATTTGGAATCTAAAAAACAAAATAAACAAAACAGAAACAAACTCATAGATATAGGGAACAAACTAATTGTTGCCAGATGGGAGGGGGATGGGGGGGGCTTAGTGAAAAAGGTGAAGAAATTAAGAAGTACAAATTGGCAATTATAAAATAGTCACAGGATGTAAAGTACAGCATAGGGAATATAGCCAACAATATTGTAATGACTATATATGGTGTCAGGTGGGTGCTTATGGTAGACTTATGGGGGGGTATTACCTTGTAAGTTATAAAAATGTCTAACCACTATGCTGCTGTACACCTGAAGCTAATATAAATTAATATTGAATGCAAGTGTAAACAATTTTTTTAATTTAAAAATTTCAAAGTGAATTAAAGGACTAAATGTAAGATCTAAAACTATGGCATACCTAGAAGAAAACAGAGGTGTAGCTTCATGACATTGGCCTTGGCATTGATTTTCTTTTTTAGCTTCAATGAGGTATAATTGACAAAATTGTCAGCTCAATACTCTGGTTGAATAGTTTATTTGATCTCTAAAGCTTGAAGAAACTTTCTTAATTTTCTTCCTCTCTTTTTGAGAACCTTTGTAAGAAGAAATATGGCCATGTTTTAGGGACTCAGATTTTTTTTAGCTTTATTGAGATATAATGACAAAATTATAAGCTATTTAAAGAGTACACTATGGTTTGATATACATTGTGAAAGGTTTTTCACCATTCAGTTAGTTAACACACTCATCTCCTCATATATTTATATATTATTTTTCCTTTTGGGAATATGTAAATTCTACTCTTCTCTCAAATTTCAATTTTACAATACGTTATTATGAACTAAGTTCACAGTATTTTACATTCAACCTTCAGACCCTATTTGTCTTATAAGTGAAAGTTATTACCACCTAACACCTTTTTTTATTTCCTAACTCCCAAACCCTTGCAACTACTATTCTACTCTTTGTTTCTATGAGTTCAACTTTTTTTTACCTATAAATATCATGCAGTGTTTTTCTATCTGCATCAATTGATATTTTTATAATTTTTTTACATAGTTCAATGCACTATCAGGATAGTTGGAAGTCTACGTAGAAATGGAAAATTGGTTTTCACCACTTTCTTCTGTTAGCAACTCTTTTTAAATGCCGAAATATAGAACTTTATTTTTCATAAGATAGTATAAGAATTTTAGAAAGGATATGACATAAAATACAATCTAAATATATAATCTAAATTCAGTTGTTATACTGTTGAAAGAATTTTATAATGAATGAGAGACCAAATATTGGCAACTTTTAAACTCATTTATCCAAGTCTCTCTCTTGGAACTCAAATCACATGACCCTATTTTTCAGGCTGTTAGCTTCATGGCCCCTCATTATCTCCCTAATAATTCTGGCACTATTCAAAACCAAGCTGGTGGACAAAGCTTCGTGATTTGGGCAAAACATAAGTAGTTTTGATAGTGGTCTACTAGAGATCATGTCTACCATCAGCATCTTCCTCACTATGTCTCAGCAATGGGATTTTGTCTAGGTGATGGGCCTGCTGTGGCTTCTTTGAGCAGAATCTTCACTTCTCTCCAGCACTAAGGCCAGCCTCACCTCTGTCTTCATGAGTCACGTGCAATTTTGTTTGAATGGAGATGCTAGGTTAAACAACTTCTCATCATTCATTCTAGATTTATAAATCCATGGCATTTTTACTTATTAAATAGAAACACAATGGTTCAAAAAATGTTTTCCTACAATGACACTTACTACATCTTAGCAGTTTAGCAGTTTTGACAATTACTAGGCAGTGATCACTAACTTCCCCTTTCATAAGGAGAGGTATTACACTCAGCAACATTTGCTTTGAGGAGTAAAGCAAATGACAACTATCCTTCTCTCTCTATTTTCTTTCTTTCTTTCCCTTTCTTTCTTTCTTTCTTTCTTTCTTTCTTTCTTTCTTTCTTTCTTTCTTTCTTTCTTTCTTTCTTTCTTTCTTTCTTTCTTTCTTTCTGTGTCTGTGTGTGTCTTAACCAACATTAAGAAAGCTCTAGACACTGGAGTGACAGAGAGGCTGGCTTGGGCAATAAAATGGAGCTCATACTTACTTGTGTCTTTAGAAATTTACATTCTTTGATGAAAGATACTCACAAAATAAGAGGTTAAAAAGTAAAACCTGTGTCATGAAAGTGATGGGTCTGTCTCCTAAATTCTAGTTAGACTCACAGAACTGTCATATGCCATTTAATCTATTAGATGCTTTGTTATATTATGTCTCAATCTCCCCACAACAAATTTCCAAAGTGACCTATTTTGCAGCTAAGGAGCCTGAAGTAGTGCAGCCATAATTACATAATTAATCATTGGAATGGCTGGATTTTATAACTAGATCTGTCTGATTCCAAAACCTGGGTCATTTTTTTCATTATACAGTGCCACCTTGACACCAAATTTAGAGAAGGGAAAAATGCTCATTTGTTAGGACAATTGTGGAATTGTTCCTGGAAGGAGTAACCTATGATTTGAGCCCTGGAAGGATGGCTGAGGCTCCTGGGAGATGGACAGAACTACATAGAAAAAAATGAAGGCCATATTAGTGTATTTTAGTAATAGAAATGGATGGAATTCTAGATAATGCATGATAATTTGTGTTATAAGTTGAAGCATGTAGTTGTTTTTTGCAATTGTAACCTTTTTGTGAGAAAGCCAAAGGAAAGGTAATTTGGGAAAAGAATATTTTGAGCTTTGAATGCCAAACTAAGAAGTTCGTGCTTTATTTTAAGCTCTGTCTGAAATGGGAGTTTTCGTATATTGTTTTATTAATAGCCCTTACTGAATTACGACTTTTGGAATTTCATGACTTTGTGTAATTTCTCTCCCACATTGATTCTTGGCTTAGTATTATCACTTGCCATGTGATTTTGGCTAGTGGAACATCAATAACAATGATGCAAGCAGAGGCCTAAGATGTATCTGAGTTTTTGTTTTGTTTTGTTTTTGAAAGGCCCCTGCTTCCGTATAAGAAACATAGAAATATTATGTGAAGGAGAAGTGAGGTACCTTAGATCCAGATAAATAGGTCACCTTACACCCTCCACTCCTATTCAAGCCACCAGGAGTGATTCCAGGCAAGAACAGTGGAAGAACTGTCTGACTGAGCCCAGCCCAAATTGAAGAATCATGAGCCAGTGACTCATTTTTGTTTAAGTCCCTAAATTTTGGAATAGTTCATTAAATAGCAGTGGGTAACTGATTCACAGACATGAAAACTCATTAAGGATAGAGCTTATATCTAGTGTGCCTAGATAGGTCACTTCATGTCTGAATCAGCTACTCTGCATCAACAAAGGCAGAGCTCCATTACCTGGCAAAGGCAGGAACACTTGTACAGAGCCAGTGGTCGTCGACAAGGGGCACCCGCCTGAGCCCTGGTAGGATGGCCACGCTCTTGGCAGATGAAGGGAGCTAGAGAGAAATAATGGAGGCCATATTCATGTATTATGAAGGAAAGATGTACAGAGTTTCTCTAACCATTCCTTAAATTATAAAGATGGGTTGCACAGAGAAAAACTCATCTTATCCCAAACAGTAGATTGCTGGCTAACTCAAAATCCTTCTCAGTTTTTTTGTGTTTTTTTTTTTGTTTTTGTTTTATAAAACTGGAGCCTGGACTCTCACATGAGAAAATAATGAGAGAAAGCTTCCTTATTCTTGCAGAAAACATTATTAGAGTAATGTCGAGATCTGTCTCACAAATGGGAGTTTCGTCGAGTTGCGGTGCAGCCTGGGAGTTACTATTAATAGATTTTTGAAGGCACACCTGGTAAGAAATGGCTCAAGTCAACTGCCCTGGCAGAGACTCCTGCTTCAAGAGAACTGTGGCAAAGCCCATTGGCAGGGACGTGACACAGAGAGGGCCGCAATGTGAGTTCCTCCCCATCGTTGTCTTCTCGTTCTTTATATTCTCACCTCGTAGCATCGGGCCTTGACTGTACAGATTGTCTGGTTCCTTCTCAGTTTTACCGTCCCTTAGATATTGTTGATATTTTATCTTGTGTATTATATCTTAATTTAAAAATACATTTTCATTGAAAGAATGTAGCATTTTTTATGATCCATTTCATCTTGCTTCTTGCCATCTGGTTAACAATCCATTTTAATAAGCAAGTGGCTATGGAGCTATACAGTCCGCTCATGGAAATGAGAGAGCACACTTCTCTTTATTCTTCACTGTGATTACCCTTCATTTACTTTTGAAAGCTTTCTGGATCTCAGTTCATTGATCAATTGGGAATCAGATCCGTTTTTTCACAGCAGTATTTTAATTTTCAGACTCTGAGCTGACATTATTTCTGAATCATTTTGCTTTGGTTTCACTGAATGTAGTTTCTGTCATTTTTTTTCCCCGTGCCTGCTAGAAATCGCTTTAATTGTGAAGTCTTTGACTTTCCTATCTCATTTCTTTCTTGCTTCCTACTCTAATTCCCAAAAGAAATATTCCTTCGGACATGGAGAAATGGGAATTTTGTGAGGTAAATTTTTTAATTTTTAATATTTTAATCTGTATGTGTGATTACTGTGGGACTTCAGCGATGGGTATAATTTTTGAACCAAAAAAAAAAAACTATTACAAACCAAATGAAATTACCAAGAGCTCCTAGAAATATGAGGCGATGAGAGAGCATTTTCTTCCATGCTATTTTTCAAAACAACTTGGTGTCCAGAACAATAGAACATGTGTCAGGAATGACTTCTTGAAAGTCTGTAATAGAATGGAGAAGAAGCTTGAAAATGAATGCACACTGCACAGTGTAAAACTGTGTGCTCTAAGGTACCTATCCCCTTCTGGGAAATACTATGATCACGTTCCAAACTACTGCTTCTCAAATATTTTCTGTATCTTCCCTTCACAACAGTTATGACCTTCTCTGTCCTTCACTGGCTCTCACTGTTCCTCAATCAGATGTTAGATTTCTAGCACATCCGCAGATGAGATATCTGTGTGGAGGAGTCCACAAGTAGGTTTCTATCATCTCCATGATCTGCTCTGTGCATGCCAGGTGGGGCTTTCTAACATCACTCTAAACTCCTGCTTATCAGGTGTATGAAACTGGGAACAGTTGCATGTGGAACTGACATGTAACAATGAAACAAAGTCAAGTTCCTGGCCTGTGGTACTAAGGGCACTTAGTTCTTTATATGTATATATTTGCACTCTGAGCCCCATAAACTGGCTGAAGTCATGGTTAATCTGTTTTAATCAACTATCTGCCCTTCTATTGTGCATAAAAGTGTCTAAAGCCATCTGTGTCATTGAAATTAGCCCATATAAAATTGAACTTAGATGGGAGGATTTCAATTGCCAGTACTGCATATGACTATCAATGTTCTTAAATTACCTCAAATCTCATTCTGTAGCTTAGCTACTCTATACCCTTGGGACGTTTGTTATCCATTCCTCTTCAGTCAGGGCTATCTTATCTTTTAGGAACAGAGACCTAGTTAGAGCAGATCAAGCAAAGGTGGCAAGGCACTGTAAGTATACAGAGTTCACATAGGGACCCAAGGCTTGGAACCACTGTAACTAGACCATGTGGAAACAAAAGGAATCAAAGCTGCATTCTCCATTATACAGGGCCTGACAATCTACCAGCTCAGTTCTTCTCTTTACATACTCTCTATTCTCCTTTCTTTAAATGTTCATTTTATCCTATTTATCAACTTTCCAGTGAACCCTTAAATTGCTAGAACATCCTCCTATCCTTATGATCTTCCTACTCTAACATTCACCATTGACTAATACATATTTTGTATTTTAGCTTAAAATATTAAGAAAGAGAATCCGCATAAGCCAGAGCATTCAGGTAATGGATTTTAGCCTTTGGTTGGCATATCTATCCAAATCTAACTAGGATGGGGTGGAAGCACGTAGTGCATAACACTGACCTCTTAGGAAGGGCAGGCCCACAAAACATACATATTAAGATCCTACCACAGGGGAAAGAAGGAGAGTGCTAACTCAAGAGAGAAAAAAAAATTATATTAAGAACATTATAAAAAGCAACAGTGCTATGTTGAAATGATATATGTGCACTGCACATCATGATGGGCAAAGGCGAACATTTCACCTGTTACATAATTAAAATTTCAATGGTTTGAAATAGATATTTTTTATTTATTATGCATATCCTGCATGCATCAGAGGGCAAAAGAAAGGACCAGGGCTAGACCTTAGGCAGAAGTAAATTTTATGGAAGAACTTACTAAAGGCTAATCTCACATTTGAGTGTTTAGAAGCCAAATGAGCTGTCATTTAACAGTAGGTTACCTGTCGCTGGAAGTTCACATTCCAACATTTAAGAAATATCTTCCAATTTTAAGATTTCCAATTATCTAACTGTAAATCTAAAAGAAAGGAATTATTAGTGAAGATCTGACCCTTAACACTAAAACGATATGAAAACTAAAATAGTTAATTTTTTTCTTGATGCTGTTCAGTGTAGTGGCTGAGTTCACTTACTCTCTTGAACAGAGCAGCTTATTCTGGTTGTGATACTAAAGGAATTAAAGGTATCAAGATTAATATCCTGTAATAAACATCAGGGAATCTCATTTATTTTACTTAGCAAAAATCCATCTCATGTCCACATCAAAATCTTAGAACTGCCGTCAAACAACTGCGCACACACAAAAATTAGCATTTTCGTCAGGTTAAAAAATTTTGAACTCAAAGTGGCCCCTATAAATCATTTACTCAAAGTACAACAGACAAATTATGGTTAAAAAAAGACAGACGGAAGTATCTATTTCTCTAGTTTCCTTAAGTTCTATCCTTGTATAAATAAGATCATCAGGATGCTATATGCTAGGACTGCTATCTTAAATTCCCACAAAGCTACCTTCATGTCAAACTTTACTTTTATGTTGTTGGATTTTTATTAAATTTTGATATAAGAAAAGACTATTTGATGATCACCTCCAAAACTGGTTTTTTTTTTTTCATTGTGTCTACTTTATTGCTTTCTGTTTCTTGTATGATGTAGAATGGAAAACCATTGTCCAGGAATTTAGTACCCTGAAAATATCTCCCCAGGTGAAACTGTGGGATTCTTTAAAGCAGAATTATATAATATTGCACGTAATGTTTGCCTTGACTACTAGAAAGCTGGGAGATTAAAAAGTGTTTTATTTTAATTTACTTTTTTTTGGGGGGAGAGACCTTAGACTTTATTTTTTATCTGGTAAAAATAAAAAGTCATGGCCCTGACCGGTTAGTTCAGTGGTAGAGTGTCAGCCCAGCGTGTGGAGGTCCTGGGTTCAATTCCAGATCAGGACACACAGCAGAAGTGCCCATCTGATTCTTCACCCATCCTCCTCTCGCTTCTCTCTCTCTCTCTCTCTCTTTCTTCCCCTCCTGGAGTCAGGGCTCAATTGGAGCAAGTTGGCCTTGGGTGCTGGGGATAGCTCCATGGCCTCTACCTCAGATGCTAAGAAGAGCTTTGTTGCTGAGCAATAGAGCAACCACCCCAGATGGGCAGAGCATTGCCCTCTAGTGGGCTTGCTGGGTTGGTCCTGGTTGGATCACACGCAGAAGTCTGTCTCTGCCTCCCCTCCACTCACTGAATTTTTTTTTTAAAAACCTGAAAGTCATTAAATATTTTTGAGCAGTGAAAGAACATAAATTGAATTGTGCTTTTAAAAAAAATATATATATATATATCATCCTTTATTTAAAAAAATTAATATAATGTGTTGACAGGGTTTTAGTGTCCCACTCAATATGACACCCTCAACCTCCTGCATCATGATCCCTATGCTTCATGCAAAGTCTCTTTTCATTCCATTTCACCACTTTATTTTTATTTTGCTGAAGTGAGAAGCAGGGAGGCAGAGAGACAGACTCCTGCATGCGCCCAACTGGAATCCACCCGGCATGCCCACTGGGGGGCAATGCTCTGCCTATCTGGGGCGTTGCTCCATTGCAACTGGAGGCATTCTAGTGCCTAAGGCAAAGGGCATGGAGCCATCCTCAGTGCCTGGGCCAATTTTGCTCCAATGGAGTTTTGGCTGTGGGAGGGGAAGAGAGAAATAGAGAGAAAGGAGAGGGGGAAAGGTGATGAAGCAGATGGACTCTTCTCCTGTGTACCCTGGCCTGAAATTGAACCTGAAACTTCCACATGCCAGGCCGATGCTATACCAGGAGCCAACTGTCCAGGGCCCCATTTCACCAACTTTGACCTGTTTCTCCTACCTGCATTCCCACTTCCCCTCCAGGACTTGCTGCCCTGCTGTCTGTATCTGTGTGTTATGTATATATAATTTGCCTAAATCCTTCACCTTCTTTGATCTTGTCCCTTCATCCCCCTTCCCTCTGACCACTGTCCCTCTGTTCCTTTTGACCCTGCTTTCATATATATTTTGTTCCTCAGTTTATCGTGTTCATTGGATTCCACAAATAAGTCAGATCTTATGATACAGCTAGTGCTTGACTTATGACCATGATTGGTTCCGAAAGACCAGTCATAACATGATTTGGTCGTACGTTGAGTAGGCTATATGTACAGTACTGTGAAATGATGTTATAAAAATCTTTAAGTCATATTTTATCATAATTTTCTTTCATTATTGTTATATATCATAATTTTCTTTGTTCATTTGATGCCATTTGTATCATCTCTACACCATTTTGTTTCTTATTTTTACATTTGTCAGGTTTAAGTAAAACACTGCATTACTAGTACAACCAGTTTAGTATCTGCAAAACATACAAAATTACAAAATACAGTTGCATACAAAAATACAAGTGTAAAAAATACCATAGGAAGCATTTTCCCAATTGCAAAACATATCAAAATATATAAACATGTACGAAACATTTTATTGGCTGCTGGTGCTTGGCTGCGATCGTTGATATCGTCATCTGAGGCAGCAGTTGGGGTTACCGGAGTTCGTTTTTTCATAAACATGTGCAATCACATTCACTTTCTTTCCTCCTTTGTACTTGTTCATTGATTGCTTCTCATATGTGCCTTGACTAGGGGGTTACAGCAGAGCGAGTGGCCCCTTGCTCAAGCCAGTGACCTTGGGCTTAAGCCAGCGACCATGGGGTCATGTCTATGATCCCATGCTCAAGCCAGTGCCCCTGCACTCAAGCTGGTGAACCCATGCTCAAGTCAGACGAGCCTGCGCTCATTTTCGATGGCCTTTCTTTCCTTCTTGGCAGGCTGAGGCATAGACAAAGACAGTTTCCTCTTGGTAGACATCTCGGGAGGGATTTGATGAAAAATATCCAAGACACAAAATACAAATTGCTGTACCGAGTCTGGGATAACAGTTGAAATGGTGCATGTGGAGACGGTAGTGCTGCTGGAAGCTGGTCTGCAGTGTCGTACACCCAGCTGGGCAATGCTTGTGCTGCCAGACATGGAGCAGTCGTGGCTAGCGATTGTGGTCATAAAGTAGAATGGTCGTAAGTTGCATAGGTCATAAGTCGATCAATATCTGTACTTGTCTTTCTCAGCCTAGTTTATTTCACTTAGGACAATAATCTCCAGGTCCACCCATGCTGCTACAAAAAGTAAGATTTCCTTCTTTTTCATGGTTGCATAGTATTTCATTGTGTAAATGTACCACAGCTTTTTTATCCACTCATCCACTGATGGGCACTTGGGATGTTTTCAGATCTTGGCTATTGTAAACAATGCTGCAATTAACTTGGGCATGCATATCTTCTTTTGAATTAGTGTTTTGTGGTTCTTAGGGTATATTCCTAAAAGTGAGATAGCTGGGTTGTAAGGCAGTTCCATTTTTAGTATTTTGAGAAAATACTATACTATTTTCCACAGCAGATGCAGGAATCTGCATTCCTACCAGCAGTGCATGAGGGTTCCCTTTTCTCCACACCCTCTCCAGCACTTGTTGTTTGTTGATTTGTTAATGAGAGTCATTCTGATAGCTGTGAGGTGGTATCTCATTGTGGTTTGAATTTGTGCATTTTTCTAATGATTAGTGATGTTGAACATTTTTTCATATGCCTATTGGCCATCTGTATATCTTCTTTGGAGAAGTGTCTATTCAGGTCCTTTGCTCATTTTTAATTGGATTGTTTATCATTGTGGTACTGAGTTTTAGAGGTTCTTTTTTTTTAAAATTTTATTTAGAAAATTACCTTGAACAGGGTGACATTGATAAATAAGAGCACATAGGTTTCAGGTAAATATTTTTATAGTATTTGAACTGTTATTATATTGTAGACCCATCACCCAAAATCAAGTCATCTTCTGTCACCTTATATTTATCCCTCTTTATACCCTTCCCCCATACTGCTCCCCCATCCCCTTCCCACATATCCCCTTCCTTCTGGTAACCACTTCAGTTTTATCTAAATCTATGAGTCTCAGTTTTATATCCCACCTATGTGTGAAATTATACAGTTGTTAACTTTTTATGACTTACTTATTTTACTCAGTATAACATTCTCAAGGCCCATTCATGTTGCAAATCTCACTAGGTCATCATTTCTTAAGGCTGAATATGTATATACAATGGAATATATAGTATATATGTACCATATCTGCTTTATCCAATCCTCTGTTGAGGGACACTTTGATTGTTTCCATGTCTTGGCAACTGTGAATAATGCTGTTATAAACATGGGGGTGCATGTGTCTTTACGTACCATTGTTTTCAACCTTTTGGGGTAGATACCCTGAAGAGGGATTCCTGGGTAATATAGTAGTTTTATTCTTAATTTTTTGAGGAACTATCATACTTTCTTCCATAATGGTTGTACTAATTTGCATTCCCACCAGCAGCAAATAAGGGTTCCTTTTTCTCCACAGCCTCTCCAGTACTTGTTATTACCTTCCTTGTTGATAATAGCCAATCTAACAGGTGTGAGGTGATATCTCATTGTAGTTTTGATTTGCATTTCTTGAATAGCTAGCTGAGATGAGCATATTTTCATATATCTGTTGGCCATTTGTATATCCTCTTGGGAGAAGTATCTGTTCAGATCCTCTCCCCATGTTTTAATTGGATTGTTTGCTTGTTTGTTGCTGAGCTTTGTGAATTCTTTATATATACTTTGAATATTAACTCCTTATCAGAGCTATTGTTTGTAAATATCATTTCCCATTTAGTTGGCTGTCTATTTTTTTGTTGTCAGTTTCTTTTACTATGCAGAAGCTTTTTAATTTGATATAGTCACATTCATTTATTTTTGCCTTTATTTCTTTTGCCTTTGGGGTCAAGTTCATTAATTGTTCTCTATGGTCAAAGTCCATGAGTTTGGCACCTATGTTTTCTTCTGTGTAATTTATTGTTTCAGATCTTATATTTAGGTCTTTGATCCATTTTGAATTAATTTTTGTGCACGAGGATAAAACACAATATAGTCTGCATGCTGATAACAGATACATGCATATTTATATCCAGAAAAAAATCTTCTTTTGACAGAATGGAAACTTTAAAATACAATTGGTGGAGCATTGTCAGGAAGGCTGAAGTTGCCAACTGTAGTAAAAACCTCGTTTAGTATAGGTTGAGATTTTGTCCCATATTATCTAGTCATGTATGTACTTAAAACTCGGTACCGACATGTTTTGTCTTCTCAGGTTGTGCACATCAAGCATTGACTCCTCTTCTTGCTGAGCGAGAGGAAGGAAAGGGTTTATTGTGGTACCTTGGACAGAGTCACCAATTCACTCTTTTGTAGACCCTGGAGCATAGCCATCTCCAGATGAATTAAAAAACAAAAACAAAACAAAAACACTTAAACCAAACAAAAAACCACACCACTTTCAACAATAGTGGTGACTTTATATAAAACAGGTATATTTTCCTTCATACTCATAGGAGTGGTTACTTTTGATACATTGATCGCTATTGTACCCTTGGTGCCTAATATGGTATATTTTGATAAATATTGCAAAAGGTGAGCTGACTGAGGTACTAATGAAAAGGCATATTTCACTTTGCAACATCAGAAGCAGAATAAGATGCAGCAGTGTTTTCAGATGGATGGGCAGAGTGTTAAACAATGGGGAAGCTTACCTTGTTTAGGTAAGCAGGAAGAAGTGCCAACCAGGGGTATGTTCTTTCTTGCAGAAAGCTATTAACTATATTATTTTCATGTACTAAAAGAAGGGATACATAAGTTATAATTGTTTTCTATCTTATTTATCAAGTATAACCACACAAGTATATTTTTAATTATGGTAGTGATAACCTAGAAACATTAATATATTTTCCATAGGTTTAAGGAAATGTCAGTCAATAAAATGTGCACTAATTAACTTCATTTGTGGGGCTAGGAGATCTATTATAACTCTTTTCACTCTCTTCATTAATTTAAAAACAAGGACACAAAGTTTTGTTTTTTTTAAATAAGCAAAGATTCTGCTGCTAATAATTCTCAACCCCTTAATTTTTAGTTTATGCTTATTACCTAGGACCTGGAGACTTACCCTTAGGTCCATTTCTTGCCCATATTTTCTAGAAGAGGACTTATTATTCTGGGCCACTTGTCAGCCCCAAATGCTTTTTTCTGAGTAATTTGGTATGTTTAGCTCTTCTTATTGTGAACCCCCCACCCCACAGGATTCATAGCGGAGACTTTCTTCTTTTCTTCTTACAAGGCATGCAAATTAAGCCAATGCATGTTATTTCTGAGCATTTTTCACCTAGAGGGAGCAAAATGGTTAGACAATCAGGTAAGTTAATATTGTGAAGCACTGAGAACCAAAAGGTACTTTACAGAGAAAGTTGTCGTTGTTGAAGGGTGCAAACATGTACCCGGTCACCATGGAGATTTTAAGGAGGATACAGAAGGGAAGATCTTGTCCATGTAAGGGTTTGCAAGGATGCAATGTTGCTTTCTCCTTTGGAAAAGAGGCAGGATGTCAGGAGTTCGTTGCACTATTACCTGAATTACCCTTCACCTGTGAGCGAGAAGGGCAATTGTCTTATTGCTTCTTTCTCAGTCCTGTGAATGTGGGAAATTTTTTTTATTGCTATGGACAAACCAGTATTGATCATCTGATTATTCCTGCCATTCGCTAGGAAGCAATTAACAACCTAGGGCAAAAATAGATTAAGAGGAAGATAAATCAATGTTTCTCCAAAGGAAAAGGTGGCAGCAGCCTACAAGAAGATCTGAGTTTCTAGGAATGATAGATGATTTTTTTTTTCTGTTAGAGACTTTTATAAATACTTCTCAGAAGAAATGTGTTCTACAGAATGACTTAATGGACTTGTGATCACTTCCCATTGTTGTAAAGTACCCAATCCACAATACCGTGGGTTTTTGTAGAGGCATGTAGTCCAAATAAGTTTTTGAAAAGTTTTATTAAAGGAAGAAATTTATTAAATATGCTGGCCGCACATAGCTTACACGGGATCAGTCCCAAATCGTTTGTTCCATTAATATTCTAGGGGTTGGCTATATACCATTAATTATACATGGGCAGGAAAATAACCTGACATCATGGTGTAAGCCTATGCCTTTTGTTTTCTCCTATACAGGTTTGGGGAACGGATGAAGGGGGGGATGGGACACAATTCATTAGCAAGTTTATAACATTTGTCTATAGGATTCATAAAAAAACGCTTCTACACTAAAACTTACAAGGCAACATAATGGTAAAAATGTCACTTTACATACTAAAAGACATTCCTCTAATTTTCTAGTGTTCATTTGCTATTCCTCTGTCTAGAGATACATACATTAACTACATGCTTTCAGGAGAGGAGAGGTAGTTTCCATGGGACCAATGCCTGTATATGGTCCATTATTATAAGAAAAGGTTTAATTTAATCTTTTCTCTCCCTACACCTGGATAGCTATTCACCCATTTCTCTATAGGTATGGGGGAAGGTCAGAAAATCCAAGTCTCCTTTCTCTTTCTGCATTTACAACACAATGTTATCAGCCATCTTGGTTTTATGCTAATCATACAAGTACAGAGATTATTTATAAAATTTCTCTGTATGCCTAGCCCAAATTAATAAAATGTTCTTTAAGCTTCCTAAAATATTAATATTAATTCTGTAGCCTTCTGTACCTTACAACACCACATCATTTTTTCATGTCCCCTGCCTCCAACAAGGTTGAATTGCACCTGCCCATGACACATTGTTTTCTGTGCAAATACTTTGCAACTTCAATAATGAATAAATGATGCATGCTTTAAAATGACAATTATTCTTTGAGTGTAAATCTTTCAAATAAAGGTGATAATTATACAAAAGAATAGGCATAGCAAAGCATACCAAGAGAGCAATATTCTTTGCATGCCAATTTCTGTTGCTGTTTTTATTTATCATTATTATTATTTTTTTTAATTTTATATTTTGTGTGAATCACAATTTATTTCCTTATTTTGTATATTTTGAAAGCCACCAAAAGTAAGGAGCTTCAAAAGATCCATGATGATTTAGGAGAGATTTTTTTATGTGGATGCATGAGAAAAAATGGCTTAGGGGGATTCAGCTTTAAGATAAATTTCTGGGGAATGAAATCCCTCAAACTATTGAATAGAAGTTCATTTCAAGGTTGTGCCTTACTTTAATGATTTTTAAATTAAATTATATATTCTGATTGCATACAGACTATATTTTGATTTGTTTTTGTTGGGCAGATAAAATATATTGTGCTCACTTTGTTAAAGATGGCACTGCCCACGTGGAAGCCCATCACCCAGGTGATATTAGTTGCCCTTCTTGCTTGAAATGGGCATGGTTATATTAATGTGTGTTGGAGGCAGTCTGTGGGCAGGCAGAATCCTTTAGCCTGGGGCTTGGTTTTAGGACTAAGCCTTTCCCACCCTTTTTGATGTGGGGTGGTGCACTCTCATGAGGAATCCCATTATGCCTCAGATAAGTGACTTTGTATCAGAGACTTCCTTGTTTGTATATTGGATTAAAGGTTTTGATTTCTATACTATAAAGTGGGGCAGACTGGGAGCTTGCTCTCTCTCCATTCCTGAGATTAGCATTAGAGGAGAGAGCAGAGAAACAAGAGAAGAAAAAGACCATGTGGAGAAGAGGAGAGGCAGCCAAGATGATGGAGTGCTAAAGGAGAAGCCAGTTTGTGCAGAGAGAAGGAGTGGGGAACAGAGGTGAATAAGGCTAGTGAGCTAGAAATCTTTGATTCTAGGAAACTTGGATAAGTCAGTAGGTTTGTGAGCACTAAATGAGTGGGTTTTGGAACCCAGTGTGTGTTTTTACTTGCCCACCGGGTACAAGTTAGGATTAAAGGTAATGGCCCACCAGTTATTGGCTTCATTGTTTCATTACCATCTGTCCGAATCCAATGCGAACCTGCACTGGCCAGGCAGCTGTGATGGTGGCTCTACAGTTTTATAATCTCAGCTATTTCACAAATATTTGGTGGGCCCTGCCAAGTGCCCAGGTATGCTTCCTGCAGGACCCTTCTCCCGTTCACAGATTTCTGAAGAACCCAGGTCAGGCAGGCTATGGAGACTCCCGTCCCCTTTGCATTCACCAGGGTCAGCACCAGAGCCACACATCCATACTTTCTCATGGAGATCCATTGGGAATGAAAGTTGGGGAAGCTGGAGCACAGGTATTAGTGGAAGACTCTAGGAATGTAGATTCTTGTTTAGAAGAAAATGCGCTATGCCTCCTTATACTGTTTTTCCCCAAACAAACACGTATTTGCTATTCCTTAAAACAATTTCACCATCTCACAGACCGCCGTCTTGAGCAACCGTCTTTTCCATGTTTTCATTCTCTTTCTCTTTACATCCTTTTCTCTCTCCTTCATTTTCTCCTTTCATATCTCCCTTTCTCTCTCTGCCTCCCACCGCCTGCTCCCTCTCCCTCCTTCATGCATCATAATATATTTTCTTTTTATCAATATGGAGTATCTTGAAAGCTAAGGTGAAACCAAAATCTGGCTTGGATCCCAGACATCACATTCTGAAGTGACAAGTTCTGGTAATAGGGGAGGGTTTGCAATTACACAGCTCATTGCTTCGACCTGGTGCAAAGTCAACCAGGCCCAAGTACAAGAACACAAAGGCTCAATGTCTGCAGCTTGCAGAAGGGCTGTGAGCGGTGCCTCGGTATTCACTGACCTGCCTATGGTGCTAGCCAGCCGGTTTGCTCTCCTTCAGCGGAAGCCCCTTGATAAACAGCTCAGCTTGTTTGCTGATCTTTTGCCTTGTAAAGTAAAAATTAACGCGTTTATTATATATGTTCCTTTTCCATACAATCTCCCCCAAAATGATTTGCCCAAATGAGAGAGAGAGAGAGAGGAAAAAATAAAACAAGGCTCTATATTCTATATATATATATATATCTGATTAGCTGTACTTTTGGCATCTTAGCATCAGCTTTGATAGCATTCGATAAAGCATTTTCTAATCTTTGACATAAAATTTCTCCTTGCAGGCCAGTTTAGCATGTAATCTGTGTAGAATATAGTGGGAAGATGCTTTCTTTCAAAATACATTAGGGCCTCCAAATCACTTTGAAAAGAAGGCAGTATCTCAAATTAAATGAGTATGTTTGTCACCCAGATAAGGAGAATGCATGGTCAATAATTAAACCCTTATTACTATTCACTTTGACTTTCTCAATTCAGCTTGTCTGGAGGCATCTATTTTTTTATGCTTTGGAGAATTAGAAATTTAAATAAGCCGTGGGAG
Source organism: Saccopteryx bilineata (assembly GCF_036850765.1). Taxonomy (NCBI): domain Eukaryota; kingdom Metazoa; phylum Chordata; class Mammalia; order Chiroptera; family Emballonuridae; genus Saccopteryx; species Saccopteryx bilineata. Next base: position 40,234,647 of record NC_089497.1, read on the forward strand.
AGGGAGGGGAAGATCTCGTGTGAGAAGGGCCTGCGTTTCTAAGCTCAGCATTCCTCGGGCTGGGGAGAGAGCAGCAAGAGTCCAGAGAAAGAAAGGAAAGCATCCTTCAAGCTGCAAAGAAGTGGATAGCTTGGCAGCTTGCAAAATCCTCAGCAGCCAAGTGGGTACTACTGCATCATTTTCAGTTTTAGAATTTACTTGTAGATTATTTATGACCTGATGAAATTTGTTTATTTATATTTATTTTTTGTTATCCCAGCTTCTAAGATAACTTTTTTTTCTTTTCTTTTTCTTTATAGAAAAGCACTTAACATTGAGTTGGTTTCATCATTCTACATTGTCTACCCTATTTTTTATAGCTTGAGAGTACAGATGACAGCCTTTCACCCTTGGCAGTGGTGCATGCTGGTTCCTCTTCTCTCAAGGAGTAGGCATTTACAGAGGACATAACTTAACGCATTTTCCCTGTCCTCCCGTCATGCCACCTTTGGAGGCCGCAGTAGAGCACATCTGTGTCTTCCGCACACTAGGACTTCCTCATTCGGAGCTGCCTCACTGGTTCCCGTGCTCAAGGTAAACAACAACAGCAAAGCAGTTAAAAGGTGACTTGGGTGCACTGAGACTTCAGATGACTTGCACTCTCCCCCGGCGTTTCTGTTCTTTAAGAGTCCTCGTTGCTGTGCTCCTCAAGTCGTGCGTTGCTGTGGGGCAGGCCAGGAGTGGGGAGTCAGGAAGAACTTTTTACCTTTGCTAATTGAGAGATGAATGAAGAAGGAAAACGATGAAAGAAGGCAGCTGTTATTAGTTTCCTACAGCTGTTGTAATAAAATCACCGCAATCTTGGTTGCTTAAAACAACACACATTTATTCTCAGTTTGGAGGCTAGAAGTCTGAAATTGGGGTGTGTGCTGGGCATTGCCCCCTCTGAAGGCTCTTACAGCTTGTCGTCTCTCTCAGTTGCTAGTGGCTCTCAGGACTTCTTGGTTCGTGGTAGCATAACTCCAATCTCTGTCTCCGTCTCCACATGGCCTTGTTTCTCTGTGTCCTCTCTTCCTCTTATGAGGACACTCTTCATTGCCTCTAGGATGATTTAGTCTTGAGATCCTTAACTAACTACATCTACAAAGACATTGTGTCTAAATAGGGGCACATTCTGAGGTTCCAGGTGGACATACATCTCTGGATGACATGCTGTCATAGTAGAAGCCTGGGATGCACAAACTGGAAAGAAGGATCCTAAAGAACATCAAGGTCAACCTTTATATTATGCAGATAACGTAACAAAAAGTGAGTGAACCAATCTGTATGCAGATGAAGTAACAAAAGATGCATTAACTAAACTTATAGGAGTTGTTTAACCTTAGTGGTTCATACCGGAGACTATGCTGAGAAAAGAGTACATTTTAGAGGAGAGTCTAGCAGTTTTTTAATTGGCTACAATTTTTTGACACTCTTCCCATTGAAAGCTGGGGTCTAGGTCTCCTTCCCTGAGTATGAAGGGACTGCTTTGACTATTAGAGTATGGTGCTGATGATGTTCGGTGACCACTGAGCTGCGCTTATCAAAGGTGAGGCAGCTTTGCCTCGTTCACTGTGACACTAATTTGGAGCCCTGAACCACCATGTAAGAAGTCAGACTAGCCTGACCAGGTGGTGGCACAGTGGACAGAGTGTTTGACTGGGATGCAGTGGACCAAGGTTCAAAACCCTGAGGTTGCTGGCTTGAGCATGGGTTCATCTGGTTTGGGCATGGGCTCACTGACTTGAGTGCAGGGTCACTGGCTTGAGTGTGGGATCATAGACATGACCCTGTGGTCTCTGACTTAAGCCCAAAGGTTGCTGGCTTGAACCTAGAATCACTGGCTTGAACAAGGGGTCACTTGCTCTGCTGTAGCCACCCCCTTGCCCTGGTCAAAGCACAAATGAGAAAGCAATCAATGAATAACAAAGGAGCTGCAATGAAGAATTGATGCTTCTCATCTTTCTCCCTACCTGTCTGTCTGTCCCTATTTGTTCCTTTCTCTGACTCTCTCTCTCTCTGTCAAAAAAAAAAAAAAAAAAAAAAAAGAAAAGCAAAAAGAAAGAAAAGACGTCAGACTACCGAGGATACTATGCTGTAAGGAAGTCAAGTACATAGACAGACCCCATATCTATGCTCTGGTTGGCAGTCCAGACACCAGATGTGAGTGAAAGAGCCTCCAGTTGATTTCAATACCAGCCATCAAGTCATCCCCAGTATTTGAGTCTTCTCAGTGATAGGGTTGTAGGTGGGGGCCAGGACCACCTCCTCCCATAAGTGGAAAAAGGGAACACTGACAAACTGGATGTTCCAGGTCACTATCTTGGGGCATCCGGGTGACTAACCCAGGTGTGGAAGGTCCCCTAGCTTATTTACAGTTAATCTTACATAAATCGCTGAAAGCTACATTTTTTCTTAACAATTGCCAGCCCTCACCCTTGAATCCCCTATTTCACCCTACCTGTTAGAGAGCCAGTTGCTGACCTCTGCCTTAGGAGCCAGGCCTGGTTGCTGACCTCTGCCTTAGGAGTCAGCCTGGCAGATGAACCCCTAATAAACTTTTCTTAACCTGAACTTGAGTGATCTCCTTTGGCCGACCATACACTCAGATGAGGTGCCAGACATCATGGAGCAGAGATGAGCTAATCCTTCTGTGCTGAGAGCTATTTTTTTTGTACTTATTAATCCATGCATAATAAAATGGTCATGATTTTAAGCCATAAATTTTGGGACAGATAGTTATACAGCAGAAATAACTGGAAAAAGTCACCTATGTGATAATCAAATAACAAATGTATATGCATCTCTGTTCTGATAGAGAGAAGTAATCACCAAGATCCAGACTAGTTTAATTACAGTAAAGATAGAATCTCCAGGGATGCTCTCTGGTGAATGCTAACACCACTGAGAAAAAAAAGCTTACCACACTCTCTGTGGGAGAGGCAAGGAGGTTTGTTCATTGTCTTTTGTAAAATTTAGTTGGGTGTTGGGCAAATAAGTGTAAAATTTGTGTTATTTGATTTTTCTCACTTTTATTATTAAAAATGGTCACTGCCCACGTGAAACAACTAATTACCTTCCTGCTTGGAAAGGAGCTTGGTTATACTAAATGTTTACTGGAGGAGGGGTTTTTGTGCCAAAAAGTTTTAAGAAGAAGGAGGAAGTAGGAGGCGGCCACGTTTTTGCAGAGAAGCAGCCAAGATGGTGGGGTGCTGAAGGAGAAGCCAATTTGTGCAGAGTTTGTGCAGAGATGAGAAGGGAAAAGGCATGAGGCTAGTGGGGCCTTTGATTCTAGGAAGAACCGGAAAAGATTCTCCTGGTTGTGGAACCAGAGAACGTGTGAGTACATTTTGGTGCCCCGGGTGTTTGTGTTTACTCACTAGCTGGTTGCGAGGCTAGAATAAAGGAACGACCCACCAGTTTTCGGCTCTGCTGTTTCCTACTGTCTGTCCGAATCTAATGAGAACCTGCATGGCTGTGGCAACTGTGATGGCTGTGACTACTGGGCATACATTGGGGATATTTCATTTTCCTGAGAATGGCATATTTGTTTTTCAGATCACCTGGCTGGGTAGAATATATGTTGAAAGGATACTATTCAAGAGCAATTGAACCTGAAAACTTATAAACTCTTTTCTTTGTTTTTTCACTGCTGAAAACAAATGAAAGCTGGAGCCTCGTGGGCCACAATCACCCTGAACCCTTAGGCAGAGATGAAAATAAAACTAGAGGTCACTGGCTTTTACAGAGAGACAAAGAAACAAAACAAAACAACACTATAATTTCAAACTTGTCTCAGAAAAGGATGGATCTGTCCATATTCATCTGTACCAGCAGGATATCATTAACTACTCAAATGTTAAGATGACCTGTGGGTCAGGTAAACTTCTATGTCCTAAGTCCCTGCATGCAAGAGAAATACATGACAAGATAGCATTTCTTTATTATTCAACCCACATTCTGCGTGAAAAAGACAATGATATATGAAGAAACAAATTTGGGTAACATAAAGTGCCTTGAAGGTAATGAAATAGGATGATATGAAAGAGAATGCATGCCTGTAGTGATTGTTTAAAAAGAGAGCTCAGAAAGTCCTCTTAAATGAGATTACATCTGAGTTGAGTATTCAGTGATCTGGAGGAAGACCATGACCCACAGCATCAGCTAGCAGGGCTTGTCTGCAGGTGGTTGACTTATTCGAAGGTCAAATGCATCTTAGATTTCCTAGTTCCATCAATACTTGTTGAGCACAAATTGTGGACTTGCCCTAGTTAGGAATCACTGCCAGTTCTAATACTTCTTAATGGAAGTACTCCAGTAGACTAGAATTTCCCAATTCTGTTACAAGCAGTTAAATTCTTAGTAAATGAAATGCTGGTGTTGGGATTGTATATAGGCACTAAAGTACCCCCAGGATCCGTTTTAAAACAAAGTTTAAAATTAAGCCCTAAATATCATGCTCTACAAAAGGGATGCCATTTCAAATAGATCAATGGAACAGAACAGAGAACCCAGAAATAAACCCACACCTTTATGGACAATTGATATTTGACAAAAAAGGTAAGAGCATACAATAGAGTAAAGACAGTGTCTTTAACAAATGGTGTTGGGAAAATTGGACAGCTACCTGGAAAAAAAAAAAGAAACTAGACTACCAACTTAGACTATTTACAAAAATGAACTCAAAATGGATAAAATACTTAAATGTAAGTCCATAAGCATCTTGGAAGAAAACATAGGCAGTAAGCTCTCTAACTTCTCTCGCAGCAAAATATTTGCTGATTTATCTCCATGGGAAAGTGAAATAAAGGACAGAATGAACAATGGGACTATATCAAACTAAAAAGCTTTTGCACAGCTAAAGACAGTATGAACAAAATAAAAAGAAAAACCGCACAATGGGAGAACATATTTGACAATACATCTGATAAGGGGTTAATAACCAAAATTTACAAAGAACTTGTAAAACTCAACACCAGGAAGATAAATAATCCAATTAAAAATGGGCAAAAGAATTGAATAGTCTCTTCTCCAAAGAGGCCAATAGGCAGATGAAAAAAATGTTCAACATCACTCATCATTAGAGAAATACAACTTAAAACCACAATGAGATACCACCTCACACCTGTCCGAATGACACTCATTAACAAAACAACACATAATAAGTGCTGACAAGGATGTGGAGAAAAGGGAATGTTCCCGTACTGCTGGTGGGAATGCAGACTGGTGCAGCCACTATAGAAAACAGTATGGAGATTCTTCAAAAAATTAAAAATGAAACTGCCTTTTGACCCAGCCGTTCCACTTTTAGGATTATATCCTACGAACACCAAATCACTGATTCAAAAGAAGAAATTCACCCCCATATTTATTTCAGCATTGTTTACAATAGCCAAGATCTGGAAACAGCCTAAGTGACCATCAGCGGATGAGTGGATTAAAAAGCTATGGTACATATACACAATGGAATACTATGCAGCTGTCAAAAGAAGGGAATCTTACCTTTTGTGACAACATGGATGGACCTGAAAACTATTATGCTAAGTGAAATAAGCCAGGCAAAGAAAGAAAAATAACATATGACCTCAGTCATTTGAGGAATCTAATGAACAATGTGATCTGAGGAATAGAATAGAGGCAGAGGCGGGATTAGAAGGACCAGAAGGAAAGCAGACAGACAGAAAGAGGATGAGAGGATAGAAAAAGGAAAGAGATTAGTAAAATTATATATACACAACAGCATTATCGAGAGCAGGACAGCAAATCCTGGAGGGAAGGGAGAAAGGAGTAAGGGGGATGTCAAGGGGATCACAGGGGTGGGGGGATATCCTCAGGGGGACACTTGAATCTATGTAAACACAATAAATTAAAATCAATAAAAATTTTAAAAAGATGCCATTTATAATGCATATAGAAAAAAACTAACAGTTATCACTCTCTATAAAGAAAGCAGATAGCAAGTAAAAAATAGATGAGTGAATGAATAAATATATTAAAAAATATGACTTGATAAAGACTCCCAGATGGACTTAGGTAAATGTAATAAAACATATTTTATATTCTGTGTCTGATAATTTGGGTACCTACATTCCTTGCAGGTCAGATTCTCTAGTTATTTTTGTTGTCATCCACTCTGTCTTATTCTTTGAGTATCAGTGCCCTTTTCTTAAAAATTGTGAGCTTATATTTCTTAGAACTTTATCTGTGGAATTTCTTGAGTTTTGTCTTAAAGTTTTCTTACCAGAAACTTCTGCCAACAAGAGATCACTTTAAACCATGGATCAGCAAACTATTTCTATAAAGGGGCAAAGTGTAAATATTTTAAACTTTGTGGGTTACATAGTTTCTGTCACAACTATTCAACTCTGCTGTTGTCGTGTGAAAGGATTTATAGGCAATATGTAAACAAGTAAGCATGGCTATGCTCCAGTGAAATGTTTTTGAACACTGGCTTTTAAATCCTATCTACTTTAAATGTGCCACAAAATATTTTCTTTTGATATTCTTTTCAGCATTCAAACACGTAAAAGCTATCTATGTATTGTACAAAAGCAGATGGCACACTGGAATTAGTAGTGATCCACAGTTTACCAACTCCTGTTTAAATTCAAATTTTAGTATGTGGGGTTTCTTTTTCTTTTGAGTCTCACAATCAATGTGAATTCTAGTACTAACTTTGTGTGAGGGCAGAGTTGTGGTCAATATTTTAGAGGAGCCTGACCAGGCAGTGGTGCAGGGGATAGAGCGTTGGACAAGGACGCAGAGGACCCAGGTTTGAAACTCCAAGGTCACCGGCTTGAGCACGGGGTCACTGGCTTGAGTGTGGGGTCATAGACATAAATGACCCCATGGTCACTGGCTTAAGCCTAAGGTCGCTGGCTTGTGCAATGGGTCACTCGTTCTGCTGTAGCCCCTTGGTCAAGGCACATATGAGAAAGCAATCAATGAAGAACTAAGGAGATGCAATGAAAAATTGATGCTTCTCATTTCTCTCCCTTCCTGTCTGTCTGTCCCTATCTGTCCCTCTCTCTGTCTCTCTTTCTCTGTCTCTGTCATAAAAAAATAAATAAAAGATTCAAAGGAATTATTTTCTTTTTTTTTAATTTTCCCAGAGTAAATGCCAGGATAGATTAGTGTCCTACCACCTCTCTATGTGAGATGGTTTATTTCTTAGTTTACGAACAGACAGTTCCAGGAGCGTGATTTGATGCAGAAGTGTCTGATCAGAACTTTCACAATGCTTACACCTCAGGTTGTCTCCCTATGGTCTATCAAAGTCAAGTTCTGAGACATTAAAATTGGAAAAAGTCAAATGCGGATTTTTTTATTTCTGGATGACAAAATCTGATATCCCATTTCTAGATTTGAGATTTCTTTTTTATTTTGACCTCTAAGGACAACTCTTATTATCTACTCAGTTTAGCCATTCATTAATATGATATATATATATATATATATATATATATATATATATATATATATATATATTTACATATTTCCCAGAATATTTAGGTGTTCTGGATACCTAGAAATATTACTGAAAACTAAAGTCTCTTTGGAGTCTACATTCTGTTTTTTTGGTTTTTTTTCAGTATCCAGCTCTGGTGTATGTTTCATGCTACTCCAGGAGGTTGGTGGTGCTTAGGACACAAAGTTGTGGGAGAAAAAAAGATTGGAGAACTTGTGAATTTTAGAGGGGAAGCAAGGTATAGAGCCATCATAAGATAGGATGCTAAAGATTAAGAAATTTTATGGCTCTGGCTGGTTGGCTCAGCGGTAGAGCATCAGCAGGATGTGGAAGTTCTGGGAGTGATTCCTCGTCAAAGCATACAGGAGAAGCAACCATCTGCTTCTCCATCCCTCCTCCTTCTCTCTGTCTCTCTCTGCCTTCCCTTCCTGCAGCTATGGCTCCAATGGTTCAGGCAAGTTTGCCCCAGGTGCTGAGGATGGCTCCATGGCCTCGCCTTAGGTGCTAGAATGACTTGGTTGCCAAGCAACAGAGCAGTGGCCCCAGATGAGCAGAGCATCACAGGGTAGGAGGCTTGCCGGGTGGATTCCAGTCGAAGTGCATGTGGGAGTCTGTCTCTGCCTTCCCACCTCTCATCCTCTCACTTAATTATAATAATTTAAAAAAATTTAGAAAAAACTTCTGAGAATTGGCTGAGGAAAAATATGAAGTGACTACTGAAGTGGCTAAAGTTACTTTTTCACTGAAGGAGCCTTCAGAAGGAAAAAACGTGTAATATTTGGATGGAAATCAAGGAAAGGTAATTTTACATAAAAACAGATTAACAAATAGCATAAAGATGAGAAAAAAGGTGGCAAATTCAAGACATGCTGAGATGATGTGCTGTGGAAATGGAGCTATGTATCTTTAAAAATGGAAGGCTATGAATACCTGCATGAAATAAGAACCATTTTATATCTGCAAATAGGCAAGTGATCTATTCTGTAGCACAATGTAACATGGTTTGGATTGTAAAGGAATTTTTTCAAAGAAGACCAAGTCAGAGATTATTGAAATAATGAGATGTGAATGTTGAAGAATTTTGCTTATGACAGTGATGGTGGAAGTGAAAGGAGCAGGTTGATCTGAGATACTTGGAAGAGGAAGTTTGGCAGAATGAGATAACCCACTAGGAAAGGGAGCAGAAATGAGAAGTTCAAGACTCACTTCTTGAAGTGACTCTAACATGAGTTATAAAGTCTCTTTTAGTTCTGGTTCAATCTCTAACAGTATCCATTTAAAGTTCATTTGGTGGAAACTCAGGTAGACTCCAAGATACAAGAATCTCAGAGGTTCAGTTTTGAGTTTTATGTTAATTTTTTTTTTCCTTCTGAACTGACAGTTTGGGAGTATGGTTTTCTCAGAACACTTCTGTCTTTATACCCAAGCATGGACAGTAGTGTAAGGAGGTTCCCTTTGACATTTTCCACATTTTCCATAGTAACACAATCACCATCTTCCTTGAACACTTCTGTGCCAGCTGAGCCAGCTGAGCCAGCTGTCGGTATGTGTGCATTGCCTTCCCCCCAGCCCACTGCTCGGTGAGGCAGAGGTGGCAATTACTCACAGCGACACAGATCCGATGAGAAAAACTCATCTTGTATGAACCAAGGTCGAAAATTGAAAGTGTTCCACCTTCACTGCTTTTTTTGCTTGACATAATCCAGAAGCTAGTCTTTCTGACAACATAATCAAGGTCAGTGGTGGGCCTAGTGCTTTGTTTTCTTTCTTTGTTATGAAGATGTTGCTGCAGTTTCTAAGTGAATGAGCCCCCAAAATAACCTCCTGGAATGGCGATGCCAATTTCAGAAGGAGGCAGAATGGCCTTCCCACTCTACATTGTGATACCTTCAAAGAGTATAATTAATTTATGAAATAAATTAGAGGTAGAGATTCAAACTGGCTAACTGTGTAGTTAAGGAGAAAATAGGGAAGAAATCAGAGGGGAAAAGCTATACCAACGTGGCATTCCTGCACTACAGCTAGAAATGACTTGAGAGGTTTGCCTCCCCCAGGGAAGTGACCCCCACACTTTATCTTGCTTCTGCTGAGACATTTTGGAAGAGCCACCTTGAAAGAACAATCCCTTCAGCCTGACCTGTGGTGGCGCAGTGGATTAAGTATCAAGCTGGAATGCTGAGGTCGCTGGTCCGAAACCTTGGACTTGCTTGGTCAAGGCACATATGGGAGTTGATGCTTCCTGCTCCTCCCCCCTTCTCTCTCTCTCTGTCTCTCTCCTCTCTAAAATGAATAAATAAAATCTTTTTTTTAAAAAAAGAAAGAATCCCTTCTTATCTCAGTTCTTTATGGGGTGAGGAAATACAATGCAGCGGAAAAGAAACATTTCTTTGTAGAGCAAGAAAACTTAGAATTTTGATGGTAGAGCTCTAACAACTGAGAAGGCCGTTCAACCTGCAAAAGAGAAATGAATGTTGGACTGGAAGTCAGAATCTTTTTAACAGTCACCATTTATCAAGCGTTCACTGTATCAGATACTGGGCTAAGTGCTTTATATGCATTATTTCATTTGACCCTTTCCACACTTGCAGGAGGCATGTACTAATTATAACCTGTATTAACAGATGTGAACATCGAGGCTCGGTGGATTAAGTAGCTTGCCCAAGGTCCCACAAACAATAACTTTTGGTGCTGGCATCTAAACCAGTGTGTAGGACTCTAGAGGTGAGCTCTCAACCATTGCTTTCCCAAAGAGAGTAATACTGGGCCTTGGAAGAGTCAACCAACCCCTCTGAGCCTCTGTGGCATTACAAAATAAGGAAACTGGCCTTGATGATTCGTAAGGTTGCCTCTAGCTTCAAGACATATCCAGCTCTGTCTTATGAAAAATGAAATGTAAAGAGGTGACACAACATAAAATATTAAGAACATTAAGTCCCTGGCCTTGGAGAAAGCCAGCATTAGAGACCACATAAATTCCTTTAGAGGGGAAAAAAAGACCAACAACAACATCTGAATAGTTAAGTCCTAGAAGAATACTGGAAAGATAAAGATTTCTAAAATATTGGATGTTGATATGTCTTGGAAACAGAAGGGTGAATCTTAATTTTGGAGATATGACTCAAGAGGGATTGAAACACATTATGTGGTTTCTTTGCCCACCTTAATAATCAGATACTCAGAAGACAGGGACCAAAGCCGTCTAAAAATATAGAATTTTATTTTGCGGGATTTTTATGTAATCTACCTCAGTTCTGGGACCTTCAGCTTTCTGAAAATTTTTTTAACTCACTTTGAGGTCTGTTATTAAACATTCCTTTCTCCATACTGAACCCGAGTTGAAAACTAACCAAAAAATCATTAAGACCTGTAGGCAGGAAAACTTAGAATTAAATGAAAATACAGTTGTACCTCCCTAAACATAGTAGAGGGCTCTCCATGTGCTCAGTTACTTGGTGTAGCATTTAAAGTCATTGTAGTCTTGCCTGACCTGTGGTGGCGCAGTGGGTAAAGCGTCGACCTGGAAATGCTGAGGTTGCCGGTTCGAAACCCTGGGCTTGCCTGGTCAAGGCACATATGGGAGTTGTTGCTTCCAGCTCCTCCCCCCTTCTCTCTCTCTGTCTCTCCTCTCTCTCTGTCTCTCCCTCTCCTGTCTAAAATGAATAAATAAATAAAAAAAAATAATAAATAAATAAAAAATTAAAGTCATTGTAGTCTTGATGAAGTGCTGTGGCAAGGATGCCATCTAACATTTTCTTTTCCCTTCCGTCTCTCTCCTCCACATTTCTTTGGATCATAGGCAATGCTATTGCCCTTTAAGCACAAAAATAGATACCTTATGTTATCAGCCAACCTGCTAACAGGTATGCTCCATTTATTTGTCTTTAATCTTCTGAGTAATATAAAGTTTGCTTTTCCACTCTAAACTATTTCCACTCAATATTTATTTATTTATTTATTTATTTATTTATTTATTTATTTATTTATGAGACAGTGAGAGGGACAGATAGGGATAGATAGGAAGAGAGAGATGAGAAGCATCAATTCTTTGTTGTGTCACCTTAGTTGTTCATTGATTGCTTTCTCATATGTGCCTTGATCACCGGGCTACAGCAGACCAAATGACCCCTTATTCAAGCCAGTAAGGGACCTTGGATTCAAGCTGGTGAGCTATTCTCAAACCAGATGAGCCTGCGCTCAAGCTGGTGACCTTGGGGTTTTGAACCTGAGTCCTCTGTGTCCCAGTCTGACATTTTATCCACTGCGCCACCACCTGGTCAGGCTCCACTCAATTTTTATTATATTTGCATGTTTGTAAAAAACATTCCAGGCAGTAAAGCTGTTCTAGTGAACCAATGGCTGATAATGTAAAGGGTAATTACAATTTAGCCACTCTTAAAGATTAAGAAGGAGTGACCTCTATAATCTTGGTAAGTTCAGTTTAGAACCTAACCAGCTACTGTGATGCATAAAAAACATCTTAGTTCATTACAATCAAAGGAGTTAGTCACTTGTTCACAGAGCTCATTTCTACAGCTGAGAACTATGCACACCACTTAACAACTTTTCAAGGTCCTCTGCTTCAATTGTTAACCTTCAAATAAGCCATCTCTGGGGAAATCATTGACGATGCAATCACTTGTCTCAAAATTTATCTGCCTAATCTTTATGGAACTTGATGTGCAAACATTTAAATGATAATTGAAACACCAATTAAATACTGTGTCTAGGCATTAGAGTCAGGAATTCAGAGAAAGTTCGACTTGCTGTGGACAGTATCAGGAGCCAAAAGCCCAAGGTGCTGCCAATTTTCATCAGGAGAGGTTTGGATCTTGTTTAGGTTGTGCTGATGTCTAATGATATGCGCAAGATTCTGCTAGTTGTGCCATCAAGCACAACACAGAGGATACAGCCTGTGATCCTGACCAATCAGCAAAAAGATTTCATTTCTGTGATGTGGTAGCAATGACTTAATCTAGTCAGACAGGGGGTACAGAGAACTAGGTAAAATCTTATTTTTGAATCAGGACTTTGTTTAGACTTTTACTTCTTTAATTCTGTTTCTTTGTGTCCAGGGGATACATTTTTCATTTTGAATTTGGGAGCATTGAGTGTTTACCTCTTCATTTTCTTTTCATTCAATGGCTCAATACAGTGGTTCTCAACCCTGATGACACATAAAACTCAGAAAATACTGATGTTAGGCTTCCATTTGTTGTCAATTGTGTCAATCTCTGGTGACAAGCACTAAGCATTTTGCAGTAGTTTGCAGAATATATTAATGTGCAATCAGAGTTAAAAACCACTATACTAGATGTAAGTCCTATTAAGGCAAGGACTATATCTATCTCATTTATCCTTGCATTTCTAGACTGTAGCACAAGGCCTAACACATAATAAATATTCAATAAATATTTTTGAATACATATGTTTTGTTAGAATCCTGGATAGAGCCTAACAAGCTAGGGACTCTATGAGTATTATAGAGTTTACTCAGTAAATATGAAAATCAGGCAGTGTATTCATACCCCAATCTTACCATTGCTTCCTAAAACCAGAAAATAAATGATCCTGGGGCGAACCCTGGAAATCTGAATGCCTTCCGAGCAGCAGCCTTTCTCTCAGTCCCACCAGACACACCCCTTCCTATGATTCCTATGATCACGGTTCCCCCTGCAGTTTTTTACTGCATTCCCATTTTCTGCTGGCAGTGTACCTTGTCTTGAATCTCACCCTGCACAGAATATGTCCCTAGCCACTGGGAGTCCTACTGGCTGACAACTTCTCAACTATCAATTTCCTATCAGTAAGAGAAGTGATTCATCCAAGGCCATGCCCTATTTTAAGGCAGCCCATATCTAATAACTGATGTGGGAATATAAAAACTCACCCATTACCTTAACTAACACAAGACAAGCTAAATTGACACTCAAGAGCAAGGCTCCTGGATTCAAGCTCAAGATGGCGAAGTAGGCAGATCCTGATCTTACCTCCTCTCTTTGACACCAAAACTACAACTACGTATAGACCAGCTACCTCTGAGAACAACCTGACTACTAGGAAATAGATTTTCTACAACAACAGATAAAAAGGAAAAAAACACATTGAAATTGATAGGAGGAATAGAGACTGAGTCTAGTCAGGACTTACCCTACCCCACACTCCCACACTTGCCAAGCAGTGACTCACAAGGGGGAGGGAATTTACAATGGCAGAGGTGATCCTTGAAGAGTGAGGGATGTGAGCCTTAACCTGGGAGACCGGCACCAGGAGGAGGAGTGCCCATAACATCTGGCTTTGAAAACCAGTGGTGCTTACTTTTGGGAGAACCAAAGGGCTGTAAGAAACCCAGGCTGTATTTTTTCTGAGTCCTGGGGAAGAGACAGCAATTTGAAAAGCACTTAGGTCATATGTGAAGGTGATACATTGACTAATTTTAGAGTGTGTGCTGGAGGGACAGGGATTTGTTGAAACTTTCTCCTGAAAGATGCTGGTGTGTGCTATTCCCCCCCCCTTTCTATAATCTAGCCAGTCTGACAGTGGTGGTCACCATTTCTGACACTTCCTATTAACCTTGCTAACACTGTCCACCACTCGGCATTTTCCAGAGGATGCACTCAGGCTAGTACCTTCCAAAGTGATTTTTGTTTTGACACACCCAGTAGGCAGCCTTAGTTGGCACCAACACACACCAAAGTGTCTGGAACAGTGTGGCTGAGCCTCACAGCCAGCCACACCAAAAGCCTGCCCTGCACACCAGTGAGCCTGCGACAGTTGTGTCCAGGTTTCATAGCCAGCAAGCCACAGACCGGCCTCACTTGTCAGTGTGTCCATATAAATTGTGGCCCAGACACAACAGAGGGCCACACTAGTCCACCCAGGGAACATCTCTGGAGCACCTGGCTCTGGTGACAAGGGAGCTTCCCCCAGTGGGTCCTACAGGACATTTTCTAAATAAGGCTACTTTTTCAAGACCAGGAGATTTAGCCTTCCTACCTAACACCTAGAATCAAACAGGTAAAATGAGAGAAAAAAATATGTTCCAAACAAAAAACAGGACAAAACTCCAGAAAAAGAACTAAATGAAACTGAAGTAAACTGATTACTAGGTGAAGAATTTAAAGCAATAGTCATAAAGATGCTCACTGAACTCCATGAATAAATGGATAAACTCAGTGAGAACTTCAAAGAGACAAAAATGATAACAAAAGACCTATCAGATCAGAACTGAAGAATAAAACAACTGATACGTAAAATACACTGGAGGAAATCACTATCAAATCAGATGACATAGAAGAATGGATCAGCAATCAGGGAGATTACTGGCAAATACCCAACTGGGAGATCAAAAAGTAAAAAAAATTGAAAAGATTGAGAGTAACATAAGGGCCCTTGGGACAACATCAAGCATACTGACATTTGAATAATAGGTGTCCCAGAAGGAGAAGAGAGAAATGTTAAAGGAAATTTTTTAAGCGGAAAAGAAAAGGCAAAAACTAGAAATAAGAAAATATATGAATGAAAAAATATCACTAGTAAAAGCAAATATAGTAAAGATAGTAGACCATCCACTTATAAATCTAGTATGAGAACACTTAAAATGGCAATAAGTATATACCTATCATTAATTACTTAAGTGTAAATTGATTAAGTGCTCCCCAGAAAAAAAATAGGGTAACTGAATGGATGAAAAAACAAGACCTTCACATATGCCATCTATATGAGATTTCAGATTGAAAGACACATATGGATGGAAAGTAAAAGGATGGAAAAGATATTTCATGAAAATGGAAATGAGAATAAAAGAAGGTGGGATAGCAATACTTTTATCAGATAAAATAGACTTTAAAAACAAAGGCTGTAACAAGAGACTCAGAAGACCCAGAAATTTCTCTTCTGGGTGTTTATCTAAAGAAAACAAAACACTAACTTGAAAAGAGATATGCATCCCTGTATTCACTGCTGCATTATTTACAATGGCCAAGACATGAAAGCAACATAGGCATTCATCGATAGATGAGTGAATAAAGATGTGGATACACACACATACAAACACCAGAACATTACTCAGCCATGAAAAAGAATTAAATCTTGCCATTTTTGACAACATGGATAGACATAGCACTGTGCTAAGTGAAATAAGTCATAAAAAGACAAACGCTGTCATTTCACTTATGTGTAGAATCTAAAAAAAATGAAACAAGTGAACAGACTCATAGACACAGAAATATTGGTAATTTCTAGAGAGTTGAGTGGTTGGGGTATGGGCAAAAAAGGTGAAGGGGATTGAGAAGTAAAAACTTATAGTTGTAACAAGAGTCATGGGGGTGTAAAGTAGCACATGGGAATGAAGTCAATATCACAATAACTTTGTACAGTGACAAATAGTGGACTTTTTGTGTTGAACATTTTGTAAGGTATATGGTATGAAGTCTCATTATATTGTTCACTTGAAACTAATGTAATATGTGTCAACTATACTTTAATTTAAAAAGAGCTTTTAATTCCAGAATAAAAATGAGGCATGAGGTCAATGGTTTGTTTATCCTCTTTAAAAAAAGTACTGTAAGATACTCAAGGTTGTTTATGCTTACTTTCAGAGAGAAGTACCATAAAAATTTACAATCTGCATTTGGAACAATGTGACTAGGACTGGAACATCTGCAGGTCTTACTCATGAGCTTGTTCATTTCCTTATACTAGAGTGGCTCTGTTCCTTATGGACAGGAAGGAATTGATGTGGTCTAACTATGCCAGGTAAAAATAAAATCCTGGTGGCAGGTGGTCTGGTGTCACAGGTTTATCCTTCAAACCTGATGGTCCATTGAATCCAGGTGGTCCTACAAGAAACATGTTATATATGTTGCAACACAAACAATCTCAAACTTGTTCCCAACTACTAATTTAAATATATATTTGTGTATGTATGATCAGCCCCAAATGTAGAAAGGAGTCACAAAGAATAGTGGCTTCTAAAATGTCCAAACAATGTCATTAAATATTGACTAATGTAACACACACACACACACACACACACACACACATACTCACACACACCCAAAAGAACACTTCCTAATGCACTGTTTGCATTAGAGTCTGCTTACCAAGCACAATGACAAGGGCATGCATTTCTTGACCTCAGCTATCCATGCTTCCTTAGACTAAGTCTGGGCTCCTCACACCTGTGTTTTCCAGGTAGCAAATGTCATGGCAGTAATGATCAAGATAGACAAAATTCCTGCCCTCATTGAGCTGGTGTCCTGGTGAGATAAACAAGCAAAAGACAGACAAATATATACAGCTGGGTAATGATAAGGCCATTTAGAAAAATAAAACAGGGCAAGAAAACAGAGTGAAAAGGGTGAGGTAAGGTGGCAATGATGGTGTGCTTGGGATGTCTAATGCCAGCTTGTGAGAATTGATTGCTAAATTCACAGCAATTTTGTAAGTCAGTTGTTGAACAGAGCTATTCTTAAAAATTAAATTATATGAACTTAAATTTAAATAAATCATATTAGAAACACAAGTAAAAATATTCAAAACTTACCACTTTCTCATTTTACTACATTTTGTTATTATGTATGCTCTTGTGGCTATTTACATCTATTATATGTATATGATGTAAATACTATACTATAGTGCATGACTGCACATCTCTTCCTAATTACACATTCAGTGACATCAACGAGTCTGAACTACATTTACTTAATTGAAACCATAGGTTGGCTATTGACACAAGTATATGGTGAAAATTAATAAAAGCACCCCAAGGGAATCAATTGATTATATAGAATTTACGATCAAGAATAATGCACTTGTTATATTTTATTTCTGAATTGTGTGAAATACATCTTTTATACCAAAAAAACTTATAATAAGCATATGTGCATATATATATGCAAACATATTTCCCCCAGAGACCTGGTTGTAAACATTTACCAGCACATTACTAAGTAGAAAGCTTTATTTTAGGTATATAAGGAAAAAGTATATAATATTTGAGCTGATAACTGATTGCATCCAGGGAACCTGTGTTTAATACTCTTTCTAAGAAAATATGCTGCCCCAAATCCTTTGTGCTCTCATTTATTATTCTCAGAAGGTGGTCTCTAGACAATTTTGTTAGCACTTCGCTCATAAGGATGATTTATCTCTCTCAAGCTCTATGGATTTCTTTTAGGATTTTGAGACCTTCTATTTGGTCACAGCTCAAGGTCTTCTTTTTTCCAGTGAGGAGAAATTCAACTGGCTTGGTTCATTTGCATTCAAAAAGCACTTTTTGTTTGTAATTTCTTAGTTATAAATATAGTCATCCTTAGTTGCTTATATAATACTTACAGGTATTTTTATTTTGTGTGTGTGTGTGTATTTTTCTGAAGTGAGAAACGGGGAGGCAGTCAGACAGACTCCCACATGTGTCTGATCAGGATCCACCCGGCATGCCCACCAGGGGTGATGCTCTGCCCATCTGGGGCATTGCTCTGTTGCAACTGGTGCCATTCTAGCGCCTGTGGCAGAGGCCATGGAGCCATCCTCAGTGCCCAGGTTAAGTTTGATCCCATGGAGCCTTGGCTGCAGGAGGGGAAGGGACAGAGATGGAGGGGAAGGGACAGAGACAGAGGGAAAGGAGAGGGAGAAGGGAGAGAAGCTGATGGGCTCTTCTCCTGTGTGCCCTAGCTGGAAATTGAACCAAGACTTCCACATGCCAGGCTGATACTCTATCAGTGAGCCAAGTGGCCACTGATTAGCCTTAAAACTATTTCTAATTCAATGTGATGAACACTAATTATAGTTGTAACATAAGATCAAAATTATGTGAAAAAATCAAATTAGGTTATATAAATCAGCATATTTTGTGAACATGGAAAATGCTGTGCTATAAATATGTTAAGATACAATTGCTCATATTGCTTCTGGATGCAGGGTGGTGGGTGTATTCTTGCACCTAATAAAAATGCCTACTGAAGGAATGACTTGAGTAGAGTGCCAACTGGTTATTCAGTTGAAGACTAGCATGTCTTTAGGTAAAGTCTAGTTCTGCTGTTGTATGGTTATGTTTAAGCTTCTCATTAACACATGGCCACATTGGTCTAAAATAAATGTTATGAAATTTAGTTTAATTATAGTAAGATGGTCAAGTAAACAAAACAAAATATTTCTTGGAAAGAACCAAATCATACTATTTTATTATTCTGTAACTTTTCTAGGCATTTAATCTTAGCGTTTACAGTTGCTTCATATTGGTCTTTTTTAAAACCTTCAGAGTGATGTGGCTACCTAGCCACCTCATGTTACAGTTAAGGCACCATGCAAGAAAGTGATCATAGTTGAAAGCCAATATAAGCAATTCTTTTATTGGTTAAGAGAAAATGCTAACATATAGTTGGAGTTTTTAAAGAAAGAAAAGAAAACTTTTTCCATTATATAAGTCATAGCTGTTCATAAGAAAAATGTTAAAATACTAAAAAGTAGAAAGAGAGTCACTTGCTGTTCTACCACCCAAAGGTCATCACTTTTAACTTTTTGGCATCTTTTCCTCCAATTTATCTCCACGTATTTTTATGAGGTTGCAATAACTCTTGGTATATAATGTACCCTGTTGTTTTTTTTTTTTCATTTCAACATCTAACAAAAGAATTTTCTAAGTTACCAAAAATCTTTTCAAAATCCATTTAAATGACAGCATGTATTTCATTGTGGGAATGTGTCATACTGTGGTTGGTTTTTGAACCACAATACTAAAACTTATTTGAAGGAATGACTATTGACTCTGCTTTTATCTCCTGGGAAGATTATATCTTATTACAATGACATTGTCATTCCTTAGATTATATTTGAAATGGCATTTTTTGAAACATCTTTAAAACAACTCAGAAAATTGGTGTTATTATCAATATATAATTTTGTTAAAAATGTAATTTTACTAATCTTCTAATTATCTAAGTGTACTATTGGCTATTTCTAATAAAAAAATTTATCTTAAAGAAAAAGCATCTACTAACACCAAAGATATGTAAAAGGCTTTAATAGCAATATTCAAAGAGAAGGTTGAAAATATTTTGTCAAATAGCTGCATGTTAAGACAAATTCTATTTTCTGAGAAAGTGATTACTTGAGGTGTGTTGGGCAGATGAGTTTGTAAAATTTGTATTTTTTGAGTTTGCTCATTTTTATTGTTACAAAATGCACTGGGCAGCACCAGGTATATGTGGTCTGTGAAATTGCAAATTATCTTCCTGCTTAGAAGGGGCCATTGTTTTGCTAATGTATGTTGGAGGAGAGGTTTTCCTGCCAGAAAGTTTTGAGAAGAAGGAGAAGAGGCAGAGAGAAGCCATGTTTGCAGAGTGAGAGCAGAGAGAATGAAGAGTGCTGAAGAAGAAGCCATGTTGGCAGGGAAAGAGAAGGTGTGCAGATAGGGAACCAGAGGTGAGGGGCTATGTGAGCTTCACTGAAACTCGTGAGGCCTTTGATTCTAGGAGAAATCAGAGATGATTCTCCTGGTTGTGGAACTAGAGAATGTGTCAAGGCTTTGGTAGCTCTGAATGAGTGAAAGGGAAGTGTTTTCCCTGTGTGTTTGCTCGTCAGCCGATGTGAGACTTTAACAAAGGAAAGGCCCACTATTTTTTGGCTCCACCGTTTCTTTCCCGTCAGCCTGAATCTAACGCGAACCTGCATGTGAATGGCTATGATGGTGGTGAGCCCTGGCCACACAGGTGAAAAAAGAAACCTAATTTGCATGACCCAGTTTCATTGTGTTTGTTAAAAATTAGACATTTTATGTTACACTCATCCCCTCATCTCTAAAAATACTCAAGAGACAGTTATGCCCTAGAAGTTAAGTCTCTCTAACTGCTCTGTCCTTCCAGGGTGCCCTTCAGTGACAAAATTCCAAATCTGCATACTGCTGTTATAGCATCACTATTAATGATATCTCTGCTCTGACATTAGAAGTAGAGAATCCTCCAAAGTCATAGCAGAAGAGACTCAGTTCTTGGTCAGGGAAAACAAAAAACAGAAAAACACTGCCTCAATCTTTTCTTATCTAAAAAAAAAATGGTGCTGTTGGAGTATCATTTATGTATTGATAACTGCTAAATACAAAGTCCTGATTGGGCATTCAATTTTACTTTAATACTAGAGCAACTAGGGTGATCTTTAGTAAGTTGAGCGACAATGTGCATAGAATGGCAAAAGAGCAGCATCTTAGTACTCAGGAACCCACTGTGCTAATAAAAACATTACCTTCACTTCTTAGACAAATCTCTTTCTTTTTGCCTTAGTTTCTCCTTTTCCAAAATGGTGGGGATGGGTATAGAGGACTTTTTATGAGTTAATCTTCAGATTACCATTAAACTCCAGATCTCCTGGGCTCCACAAATGTAGTATAGGGGGAGATCAGCATGATTTTAGCCATGGTGAATTTTGGTCCACAAAAACTCAGAGTGCCTTCAAAGCACAGATAAGAAAAATGAGTACCAGTATTGTATAAAGAGATAAAAATTCTTCCAAAGAAGTTGTCATATTCTTGCCTTGGGGTCCTGAAGTTTCAGTTGAAATTTTAACTAATATTTGAATTGTCCCTCTACCCTATGAATAGAAAATGTAGAGATTATCTCTCTCTAGTTATCTTTTTTCCCCACCAACTCAATAAAGGTGGGCTTAGTCTGGGCAGGTGTGGGTGGTGATAGGAAGGACTATGATGTCTCTGTAGGCCTGTTCCATGGCAGCATTATCAGGTATTTAAACACTCAGAGAGAGTAAGGTTAGAGAGGATTGGAGTGAGAGAGGGAGATTTTAGTAGTTGTCCAGAATAAAAAAAAAGAGGGTGGAAGTCTCAGGTTGAGTTTAAGAAGCACTTTTTAAGAATAGAGAAGTTTTTGACAACTCTGGTTCAATCTCTGATTACCTGAGTCCAAGGATGTGAGGGATAGATTGGGATATGGCTTTGAACCTGCACGGTAGAGACCTTGAGTGTATTGCAAGGTGTCACAGTATGCTGAGATGGGGCATGACAAAACAGAGAACAGGATTCTGGAGTACGGGGCCAGTAAGGGTAATGCTGGACAGCAGTCCCTTACGTCTTACATTTGGGTACCTGGCGGAATTCTCTCAGACAGCACACGCCCTGCTTCCACTGGGCGAGAAAAGCAGTGGGACTTGTTGGCCTCTGCATGAGGGTTTCTTATGCACTGTCAGAATACCAGATGGCCAGGCTGACCACCCGCTTCAGCCCTCAGATGAGGGGCAAACTCCGTTAGCCGTGGGTAGATGGCACTGGCCAGCAGCTGCAGTGGTGCCAGGCAGCAGCATTGGCAGCCTGCAGAGTTTGGTGAAGCTAGCATTTGGGATAAGGTCTGAAAACACAGTTTTCAGCCTGAGTGTTGAGAAGATGGTGTTGGAAGGAGGTGGATGAAGGAACGCTGAAGGGATGGAAGCTGCAGCCTCTTTTCACCTTATATTGCACATCTCCAACGAGACAGACTTCCTTGCTTGCCTATCTATGCCTCAAAAATTTACTTTCTGAGTGTGCATGATAAAAGTTTCAGGGTTCTTGCATTAATAAGCCCCTTTACAAATGTCAGGCGAAACGTGTTAAAGACCTTTTCACCAGCCACTTTTCAATTTTGTTATTTTAGTACTTGCCTTTACTCTAGGCTTCCAGGAAATGTAAAAGGTAATGAAGTGTTTCACATGCTGTTTTCTGTCTTTTTATTCTAATTTAAATCTACCATTTAGTGCGTACTTTAAAAATGATGTTTACTTCAGTTCCATGCAGCCCAGAAATGTTTATCTGGGCTTGTATTTTAGACATATGATGTATTTTATCATTGCACACAACCAGCACAGTGGGAGGAGAAATATATTTAAATTTTTTTAGACTTCAGTTTTAACCTGGAAATCTGAGGGTTATTTGCAATGTGCCTCACTGGGGACCAGTTGAACTGACATTGGTATGCTAGAGAGCAGGATCGCACACCCCGCCCCCTGAGACATAGACTCCTTTGCTCTATCTTTTTTTTTTTTTTTTTGTATTTTTCTGAAGCTGGAAACGGGGAGAGACAGTCAGACATCCTCCCGCATGCGCCCAACTGGGATCCACCCGGCACGCCCACCAGGGGGCGACGCTCTGCCCACCAGGGGGCGATGCTCTGCCCCTCCGGGGCATTGCTCTGCCGCGACCAGAGCCACTCTAGCGCCTGGGGCAGAGGCCAAGGAGCCATCCCCAGCGCCCGGGCCATCTTTGCTCCAATGGAGCCTTGGCTGCAGGAGGGGAAGAGAGAGACAGAGAGGAAGGAGGGGGGGTGGAGAAGCAAATGGGTGCTTCTCCTATGTGCCCTGGCCGGGAATCGAACCCGGGTCCCCCGCACGTCAGGCCGATGCTCCTTTGCTCTATCTTGAGACTGTGACCTCCCTTCCCTTTGGATTTATTTTTTTAGCTATAAAAATGAGGAGAAAGGAAAACTGATATCTGTATTATGTTGTGAGTTGAGGAGTATTTAATTCGTGTCAAAGAGATTTCTAAATGATCATTCGAATTTACTGGGCATATTCTGCATGTCTAATGGTGCGAGGTGCCAGGGGACCCTTGCCCCCTGGCTGCTCTCAGTCTAACCAGACCAGCAGGCTGACAAACAGTAGTAATACAGTGAGATAAAAGTAATGGTGAAACAGAGAAGCCTGTGCTGTGACCTACCAGAAGAGGGAGCAATGCAGACCACTGACATTTCAGGAAGAAAGAGAGTAGGCTCTAGTTTGAAAAGGACATGAACAAGAAGGCTAGGTGTCTCCAGATAAAGGAAAGACTATATATATGTACAGAAACCACTAGAAAAACTCGGTGTTTCTAGGGACCAGTGAGAAGCTGAGTGTGGCTAAAGCATAATGTTCAGGGTAGGGGCAATGGGAGAGTTCAGGCATAAGCCTAGAAACACAGGACAGTATTCAGTGGGAATGACTCGGACTTGCTGTGAAGTGTTTTGGACTTATCCTTTAGCCAAGGGAAAGCCAGAACAGAACTTAAATCTGGGAACTGAAACAAAAATTTATGTGCTTTAAGAGAGCCCATTCTGATGTCAATGTGGGTTATAGGTAAAGGGGACGAAGGGGTGATTAAAGCAAGTTAGGTTAAACATGGTGACAGCATGAATTAAAGTAATGATAGTGGATATAGAGAAGAGGGGCTGCATACAGGAAATAGTTCTGAAATAGAATTAGTCGTGTTTAGAATATTTTTAGGCACAGCGTGAGAATAAGACTAGCTCTTGGGGAAAAAAGTGAAAATGAGTAAAATTTGTTTTCTATCTTCTGGATTCCATTTGGTGGGCTTTGGCTTCTTTCCATGGGACATTTTATCAAAATATTCTCTTAGTTTCTTAAGTCATACTCCTGTGAACTTAGTGATTACTGATTACAGCTTGAAATACTACTCCTAAATGGTAGGGTTTCTATTTTACTTTTTATTTTTACTATGATTTATATTTCTAACTATATTATTTATTCCATTATTTATATTTTATTATGAACACAAAGATGTTCATGAGAATATGTTTTATTTAATGGAATCATTAAAAAACAGCTTAACAGTAAATAATTTGTTGAATCAACAGTGGTATGTCCAAAGATGTTACATAGAACAGCACCCAGAAACATGTAGAAACACATATATTAACTTAGAAAGTTGTTCAAAATATAAAAGAAAAGAATAGTTTACAAATAGCATGTACAGTATAATCCCATTTTCTAAAAGTATGTATTTTTAAATATGTTTCTAAGCAAAGAAAAAAGACTAAACAAGTATTTCCGCAAATGCTGTCAAGCTGTTATATTTCTATGAGAAGTGAAATTTTCAGTGACTTTTGTTTCCTTCATCATGTGATCCTTGTGGGTTCCAAATTTTCAATAATAAGTATATTAGGATGTTAAACTGGAATTCCCCATGGAAGCATCAAGATATAGTGGATATGGCATTCCAAAGTAAGATTCTGGACCAACTTCAGACTTTCAAAAGTAACTTTAAAAACACAATCGCACATTTTTTTATTTTTCTGAAGTGAGAAGCAGGAAGGCAGAGAGACAGACTCCCACATGCGCCCAACTGGGATCCACCCAGCAAGCCCACCAAGGGGTGATATTCTGCCCATCTGGGGCATTGCTCCATTGCAACTGGAGCCATGCTAGCACTGGAGGCAGAGGCCATGGAGCTCTCGTCAGCTCCCAGGCCAACTCCACTCCAATGGATCCTTAGCTGCAGGAGTGGAAGAGAGAGATATAGAAAAAGGAGAGGGGGAGAAACAGATGGGCGCTTCTCTTGTGTGCCCTGGCTGGGAATTGAACCTGGGACTTCCACATGCTGAGCCAATGCTCTACCACTGAACCAACTAGCCAGGGCCGTAATTGTATAAGTTTTAAACCCCACATCCACAGTGAGAGTGTAACATGCTGGTTGTTCTAGATCAGTAGTGTAGGATTTCTGGAGGGATATCTGTGAGAATATTTGTACTGTAGGTTTTGGCCTCATTTAGTAGAAGTGGTGGAGGGCTATTTCTCTTTCCTCACTAGTCAAGGAAATAAGGGTTTCAAGAGAGTGATTGGGAGAATTTGATGTGTTTGCTTGCAATTGAAGGGGAATGGACTTGTGTCTGACTCCCACTCAAAAACCTGAAAGAGAGAGAGATGGACAGTCTAGATCAGTGGTAGTCAACCTGGTCCCTACCACCCACTAGTGGGTGCTCCAGCTTTCATGGTGGGTGGTAGCAGAGCAACCAAAGTATTAATATAAATAAAAAGATAGATTTAACTATAGTAAGTTGTTTTATAAAGATTTATTCTGCCAAACAGTGAAAATCTGACATAAAGTACTTGGTAAGTAATTATTATTATATACTTTAACTTGCTGTAACTCTGCTTTATAAATTTTATAAATTAAAGTTACTTCCCTACTTTATAAATCACCATTACTGTAGAAATGGTGGGCGGTTAGAAAATTTTACTACTAACAGAGATACAAAAGTGGGTGGTAGGTATAAAAAGGTTGACTACCTCTGGTCTAGATCTTGACAAATGAGTTCAAGCAAAGGTAGCTGCTTTAGAATGAGCCTACACCCCAGAGCTTGTGAGGACACAGAGTAGATAATTGTTTACTGTGGTCTACAGTGGGCCAAGCTTAAAACAGAGCCAGTATGTGCTTCCATGAGGCCCTCCCTATTCAGTAGAGAGCTGTAGGGACAAATAGAAGTTCAACCTATTTTTGGATTCCTAAGGACTATAAAAAAATTAACTAATGTGCTCAGGAATAATGAATCACTCATTTTATGGGAACTACAGGTTAGAAATCCCCAACACTTATGATGGGGTGGCCCCTGGGGAAGTCAAGAAAATTCCTATTAGAAAGCAAGTCGGGCTCAAAAATCAATAAGGCATCTTCTAAAAGTACTAGTTCAAAGAGTACATTCTTTTGTCTCTCTTCCCTCCCTCAGATTTGACCCTGAAGGGTGAGAAACTGCAGTTAGTAAGAGAAGGAAGAGAGGTAAAAGCATAGCACAGGGAAAGAGAGAAGGACCTTGCTTCCGTTTCTTCAGGTTCCAGGGAGAGCATTTAATTTTAAGTCACATTTGAAATTTATGTGGGATAGCCCTGGCCGGTTGGCTCAGCGGTAGAGCGTCGGCCTGGCGTGCGGAGGACCCGGGTTCGATTCCCGGCCAGGGCACATAGGAGAAGCGCCCATTTGCTTCTCCACCCCTCCGCCGCG
Source organism: Saccopteryx bilineata (assembly GCF_036850765.1). Lineage (NCBI taxonomy): Eukaryota > Metazoa > Chordata > Mammalia > Chiroptera > Emballonuridae > Saccopteryx > Saccopteryx bilineata. The sequence continues at coordinate 40,260,878 of NC_089497.1, forward strand.
CTTTCCTCCCTGTCTCTCTCTTCCCCTCCCGCAGCCAAGGCTCCATTGGAGCAAAGATGGCCCGGGCCCTGGGGATGGCTCTGTGGCCTCTGCCCCAGGCGCTAGAGTGGCTCTGGTCGCAACATGGCGACGCCCAGGATGGGCAGAGCATCGCCCCCTGGTGGGCAGAGCATCGCCCCTGGTGGGCGTGCCGGGTGGATCCCGGTTGGGCGCATGCGGGAGTCTGTCTGACTGTCTCTCCCCGTTTCCAGCTTCAGTAAAAAAAAAAAAAAAAAAAAAAAAAAAAAAAAAAAAAAAAAAAAAAAAAGAAATTTATGTGGGATTAGACATTTTTAACATAGCATCAGGGTTAGATTTGAGAATTTAAGGTGAACGTTGACTTGTTACCTAAAAGTGATGGAAAAAGTCATGGAACTATTTGAGTTTTCATCTCTGAGACTGGAACAGAATATTTTCCCACCTTATGTATGAGAACACTTGAAAGACATGGTTGGAGAAAAACAGTTACTTTATAACTTTATCAGTTAGATTTTGCTTATTTAGTGTGGGCTTTCAAATGCATATTATTTTGCTAACTTTTATTGTTAGTACACTCAGACCCAGGGAAAGTCCTGAAACTAAAAATCTAGAACAGGAAAAGACTATATAGAAAGAGGCTGGCCACTCCAATTTGATAATTAATAGTTTATTTAGAGAAAATTACATATGAAGAAGGCATGTCTTGGGTAGTTACCAAAAGAAATGGATCCCTGTGCCTTTTGACAGGTGCCAAAGAATTACACAGGGTAAGGTGGGGGAATATTCACGTGCGCTAGTACATGAATGCTACCAGGTAAGGGGAATTACTTCACATGCTTGGCCAGTTCAGAACAATAGCTGTTCCAGAAGCCAGCACAGAGCAGAAGGCAAGGGAGGAGTGCCGTGTTGATTTGTGTTAGCATGAACATTAATTACAATCAGATGATTGTTACGAGAGGGTTTGCAGAAGGCAAGCTTTGTTTTGGTCTGGGTTCAGTTTGCAGGACAGGGTCACATCATGGGACAGTCTTTCTCTCCTCCACACTTAGGTCAGGACTTTTCTTTCAAAGGTTATCCCACTGGTGACCACTCTAATATCTTATTGTCATCTTTGAAGGGGCTAAAATCAAGCATGGCCTAGTCTTAAGAGACTCTTCCAAAAGCCACACAGCCTGACCCAGCGGTGGCGCAGTGGATAGAGCAGGGGTCCCCAAATTATGGCTCACGGGCCGCATGCAGCCACCTGAGGCCATTTATCCGGTCCCTGCCACACTTCTGGAAGGCGCACCTCTTTCATTGGTGGTCAGTGAGAGGAACATAGTTCCCATTGAAATACTGGTCAGTTTGTTGATTTAAATTTACTTGTTCTTTATTTTAAATATTGTATTTGTTTCTGTTTTGTTTTTTTACTTTAAAATGATATGTGCAGTGTGCATAGGGATTTGTTCATAGTTTTTTTTTATAGTTTGGCCCTCCAATAGTCTGAGGGACAGTGAACTGGCCCCCTGTGTAAAAAGTTTGGGGACCCCTGGGATAGAGTGTTGGACTGGGATGCAGAGGACCCAGGTTCGAGACCCCGAGGTCACCAGCTTGAGCGCGGGCTCATCTGGTTTGAGCAAAAAGCTCACCAGCTTGGACCCAAGGTTACTGGCTAAAGCAAGGGGTTCCTCAGTCTGCTGTAGCCCCCACGGTCAAGGCACATATGAGAAAGCAATCAATGAACAACTAAAGTGCCACAATGAAAAACTAATGATTGATGCTTCTGATCTCTCTCCATTCCTGTCTGTCTGTCCCTGTCTATCCCTCTTTCTGACTCTGTCTCTATAAAAAAAAAAGAAGCCACACAATATTTTATAAAGTACCTCTCTGTACTAACAATGATTGGAGGGTCACTGACACTGATTTTGTACACATAGACCTCTCCTCTGCCCAGTTAAGGTGTTTCTTCCATATTATTTTGCAGAACATGAAAAAGTTTTTCTGGAACTCTCCAGGGGTTGACAAAATATACTATTGTTTTTGAATTCACTTCTAGGAAGCACTGGTGAACACTGCAAATTAAGCACTGATCTACAAAATGTACAAATGGATCCATGTTACCACTGCTTTTGAGAAACTTGAACAAAATTTTTTTAAGGCAAAGGCAGAGGAACGCTTTAAATCAGGGGTCTCAAACTCGCGACCCACGGGCCGCATACGGCCCGCCGAACAATTTTGTGCGGCCCGCAGACTAATCCACAAAGTTCAAAATATTTTGGATAAAATTAAGTAAGCCTAGGGGCCTACTTGTATTTGCCGAACGGCTGTGATCTTGCTCTGCGGCCCACATGCTGAGTTGAGTTTGAGACCCCTGCTTTAAATCATGTGAAAATTTGAATTGGACGGGATATATGTAAAATATAAAGGGAGTGTGTGTGTGTGTGTGTGCGTGCGTGTGTGTGTGTGTGTGTGTGTGTGTAGGGGAGTGTTCCATAATATATTCTGAAAGTTGAACTATGAATTTAATTGGATCTGTTACATTCACCTAAGCTTTGCCTCTCCTGCAGCAACTGACTCTGGTAGTAAGAAAAACGTTTGGTTGAAAGGTGATTTTGGATTAGGAAAGAATAAGAAAACGAAGATAGAAAACAAAATACTGAAAGTCAAGACTTAAAAAGCCTTCTCTTTATATCTTTCTTTCTTTCTTTTTTCCCCTTTTTCTTTTTTTCTTTTGTGATAGAGAGAGAGAGACAGACAGGAAGGGAGAGAGATGAGAAGCATCAATTTGTCATTGCAGCATTTTAGTTGTTCATTGAATGCTTTCTCATATGTGCCTTGACCAGTGGTGGGGGTTTCCAGCTGAGCCAGTGACCCCTTGCTCAAGCCAGTGACTTGGGCTCAAGCTGGCGACCTTGGGCTTCAAGCCAGAGACCATGGGGTCATGTCCATGATCCCATGCTCAAGCCAGTGGCCCCACGTTCAAGCTGGTGAGTCTACACGGGAAAACTTGGGGTTTTAAACTTGGGTCCTCAGCATTCCAGGCTGATGCTCTATCCACTGCATTACCTCCTGGTCAGGTGAATTTTCAGTTTTAATGCTCTGTTGGGTAAATGTTTTACACTTGAATTCCTGAACCACTGTTCCTAGGTCACCCAAAGGAGAAATGAAAGCCATAGTGTCCCTCCTGAGTATGTATCTGTTGGCTAGGATGGGGAGGCCACTTTAACAAATGCTACAGAGGAGAAAACAGAGACTCAGTGACCTTCTGTTTAACTTTCTCCTCAATGCACTCATCAGGCAGAATCGGACAGACAGCCACCCTGGCTTTTTGTATGTAGTTCTAGATATACATAGTACTCAGAGTGCCTGTCCATAAAAAGGGCTTCATAATCAGTGCTTATTATTACAGAAAGAGGAAGGGAAACTAACCTTTACTGAGCACCTATCACGTGCCAGAAACCATGTCAAGTACTTTCCATTTTCTCATTTCTGCCCCATAATGACTCTATAGGTCTAGAATAATTAAATAACTTACTTGAGAACAAGCAGCTACTCTGTGACAGATGTAGGATTTAAAATCAGGTCCTCTTTATTTTCTATTCTGAGACTCATTGTTTGATACACAGAAAGAGAAGGAAGAATTGATATTTATTTTACAAGTCTATGTCTCTAGAAACTAATGAACTGTCAGGATCCTCCTTCAATTAAAGATGTGCTAAGTGTGAGTGGTTGGCAGCTGGGCCACCTGTATCAGCACGGGAAGACTTGTTGCTGGAAGAAACAACTTGCAGTTTTCAGTGGCTTTACATAGAAGTGTATCATGCTCACATCAAGGCCAGTGTGTGCGTTGGTGGATTGGGTGGAGCTGGAGCTTCTACATTTACAGATTTAAGCACATATCATCTTGCCAGTTCCAGTGTCTTCAATTAGATCTGGTGCCTACAGCTATCAAGTGAGGTTAAAAAGATAAAAAAGGTGAGTTTGGCACATTTGGATTACTTATGGGCCAGGCCTGGAAATAAGACACATCACTTTTGCCCTTATCCCTAACCACCAGAACTTGAACTCATGCAGAAGAGTTTGGAAAATTAGTTTGGTTGCATGCACAGGAGAAAAATAGGTTTTGTGACTAGAGAATCTGTGCCACAGTCTATCCTCCTGGTCACTAAATATTAATTTACCTTTTTCTTCCATTTATAGAAACCATTGTTGCTCTACACAAGGAGAAACCTCTAAGTCCCAGCAAGTGCCTACATCTAGCTCAAGGTCTAGGATCTCTGATCAATACAAAGTCATCATCAGGCCTGAACCTGGAGCCCTGCTGACCTTCATTTTTATGGAGTGAATAAGTTATCAGTTCTGACTCTCTACCCCTCCTCCCCTCAATAGACAATAGTCAAACAACATACAACTTAAAACATTTATTTGGAAAAGGGCAGAATGGGAGCCACAGAAAATTCACTTGTCTACTGTACCTCCAAAATCCTCCTGGCTGGGCATTTTGAAGGGCCCTTCCTTGGCAGTGGAGATAGTGACTTGGTCAGACCCAGAATCTGTGCTCTGACACTCGTTCTGCATGACCCTTGGTCACCACTGGCATTATCTTCCTTCTCTGTTCTCCTCCATGGTTACATCTGAAGTGGGCATGGGGGATTAAGTTCTCCCTGGGAGCTTTGCAGTTTTTACAACCTGCTTCCTACTCATGCAAGTTTAGGAGTCCCAAAACTGCTCTAAAGCTTAAACAATCAGAAGCCTTGTTAGAGCAAGTTTATGATTAGTCTGGCAATATAATTTTCTTAAAGACACAGTGGGCCTCTGATCTATTTGCTTCTAATCAGTAATTGCATTTCAAGTTCTTTCCTAGATATAATTCTCAAACCTGGTTTCTTTCTGTCCTTTTCTTTCTTTCTTTTTTTTTTAATACTACTTTTTTTGGACACAATTTTTTTTTAATTTTTTATTTATTTATTAATTTTTTTAGAGAGGAGAGAGAGGGAGTGAAAGAGAAGGGGGGAGGAGCTGGAAGCATCAACTCCCATATGTGCCTTGACCATGCAAGCTCAGGGTTTCGAACCGGCAACCTCAGCATTTCCAGGTCGACGCTTTATCCACTGCGCCACCACAGGTCTCTGTCCTTTTTCATCTCCATGCATCTTTCTCTCAATTTCATGGCAATGAACATGAGGTTCACTGAGACAATGGCTTTGGATATCAAGGTATCCTCTTCATTCTGATCTTTGCTACAAAGTCACTGTGTGTCAGCAGGAAGTCTTAGTGGGTCTTTGTAACTCAGGACCCCTTCCAGTCTTATCTTTTGTTATTTTGAGTCCAGCAGCAGTTGGCTCTTCCAAATTTGTAATACTTGATCTTTGGACTTTTTTCATTCTCTCCAATCTCTGCATGAAAAACATTCCTTCATTGCCTGAGCTCGTATACTCAAGGCATTTTAGAGTAATTAACATGCTTTCATTTACCTCTTTCCAACCACTCTCCTCACAGCTTCAGGCTTAGAGGCATGTGGTTCTTTTCTTAAGTTATTGCAGATGAGACATGTATGATGTGCTTGACAAGAGAATATCAAGTCTTTCTAACTCTCTAGCTTGCTGTATGTATTTCCTTATTGTCTGGTACCTGACCGCTAACATAATACCACATATTTTAGGATTTTACTAAGTCAGCATTCCAGTTTCTGTCCTAACTTCTGTATTAATCAGGAAAGGCTGACTGCTAGAATCAGTAACCTCAAACATCAACTTCAATGTGCCTAACACATTGCATGTTCATTTCTTCCTGAGGCAAAGTCTAATTGACATCAGAGGTAGGGCTGGGCTCCTGTCTACACACACTCTCAGGGACGAAGGCTTTACACTCTTGTGGCTGTGCTAGGTTTTCTGTTATCAGGTTTCAGACTGCCTGGAAATGGCTTCCATTACCTGCATTCTATTGGCCAGGACTCTTCAAAGACGACGTTGAATTGCAAGGCAAGGTAGAAAATGTAGTCAAGCTGTATGACCAACTATAAGTCAATACAATATTTATAAAGAACCAATCTGTCTCCACCACAACTGCTTCTTCCCTGGGGTGCTGAGATGTCCTCATTTGTAGCAGTTGAGAAAACAGGAGACAGAGTGTAGCACGGTGTAGGAAGTGCTCCTCTCTCAATGGACACAAGTCAGTGCCCTTGAGATAATAGATTAATTTTTCTTCAGATTTTATAATGAGTAAAATATTGAAAATTATAGGGCCACTAAGTGCACCTTGACATATTTTCAGCATTCAATATTGTTCAAGTCTTATTCTTTAGAAATAGACATGATTGGTTTGGCTTTCTAGAGGGCAACTGACTCTTTGACAATAGTTCCTCCTAGGAAATACCCGGTGCACATACAAATCTTTCCCTGTTTTCCCTTTGTCAGAATAGTTTACATAAAATCATCATTATCTCCTTGTTATTGTAGGTATTGTAAGAGATGTATAATTCTAAATAACATAAAATTATTTAGATTATAACATAAAATTAGTAAGATTATAGTCCATCATCTCTTGAACATGATTTCAAGCTGATTGCATGACAATCAAGTTATATACTTTGATAAAATACACATGCTGGGATCTACTTCTGGAGATAAGACTTGATTTAAAAGCTACCCGGAATGACTTTAATGGTTGTTCTGGTTTGGGGATCACTATTCAAGAAGACCAGGTGACATTAAAATTACAACTAAACTACAGCACAACCATCATACAGATCCACCTGAAATCAGGTTGAAAAAAGGTCCTACAACTAAGGAATCAAATAAGAAGCCACATGAAAATTGATAGGAGGGAGAGAGATGCAGAATAAACTGGTCGCCCACCTCTGTGTGGTGCATAAATGTTGGGAAGAATATCTCAGCTGCAGAGGTCCTCCTTGAAGAAAAGGTTTCAGCTCCATACCAACCCTCCCCACCCAACCCAGGGTTTCAATGTCAGGAAGAGAAGTCCTCGTAACTTCTAACTATAACAACCAGCAGGGATTGAAGCCGAGGGAGACAGAGGGCTGCTGGAATCCAAGACTATTTCTCTTAAAGGGCCTAACCTCAGACTCACTCCCTCTGAGTTCCGATGCTGGGGCAGCAGCTTGAAAGGCATCAGAGACATCGGGGAGGAATTAGATTGTCCAGCATCAGATTGACAGCTAGGGGAGGGGGCAGGTTTCTCCCAGGCAGAAGTGTTGGCAGAGGCTATAGTTCCTTTAATGAGCCCTCTCCCCTGCAGAGGCAGCAGGCAGGTACCTTATCTGAGACTCCATCAACCTAATTTACAGTGTTTTCCCTGCCTTGGTAATTCCTTGAGGCTCTGCCCTATCAACTTTCGTGCTCACCCAAGCTGTTTCCAGAGGCTTTTTCATATGAATGTCATGTCTTGGCTCATACTTTATATTTTCCTAAAATCTCTCAAGAAAGCCAAATCTGGCCTCAGTGTGCCCCGTACCTCTTCCTAAGTATTCACAGGCCTGGCACTAGCAGCAGCCATATTGATTCATAGTTTGGCCTCACCTGGGCTCCTCCAAGTAGCAGCCAACTGCAAACAGCTTGGTAGCTCATGCCAGGTGGTCTCCGACAAAACACAAGTGGCAGCTGACCTTAATCTACATCTCCAGGGAGGCCTCAGAGCCAGCATATACATTGGTCAGCAGCTTCAGATCATGTCAAAGCACCACCACCCAACCACCTCCCCAAGTAACAAGCTCAAGGTGCAGACTCAGTAGGCACCAGAGCCCTGCTGGAAAATCTTCTGTTCTGTGGGGTGGGCCCCTGCACAGCTGAACCTCCATGGTGGTCAGAGATTGATGGTCACAGTCATTTCTTGCAGCTTATTGGTATAGGGATAAATCCCTCCCACTGATGTGACAACAATAATCAAGGTTCAACTACAAGAAGAGGGTATACCAAGCCCATATAGGGCATGCACCTCAAGTGCCCAGCCTGGCTGATCTAGGAGACTGTGCCACTGGACTGTGCAGCACACCTACTACATACAGTAGGCCACACTACCAAGCTTGAAAGATTTAGCCACTCTACCTAATATATAGAGACAAACTCAAGGGGGATGCCAAAATGATGAGACAAAGAAACATGTCTCAAATGAAAAAACAGAATAAAACTCCAGAAAATCACTAAACAAAATGGAGACAAGCAATCTACTAGATGCAGAATTCAAAACACTGTTTCTAAAGATGCTCAGTGAAAGTAATGAGAACCTCAACAACATAAAAAAAAAGACAATTATAAATAAAAAATAAAGGATATACTAACTAAAATGAAGAATAATTTAAAGGGAATCCACAGTAGAGTAGATGAAGCCAAGAATAATTCATTGATTTGGAATATAGGGGAGGAAAAAACACCCAATCAGAACACCAAAAAGAAAAAAATAATCCAAAAAAATAAAGATAGTTAAGGATCCTTTGGGACAACCTCAAACATTCTAACATTAGCATCATGGGGGTACCAGAGGAGAAGAGAGAGAACAAGAAATTGAAAACCTACTTGAGGCCCTGGCCAGTTGGCTCAGTGGTGGAGCATTGGCCTGGCGTGCAGAGGTCCCGGGTTCGATTCCCAGCCAGGGCACACAGGAGAAGCGCCCATCTGCTTCTCCACCCCTCCCCCTCTCCTTCCTCTCTGTCTCTCTCTTCCCCTCCCGCAGCGAGGCTCCATTGGAGCAAAGATGGCCCGGGCGCTGGGATGGCTCCTTGGCCTCTGCCCCAGGCGCTAGAGTGGCTCTGGTCACAACAGAGTGACACCCTGGAGGGGCAGAGTGTTGCCCCCTGGTGGGCGTGCCGGGTGGATCCCGGTCGGGCGCATGCGGGAGTCTGTCTGACTGTCTCTCCCCGTTTCCGGCTTCAGAAAAATACAGAAAAAAAAAAAAAAGAAAGAAAGAAAAGAAAACCTATTTGAAAAACCAATGACAGAAAATTTCTGTAACATGGCAAAATAAATAAATAAATAAATAAATAAACAAACATACAAGGTCAAGAAGCTCAAAGAATTCCAAATAAGATAAATTCAAAGAGACCCACACCAAGACACATTAAATTAAAATGCAAAAGTTTAAAGACAAAGAAAATCGTTTTCTGGTTTTGTTTTTTTTTTTAATTCAGTGAAAGGAGAGGAGGCAGAAACAGATTCCTGCATGTGCCTCAACTGGGATACACCCAGCAAGCCCACCAGGGGGCGATGCTCTGCCCATCTGGGGCATTGCTCCATTGCTCAACAATCGAGTTCTTCTTAGCACCTGAGGTAGAAGCCATGGCGACATCCTCAGTGCTGGGACCAACTTGCTCCAATAGAGCCATTACTACAGGAGGGGAAGAGAGAGAGAAAGAGAGAGAGAAGTGCAGATTGGTGCTTCTCCTGTGTGCCTTGACTAGGAATCAAACCCAGGACATCTATGTGGTGAGCCAATGCTCTACCACTGAGCCAACTGGCCAGGACCCTTTTTTTTAAGTAATAACAAAGAAAATCTTAAAAGCAGCAAGAGAGAAGCAGTTAGTTACCTATAAGTGTGCACCCATAAGACTGTCAGCTGATTTCTCAACAGAAAAACTTTCTAGGCCAGAAGGAATTGGCAAGAAATATTTAACGTGGTGAAAAACAAGGACCTACAACCAAGGTTATTCTACACAGCACAACTATCATTTAGAATTGAAGCACAGATAAAGAGTTTCCCAGACAAGAAAAAGCTAAAGAAAACCCATATTATATGAAATGTTAAAGGATCTTTTTAAGAAGAAAAAAAGAGATAATAATATGTACAATAAAATGGTATCAAATACAAATCTATTAACAATTCAATCTAAAAAATAAAATAAACTAACAAGCAGATTAGAAACAGACTTGTAGAGAGAGTACACTTTGATGATTGCCAGACAGAAAAAAGTTGGGAGGATGGGTGAAAAGGTTGAAGAGATTAAGAAGTACAAATTGGTAGTTACAGAATAGTCATGGGGATGTAAAGTACAGCATAGGGCAGGGGTTGGGAATCTTTCTGGCTGAGAGAGCCATGAACACCACATATTTTAAAATGTAATTCCGTGAGAGCCATACAACAACCCGTGTATGTTACGCATTATCCAATAAAAATTTGGTGTTGTCCTGGAGGACAGCTATGATTGGCTCCAGCCACCCCCAACCATGAACATGAGTGGTAGGAAATGAATGGGTTGTAATACATGAGAATGTTTTATATTTTTAACGTTATTATTATTTTTATTAAAGATTTCTCTGCGAGCCAGATGCAGCCATCAAAAGAGCCGCATCTGGCTCGTGAGCCATAGGTTCCCGACCCCTGGCATAGGGAATATAGTCAATAATATTTTAATAACTATACGGTGTAGAATCCATGTGAGATTTATGGCGATGAACACTTAGTAAATTATGTAATGTCTAATCACTGGGGTGTACAACTGAAACTAATATAATAATGGATGTTAACTATAATTGAAAAATAAAAATGATTTTAAAACAGGGAGAAAAAGACCAGGTTGCTCTTATTTATCAAATTTTAAGTTAGTACCTTTTGGTTGACTATATAAAATGAGACCTTGAGAACGCTCACACTGTAGGAGCTTAGGGTTTTGCACCTGGTGTTTCTTCCTGGAGCCAGGCAGGAGACCCTCTTCTTTAATCTGGTTGAATGGTTCCTTTTTCTTCTCTTATCTATTCCCTAAGCCTGTGAATTCTCTGATAGCTAAATGATTAAAGGCAACTTTTCAGTTTCCTAAGAAAGCATAAAAGGTTCTTTGTGGTGCTGGCCTGTTTTCAAAAATAAAACAGACTTCTAAGGTTTGCGGTTCTTTCTGTCTGAGAGTACAAAGTGGAAAATTGTAACCAACATACTAGAGACAACCTACAATTTCTGGGAGTTACGCTATTGGCACTCTGAGCAAGAAAGACAGAAATGGTTGTTTTTGTAAGAAACCTGCTCTTTTTTTCAAACAGGGCTCAGGCTGAACCAGTAAAATGTTGATTAGTCAGTTACCAGTGAGACCAGAAAGGTAGAGTAGGGATGCACATGACCATTACCCTCAGTTCCAGCAGAGGAAGAGGCTGGTCTCTGAGCCTGTAGAATGTCCCATCTCTCCTTCGTGTCTGTAGGAAGGACATTGGACTCTGAGTCAAAAGACCTGGATTCTTGGTCTGGCTCCGCGTTTAGCTAGCTTTGTGACTCTTGGCACCTTACTCGATGTCTCTGGGAATTTTTTCATTTGTAAAACAAAAAGGGAGGGATCTGGAAATTTCTGGGATCTTTTGCAAATCTACTATTGTTGTAAAGGCTGGTGGTGACCTCTCCTGCCTCTGGAAGTCCTCATTGGATCTGGAACAATGAATGATCTAGTAGGGGACATTACTTGTGTGATATTTTAGCACACGTTTAAAGATGATATTTGAATGAAGTGGTTCTAAGTTTGTTTAGAGCATTTTATGGAGTCAAAGTTATTAGTCTCTTGACTTTTTTTTAACCAAGAAGTTACAAGATACATAAACAATAAATCTACATTTAGAGGTAATTGGGAATTTTCCTGGTAACTTATAAAATAATAGGTCTCTTTACTACTGTGAGGGACCTGGGGGAGGCAGCTGGGGGCATTTTCTGTGATGCGAGGAGGCAGGTTCACTTTCAGAGGAGCTGCTACAGCTATTTTATCATTCTTCTTCCTACATCTTGAAAAGTGTTAAAACCTCAGGCTGTCTTTTCTTCCATCAAGTAATTAATATTTTCAAGAGGACTGAGGAAATGGCCAGTAGTGCTGAGGTTTTTGATGCTGACTTAAATGTAATATACACTCAGAACCTTGAAGTAGAATGAGTTCTGATAGAAACCTGGTATGGCTGGCACCTAGGTGTGTGCTTACAAATGGGGAACACATTCAAGACTGCCTGGACTTCATCCAAAAGGCCTAGTTGCTGTGGCTCATTTTGGTCTTTAAAAAGTATGTATTTAATAAGGGTTTTAAGCTGACAAATAGAGGATGAGTCAATAAAGGCAGTGGTCCCCAACCCCCGGGCCACAGACTGGTACCGGTCCGTGGGCCATTTGGTACTGGTCTGGAGAGAAAGAATAAATAACTTACATTATTTCCGTTTTATTTATATTTAAGTCTGAACAATGTTTTACTTTTAAAAAATGACCAGATTCCCTCTGTTACATCCGTCTAAGACTCACTCTTGATGCTTGTCTCCGTCACGTAATACATTTATCTGTCCCACCCTAAAGGCCGGTCCGTGAAAATATTTTCTGACATTAAACCGGCCCGTGGCCCAAAAAAGGTTGGGAACCACTGAATAAAGGTATTTAATCAACTGTTTGAGAACAACTATGGCCTGACCTGTGGTGGTTCAGTGGATAAAACATTGACCTGAAATGCTGAGGGCACCAATTTGCAACTCTGGGCTTGCCTGGTTAAGGCACATATGGGAAGCAACTATGAGAACAGCTATGAATGGAGTGGGTCTGGGTTCTAGCAAGGTATTTAACAAGATCCTCTTTCTTATCTATGAGATAAGATGCACTGTTGTGGGCCAGTGAAAGTACAGGTGGGTGACTTAGTAACTGGTTGAATGGGACTAAAAGGATTAATGAGTCAGACTTGATCTAGTCTTCTCGCCACAGGGATTTATTCTTGATCCTGTTCTGTTTATATTTTTTATTAATGACTTCAATGAGAACACCGAATGTCAAACTGTTAATACGGGTCATCTGAGTGAGATGAAATTTAGCAGAGGTAAATGCAAAGCCCTACACTTGGAATGAGGACATTAGTTGCCTAAGAACAGCATAAGGGAGGCATCATTTAACAGCAGAATGTTAAACAATTTTATATCCTGTTACTCAGTCGGAATCAATATAGAGATATACTGGCTAAAAAAGGCTAATGAGGCTCAGGACTGCACTGACAGAACCTCCGCTCTGTGCTGAGCAGAGGGCACTTGAGGGAGCGCATCTGTTTAGGACTGAGACTGAAGAGCAGAAGTTGGCAAACTGGGAACAGAAATGGGCAGGCCGAAGGAATCGACAGGATTTATGTTAGATTAGAAGACACGAGGGTGGAGAAAATTCTCTCGTCAAATCTGCAGTGTTCTCCTTAGAAGAGTATCTGCAGACTTATTCAGGATGGTCCCAGAGTGCAGCACTAAAACTAATAAAGAAAAGGTACAGTGTGGCACATTTTGACCCAAGAATCGCCTAATGATCTACCTACAAATTAAGTGCACTAGCCTAAGATATAGTGAATTTCACACCCCTGGGGTGTCCATCCAGAAGAGGATAAACACTCCATGAGCAAATTGTAGTAGGAAACTTAAGCAATGTATGGATAGATGATGTCTAATTTCTAACCTTGGCAGTCAGTGGTCAATGGGTAGGGTATAAAAGTTGCAGAGAAGTTATAGATAGCACAGTCTGAGACTAGTTTTGGGCAAAATCAGCCTTCATTTGGTTTCAGTTAAATAGATAGTTTTTTAATGCTAGTATTATATTGGTTCATGTACTGAGGCTAATAAAACCATCAGAAAGTAGTTAAAGTTTTCTAGGAAACCATTGTTAGGACATATGAAGAGCTCTGGAATGAAAATTAGTAAGCAAGGGTATGATTTTTTTTTTAATTTTTTTTTTATTTATTCATTTTAGAGAGGAGAGGGAGAGGGGGAGAGAGAGAGAGAGAGAGAGAGAGAGAGAGAGAGAGAGGAGAGAGAGGAGAGACAGAGAGAAGTGGGGAGAAGCTGGAAGCATCAACTCCCATATGTGCCTTGACCAGGCAAGCCCATGGTTTCGAACCGGCGACCTCAGCATTTCCAGGTCGACGCTTTATCCACTGCGCCACCACAGGTGGCAAGGGTATGATTTTTGATGCCAGAATTTATCTTTGGGAATCATCAGGCAAGATGCTGTGACTGTGTTTTTAACTATAGAACAGGATTCAGCTTTTATTTATTCCTAGAAGCTCTAATTACATGTTGTTCTTCGAACGGCTTCAAGGCAGAGACACAGTAAATTATGAAAACACTTTGCAGGACTGTTGTGTGTATTACTAAGGAGGAGTTCCCTCTGAGCTTGAATTCCTTTGTTGAACAGATCTCTGTGTGAATACAAATAGTCATTAGAGAGACAGCTGGCTGCTGATGTGCTTCACCAATGAAACACTCTTAACATATCCCTGGCTTTTCTTCCTGGGAATTTTGCCAGAAAGGCTGGGAGCAAGTGTTTGGGTAAGCAAGTGGGGTCTGCCCTCCGCTTCTGTATGGCTCCATGGGATGTGCTGATTCTCCTACATCTGTAACATCAGGGAGGACTAGACAGCTGACTCATGCAGGGCCAGTTCTGAGGAGCTGTCCTTGTTGATAGAGAAACCAATGAGATTAAAGAGGCAAGGCTATTTGCACTGTCAGGAATGGAAGGCTTCTGGGACTCCTGCCTGTGGAGGCAGGCTGTGGTGAGGTGCAGACATCAGAGAGAAAATGATCTGGGTGGCCAAAATCTGTCCTCTGTTTTTAGACCACTCTCCTTACCCAGGAATTGCAGCCATTTCACGATGTCAGCTGTCACCAGTGAGGGAATGACCTCTACATCTTTATTCACTGGCCTACGCTTCAGACCTAGGTAATTAAATTCCCATTTGACATCTTCATCTGAATATAACACAGGAACCTCAGACTCAACATGTGAAAATGAGTTCACCATTCCTCTGAAATTATTTCTGCCTTTGCATTTTCTTTCCAAATGAATGACAGCCCAGGCTACTCAGTCATCCTAGAAAAAAAATTTTCCTATGTATTCACTCACTTATCTGAAAAAAAATGTTTATTTTATCACATATTTTGTCCCAGGCAATGTTTCCTTATTGTCAATATAGTAGTTAAAAAAACCAAAAAAAAATTCCTGTTCTTAAGGCAGTGCACTTAATAAAAAGAGATTGATCATAAAAGTGGTAAGAATAAAAATAAAACAAAGTAGGCACATATATGAGATAATTTTAAGTGTTAATAAGTTTTGGAAAGAACAATGAATAAAATTGGAGTGTGAGGGGTTGGGTGATGGTGAGAAGCTACACAAGCCAGGGTGGTCAGGGAAGAAAGTTGAAAAGCTGAAGTCAGTGTTAATGATGAAAGTCTGCTGCCATATGAAGATATGGAAAACATTAAATGCAAAGACCCCATATATGTATATGTGTATGTGTATGTGTGTGTGTGTGTGAAGACTACGTAGAAGTCACTGTGTGTGTATGTGTGTGTACATAATACTTATGTGTATATATATACACTTCTCACAAAAATTAGGGGATCAGGGAATGTGCAGACACTCTAGTACTTTCACACTGTTGGATAGTGCATTTTCACCAATGAAATAAAAGTTGGTTTTGCATCCATTTGCATAATCGGACAACTTTCTTTGACTTGTCCTTTGGTTTTCTGATGTTTTTTTTAATAAAAAAAATCAGACCCTGGCCAGTTGGCTCAGTGGTAGAGTGTCGGCCTGGCGTGTGGAAGTCCCAGGTTCGATTCCCAGCCAGGGCACACAGGAGAAGCACCCATCTGCTTCTCCACCCCTCCCCCTCTCCTTCCTCTCTGTCTCTCTCTTCCCCTCCCGCAGCCAAGGCTCCATTGGAGCAAAGATGGCCCGGGCTCTGGGGATGGCTCCGTGGCCTCTGCCTCAGGCGCTAGAGTGGCTCTGGTTGCAACAGAGCGACGCCCTGGATGGGCAGAGCATTGCCCTCCTGGTGGGTGTGCCAGGGGGATCCCAGTGGGGCGCATGCAGAAGTCTGTCTGACTGCCTCCCCGTTTCCAGCTTCAAAAAAATACAAAAAAAAAATCAAATGCTTCTTTTTTTATCTCTTCATATTCATTTTGGAATATCCCCTAATTTTTGTGAGCAGTATATATAAATATATATTATACAGGATGGAACAAAAGTAGATTTGCACTTGTTCATACAGAAAACGATTTTTATTTTTGTAACAGTGAGAGAGAGAGAGAGACAGATAGGGACAGACGGACAGAAAGAAAGAGAGATGATAAGCATCAATTCTTTGTTGTGGCTCCTTAGTTGTTCATTGTTTGCTTTCACATATGTGCCTTGACTGTGGGGGGGGGGGCTCCAGCAAAGCGAGTGACTCTTTGCTCAAGTCAGTGACCTTGGGCTCAAGCCAGTGACCTTGGGCTTCAAGCCAGTGACTTTTGGGCTCAAGCCAGAGACCACAGGGTCATGTCTATGATCCCACACTCAAGCCGGTGAGCCTGTGCTCAAGCCAAATGAACCCACGTGCAAGCCGGTAACATTAAGGTTTCAAACCTGGGTACATATATACTATGGAATACTACTCAGCCATAAGAAATGATGACAACGATCATTTACAACAATATGGATGGACCTTGATAACATTATACTGAGTGAAATAAGTAAATCAGAAAAAACTAAGAACTATATGATTCCATACATAGGTGAGACATAAAAATGAGACTCAGGGACATGGACAAGAGTGTGGTGGTTACCGAGGGGGGGGGAGGGGGTGAAGGGAGGAGAGGGGCACAAAGAAAACCAAATAGAAGGTGATGGAAGACTATATGACTTTGGGTGATGGGTATGCAACATAATCAAATGTCGAAATAACCTGGAGATGTTTTCTCTGAACCTATGTACCCTGATTGATCAATGTCACCCAATTAAAATAAAAAAAAAGAATGTGTTGTTTAATTTCCATGTGTTTGTGAATTTTTCTGTTTTCCTTTTGTTATTGACTTTTAGTTTAATTACATTGTGGTCAGAATAGATACTTGGAAGGATTTCAATCTCCTTAAATTTGTTGACTTGTTTTGTAACCTAGCATGTTATTTATCTTGGAGAATGTTCTATGTGCCACTGAAAAGAACATATATTCAACTACTGTTGGGTGAAATGTTTTATATATGTCTTTTAATTATTATTTTTAAATGATCTCTGATGACATAGTTAATTTAAAAATGTATTTATTGATTGTATTGATTTAGAAAGAGAGAATGGAATAGAGAGACAGACAGAAAGATTTATCTGTTTCTCTATGTGCCTTGACTGGGCACACATCACACCCCTTGCAGATCTGGACAATGCTCTTCCAACTGAGCTATCCAACCAGCACTGTATAGTATTGTTCAAGTCACTGATTTTGACTTAATTCCCTACCTCTCCCATTCTAATATTCTTCAAACATAGTTGTGGTAATAGCCTTAGAAATGATCTTGCCTAACTATTTCATTTTGCACATACAGAAAAAAGACTCAGAGATGCTAAGGTACTTGCTTAGGGCCTTAAAATTAGTATTAAAACTAGGTCTTCAAGCATTTAATTATCTAAAAAGTAAAAAGCAACTGAGCTATGCTTGGTTAGTTAGCTAATTTACATCTTAAAGATTTTTTGAAGGCCATAGACCAAATGGACCATGAGATTGAACAGAAGTAATTTACCTCATTACAGAATCCTCTCCATCTCTCTTCTATACCTCTAAGACAGTAGTTCTTAGTCCCAACTGCACATTAGCAGCACCTGAAGGATTTGTTTTTGTTTTTAAATAACAATACCACGTCTCATTATAGGCCTGTTAATTCAGAGTCTCTAGGGATGTGCCCAGGCAGGAGTATTTTTTAAAAACTTCCTCAGGCGATTCTAATGTTTAAATATCCGTAGTATTGAGAACCACTAAGAGGTTGTAATCTAGTGGGGTTTTGGCGTGGGAGGTGGTTAGGCCTCACATTTTTCATGTCTGCCTCTATTTTCTCCTTTTCTTTATCTCTATTTTTATCTCTAATTCTCACTTAACTGGCTATAACATGGCATTGAAGTTTATTGTCAAATATTTGTTACATACTTGCTACATGTATTAATTTTTGTTTGTCATCTAGTCTTTTTTTTTTTTTTTTGTATTTTTCCAAAGTTAGAAGCAGGGAGACAGACAGACTCCCCCATGCTCCTGACCCGAATCCACCTGGCATGCCCACCAGGGGGCGATGCTCTGCCCATTTGGGTTGTTGCTCTGGAGGGGGTGGAGAAGCAGATGGGTGCTTCTCCTGACTGGGAATTGAACTCGGGACTTCCACACTCCAGGCCAACGCTCTACTGCTGAGCCAACTAGCCAGAGCTGTCATCTAGTCTTAATTTTTAAGTCAAGTGATTTTAATCTTTTTATTATTTATTTATTTATTTATTTTTCCTTAAAAACGATCTCTTCTTCACCCTCTACTAAATTTAATCAGGCTTTTGTTACATTTAGGCTTCAATGAATTTATTTTCCTGTGTGAAATAGACCTCTGTAGAAAAAAGTGACATAATTCTATTTGGAGTTTTAAAAGAGGCATTATTTAATAATTACAAAAATATCTTTGATATATTAACACCTCCCCCCCCCCAACACCCTTTATATTATATTGTTCTGGACTCTGATCGTGTCCTGCCTGATTTCCTGGCTCCTATTTTTATCCAGATCTAATAACCCATTTTTCTTTATTACACACAGTCCTCCTTGGTGATCTCCCCTATTTCACATTTATCTTTCATTCCTCTCACTCTTATTCTCACTCTCACACTATCTCTCCTACTTTATAACTTACTGGTTGACTAATCTCTATCTTTACCTCGCTTGGTTCTTCAAAATCAACATAAATTAATCTTTTTTCTTTTCCATCTTCACAAAATGTTCTTTCTTCGTTTATTAATGGACATAGTTGTTATGGTATGAATTTATTGTTCAAGTACTAAATAAATATGGATGAACTATTTACAATATACCAGATACAGTGATAGGCCTGAAAAAGCAATTGTGGGAAATTATATTAATAACAATTACTGTATCCTTCCTTCTCCACGAGAAGTTTATACATTCCCGCTTATTATTATATGGTTTACTGTGTCTTCTTTGGGGAGAATCATACTTCCCTGCTCCATTGACTTTAAGCTTATTTGGCTATGTGACATATTTTGGCCAGAGGATTATGAGATGTAATATATAACACAGTGAACATATTTTTTAGAAAGGATTACAAGTTTGCTAGTTATCTGGCCTATGCTTTTCTCCCCTGAGGGCAATATTTCCAATGAGGGCCTGTCCCTTCAGCCTGGGTTCTTGAATGAGGTTTATATGCAAACAGAGCTGCAGCTGAGGCAGAGCTGCAGCTGACTCACAATCTACTTATAATATAAGCAAGAAATTAGTTGTTATTGAAAGCAAATTGTGCTCTGGGGTTATTACAACAGCTAAGTTGACTAATGTGATGTTGAATGAAACAGTGATGATGAATGAAAGACTGTCCTTACTGTCAAGGGCTCCAAATTCATTAGAGGATTTCTAGTTCACTAAGATTTTCTTCTCAGATATTTAAACCTTTTCTTTCTCACTGCATCCACATTCAACAGGATTCAATTCATCCTCTAGATTCAATATCTATGTTGTCAATTCTTTTTCACTATTTGTCATCGTATTAACTACTAGCTGTACCCGGCCACGCATTGCTGTGGCTCAGTGTGGTTAAATGGAAAAGAAAGAATAGAGAAAGCACATGTTTCTAATATGTTTAATTTCACAATGCTTGTGGGTATACAATATTTTTTGTTGTTCCATTTTCTGTGCAGATATAGAGATTGTCTGGTTTGCCAACTCTAGAACACACAACATATAATTGTCCATGTGAGAAGCAATTCGTGTATAGATCTAAAGCACACAATTCTAAAGATTGGCCCTGAGCTTTGTTGATGGTGATTGCAAACACCAATCAAATTGGAAACCGCAGTCTCTTAAATTGAAATGGCTTATCCATTGGAATAATAGAAATGCAAGGAATGAAGACATCTTCACCTTTGAAAGGTCCTATCAAGATTGTGGCTTCAACTGACCAGGTGGTGGCACAGTGGACAGAGCGTCGGACTGGGATGTGGAGGACCCAGATTCAAGACCTAGAGGTTGCCAGCTTGAGCATGGGCTCATCTGGTTTGAGCAAAAGCTCATCAGCTTGGACCCAAGGTCTCTGGCTTGAGCAAGGGGTTACTCGGTCTTCTGTGGCCCCATGGTCAAGGCACGTATAAGAAAGCAATGAATGAACAACTAAGGTGCCACAATGAAAAACTAATGATTGATGCTTCTCATCTCTCTCCATTCCTGTCTGTCTGTCCCTATCTATCCCTCTCTCTGACTCTCTCTCGTCTCAGTTAAAAAAAAAAGATTGTTGCTTCTATGATGTTGCTCATTAATTTTTTTACTGCAAGCCGTGTGCCTAGCAAAGCTTTGGCTTTGAAAATTGGCATGTCGGCTTTCAATTGCAGTACGTGCAGTGCCATCCCGGCAGATCAAGTGAATTCAAAAATTCGGATAATTAACCCTTCATCTGCTTCCACAACAGTGTCGATAGACTTGTATGTGACTGCCTCGCTTTGAATGTTAGACTGAATAATATAAATAGTGTCAAGTTTGTAGACATCTTTGTTCTTGGCCGCAAGAATAGCTCGTTCACTCAGCCAATCATGATTCTTATAATTGCTTTGAATATTGCGAAATACTTTTTCAACCAATTCTTCTTTTGACGTCACTAAATTGCAGAAGTTAGTAGGCAATGAAATTCGTCCTGAGTTCAGATCAACTGGTACCTTTCCATTCCCAATTTCCAGCAATTGATGTGAGAATATCTCAACTGACCGATCATTTTGCAGCTGGACATGCATATTTGTAGTTAATTTTAACACCTTTACATGTCACCACAAAGTAGAGTATTTCAGGCAAGCATTTATTTTATCCATTGGTGTCGATCGAGGAATTACAGGTAATGTTTGCCTAAAATCTCCTGCAAGCAATATTAATGCGTTCCCAAATGGTCTGATGTTTCCACACAAATCTTGCAATGATCGATCAAGAGCCTCAAGCGATTTTTTTGTGCACCATTGTGCATTCATCCCAAACAATAAGTTTGCATTTCTGCAATATTGTTCTCATGCTGGATGCTTTGGAAATGTTGCACGTGGGAGTTTGAATGAATTGCATGTTCAATGGCAATTTCAAAGCGGAATGAGCAGTTCTTCCACCTGGTAGCAATGTCACAGCTATTCTGGACGATGCAAGAGCTAAGGCTATGTCATTTTGGGATCGAATTGCTGCCAGAATCAATCTAATTAGGTACCGGTTTTGAAGATTTGTACCTAGAAATTGTGAGCAAAGTTCTCAATCAATTGGGAATGCCATCACCAAATCAGTCTGCTGCTGCTTCATTCGATGGTTCTATAAATACCACTTTATGGAATGTTATACCAGTTCCTCCTGGTGCATCTAAGAAGATTTCTTCAACCTCGTTACTGAGAGTTTGCATTATTTGATCGTAAATGCCTTTTTGCTCAAGTATTAGCTTAGGAATATCTGATTGCACATATGACAAAAGATCACCTGTGTTGTAATTTTGTTCACGACACAATTCTACATCGAATGAAGCAGCAGCAGATTGACTTGGTGATGGCATTCCCAATTGATTGAGAACTTTGTTCACGATTTCTAGGTACAAATCTTCAATCATTATCAATGCTTCATTGTAGATTTCTGCTTTGAAATCCATGTTCATATTTGAATTTTCCTTGTGTATTTGACTGAAAATACCTTCAGCCATGTGTGACTTATATTTCTCCCATAACACTGAGATGGAATTGTAAAATATTTAGTATAGCATGTGTTGCTTTTATGTCCAACAGATGGTGCTGTTTTTTTAAAAAAAGCATGTTTTTACCTGTCACAGGAGTGACATCTATATAATAATAGTAGGTATATAAAAACATAAAAACATGCATGCATTTGAATACAACATTGTATCAAAATTTCAAAGCAATCAGTGAAGAATTTTCAGAGATTTAAGATTTTGAACAAATGAACATTTACATTTTTATTTAATTAGATTAAAATAGCCATTATTTGGCCTTCCCACCTTTAATTGCTTTCTTTACTCAGTTTTTCCTGATTAACCATTACCACTTTATGCATTGCCTGTAAATTCATTTTTCAAGTGATCAAATTTTCAATTCAAACTGACTTAAACAATGGAGAAGTTTATCTAATTCGTGTAACTGAATGTGTGGAAGTAGAAATAACTCAGGCCAAAAAATGTTCCAGTGGCTTAAATAATGCCAAGAACTTTGTTTCTGTACATCTTTTCTTTTGACAAAAATATTTTTTTTGTATTTATATTTTTTTAGAGAGAGAGAGAAGAGAGGAGAGAGGGTGAGAAGAATCAACTCATGGTTGCTTCACTTTAGTTATCCAATGATTGCTTCTTGTACGTGCCTTGACCCAGTAGCCTCAAGCAAACCAGTGACCTTGTGCTCAAGCCAGTGACCTTGGACTCAAGTCAAAGACCCTGGGCTTCAAGCCAATGACCTTTGAGCTCAATCCAGTGGCCCTGTGCTCAAACTGATGAGCCCTTGCTCAGACAAGCCTTTGTTCAAGCTGGTGATCTTGGGGTTTTAAACTGGGGACTTCAGCATCTTGGGTCAATGCTCTATCCACTGTGCCACCAACAATTAGGAAAAAAAAGATTTCTTGAGATATAATTCACATACCATAAAATTCAGCTATTGAAAGCAGATAATTAAATGGTTTTTAGTATGGTAACTGAGTTGGGCCTGCCATCTCCACAATTAATTTTGAAATATTTTTTATCACCTTATTAAAAAAGAAACCCTTTAGCTATTACCCTCAAGTATTTTCATTACTTCTCCCCCAGACCCTGAAATAAACACTAATTACTTTCTGTATTTCTAAATTTTTTAATTTTAGAAATTTTATATAAATAGAAAAGTACATAATCTTTTGTGACTGGCTTCTTTCATTTAGAATTTTTTTTTTCATTTTTCCGAAGCTGGAAACAGGGAGGCAGTCAGACAGACTCCCGCATGCGCCCGACCGGGATCCACCCGGCATGCCCACCAGGGGCGATGCTCTGCCCCTCTGGGGCGTCGCTCTGTTGCATCCAGAGCCATTCTAGTGCCTGAGGCAGAGGCCACAGAGCCATCCCCAGCGCCCGGGCCATCTTTGCTCCAATGGAGCCTTGGCTTCAGGAGGGGAAGAGAGAGACAGAGAGGAAGGAGAAGGGGAGGGGTGGAGAAGCAGATGGGCGCTTCTCCTGTGTGCCCTGGCCAGAAATCGAGCCCGGGACTCCTGCACGCCAGGCTGACGCTCTACAGCTGAGCCAATCGGCCAGGGCCTCATTTAGAATATTTTTAAGGATCATCCATATTATAATATATATTAATATTTCATTGCTTTTTATGACTAATATTTCACTATGTGGCTACAACACATTTTATTTGTTCATTACTTGACAGACATTTGAGTTGTTTACATCTTTTGCCTATTATGAATAATGCTGCTATGAAAATTTATGGATAATTTTTTGTGTGAACATGTGTTTTCAATTCTCTTGGGTATATACCAAAGATTTCCTGGGTCATATGGGCCAATATGTTTAACTTTTTAAGGAAATGCCTTATTGTTTTCCAAGTAGCTGTACCATTTTGCATTCTGACCAGTAGAGTATAAGAGCTTCAATTTCTTCACATCTTCACCAAAAATTATTGTGTCTTATTTTTTAAAATTATTACTTAACTTTTATTATTATAGCCATCTTAATGGGTATAAAGTGGTTTCTTATTGTGGTTTAATTTTAAATTTCTTTAATGGCTAATGATGTGGGCATTTTTTCATGGCTTGCTGGCTATTTGTTTATCTTCTATGGAGATAGATCTATGCAGATCATTTGTACATTTCTAAATTTAGTTTTTATTTTATTATTGAGTCATTAGAGTTCTTGATATATTATGAATACAGCTTCCTATCAGGCATATGATTTTCAAATATTTTCCTCTATCATGTGGATTGTCTTTAAATTTTTGTAATAGTGTCTTTGAAGCACAAAAATTTTTAATTTTGAGTTACAATTTATCTATTTCTTTGTCACTTGTGTATTGGGTATCATATTTAAGAATCTGTTGCTAAATCTAAGGTTAGAAAGATTTAACTATGTTTTCTTCTAAAAATTTTATACTTTCAGCCCTAACTTTTAGGTTTTTGAGCTATTTCAAGTTATTTTTGTATATTGTGTGAGGTAGGAGTCTGACTTTATTTTTTTTTTAAATTTTATACCAATACCACTTGTTGAAAAGACTAGT
The DNA here is from genome assembly GCF_036850765.1 of Saccopteryx bilineata. NCBI lineage: Eukaryota > Metazoa > Chordata > Mammalia > Chiroptera > Emballonuridae > Saccopteryx > Saccopteryx bilineata. The sequence goes on from NC_089497.1 coordinate 40,285,073, forward strand.
CTTTCCCCCAAAAGTGAAGTAGTTACCAGGGGTAGGGGAGTGAGAAGAGGAAAGTAAAGAGGGACAAATATAGGGTAAATATAGAGGGACAAAAAATAATTTGACTTCCGTTGATGGGCACAAAAAAAATTAAACACTGAATTACCATACAACTCAGATAGTTTACTCTTAGGCATATATTCAAGGCAATTGAAAATGTATGTATATGTATGTATGTATCTATATCTATATCTATATCTATATCTATATCTATCTATCTATCTATCTATCTATCTATCTATCTATCATCTATCTATCATCTATCTATAGGCCTTGGCTGAGTAGCTCAGTTAGTTAAAGCATTGTCCCAATACACCAAAGTTGTGGGTTTGATCCCCAGTCAGGGCACCTGCAAGAATCAAGCACTGAATGCATTAATAAGTGAAACAGCGAATCAATCTCTCTTTTCTCTCTCTCTCCTCCTTCCACTCATGCTCAAAATCAAAACAGAACAACAGCAATCAATCTCTCTTTTCTCTCTCTCTCCTCCTTCCTCTCATGCTCAAAATCAAAACAGAACAACAGCAACAAAAACTGTCTAAACAAAAACTTGTAAACAAATGTTCATATCAATATTCTTCATAATAGTCAAAAGTGAAAGCAGTCATAATGTCTATGAACTGATATATATTTATAGATTAACAAAATCTGGTATAGCTATCCAATGGTATATTAACAAGTAATAAAGTACTATCATATGCTATAATTAGGTAAATTTTGAAAATATTATGCTAACTGAAATAAGCTAGACATTCAAGATCACATATTACATGATATATTTATGTGAAATATCCAAAATAAACATATAAAGAGATACAAAAAGCATATTAATAGGTGTCTAGATCTGGGGAGAGGTGGATTGGGGAGTGACTTTTAATGGATATGGGGTTTCTTTGTGGGGGTCATGAAAATGTTCTGGAATTAAATAATGGACTTAAAAAGTAGTGATGATTATACAACATAAAGTGTCCCTAACTTGTATATGTTTAAAGGGTGGATTTTATGGTATATGGATTGTATTTCAATAAAAATTTCTACTTATTCTTTAAGCTTACTAATCATCCTCAACATCCACACCTACATAATATGTTCAATGCTTCCTTTTTTAGAAATACTATTTTATAGGAATTCCCATGGCTTTCAAATGTTTAAAGGGGGTATTATTGAAATGGATAGACCTATCAAGGCTGATTATCCACACACTTACTGTAAGCTTAACATTATAATAGAGAATTTGCTGTGGTTCAATTAGTGATTACAGCCTCCTTATCCAGAAATTCTGTCTTGTCAGCATTCCAGAGTCTATCAAACCTGCTCAGTTTCTAAACTCACAAGTGTATGAATATGAGCCCAGAATGCCATTATGTTAATTGTGATTGAGATCAACTGTCTAGTGAACTGGTGATATCAGTGCATGTTGTTCCTTTGAGTATATAGCAATGGGGATAGCAATAGCAGAGATTTGCTTGGTGAGCATGTAATCAGAGCAGTGATGTGATTCAAATCCTTGATACAAAAAGCACCTGAGTCAAAAGCAGCTTCACAGCAGGACTAATGCAGAAAACAGAATTGAATAGTGTTTGTCTCTGTGGCTCTCCTTTATCCAAGAATCACCTGATTCTTGTCCATCTTGCTTTAAGTCCAGAAAACATTTAATCTATCAGTTGCCTTTTTACAGACTTCTGATTATTTATGTGTTGATTTCATAGTTTAAATCCTATAGAGCAGCTTTGTAGTAGCCCCAGCCAAGGCTCATTTAAACTGTAAGTTGTATAAGGCTAAGACTAACTTTGTATCTCTTACAGCATTTAGTAACAGACTTGCATGTTATAAGTATGACTGAAATAAACTATAACTGAAGATAATTTATTATCTTCAAAACACATTGATTAGCCCTTGGTCGGTGACTCAGTGGATAGAGCATTAACCTGGCATATGGATGTTCTGGGTTCAATTTCCAGTCATGGCACACAGGAGAAGCAACCATCTGCTTGTCCTCCACTCCCTCTTCTCTTCCTCTTCCCAGTCACAGCCAGTGGCTTGATTGGTTCAAGCATGGCCCTGGGTGTTGCAGAGAGCTCTGTCAGAGTTCAACAACCTAGGAGCTAAAAATAGTTTGGTACTCTGAGCGTTGGCCCCAGATGGGATTGTACCCTGATGGGGGCACATGCAGGAGTCTGTCTCACTATCTCCTTTTCTTTCATTTAAACAAAAACAAAAACAAAAAACATTGATTAGTGATTTCTCTTACTTCATATTGGTGTATATGACAGTAGCATAAATATTTGTCAATGTGGCTAATGTCAATTTCCAAAATTATATGACTATCTGTACATTGACTAGATTTATTCTGAGTATTATTTGCATTGTTTTCTGTAGAAATTACTAAAATAATGATGCCTAAAAAATAGTTATTGCAAGTACACCATCTTCTACTTCAGTAGTTCTCAAGTTTAGGGGGATTTGCTAACAAAGAGATTGCTAAACTCCAAACCCAGATCTTCTGATTCAGTGGGTCTGGGATGGGGACCCAGAATTTGCATTTCTAACAGGCTGGTTCTCAGGTGATGCTGATACTGCTAGTTGAGGACTAAGTACATTTTGAAAATCATTGCTCTCCACAATAATTCTTGGTTTTCAGGGTTTAAATTGGAGCCCCAAAGTGTGGCCTGTGGACCAGAGTACTGGCAGTACCTGAGAGCTTTTTAGAAATCGAGGATCTCAGGTCCACCTATGACTTCTGGGTCAGAATCTGCATTGTAATGAGATCTCTCTGGTGATTGGTCTGCAGTCATTAAAATGAGAGAACACTGACTCAGAGCACTGAGAGAGGTCACTTGCTGAAGGAGTGTTATGTGAAAAATGTTCTAATGAAAGTAACAGGAAACTATGAGTGTGCTAAATTGTGCATCTCTGAACTAAGCTGAGAGAGCAGAGAAAATGCAGTGATTAAATTAGTCAGGGTCTCAGTAGGACACAGATAGGACTACTCAAAGAGGAATTGAAGAAACCTTAATAAAGACACTATTTGCAAAGGAGTGGGCAAAATCAAGTTAACCTATAATGCATGGTGAAGCATTTCGATATTAACAACAGTAAAAAGCTACCAGTATCTTTAGGCCTAAAGAGGCAAAGGGAGGAGCTGCAGAGGGTAGAGGACAGATAAATATCATCTCTTTTTTCCTCATCCTTTGGAGTCCTTAGTGTGCCATTCATAGACCAAACCCACCTAGAAGGAAGAAGGCAAGGAAACCTAGTTGATACAATCCCTAGAAGTAAGGCTCCTGTGGGCCCAGAGGAGAGTGCAGAAGGCTGGAGGTCTCCCCTTAAAAGGATCATTTACTGTTCATATACTAGTCAGAATAGGACAGGCCAAAAGTTATGCCCTTTATTCTTTTTCCTCTAAATGAAAGTACATGGGGAAAGTGTCAATTATGTTGATAAAAAAATTCATATATTCCCCTTCCATCTGCAACCCAAGGAAACTGAATGACTTCCATAGAAAGAGAAAGATCTCAAGGAATATGTAATGATAAGTTAGTGAGCAGTGGGAAGTTTGCTGACCAAGTTTGTGTGCAGAGATTTTGTGATAAGCTGAGACCCTGCAATGGAAAAGTGAGTAGGCAAGCACTGATCATCTCTGTGACTCTGGGAACTCTACAAAGGCTGGTTGGGGTGTATTGTTGGTGTGAGCACAGTGATAGAGGGTTCAAGCCAGAACTAACACGGGAACACCAGTGGATGAGGAAATTACTTTCTTGAGTAATTAAAAAATATCTTAGTGTAAATTCTCTCTTTTAACAGTTTTATTGAGGTATAATTGCTATACAAAGAACTGCACATATTAAATGTGTATACTTTGATGAGTTAAAAACATGCAAACACCTATCATACCATCACCAAAATCAAGGTAATCAACATATCCCACACCTTCCCGACTTTACTTATGTCTTTATTGTTTTGTGTGTGTGTGTGTGTGTGTGTGTGTGTGTGTGTGTGTTAGGAACACAACATGAGATCTACCCTCAACAAATTTTGAAGTGCAAAATACTATATTGTTAACTATAGGCAGTTACGTTGTACAGCAGATCTCTAAGCTTAGCCACCTGGCAACACTGAAACTTTATATGCATTGAACAATAATTCCTCATTTCCCCCAACCACAACCCACCTGACAACCACTATGGTATTCTCTGCTTCTATGAGTTTGACTGTTTCATATATCTTATATAAGTGAAATCATGTGGTATCTGTTCTTCTGTGACTAGCTTGTATTTCACTTAGCATAAAGTCCTCCGGGTTCATCTATGTTGTCATAAATGGCAGGAGTTTCTTCTTTTTACAGGCAGAGTATTTTATTGTATTTCTATATCACCTTTTCTTTATCTGTTCATCTGTTGACAGACAGTTGGGTTGTTTCCATATCTTGGCTATTGTAAATTAGTGTGCATTTTCCTGAATGATGATGCTTCATGTATTGCTTTCCCTAGGTCAGAGTTTCTCAAAATTTAATAAGTGCATATAAATTGACTGAGGACCTTGTTAGAACACAGATGCTTATTCAGTAGGCCTGGGGTGGGACCTGAGATTTTGCATCTTTCACAAGCTCCCAGGTGATGCCCATGCTGCTGGTGTTAGGAACACACTTCAGGTAGTGAGGTCCTAAGATATAGAAAGTCAAGGAAAATCCTGATGTCACTAAATTGGAATATTGCTGTTTTTGGCCGTGATGGTAAATGGGTGGTAAGTTAGAGAAAAATCCACAGAAGGAGGTGAAGATGGCTCAGGGAGGAAATATAACATCATGAGTTTCTCATAGCTTCTATCTCTTTCTCCTTTCTCCTACCAGAACCAAGAATTTGTTCTCTTTATTTACAACTTCCCATATCTTAGTCATACACATTTACCCTATCAACAATCCCTTCAATCTTTAAGTAAACTTAGCATCATCCTATTGCAGGTGTTAAAGCAGGAATCACAGTTCTATATCCTTTGTGTCCCATACTTTCTTGGAACTGGCTTCTATGTTCATAAGTCTGATATGAAGTAGGGAGAGGGGTAAACTTGATTTCACAATTGTGATGATAAAGCACATTCAAACCCATGGAGCAGAAGGCATAATGACAGTCTGTAAAATGGTGTTCCCAATATTCCCATGGACATATAATCCTTGGGAGCAGTTATCACCACTGCCTGATGACACAGGTAAAAAATAAAAAATATTGCCTAAAGGACATGTCAGAAACTTACACTGTCCTCTTGAAAAAGTTGAAGATCCAGTCCTGGCTGGGTGGCTTTGGATCTAGAAGATGCCATCAGAAGGAAGGCAGAATCAACATGAGACACAACAAATTATGATTGGTCAGGGAGAACTTTGCCATCTCCTATTGGCTCTTTCCATATATCACACACAGAAAGGACATTCCAGCATTGATTCACAAGGACAGGTCTACTATAGTCTAGACTCATGGCCCATGGGTACACTAAAAATAAATGATATTTAAATTGGGTCTTGAGAAATATAGTTTGTCTAGTAAAAAAAGTTATGGGAAGTGTTTATGGTGGTGGAAGGTGTGATTTCTAAGTGGTGACAATGATAAGGACTATGGTGCAAAGGCATGTAATATTATCAGATATATGCAGGGAACAGCGGGAAATAATGTTGTAAAGCTATTCAGAAAGGGTCATGATGTGATCCTCCTGCAGTGGAATGATACCAGTTGTTCTTCCACAAGTTTGAAGCCATTGAGTACAAGTCAGCTGGCAGTGAAGCTCAGTGTGGGATGAAACCTTTATTATCCTGGCACCAGATTCTGCTGTGAAGCAGATGTGACCCTGACTTTACATCCTGAAGATTCTCAACAAGGAGAAAACCCTAGTTATCTTCAAACCTAAAAATTTCCCCTAGACCATCTACAAGATATATTGGTCTTAAGATGATATTAATCATTTTGGGGAGAGACCAACAGGTATTGACAAAAAAAAAATCAGGACCTGGCCAGTTGGCTCAGTGGTAGAGCGTTGGCCTGGTGTTCAGGAGTCCTAGGTTCAATTCTCAGCCAGGGCACACAGGAGAAGCACCCATCTGCTTCTCCACCCCTCCCCCTCTCCTTCCTCTCTGTCTCTCTCTTCCCCTCCCGCAGCCAAGGCTCTACTGGAGCAAAGTTGGCCCGGGGGCTGAGGATGGCTCTATAGCCTCTGCCTCAGGCGCTAGAATGGCTCTGGTTGCAACAGAGCAACGCCCCAGATGGGCAGAGCATCACCCTCTGGTGGGCATGCCGGGTGGATCCCGGTTGGGTGCATGTGGGAGTCTGTCTGACTGCCTCCCCATTTCCAGCTTCGGAAAAATACAAAAAAAAAAATCAGATTAAACTGCTTCACAAATATTTTACTAAAATATTGTAATTTTGGTCACTTGGACCCTCATGTGCTTTCTGATCTTTGTTTGTTTTCTCAAAACACCAGTAAGACCACCACCACTGTCAGGGAAAGAGATTAATAGTCTAGCAATAAGATTCTAATTTAGATTGAAAGACCACTAAAATGTCATGTTGTCCAATATGCTATAGCAAAGTAAACCCGGCATATATAGCTCATATGGAAACTAAAAACCAAAGAGAAATCCACGCAGTGACCTGTGGAGAGTTGACATGTGCTGACGCTCTACATCCATCATTTTGAGGAGAACTCCCAGGTTGGTCCTATACATAGCTCATCAGAAGCACATCTGTTCCCTTTCACCAAGCTGTGACTGTGCTCTGGCTTGTTCAGCTGTCTCAAGATTTTAAGGCCCTTTTGTCCTTTCTCTATATAAATAGCAAGGCCAGCCCTTTTGACTTCACTTTGGAACGCTATCAAAACTCAACAGGTGTCAGCCTTTGCTGACCTCTGGGGTTTTTCTCCTTTAGGGGAGGGACTGTCTGCTCTTCCCAAAAGGGAGAGCCCCACCACCTGACACCACAGGATGACAGCTGGTCTCCTCTCACAGCAGATGCCAGCAAGGAGGGAAGCTCAGAAGCAACAGCCGAGAATACCTGGCACCAGCCAGCCCTCCTTGTAAACCACCCATTGAGATAAACAAGAGAGAAACAGAACTGATGAGAATCTTATGTTTCCTATGAACACAATTACCACCCATGCAAGAGATCTGGAGAGCTACAGGTTGCTATCAGAAAGACCCAATTACTTAGAAGTAAATGTAATGTTTTTGGAACATGATAAATAAAAGTACAAATCGAAGTTGTTAAAAAAAAAACCAACAACGTTTCTCATAGGAAAGCATAAAGATGGTGATACTGCATAGATTTCTTTTTTTCTTTCTTTCTTCTTTTCTTTCTGTGAGATATTTGCCATCAAATCAGAGTTGCCAGATCATGCAAATATATAAAAACAGGAGATGCTGAGTCAAATTTTTATTTCAGGTGCTTTTTGTATAAATATATGTATTCCAGACAATATTTGGGACATACTTATACTAAATAAATCTATTTGTTGTGAACCTGAAAATTTAATGGGTGTTTTGTATTTTTGCTGATTCCTTCCTGCCAGATCTAACAATGTGTTCTGACTTTTCTCCTCCTGATACCTATAGTGGCACTCGCATGCCAAACACATTATTCCAATCTCTTGATAGACATGGGAACCTCAGCCACAAGATCTCCATTGGGTTTGACTGGGTATAGGGCAAACAGCTGTGTTAGGCTTGCTCGCTTGCATGATTGGTGCATGAGCACATGGCAGAATACTTGTGTATAGCCTGCATAAAACGATGGGTACTTTCCCTTGGCTCCAACCACTTGCCACTACTGCGAGGGGTGGTTTTCCTGTTTGCTCACCCACCACCAGGAGAAAAGGTTTTCCCCTGTCTGTTTGCTCACCCACCATTGAGAGAATCTAATAAAGGAATGGTCCAACCCTTTCCAGCTCTGCAGTTCCTCTACCATCCGCCCAAATCCAATATGAACCTGCCTGGCCTCGGCCACCGGCATTACACTGGGTATAACTGGGTTTCACTCTCTGTGTAAGGCTTTTTACTTCTTTCTGCTCACTCCAATTTTAATACAAGTTTAAACAATTTATTATTATTATTGTCTTTTGGTTTCATAATACATTATTAATAGCTTTGTCAGGGGAACTGTAATAAGTATATTAAAAGAAATTTAGTTTGATTTGATTAATATTTGTCCCATGCTGAGTGAGGGATGATCTGTAAGGGGAGGGGCTGATGTAGTGGTCTGTTAGGAATGTTCCACTTATTCTGCTTCTGATGGACTGTGGAATTACATGCAACACACATACACCACACAAAAAACCCCAGCTTGATCAATGTGGCTTACACTTCACAGTTAAGTAAATATTTACGCAATGCTCACTATGCAGCATCTGCAGGACTACAAGCCGATGATATAGAAATGGATAAGCATTGCCCCACAATGCTGGCTCTCTTGTAGAAGATACATGATGAGAAAAGATGAAACTTTATTTGGTAGCATCAGGGAAGGCTTCACAGAAGAGGTCATGAGAAAAGCAAATCTGTTCTTTTAGGGAAAGTGTGTCAGGGACCAGAATTTTTTGAAAAGTGTAAGAGGTAGCTTATTATCACAAGATTTCCCTAACCTTTTCAGTCATCTCATGTGCATTTGTGAATTTTCTAAGGAAGACGGAGTTTATAATTTAAATATATTTTTCAAAGTGTTCTGTGATCTTTCAAGAGTTAAAAACTCTGTTAGAGAAATCAGATAAATGTTCATCCAAAATAACATGACTTATTATAATCAAATACATATTGAGAATCAACTTTCTGCAGAGCTGTTATTACAAACTTTGGAGAACAAAACAAGAAGAGGCACTATGCTTATGTAAAAATAATCTCAAGCTTTGGAGAAAACAATGAAGAACACGTGATCAAAATACTGTATTCAACGTAGAATCATACTACAGAAGGGGCACTGAGAGATTGCCAATTTCATTAGAATTAATCTTGCACCAGAGCAGATTTCCAGATTCCAGGTTGAAAATTTCACAAAAGATGTTTATTAAAACATATTATATCTTAATTCTAGCCAAGAGTTACTCCCTTTTTGTATGTGTTTTCATGCTGTTAGAAAATAAATAACTTTTTATTGATGTGTTGTACAAGATTTCATAACAGTGTCAACATTACCTACATTTATAATATTCATACTTATAAACATCAACTCATGAAACCAAGGCTTAATAAAATTCAGAGCAGGCCCCCAAATACACTCATTCTACCTTTTTTCTACTTTTACTTATTTTAAATATTCTTCATAATCTGTTTCTAAGAGGAGGACATTTATTGAGTGACTATTTCATTATTACACAACCTTATGAGACGGTTTTTCAAGTTCCTACTTTACACGTTGAAGAGACTGAGACTCAACAAAGTTAAGTTACTTACTAATGGTTGAAAAGCTAGAAAGAGCACTTTGAGCACTGATTGTCAAAAGAGGACGGAAGCAGGAGTATGCCAGGAAGTGGAGAGATCCAGATTGAGCACAGAAGTGGAGGAGAATCACATTACATCTGATGATGCCACGTACCTTTTAATAAACCCACAATAATCCCATAACACACTTATTAGAAATTTGCTGTTTTTAGCATTTTTCATTTTATATAAAAATATGTTACTAGATGCAGATGTTACAATCAAACACAATATGATTTTATATACAATGCAATAATGAAACACATTATCATGGTGTTTCCTGGGCTTTGGGTCGTTAACAAAATAATCACTTTATGGAGCCAAATGAATTAAAGAGGTGTTATTTCTTTTTTTAATGGTTGAATAATGCAGTTTAGATTAAAACAAAATTAACAAATAAAGATAAAACCAAGCATATTAAAATTTGTTAGTTTATTCCAGTCCAGTATTAGGTCCTTGTGCAGAGGCCACTAATGCTCACCAGTTTCCATGTGCTCCTCTGCATCTCCTAGGCTCCCTTGCAGTTAAACTGAGGACATATGTCTGGCATATGTCATGTGTGGCTTCCAAACTGAGACATTTAAAAGCCCTGGTGCCACCTCCATCCTATTCATCTTTGATTCTGGTAACTTTGGAGGCCAAAATGACATGGCTGTGAGATACAGGAAGGCCATTCAATTCACGTTAGGCTTTCCATCAGTGAGAAACAAATATGTAGTGTGTCCAGCCACTGAGATTTTGAAGTTAGTCAATTGCAGCTGCCCCAAAGCGCACTTAGAGATCAGTAGGATCAGCTTCCCAGTAAAACTGGTTAGAAATGCAGGATCTCTTTCTCCACCCATGATATTAACCAGAATCAACATTTTAACAAGATCTCTGGGTGACTGATATACTTATTAATTTGAGAAACTCTGTTATAAACTATACCTAAAATTCTGGTCATTTCAAATACGAGTAGGGATTTTCCGGAATGGGAATTCCAAACCTGATTTTATACTAAAGTCAATAGTGTAGATTTTTAAAAACTGAGATATGAGACTTACTAGATAAGAATCTTTAGAGGTGAGCCCAGGAATCTCTATTTGTTAAAACGTCCCAGTGACTGATAATTAGCTAGGCTTAGAATTTTGTCAGTTCTAATTGGGAATATAAATAAATATACCACTACCAGCTGAACTTTTGCTATTTCATAGTGTTTATAAATTATATAAATCTTCAAAGTTTAGTAAACAGATATTTTATGAGGAGGCTCTAGAACTTATATGTAAGATTTGAGGCAATTAATAGTTTTTGTCACTTGTTATCTGATCCTGAGATGCAAAATAACTCCTCTTCCCTTCAGCCTCAGAAACTCGGGGGGGGGGGGGGGGGGGGAACAGCAGCTGAGCAGTGGGGAGGTTGCGGAATGTGTGTCCTTAATTGATACTCCCTTTTGCAACTAACTGGCTTACTTCAGCCCTTCCTGGGCTATCCAGGTCTTTGAATTTTAAAAGACCCTGCAGCTGTCTTCATTGAACAGCTTCCTTATCAGAAGGAGGCAGCTCCATTTCCTTTGTGTCTAGACATCAAAATACTGGCTGTTCCCCTTTTTTCCCTCTTCCTCAAAACTTCACTAAAAAAAGCAGCATTGTAATCCAGTAAACTCACTCCCAAAGAACAGGAAAAAGAAAGTCTGCCTGCTTAATGAAACGACCAGTGAGAGTCACCCCTATATGTTTCCCACTGCATGGTTGTTATTTGGCATATCATTTCTACAAACTCGTCTTGGTCCCCTTAAACCATACAGTTCAGCCACCTTCAGCTTCCTTCGTACCACTTTGGCTCCTAGCCTTTTGGTTCTGAACGCTGTTTCCGCATGTAACACACCAGAAAAATCTTTCAACATGGTTTTGCGTAGTTGTTTTCTTATGACAACACCAATTATTTTAAATGAAATTTAATGGGGTAACATTGGTTAATAGGTTTATAATTGATTAATATATATTTCCGATGTACATCTCTCTGGCGCATGCTCTGTATATTGCATTGTGTGCCCATCACCCAAAGTCCAACCATCTTCTGTCAATGAATATCTGGCGCCCTTTACCCCCTTTACCTTCACTTCTCTTCCCCCGGTAACCACCATACTATTGTCTAGATCTATGAGTCTGGTTTATATCCCACATATAAGTGAAATCATATAGTTCTTAGCTGTTTCTGACTGATTTATTTCTCTTAGCATAACATTCTCAAGGTTTATCCATGTTGCAACAAATGGCAGTATTTCATCTTTTCTTATAGTTGAGTAGAATTGCACTGTATATATCTACCACATCTTCTTTATCCAATTCTCTATTGGGGGGCACCTTGGTAGTTTTCAATGTCTTGTGAATAATGGATTGATGAACATGGAAGTGCATATGTCTTTGTGAACAAATGTTTTCAAGTTTTTCAGGTAGATACCAGTAAAATGAATGCAGGGCCATATAGAAACTCTGTTCTCTTTTTTTTTTTTTTTTTTTTGAGATATCGTCATATTGTTTTCCAAAGTAGCGGTACCAGTTCACATTTCCACCAGCAGTGAATGAAGGTTTCTTTTTCTCCACAGCCTCTCCAATACTTGTTATTACCAGTCTTGTTGATAACAGCCAATCTAATATGTGTGGGGTGGTATCTCATTGTAATTTTGATTTGCATTTCCCTAATAGCCAGTGAGGATGATCCTCTTTTCATATATGTTTGCTGTTAGCATGTTTTCATAAGAGAGGTGTCCCAATCTTCTTCCCATTTTTTAATTGGATTGTTTATTTATTGTTGAGTTGTAGAAATTCTTCATATATTTTGGATATTAACCCCTTGTCAGAGCTATTGTTTGTGAATATCATCTCCCATTGGGTTGACTACCTTCCTGTTTTATTGTTGGTTTCTTTTGTTATGCAGAAGCTTTTTAGTTTAATATAGTCTCATTCACTTATTTTTTACTTTACTTCTGTTGCCTTTGGGGTCAATCTCATAAAATGTTCTCCATGGCCTATGTCCATAACTTTAGTACCTATGTATTCTTCTATGTAATTTATTGTTTCAGATCCTATATGTAGGTCTTTGCTCCATTTTGAATTAATTTTTGTGCATGGGGACAAACTGTAGTCAAGTTTCATTCTTTTGTATGTGGCTTTCCAAGTTTCCCAGCACCGTTTACTGAAAAGCCTTTCTTTCCTCCATTGTCTGTTTTTGGCCTCTTTTGTCAGAGATTATTTGTCCCTATATAGGTGGTTTTATTGCTGGGCTCTCAATTTTGTTCCATTTGTGTGTTTGTTTTTCTGCCAGCACCAGTTGTTTTTGATTATCATGGCTCCGTAGTATAATGTGAAGTCAGATAGTGTGATACCTCTAGCTTTGTACTTTTATTTTAGAATTGCTTTGGCTATTAGTGGTCTCTTGTGGTTTTATACAAATATGATAAATTTTTTGTTCTATTTCTTTAAAACTTGAGATTAAGAATTTATTGGGGATTGAATTAAGTTTGTATATTGCTGTGGGTAATATGGCCATTTTAACTGTGTTGAGTCTTCTAATCCATGGACATGGAATATCTTTCCATTGTATCGTGTCTTTTAAAGTCTTTTTTTTTATGACAGAGACAGAGAGAGACAAAGAAAGACAGAGAGGGACGAATAGAGACAGATAGACAGGAAGGGAGAGAGATGAGAAGCATCAATTCTTCGCAGTACCTTAGTTGTTCATTGATTTCTTTCTCATATGTGCCTTGACCAGGGTGCTACAGCAGACCAAGTAACCCCTTGCTCAAGCCAGCGACCTTAGGCTCAAGCTGGTGAGCCTTGCTCAAACCAGATGAACCCACACACAAGCTGGGAAACTTGGAGCTTTGAACCTGGGTCCTCCACATCCCAGTCTGACACTCTATCCACTACACCACCATCTAGTCAGTCTAAAATCTCTTTTAATAATGCTTTGTAGTTTTCAGTATATAGTTCCTTCAAATCCTTTGTTAAGTTTATTACTAGGTATTTTACTCTTTTTTGTGCCATTGTAAAATGAATTGTTTTTTATTTTATTTTCTGAGATTTTATTATTGGTGAATAAGAAAGCAGTAGTTTTTTTTGTATATTAATTTTGTATCCTTTACTGTATTTGTTTATTGTTTCTAATAGTATGTCAGTGAAGTTTTGGGGGTTTTCTACATGCAGAATTATGTCACCTGCAAAAAGTGATACTTTTACTTCTTCTTTCCCAGTATAGATGCCTTTTATTTCTTTCTCTTGCCTGATTGCTCTGGCTAGGACTTCAAGAAATATTGTGAATAAGAGTGCTGAGATTGGGCATTATTGTCTTTTTCCTGATTTTGGAAGAAAAGCTTGCAGTTTTTCACAATTGACTATTATAGTGACTGAGGTTCTGTCATATATGGCCTTTCATTGAGTGTTTTAAATATAAATGGATGTTGTATCTTATCTAATGCCTTTTCTCTAACTATTGCTAGAACTATAATATATTTGTCCTTTGTTTTGTAATTGTGGTATATTACATTGATCAATTTGCATATGTTGAACTATCTGTGTAACCCTGGAATTAATCCCACTTTATTATGATGCATTATCTTTTTAATCTATTATTGTATTTGATTTGCTAGTATTTTGTTTAGAATTTTTGCATCTGTATTCATTAGAAAATGGTCTGTTTTTCTGTTTTTGTACTGTCTTTGCCAGATTTCGGTATCAGGGTTATGTTGGTCTCATAAAATGTGTTAGGGAGTATTGCTTTTTCTTTTTTTGGGAAGACCTGGAGAAGAATAAGGAACAAATCTTCTTTGAATATTTGGTAGAATTTACTAGAGTAGCCATCTGGTGCTAGACTTTTATTTTGGGGAAGATTTTTGATAGTTGTTTCTATTTCTTTCCTGCTTATGGGTCTATTTAGATTTTCCATTTCTTCATGACTCAGGTTGGGAAAATTTTATAGGTCTAGGAATTTATCGATTTCTTCTACATTGTTGATTTTGGTGGTATATGATCTTTCATCACATACTAGTATGATTTTTTTTATATATCTGTGATGCCTGTGGTAATTTCTCTTCTTTTATTTTGGATTATGTTTATATGAGTCCTTTCCCTTTTTCCCTTAGTGAGTCTAGCTAGGGGTTTGTTGATTTATTTTAATCTTTTCAAAAGACCTGTTCTTTGTTATATTACTTCTTGTATAGTCTTTTGCTCTCTATTTCTTTTAGTTCTGCTCTAATTTTTATTACTTTATTTCTTCTGCTGATTTTGGGTTGCCTTTGTTCTGTTTCTAGTTCTTTCAGATGTGATGTTATGTTGTTTACTTGGGGTTTCTCTTGTTTCATAGGATAGGCCTGTACCGATATAAACTTCCTTCTTATTTTGCTGCCTCAAATAAATTTTGATACTGAGTTGTCATTCTCATTTGTCTCTATATATCTTCTGATATCACCTTCCATTTTTTCCTTTACCCATTTATTTTTTTAGTAGTATGTCATTTAATCTCCACATTTCTGTGGGTTTCTTTACTTCTCTTATGGAGTTAATTCTAATTTCAGAGCAATGCTGTCAAAGTATATGCTTGGTGTAATTTCACTCTTCTTGAATTTATTGAGACTGGTTTTGTGACCCAAAACATGGCCTGTTCTTGAGAACATTCCATGTACACTGGAGAAAAATATATAATCTGATGTTCTGGGAAGAAGGATTCTATAAATATCTCACGTCCATTTGTTCTAGTGTGTTGTTTAAGACTAATACTTCTATATTGGGTTTCTATTTGAATGATCTATCTAGAGCTCTCAATGGAATATTAAGGTTCCTAACTATAATTTTGTTTTTGTCTGTTTCTTTTTTTAGTTCTTTTAGTAATTGTTTTATATATTTCAGTGCTCTGTGATTTAGTGTATGTATATTAAAAAGTATAATGTTCTCTTGATGTAGTGTTTTTTTTTATCATTATGAAATGTCCATCTTTGTCTCTTGTTTTTTTTTTTTAATTTTTTTTGCAAACTTTTTTTTTTAAATTTTTTAAATTTTATTTTATTTATTCATAGAGAGGAGAGAGAGGGGGGAGAGAGAGACAGGGGGGAGGAGCTGGAAGCATCAACTCCCATATGTGCCTTGACCAGGTAAGCCCAGGGTTTCAAACCAGCAACCTCAGCATTTCCAGGTCGACGCTTTATCCACTGCGCCACCACAGGTCAGGCCATCTTTGTCTCTTGTTAACTTTGTTGTCTTGAAGTAATTTTTGTCAGATATAAGTATGGCTACGCTTTCTTTTCTTCAGTGTTGTCCTCTTGGAGAATCATTTTTTATCTTTTCACTTTGATTCTACCTTGTCTTTTCAATTTAGATGTGTCTTCTAAAGACAGCATGTGGTCGGGTTTGTTTTTTGATCAATCTGCTACTCTATGCCTCTTTATAGGTGTATTCAGTCAATTTACATTTAGGGTAGTTATTAATGCATGCAGATTTCATATAGCCATTTTATCTTTTGTTTTCTGGTAGCTCTGTGTCTTTTTTGGTTCTTTTCTTTTGTGTTTCTGTCTGTTGTTTTTGTTTGGTGGCATGCCGTACTTCTTTTCTCTCTTTTTCCCTAAGTTATAGATTTCAGTTTTGGTTTTATTGTGGGTGATTATCATTAGGTTATTGAATAAGAAAGTGTTATATATACAGTAGTCCTTTGTCTTATAAATGCTTCTGCCTTCTATCCTCCTTTACTACTTTAGACTTTTATCCCATCCCCTTTTATGTTGTTGTTGTCACAAATTATCCCTGCTTATGCTGTATGTTTGTTGGAAAACTTACTCATATTTTTGTAACATTTTGGTCTTTGTTTTAAGTAGAACAGCCCCCTTGAGTATTTCCTAAAGGGGATTTTTCTGGTGATACATTCCCTCAGCTTCTACATGGCTGGAAAAGTCCTTACTTTTCCTTCTTATTTAAAGGACAACTTTTGTGAATATATTATCCTTGGCTTGTAATTACTCTCTTTTAGTACTTTAAGTATTTGGTTTTACTCTCTCCTGGCTAGTAGAGTTTCTGCTAAGATAGCCAATGATAATTTAATGGGCTTTTCTTTAACATTACACTCTTCTTTTCCCTGACTTCCTTGAAATCTCTTTCTTTGTCATTAATTTTTGACAGTTTTAATACAATGTAACTTGAAGAAAGTCTCTTTGGATTGAGGCAATTAGGTGTTCTATTTGCTTCTTGGGTTTGATGATCTAGCTCTATAGGTTTGGGAAGTTATTATCAATGATTTGTTTGAATAGGCTCTTCATTCCCTTCTCCCTCTTTTCTTCTTCTGATATGCCTATTATTTTTATATTGTTCTTTCTGATGTAGTCAGATAATATTCATAAAGCTCTATTCTTTTTTTTTTATATTCTTGATTCTCTTCTTCCCTCTGTATCATCTCTCAATTTTTTTCTTTGATATCACTAATTCTTCCCACCATTTGGTTAGCTCTATTTGCTGTGCTCCCCAGTTTATTTAACTCATTTATTGAATTCTATATTTTCAGAATTTCTGTTTTTTTCTTAACATTTCAATTTCACTGATAAAGTACTCATTGTATTTATTACTTTGTTTTCTGAATAAATTAAATTGCCTATTTGTGTTCTTCTACCTCTCCTTGAGTGTTTTCAGAACTTCAATTTTGAATTCTCTGTCATTTATATTCCAAGTTTCCATGTATTTAAGTTTGCTTTTTGGAGATTTTTAATTTTCTTACCTGCATCTCTCTTGGGTATCCATAATATTTGATGGACTCGATCTCTGTCTATACATTTATGTGAGTGGCTTTTGTTTTAGTAGATTACTTTCAAGAAGTCTTTCTATTATTTTGCAGTAGGTGGAGCTGAATCACCAGTCTTAGGTCTGTGAAATCTCTGTGCTGACCTCCACTCGATGCTGGCTGTCATCATTATATCTCTAATGCTAGGATAGGGTGGGCTGGGGAAACCTGGTCACCTTCTTTATTTTTTCTCCTGGTAATAGTTTTTTTGGGCCTCTTTGTGTTCTCCCCTGGACCTCCACATGTTCTCCCCTGTGCTGTAATTGGTAACTAGAAACAGGGTACCCCCTTTGCTCAGGGTAAACAGTGGTTTGGAGTGTCAGTTCTTGAGTATGCCACTGATGTACTCTGCACCCTAACTCACAAGGACAAAGGGAGGTGAGTTCTGAGAGGCTGGTAGATTGCTGAGGCTTCTGTTTCAATCCTCTGCCTACTGTGTTGACCATGGGCATACCATGGATGGGCTATAGAAAAACAAGCAGTGTCTCAGAGCTGTATCCACTGCTCAGGTCTCTGCTCTCAGCCACTGCTCTAATTATTCACTACTGTGAGAATGCCTACTTAATCTCTTCACTCCTTCCAGCAGACAGAAACCAAAACACAACCAGGTTTCACCCCTCTCTAGAGCCTCTTGGCTGTAGGGCTGTGTCTATATTTTTCACCCACACCCCTGTCCTTTCCTGCCTTCTCACCTTTAGTTACTTCGATGCATAGATCCTTCAGGAACGCCTGTGTGCCAGACTGGGTGGGGTTCCTTTGCTGAGTATGGCTATTCAATTTGTTGAAATTTCAAGAGGAAAGACCATGGAGATCCCTCATGTCACCATCCTCTGACATCACTCCAATTTTAAATTACACACATATACACACACACCTCATATGTTTAAAACAAAGTACTTCAAAGACAATCATCCAAAATGGGTGATATCACTGTGTAGGCATCTGCCTAATTTCATGGAAGCTCCTAGCTATTCTTTAAACAGGTGTTTCCAGTAAGGACATGACCTGCAGAAGATAATAAAGATATGTCATTTATTTCACAGACTTAGGTATACAGAACATGGCTGAAAAGGAGGCAGAAGACATCAGGTTTTGTAGGACCTTCAGAGTCAAGAGAAAGGGAAAAGGAAATAAAAAGGGTAGGATGTCAGAGGTGGAACAGATCCTGAGAAGAAAAGAGAAGAGTGAGGAAGCAGTGTTGAAAGTAAAGATTTGTTTTTCATGGATTGAATAGAAAATTCATTTTATGAAAAACAAAAACAACACATGATTTGTTTTTCAGTATCCATAGAGTAGATACACACAAAGCAAATTGAATTAATGATAGATAAAAATGTTCAATTCAAACAACAGGTTAATAATCAGTTAGTATCTGTAGGGGGTGGGGTAGTGATGACAGGTTTATATATAGATATCATCTTCAGGAATTATTCATTCCTCCTACAAAGTATAATCAGACTGGTTAAACGGGAAATATTTAACAAAGACAGAGAGGTGAAGTAATGTTAGATTTTTTAAATGTATCCACAAAGTATTGTTTGTCATAAGGTATCTCCTCTCACCCCTGGCTCTCTTATGACTTTGAGTTTTATCATTATTTCAGCTCAGATCCTTTTGTGACCTGAGGTCACTAAACTGACCCTGCCTTTGGGCTATCTCTCTTTTTTGTTTCTTTTTTTAAACTGCTTTACAGTTCTTCTTTGCCCTCTAGTCCATATTTGCCCTTCATATCATCCGTTCTGCACTGGGGACACTGTTTCTTGCCTTCTTTGAACATGTTTTAAAAAGATAATTCAGAGCTGCTACCTAATGCTTCTGTGTATGAGGGCCTAATTATTTTGCAAGAAAAAATGTGCATCTGGACTCCTTCTATGAGCATTGCTAAATTCCTGAAGCTCAGTTTTGGAATGGACAGTGAGTCCTATGGGACATTAAAGGCAGAAACAAAATAATTTTTTTCCACACAGAAAAACACCTGGGTGAGAAGCTCCAAACTAGAATTCCTCAAAGCCTGGAGGCTACCATTATGAAAGAAATCATGAGGTTAAAGACCCCAGAGAGCTTGATTCTTGGAATGAAAGATGACTGGACATTTGTAAGAAAGTCAGTGAGTTAACCAGAAGGTACAAATAAAAATATATTACTGACCATCTTTTATGGTCTTAGCTAAAATGGATCAGAAGAATCTTGATTTCAATTCTATGACAAGATGGAGGGAAAGAAGTAAGAAAAGAAAGATGGAGAGGAAATAAATAAAAAGAAAACACATGACAAATTTATCCTGTGCAGAAAAGAGTTAGCATAGCAGGCCTTTGACTGCTGTTCTATAAAAGACCTGCTTACAAGGTTGATCCTTGGCTAGAACCAGGGAACATAGATTATGAAAGATTTTCAATTCAGGGAACATAGATTTTGAAAGATTTTCAATTTTTTTTTTTTTTTTAACAAGAAAGCCTTATTATATGCTTCAACTGTGTAAATGATGTGGTTTATACCGAATGCCCACATGCTTTCTGAGAGTCTAGGATTTTGGTATGTGCTCAATAGAGGGTGCCTGCATGACCAACCTCTGATCAAAAAACCCTTGGCACTGGGTCTCTAATAAGCTTCCCCGATAGGTAGCATTGCACACGTTACAATTTTTTGCTGGATGAATTGTATAATACTACATTCAGAGAATTCTTGGAAGTTTTCACTTGTTTTTTTTTCTGAGCTTCACCCTATCTACATTTTTTCTTTTCTGATTTTTGTTTTGATCCTTTCACTGCAATAAATTATAGCCACAAATACAACTATATTTTGAGTCCTGTGAGTTCTAACAAATTATTGAATTTAGCAGTGGTCTTGGGGATTAATAACATATCATTTTTCTTCTATAATTTAAATACTTCAATTTTTAAAACTGTGTGTTGACTTTATAAACTAATTCATCTTTTTGTACCTACTAATTTTGAGTTCTTTTGAAAAATGAGATAAAAATAAATAGTCTTTTGAAATGTTTGGAACTTGAGACTGATGGGGAATGTTAATGTTCTTTAGATTATATTTCACTAATTAAACAATTCACAACAAAAATGATGGCAGCTTAGTTTCAAGTGGGAAACAGGTCACAGCAGTCAAAAATTTGAGTTTGAGGCTTGGCTTTAGCCCTTAACTGCTCTGTGACATTGTACCAGGTAACTTTTCTGATCTTGAGTTTTTTTAAATCTGTAAAAAGGAAATATTAGTACCTACGTGTGGGTGTAGTCTCGGAAAATGATGTGAGATAATTTATGTAATACACTTAACACAGTGCATGGAACATTCTAAGTGTTCTACCAGTGGTGTGTGTAGAAGTTGTTAATAAACAATACAATAGAAACAATACCAAGGTGTTGTCATATCATTTCTAGGGCAATCTGAGAAGCAGAAGCTTACAACTCACTGAAATTTGGAGACTCCGGTTCCATCTAAAGCAACCCTAAGAAGTTTTAAGAACATTATTGGAGGGAACCTACACATCATAAACCTCCATTAAGTGTTTCCTGTGCCCACATCTAATCTCCCCCTCATAACCTCAGTCTCTTGCAGCTACCTGCAGGGGAAAGTAAACTTTAGGGTTTTCTTAAATCCTTTGCCCTGAACTTCAGTAGCACAGTTACCAGGGCAGTACAGAGTGAATGAAATAAAAAGACACGTGACCCTATCTCTGTTTGTTTCACTTTTATGTGACCCTGGGAAAGTCACTTCTCCAAACCTCAGTATATCTCACTGTAAATAGGTTAATTAAAAACATCTGTTTTCTGCTACCTCACTTGACACTTGTTGAGCAAGAAAATTTCATATACTGAGAAATTTACTTTGGAAATTTTAATATACTGAACAGAGAACTACTCAGGGACTGCTCTAGGTCTTTTCTAGGGTGACCATAAAAAACATTATTGATGATATCAGAGTAAAGGTGACAGATACCTTTGAGCTCTCACCTAGAAATGTCAACAAACTGAACAGCTATAACTCAGCGTAGGAACCTCAGCTTGGCTAGAAGGCTGCCTGAATGATCAAAGGTTGAAAGGATAAAAAACGGGGTGGAAGATAAGGAGCATCTGTGATCAGGCTCCAGAGAGGCATGAGGCCTGGCCTGTCTGGGCTTTCATATGCCCAGGCTCTGGAGAGGGGAGAAACCTGGAGTGATTAGGTCTTCTTCTACTGGGAGAAATGGAGAGCTTGGGAGGAATTTGGTATGGTATGAAACCAAAGAGGCAAATAGTGGGTTCACTCCCAGTGTTCCCATGGTCAACCTGCAGCTTGCACTTGGCCAGAGACACAAAAATGCAAAGTGTGGCCCCCCAGCCTCCTAGATACCTCCTCCCTCCCCTTGGGAGAATGGATAGTAGCAGTGACATATCCCACAGCTGAAGAAAAGAGGTGCTCTGTGTTTGGTTCTCTGTTCTGTTGGGATGCAGGGAGGAGCACCCAGAGGACTGAGATGCCTTTGATAAAGCAGTAAATCCCTTACAAGTCCCACCTAACATCATTACTATAGCCCTGCCTCCTCTTTTACCACAGCAGCTTCTCAACAGAGTTAAGCCTGGGATTTTATAGAGTTAAAACTTGTAATCCAGTTCCACCTACTGGAAAAAAAACAGAATAACATCTCAGAAATTTTTTCTTCTAATTTTTTTTGTTCTTTAGTTTTTGTTGTTGTAGGTGAACATGGCCCTAAATGGACAGAGCACTGGCGCCAGATAAGGGTAGCCAGGTGGATCCTGATCATGGCACATGTGAGAGTCTGTCTCTCTATCTCCCCTCCTTTCACTTGGAAAAGAGAAATAAATGAGAAGAATTCAATTGCAAAGAGCAAGTAAAGAAACCAACAAAAATGTGAAAATTAAACAACCTACCTTTAAAAAAATCACTGGGTCAAAAGAAAAATAAAAGCAGAGATCTAAAGATATATACAGACAAATGAGAATGACAACACACATATAAAAATTTCTGAGATGTAGCAAAAGCAATAATAAGAGGAAAGTTTACATAATTATAGGCTCATATCAAGAAACAAGGGAGATACTAAGCAAACAACCAAACATCACATCTAAATGAAATAGAAAAAAGAAGTACAAAGGCTACCCAAAGTTAGCAGAAGAAAGGAATAGAAAAGTTAGAGCAGAACTAAATGGAAGAGAACAAAAACATATAGAAAAATTTAATACAACATAGAGCTGTCTCTTTGAAAAGATCAATAAAATTGACAAACCACTGGCTGGGACTCATTAAGGAGAAAAGAGAAAGGGCTTATAAAAACTAAATCCAAATTGAAAGAGGAAAAATTAAGACAGATATCATAGATTTACAGAGGATCACAGTAGAATACTATGAAATATTATATGCCACCAAATTCAAGAAATAAATAAGTTCCTAGAACTATACAATCTTCTTGAGTCATGAAAAAGCAGGAAACCTAAATAGACCTATAAGCAAGGAGGAAATAGAAAAACAACTATCAGAAACCTCCCCCAAAATAACAGTTCAAGACCAGATGGCTACAATAATGAATTCTATCAAATATTCAAAGATTTGGGACTTTTCCTTCTCAAAGTCTTCCAAAAAGTAGAAGAAGAAGTAGTACTCCCTAACACATTTTATGAGGCTAATATAACCCTGCTACCAAAACCTAGCAAGAACAATAAAAAAAAGGAAACTGCAAACCAAAATCTTTAATGAATACAAATGCAAAAATTCTAAACAAAATACTAGCAAACTGTTTGAAAATATCATCTCTCATTTAGTTGGCTGTCTGTTTGTTTGTTGTCAGTTTCTCTTGCTCTGCAAAGCTTCTTAGTCTGATGTGGTCCCATTCATTTATCTTTGCCTTCACTTCCCTTGCCTTTGGAGTCAAATTCATAAAGTGCTATTTATAACCAAGGTCCATGAGTTTAGTACCTATGTTTTTTTCTATGTAATTTATTGTTTCAGGTCTTATATTTAGGTCTTTGATCCATTTTGAATTAATTTTAATACAAGGAGACAAACTGTAGTCGAGTATCATTTTTGCATGTGGCTTTCCAGTTTTCCCAGCACCATTTATTGAAGAGGCTTTCTTTTCTCCATTGTGTATTGTAGGCCCCTTTATCAAAGATTATTTGACCACATATATGTGTTTTATTTCTGGGCTTTCTATTCTGTCCCATTGGTCTGAGTGTCTATTTTTCAGCCAATACCATGCTGTTTTGATTATTGTGGCTCTATAATATAATTTGAAGTCAGGTATTGTAATGCCCCCACTTCATTCTTTTTCCTTAGTATTACTTTGGTTACTCAGGGTTTTTTATAGTTTCATATAAACCTGATAATTTTTTGTTCCATTTCTTTAAAAAAATGACATTGGAATTTTGATGGGAATTGCATTAAATTTGTATATTGCTTTGGGTAATATAGTCATTTTGACTACATTTATTCTTCCTATCCAAGAACAAAAAATATTTTTCCATTTCATTGTATCTTTTTCGATTTCCCTTAACAATGCTTTTAAACAACAGCACAGATAAGGGCTTAATATCCAAAATATACAAAAGACTCATAAAACTCAACAACAAACAAGCAAACAATCCAATAAAAAAATGGGAAGAGGACATGAATAGACACTTCTCCCAAAAAGAAATACAAATAGCCAACAGATATATGAAAAGATGCTCATCTTTATTAAGTATTAGAGAAATGCAAATCAAAACTATAATGAGATACCACCTCACACCTGTTAGATTAGATATTATCAACAAGACAGGAAATAACAAGTGTTGGAGAGGCTGTGGAGAAAAAGGAACACTCATCCACTATTGGTGGGAATGTAAAGTAGTATAACCATTAGGGAAGAAAGCATGGTGGTTCCTCAAAAAATTAAAAATAGAACTACCATATGACCCAGCAATCCTTCTACTGGGTATATACCCCCAAAACTCAAAAAACGCTGGTACGTAAAGACACATGCAGTCCCATGTTCATTGCAGCATTGTTCACAGTGGCCAAGACATGGAAATAACCAAAAAACCCTTCAATAGATGATTGGATAAAGAAGATGTGGTACATATATGGTACATATATACTATGGAATAGTACTTAGCCATAAAAAATGATGACATTGGATTATTTACAACAATATGGATGGACCTTGATAACATTATACTGAGTGAAATAAGTAAATAAAAAAAAACTAAGAACTATATGATTCCATACATAGGTGAGACATAAAAATAAGACTCAGGGACATGGACAGGACAGTGGTGGCTACGAGGGGGAGGGGAATGGCACAGAATACTAGATAGAAGGTGACAGAAGACAATTTGACTTAAGATGATGGGTATACAACATAATCAAATGTCAAAATAACCTGGAGATGTTTTCTCTGAATCTATGTACCCTAATTAATCAATGTCAACCCATTAAAATTAATAATAAAGAAAAAAATTAGAAATGTAAAAATAAATTTGACAAACATGTAAAAACTCCACACTGAAAACTACAGAACATTGCTGAGAATGTTGAAGTCCAAAATAAATGGAGAAATATGCTAAAAAAAAAAAACTAGCTAATTGAATACAACAATACATTAAAAAATAATATATCAAATCAAGTGGGATTGACTCCAAGAGCACACAGATGGCTCAGCATATGGAAATTGATCAATGCAATACACTACATCAGCAAAACAAAGAACAAAGCATATTATTCTCGCAATAGATGCAGAAAAAGCAACTGATAAGATACAACCTTCATTTACACTTAAATCACTCAATAAAATGGTATTGAAGGAAAGCACCTCAGCATAATAGAGGCCATATATGACAAACCATCAGCCTATGTCATACTAAATGGTGAAAAACTGAAAGCTTTTCCTCTAAAATCAGGAACATGACAAAGATGCCCAATTTCTCCACTCATATTCAACATCATACTGGAAGTCTTAGCTAGAACAATCAGGCAATGAAAGAAATAAGAGGCATCCATATCAGGGAAGAAGTAAAGATATCACATTTTGCAGATGACATCATTCTTATATAGAAATCCACTGAAAAACTATGAGAAATAGTAAATAAATACACTAAAGTTTCAGGATACAAAATCAATATACAAATGCCAACAATTAAACTTCAGAAAATGAATTGAAATAATTCCTTTACAATTGCAACAACAAAATACCTAAAAATAAACTTAACAATGGATGTAAAGAATCTTTATACTGAAAACTACAGAGCATTATTAAGAGAAATTGAAATAGACACAATGAAGTGGAAAGATATTTCATGTTCATGGATTGGAAGGATCAACATAGTGAAAATGGTCATATACCCAAAGCAATATATAAATTTAATTCAATCCCCATCAAAATCCCAATGTCATTTTTTAAAGAAATAGAATATAATATTACCAGAAATGTATGGAACCATAAAAGACCTCAAGTAGACAAAGAAATCCTGAGGAAAAAGAATGAAGCCAGTGATATCACACTAACTGACTTCAAGTATAATATAGAGACACAATAATCAAAACATCATTTTATTGACAGAAAAACAGACATTTAGTACAATGGAATAGAATCAAGAACACAGAAATAAAACCATCTACATATGAACAGATAATCTTTGACAAAGAAGCCAAAAACACACAATAAAGAAAAGCCTCTTCAATAAATGATGCTGAGAAAATTGAAAAGCCACATGCAAAAGAATGTAATTTGACTACAGTTTGTTTCCATACACAAAAAAACAATTAAAAATGGATCAAAGACCTACATATAAGATCTAAAACGGTAAATTACATAGAAGAAAACATAGGTACTCATGGACCTTGGCCATAGAGAACAATTTATGGATTTGACCTCAAAGAAAAGGAAAGTAACAGCAACAAAAAGTGAAGGGAATATATCAAGCTAAAGAACTTCTGCACAGCAAAAGAAACCAACAACAAAACAAAAAGGCAGACAAACAAATGAGAGTTAATATTCACAAACAACACCTCCAATAGGGGTTAATATCCAAAATATATAAAGAGCTCACAAAGCTCAGCAACAAACAAGCAAACAATTTGATTTAACAGTGGGGAGAGGACCTGAACAGACACTTTTCCCAAGAACATATACAAATTGCTAACACGTATGTGAACAGATAGATGCTCATCCTCACTTGTGGGAGACTGCAAACTGGCAAAGCCTTCGCAGTTTAAGGCTTAAGCTAAAGGCTAAGCTCTTCCCCACAACTCCGTATTGGCTATGAAGCTGAGTATTTCTACTCATCTCATCCTCCCACCTCACTTGCTTGATTAAGTTGCTAAAGGCTAAGTTCTTCCCCACAACCTCTGACTGATTGTTTAAGTTGGTAAAGGCAATTTACACGCCCTTCCCCACACCTCTGTGTTAGCTATGTTTACTCTTTGTTTTATGAAGTTAAGATGTTATGCAGGGTGGAGGGTTTTCTGCACTTAGAAGAATTCTTGTGTTGCTTTGGAAATGTGACTTCTGTATCAGAGATCTCTTTGATTTGCTATTGACTTTGCTCTGCCCTATAAATAAAGCGGTTTGGGAGTGGAGACTTGCTCTGACAAGCTATTGGCTGTGCAGAGACCTCCTGATTCCATCCTTTATCTCTGAGTTTATTTCTTCATTTCTCACCATTCTCACTCAGGACCTGGACAATTACTAGCTGCGCTGGTCCACAGCATTCACGAGCTACTAGAAAAAATGCAAATCAAAGCTACAACGAGATACCACCTCATACTTGTTAGATTGGATATTAGCAATAAAACAGGTACGAACAAGTGTTGAAGAAGCTGTAGAGAAAAAGAAACCCTCATTCACTGCTGTTGGAAATGTAAACTTAAACTGGTACAGCCATTGTGAAAGAAAGTATGGTGGTTCCTCAAAAAAAATTAAGAAATTAACTACTATATGATCCAGCAATACTTATACTGGATATCTGCCTCCCAAAATAAAAAATATTGGTAACCAAAGACACATGCACCCTCCAAGTTTATTGCAGCATTGTTCATGGTTACCAAAACATGGGAACAACCAAAGTGTCCCTTGACAGAGGACTGGATAAAGAAGAAGTGGAACAAATGGAATACTACTCAGCCATAAGAAATGATGATATATTGCCATTTTAACAACATGATGAACCTTGAGAGCATCATATATACTAAGTGAAATAAGTAAATCAGAAAAAGCTAAGAACTTTATCATTTTATACATAGGTGGGATATAAAATTGAGACTTATGGACATAGATAAAAGTGAAGTTACCAGGGAGAGGGGGGAAAAGGGGAGAGAGGAGTGAAGAGGGACAAATATATGTCCCACATAGGTGGGATATAAAACTGAGACTTGCAGACAGAAATAAAAATGAAATGACTACCTTGGGGTGAGGTTTGAGGGGAGGGGACTAAAGAGGGACAAATATATGGTGATGTAAAATGACTTGACATTGAGTGATGGGCACACAATACAATCAGCAGTCAAATGGTATAGAGATGTTCATCTGAAACCTATGTACTTATTGGTCAATGTTACCCCATTAAATTTAATTAAAAAACATTATTCATGTTTGGAAAAAGAAAGTGACGGGATCTAGGACTTAATGACAAAAGAGATACCTTGCTATGATATTACTCTTAAAAATATGAATTTGAGTCCTATGTATTTGTTAGATGCCACAAGGCCTGACAAAGAATCAGATCACCCTCCAGCTCCAGCTGAAGTCATTAGATACCACTGCTTTGGTATTTAATTGCAATAACTGGTATTATCCCACTTTGGGGGAGGTACAATGATGCCTCACAATTATTTGAGATTGATTTATTGCTTTGTTGTGAAAACTTGTTTTTCAATGATTTTATTCCCCTCAGCGCTTTTCTTAACTAATTCATTGATTGATTGTTAGAGCTTTGCTTCCATCTCTGAAGATAGGTTGAAATAATTAATGCAGCTTGCTGTTTAATCATTCTGCCACACAATTACTGCTGCTATAGTGCTCGGCACGAGCACTTTATTAGCTATAGTAATTGTTGTCAAGTTTAATAAATTAATAACACATTTGGAGATGAGAACTTGGTCATTATTCAGTGGTACACTGCTGTGGAACCTGTAGGCTTCTGGGCAAATGAAAGGCTTAGTACCTGTTTCTACTGTTTGGTGACATTTTAAGAAATAATTTAATCTTTGTTTCTTTTTTATTTATTTATTTATTTATTTATTTATTTATTTATTCATTCATTTTTTAGAAAGGAGAGGGAGAGACAGAGAGAGAGAGGAGAGACAGAGAGAGAAGGGGGGAGGAGCTGGAAGCATCAACTCCCATATGTGCCTTGACCAGGCAAGCCCAGGGCTTCAAACCAGCGACCTCAGCATTTCCAGGTCGACGCTTCATCCACTGCGCCACCACAGGTCAGGCTTAAGAAATAATTTAACATTCCACCTTCCAGACAACTATGGCCATAATGCCCAACCTAGAGAGGTAAAATTATGCATACCATAGCTCAGGGGACACCAATTGTTGAGGAGCCTCAGCCTGCAATTTGTAGCACTGTTTCTTCTTGAGTACCACCATCCCCAATCTTTGAGATATTATGTGGATATGCTACAGAAGAAGAACATAATTTGTTAATTATGTCTCATGATACCTTTTGATAAACCTGTAAAGCTTCTTCCCTCAAGGTTCTCTCTTCTCTGAAACTGGAATAACTGGCGCAGAGTAATCTTCGATACTAAAATGTGACATTTTGACAGTGTGAGGTGCAGGCATCCTCTTTTGCTTCCCTCACCTTGTTCCACTGAGTTTTTGGGTGAATTCTCTCTTCCACTCCTGATACCCCATAACAAACTTGCCCTGTCCACCACCCTGTGAAGAAAGACAGGACATGTGCCAGATGCTGCTCTGGACTGATCTAACTTCACTTCAAAAATCAAGTTGGGACCTAGTCCTAATTTAACTACACATAAACCATGCTAAATTATTCACTTAGTGTTTTGCTTCCTACATAATGAAGACAGCCACTCTTGTTTGTGAAGATAGTTGAGATTCTCATAAATGATCACTGTTTAGTGTTAAGTTATATTAATAGTCTTCTATGCCAGTGTTGCCCAGATTGGAAACAGAACACTTTGGAAGCTAATTCTGATTTCCTTTTTTGTTTTCTACTTTAATCAGAATTTTAGTATCCACTAAATCAATTGGGAGGAAAACAGTTGTTTTTTTTTTAAATAAAAATTTCTATTCAATAGCCCAGAATTCTTCTTTCTCCTCCAACTCCCTTCCCCTATTTCTCTCTCTCTCTTTTACACACACACGCACACACATGCACACATACACACACACACCAGTGACTTTATTACTTATTCTTATTATCTCTCATGCTAATATCCACAATTTATAATTTGGGCAAGTGATAATCTATACTCCATGAGGAAGTAAACTGTCCAGACTTGCTTTGATATTTAGAACTAGACAGTTTCTATCTTTGTTTTAGTTTTTTGACATTGAGGTATAAGGAAAAAATATATAAGAATTTTAAAATAATATTCACATGAATGACTTTGAATAAATTTATTTTTCAGAATTTTTTGCAATTACAATTGCTTTTATTGATTTTCGTTAAGTTTAAAAATTCTTTCCCACTTCAACTGCACCTCTATCAGGGAAGGCATGTTGGCTGGAGAACAGATCACTATATTTGCAAACAAATGTCGTACAAAGAGACCTGGCAACAATCCTTAATCTGACAGCAAGCCTTCTATGTTACTTCTATAGAGCATGTTGACAAGTTAAGGAGGTCTGAAAGAAATATAATGTTTCTTATTCTCCCACCCCACCCCTATTTCAGCTTCAGGTACAAATAATTTTTGTTGTGAATTTGAAAATTGTGAGAGAGAGAAGATGCAGCCCTATGTCAGATAGAGAAATAATAATAACAGCTAGCTTCTGTAAGGTGAGCTACCCTTCTGACCTCCCTGGGCACTCTTTCTAATCTTCAGAAAATATATCTGACTCAAGTAGTTTCTAGAAACGCATAACAAAGTCTTTCTTTTATAAGTTAAATGGGAGAAAGCGAGGATTCTGTAGCTGTTTTTTCATCAAGTGTATAATTTTAGTAGATGCTTAAAACAAAGATTTTTTGATCTGTTGCAATAGATTGTAAGTACTAATCATTTTACACAGATATCATTTACTTTGATTAAATATCTAGTTTTTACAGAATTACCATTTATCTATACCATTTATCAATTCCAATAATAATAGTGGTGTGGTAGGCTGAATAACGACTCCCCAAATTATCCAGGTTCTTATTCCTGCAACTGTGATTTTTACCTTATATGGCAAAAGAGACTTTGCAGATGTGCTTAAATTAAGAATCTTTTTTTTAAGTACACATATAACTCTTTCCTTTTTAAAATTTATTGATTTTTGGAGAGAGGGAAAATAGAGAGAGAGCAAGAGAGAAAGAGAAAGAGGGAGGAGAAGCGGAAAGCATATACTCGTAGTAGTTGCTTCTTATATGTGCCTTGATCGGGCAAATGCAGGGATTCATACCGGTAACCTCAGCATTCCAGGTCGATGCTTTATCCACTGCACCACCACAGGTCAGGTAAGATTAACACCTGTATAGTATTTTTTAAATACATTTTTTAAATATATTGATTTTAGAAAGAGAAGAACATAAATATGTTCCTGTATGTGCCCTAACCAGGGATTGAACTGGCAAACTCAGCACTTAAGGACAGCACTCTTACCAACCAAACTATCCAGCCAGGGCTAAATTAGGGATTTTGAGACTGGAAAATTATGTTGGTTTATCCAGATGGACCCCAAATGCCATCACAAGTGTTCTTATGGAAGTATGCATAGGAAGATTTGACACAGAAGAGGTCATGTGATGGAAGCAGAGAGAAACTAATGACCTCTCTACATTCTTGTGAGATTCATGAACAAGGCCCAGTGGGTCTAGGAACATTTGTAAGAAACTACTGTCGCTGTATAATCTTAAGTAGAATTGTAAATGAATTTATTTATTTATTTATTTATTTATTTATTTATTTATTTATTTATGACAGAGACAGAGAGAGACTGAGAGAGGACAGACAGGGACAGACAGACCGAAAGGGAGAGAGATGAGAAGCATCAATTCTTTGTTGTGGCACCTTAGTTGCTCACTGATTGCTTTCTCATATGTGCCTTGACTGGGGGCGGGGTCTACAGCAGACTGAGTGACCCCTTGCTCAAGCCAGTGACCTTGGGCTCAAGCTGGTGAGCTTTGCTCAAACCAGATGAGTCTGTGCTCAAGCTGGCGACCTTAGGGTTTTGAAGCTGGGTCCTCCAAGTCCCAGTCTGACACTCCATCCACTGAACTACCACTTGGTCATGCTGAAAATGAATTTAAACAGAAAACTTTTGGAGGGAGACTTGACTTGGGTTGGTGAACATGCAATGCAATATACAGATGATATATTGTGGAATTATGCATCTAAAACCTGTATAATTTTATTAACCAATGTCACCCCAACAAATTCAATAAAAAAACAAAAATAATACATTAAAAATTTTAAATAAAATAAACTTTAAATTACTCATCTACAAATTCCTATCTAAATTCTTTAAGACAGGATATTTTTCAGTGACCGTATATTTACACAATGATCTTTTATCCTCATATCTAGCTAGTGGAGTTGTATCAGCTTGGTTAGATCCAGATCTTGGTCTCTATTTTGCCCCCTTTTAATAAATGTCAATATAAAGGTGTTTTCTTCTATCCAGCATATAAGATAAGTGAACTAAAATGCTAAGGACTAATTATAAATAGGTAAATATTAAAGGTAAGATTAGGTCTATCAGGATAAAGGGAAAGGTTGAAAATTCCCTCTGCCTCCCTTTATTACAGTCTCTCTACCCCTTCAGCAGGGTAGCCATATTGATTGAAATAATTATAGCAATGAGTTGAAAAATGAAATGGGATTTCTGAGATGACTCAAGAATTTACTGTAAATTTTAAAGTTCATTAAATTTTGTTCAAGCCTCTCTCTCACAGTTTAGATTCATTTGGATCATTTTTTGATATACTCTCCCAGAAAGGCAGATACCATGTGACCAATAAAAACTCCTGAGATCTTGCAACCTAGTAATTCTTCTTTAATTTATAATACTCCATAGTAACATAAAACAGAGTAACAGGGGAAATGACGTTGTCTCTGAAACAGCCATACCTTTAACAGGACCATTGGATGAATTTAAAAGCTCTTTCTTAGGCTTTGTATATCTAGATAGCTTTCAACATTACAGTATCTAATGAAGATTTAGTCATAAAACAATGTAAAAACCGTTATCAAATGATGTGAGGAGTCAGTACTCTGAAATTAAAATGTTGACATATAGTTCCTTTAAAACTATAGATGGATTAGTGAAAAAAGTGGAATTGCTTCACTTGACAGCACTTTGTGACATCTCCCACTTGTGGTGTTGCTCACTGTCATGTTCTTTCACCCCTAAAGTATTTGAGATTCAAAATTACTAGTAGTTCTGTGATCATTTGCATTTGGTTGATTTCTCACAATCCTACTTTGCAAAGCTTAAGAAATGTTGTTTTCTACTGCTTCTCTACATGCTCCTTAAACTATATAGTCAGAGAGAAATGTGGTAGTTTTTTTAATATGTTCTCTCACATAATGTATTTTTGTCATTTTTTATAGCTTAGGGAAATTCTTGTCTAAAGAACGGGAAAGACTTTCTTCTTTCTAGTTCTTAAGGTAATTAACTTTTTTGTATACATAAGGGAATCAACACTCCAAGAATCGGCAAATAGTAAGATATTTAATAAACTTTTTTGTTTTCTACACAAGGCACCATTTAGTAAAAAGGATATAATCAGAGACTATACATACTAGTTTTCTCAGCCCTTTGTTATTGA
Source organism: Saccopteryx bilineata (assembly GCF_036850765.1). Taxonomy (NCBI): domain Eukaryota; kingdom Metazoa; phylum Chordata; class Mammalia; order Chiroptera; family Emballonuridae; genus Saccopteryx; species Saccopteryx bilineata. The sequence continues at coordinate 40,318,283 of NC_089497.1, forward strand.
TGTGTTTTAGCTTCAGTAATTTGAAAAGTGAAAACCTTCTCTATTTTAAAAGGAAAAAGTGTTTTCCGTTTTTAGGATCTTTGGAATCTACCTGCTTATATCAAACCTGGGGCAGGTGACTTTTTTATACTCAAAATCATTGACAATGATAATATTGAATTATAATTTTTCTTTCCCACTAGGACATGGGAAAGTGGGCTTTCTTTATTACTTAACAAAAATATTACAAAATAGCTGTCATGCAAAAATTTGCACAGCCTAAAAATGAAAAACTGCATAGCATCTCATCTTGTAGTCTCATATTATAACTCTCTTGAGAACGGAACTACAAGCTAAGGAACACCAGCAATTAATGGCCACAACCAGAAGCTAGGCAGAGACACCTTGATTTCTAGACTGTGGGAAAATACAACTCTGTTTTTGTTAGCCACTCAATTTGGGGCACTTTATTATGGTAGCCCTCAGATACTAATATACCATGTGAAGAAAATATTACCATTTAGCAAAAATCTAGAAAGCCAAGATGCATGATATTTCAGGGATCTCTTAGAACATTTGCCCCTACATTCTTATTTCTTGGAGAACAATGGGTGTAATGCCCCTTGAGGCATTGTAAAACCTTGTATTAGATCATTATCTAAGTTAACAAAATGAAAGGACAGAGCTGGTATTTATATTTCTTGAAATAGCCTGGGAATGATAAAATGGCATTAAGTGTGACATAGACTAGTGTCCATAGCTTCTAGGTTAGGATGATTTTACTCTAGGATTATGGAGCCTACCATGGAAAGGTTAATGGGTTTTTAATTTATATAACATATTACCTTTATTGCTGGGTTTGCTTAATTTCTGAAGATAAGGCTCTTTATCTTATACTGATTTCTTTATGTAGTGTCAGATAAGATTGCTTCCTTTCAATGTGATTGACATCAAAGTAACTAGTCCCAATCTATTTTAGCAATTGGATCTAAGGCTGATGATAATCCTGGCCTTTATAAGTTTTTACCAAATATTCCTTTAAATATAATATATATTTTTTTCATCCTTGGCTTGGAGGACAGGGCCCTCACATGGGTACTAACAGTAACAGTAGTTAAAGTTAAACTGACACATGTAATTTTTCAACTAGTATTAGATTTTTCTGGGCTGTTTTTTCAAGTGTCAGAGAACATTTTTAATAACCTATAATAAATAGAACTCCAGGGTTGAGTTGAAAAGAATACCCCTGGTGAGGTGGTAGCTAGAAATGAAAACAGTTGTGAATGTAATACATATGATTGAAGAACAGAAGTGAGCTGACACTTTGGACATTGCACTGAATAACTTCCATTCTCAATTCTTTAAACAGTTTAGACATTATATATATAAATAAAATTGCACCATGTAGTTCAACGCACATTTTTATATTCATAATTTTATTATTTTATCTTTTAAAACCAGTTTATTAAGGTATAATTGTATTGTAAAAAGCTGTATATATTTAATGTGTGTAACTGATGAGTTTGAGGATAAATATACACCCATAAAACCATCTTTATTAAGGTCATAGATCTATCCATCATCTCCCAAAGTTTTCTCCCGTCCCTTTATTTAATTTTATAATAAGAACACAATATAATACCACCCCTTTTATAAATTTTCAGTATACAATACAATATTTTAGCTATACTCTTTCCATTAATTTGTTTTTATCCATTTAGCTAATCTATGTCTTTTGACTAAATTTAATCTATTTATATTAAAAATAATGATTGACAGGTAAAGACTTATTGCCCGTTTTTTACTTTTTTTTATTTTTATAGTTTCTTTCTTCCTTTCTTTCTGTCTTCATGAGTGATTTGATGATTATTTGTGGTGATATCCTTTGAAGCCTTTTTCCTTCTATTTTGAAAATGCTTCAGGTTTTTCTATGTGATTACCATGAGACTTACATAAAACATCTAATATATACTTATGACAGTTGATTTTAAGCTGACAACTGTTAACTTTAATTGCATACAAAAATGCTACACTTTTTTTCTCTCTGCCTATATTTTGTTATTGAAGTCACAACATACATATTTTAATAATCTGTATTGATTAACAGATTATTTTATGTATATCTATTTTAATACCTTTGACTTTTAACTTTTTTATTAGAGTAAAAGTGATTTTTTGCATCACCATTCTAGTATTAGAATATAGTGATACCTCAGTTTTCGTTGATAATCCATCTGAAAACAGTCGGTAAAACCGGAAACTGATGAAAACCGAGGCAATTATTTCCATATGAATCAATGTAAATCCAATTACTGTATCAGCACTCATAATCATTAAAAAAAAGCACAAGAACACTGGAAAGCAATGGAATTATTTGGCTAGACGTGCGGGGTGATGCTCACACAACAAGAAACAATGCCACACTGTGCAGAAAAACACATGGTCGCCCTTTGACTTTGCAAAATTAGCAGCTAGGTCACATGGGTATGCTGACAAAATTCGAGGCGACCGACAAAAACCAAGACAAATTTTTTGCAGAAAAAATTGACAAATACCAAAACCGACAATAACTGAAGTCAACGAGAACCAAGGTATTACTGTATTCTGAATTTGACTATATATTTATCTGGATTTATATTTTGTCAAGTTTTCATATTGCTAATTAGAAAAATTATTTCCAATTGAAGAACTTCCTTTAAACATTTCATGTAAGACAGATCTGGTGGTGATGCAGTCCCTTAGCTTTTGCCCCTCTGGGATAATCTTTATCTCCCTGCCTTTTTTTGAAAGCTGCTTGTCAGGTAAAGTATTCTTAGTTGATAGCTTAGTTTTATTTGTTTTTTTCTTTCAGTGTTTTGAATATATCATCCCATTCTGTCCCATCATTCAAGGTTACAACTGAGAAATCCTCTGATGGTCTCATGGGGGCTCCCTTGTATATAATGAGTTGCTTTTCTCTTGTTGCTTTTAAAATTTACTCTTTGTCTTTAACTTTTGACAATTTGTTTATAATGTGTCACGGTGAAGAGTTTATGTTTAATATATTTGGAGTTCTTTAGACTTAATTAAATCTAGATATTTATTTCTCTACACAGATTTGGAAAATTTTCTGTCATTATTTTATCTGTTACTTTTTCTTTCTCTACTACTTCTAGGACTCCCATATTACACATACTGATTTCTTTGCTGATATCCTAAAAGTCCTATAGGCATTCTTTACTCTTTTTTCTTTTTGAATCTTCTGAGTAATTTCAAATTATTATTATCTGTCTTTGAGTTTGTTGTTTCACCAGGTGCTATGTTGTAATTCTCTGCTGAATTTTGCAATTCAGTGATTGTGTTCTTTAACTCCAGAATTTCATTTTTATGGCTTCTACATCTTTGTTAAAGTTTTCATTTGGTTCATGTATCACTTCCTCAATTTTTATTTTGCTGTCTATATCAGTGTTCTCTTTTAGTGTACAGAGATTTTTAAGATGATTGTTTGAATTGGTTTTCAGGTAGTTCATAAATATTCATTTTTCTAGTATTTGTTACTTATGCTTTATTTTATTCCTTTGGTAGTGCCATATTTCCCTGATTTTTTATGATCTTTATTGCTCTGTATTGATGTCTATGCATTTGAAGATGTAGTAATCTCTTGCAGTCTTTACAGACTGACTTCAGCAAAGAAAGCCCTTCACTAGTCAGCCTTGTTAGTGAAGTAGAGTGGCAGGTAGGAAAAGAGACACAATTGTTAGCATCTATTAGCAGGAAGGCCTGGTTTCAGGGTCCACTGAGATAGACACCTGGGTCTAAAGTTAAAATGTTTTTACTTCAGAGTTCTCATTGGATCCTGCAGGCATCTTTTTAATAATGCTGATTACATTGTTTTTATTACAATGCCTGGCACATGATTGAAGAAAGTGTGGTAAATGAACAAGTCAACCTTATCAAGTACACCTCAAAGGTCATGCGATTGGATGTATAGTATGAGGGCACCTAACTTTAAGACTCTATTAACATTATCACTTGATAAATCAAATTATGGAATATTTCAAAGCTTAAAGATTAAACAAATACTATCACACTGGAAGTCAAGAGGACTAAATCTACCACAGTCCTTTGTAGGCACAGAATAAGAAATCAACCTTTCTTCACAAACATGAAGAATTTATTTGTGGGATGACTATGATTATATTTTCTGTTCATCTGTACATCACATGACATTTGAGCAGCATGCTTTCCAGTGGACCTTGACACTGGCTTATCTGTACCTCCTTTCTGTGTAATGCAGTCTCCCACCAGATCAAATTATCTGTTACGGGGATGCTTTCATGTTCTTTCAGTTCTTATGGCAGTATTTGCATATTTTTTTTTCATTTCCATAGAAACATCTTCACTGACTCAGAACTGCCTCTGTTCTCTTAAAGGAGAGATATTTATCTTTCAAACAGTGGGATACACATGACATAAGGCAGACTGGGAGTGCTTTCCCTGCAATCTTTACCTTATAAGATTCTCCTCTTTAAAGAAATTTATAATGGTCTGCCTTTAAGTTATTTATTTATGTTTTGTTCCATGACCACTTTTCCAGTAATGAGTTTAAACATAAGCAGCATAAACCCATCTGGAAATAAAATTATGCACTAGCTTCACAACAGAAGATAATTACATTATAATCAAGCTGTCATTTTTGGAGATAGTGGGGAGATGAAGTGCGCTATAAACTGACATGTAAAGTATATAGATTGTTCTTATAACTATCCTCCGCAGTCTCAGAGAGCACAGATTCCTAGTGCATTATGTTAAACTTTGTAACTGGAAATTTCCTGGGAGCGACCAAACATCTAGTTTCTGAGAGTAATGCCTACTAATACTTAGAGGACTAAATGCTAGAATCAGAATTGCTCTGGCTTAGACCTTGGTTTGGCTATAATAAAAACCACTTGGGTTCTGCCCAATTTCAGAACATGAGCTTTAATTTTATCATTTTTAAAATTTGTCTTCATTCATAAGTTATTATTTTAATTAGACTGGTAGCAGCTTGATACTGGCAGAAACTGATATTTTTAGGGAAAAAAAAGGAAAGACTGTCACTGAAGTTAGTTTTTACCACCCTGAGCTCAATTTTCTTCTGTAGAAATGATACGAGTCACTGGCTTTTTATGGCTGGCAGAACTTCTTCTCTGAGCTCAAGATGGCTCCTACAATAAAAGAGCATGTTTTACCCCCAAACATATTACTTGGCTAGACCATCAGGAAAGGGAGGGCTAACACAACTGAGAAAAGAAGACTTGTCAGAAAATAAAATTCTAATACCTGTCTTTAGTCACAGCTTCTGCCACAGTGAAGAACTTACCACCTCAGAGCAAATATGCTAGCCAAGGAGTTTCAGAAAAGCAGACTTGCCCCCTTTACTTGATACTATCACTGCCCAAAGGAATCACAGGATGCCCACACTGGCACAGCTTGACCCCACAATTCTCCTGGGACTTTGTCAGCCTATGGCTGCTCCTAACTCCATAGTCACTGACTATAAGTCACTACTCTGTGTTCCCCAGCTTCTCCAGATTCTAAGCACTGATTTCTTTAATCTGCATTCATCTCTTCCACCCCTAACCCTCATCTTTATTCATCTTTGGTATCTTGAACAAGGCAAGCAGTATGTTCCTGCTCAAAGTGTGGTTCTCAGACTATTGGTTTCATCATCCTTTGGCAGTTTGTTAGAAATGCAGACCATAAACCCAGCCTCACAGTGCCCCAGAAACAGAATCTGCATTTTGACAAGATCAGCAGGTGACTTATCTGTACATTAAAGTTTGAGATGCAATGTAATTAATGGGTTCAAACTACTGTATTGACTGATGTGATTAGTCTTTGGTCTTGTTGCATTGCACTCTCAATAGGCAGAGAATTAGGTACACATTGGATATGCCACATGTTAATTCACGTAATTTCTGTGCCCTGGATTTTTTTTTTTTTTTTTAGGATTCAAACTTTCTATTGGATCCCGAACCCTACCCAGAAGCCCAGTTTCTTTGGCCAGCATCTGACCTGCTAAGTTCCTATCCCATTGCTGATGTGGGAAGAGCAGAGTTTGATAGTAGAAGGCTAAATCTTGTCTCTGATCCATGATTGTGGTTCTTTATTCAATAGCCAGGTGACTAGAAACTATGAGTGCCACTTCCTTGACTTCCACTAGCTCCTGCTCTATGTCCTTCTGTTCCATGACCATCTCTATATTGAATTGCCTTGTAAATTGATAATGACATTTCCAGCTAAGACTGATTCCATCAGTTTCATAGTATAGCAGAAGTACTAAGAAGGCCACTACTCCTGGTCACCCTATGTCAGTGGCTATGTTAGCATTCTCTAAATATATTGTACTATCCTTGTGGTCTTCATTTTCCTAGAGACCAGCCAGCTGAGGTTTCAGCAGATCTCACAACTATATTCAACTGAGTTTTGGCAGCTCATCAAAAAGACAGTTATTTTCAAATTAGAGGTGAAAAGACCTTGAGTCTGAAGAAGACTGACGTACATTTTATTCCCCTCTATCTTGAAAGAATGGGCTTCTAATCACGTTTTGTGAAAAATATTTGATTCAGTGATTCTTGGAAATGCAATCTATGAGTAATAAATCTATAGATCTTATAAAGATTAATGATGGAATAAAATGTAAAACCTTAGTTGAACAAAAAATGAGAATGGTTAAGAATGACTGTGAGGCTCTGGGTGGAGGCACAGTGGATAGAGTGTCTTCCCAGAGTGCCAAGGTCATCAATTAAATCCCCGGTCAGGGCTTGACCCTAAGGGTTCCAGCTCAAACTCCAAGGTCATTGGTTCAAGTCCTAGTCAGGGGACAAATGAGAAGTAATCAGTGACACAACTAAGTGGAACAATGAGTTGATGCTTCTTTCTCTCTTTCTTTCTCTCTCTCTCTCTCTCTTCCTGTATCTTTTTAAAAAAATAACTGTGAAAAGTATGATTGTCTTGTGGTTTCTTCATGATAAGATACAAAGTAGCATCCATCAGAAAATTAAGGTTGACTTCAGAAAGACACTTCACTTCCAAATGAAACTTAACAAATCATAGGGAAAATGTCATGTGTGAGACATACAATTTTTCTGTTTGCTAAAGAGAAGAGATTAGTCTGTCTTGGACACTGTTAAAGAATTAACTTACATATTAATGTATTATGGGAATCATTTTTAGGTAGATTCATATTTTGACTTTGAACATGATGTTTGGAGTTAAAACAGACACAAAGAATGGAGCTATACATGCTTGCTCTCCAAAATTAAAATGCTCTCTACATAAACACAGAATGTTTATTACTGTTTGGTTTTCTCCAATGTTTCTTCCTACTTTAGTTACTCATATTGAGGTTCGGGTTGTGATTAAAAAGTAAACTGGAATAAGTAAAAATAAAAAAAGAGAGGCAATGTTCAATGAGGAAGAAGCTGGGATTTGAAAGCAAAGTTATTTAGACTGAGAGACGTCCAGAGAAAACAAAGCTCAGTTAATAAACACACACAGCCCTCTTCCTGTAGTAATGGATTATATATTGACCCCATGTATCACATCATGGAACACGTGGTGGAATTCTGGATCCTGAATGCAGCATTAGGTCCCCATCCAAGATTTCTGTTCACTTTGTCAACTTATGAATACTATAGAATAATATTAATATCTGACATATGACACATCATATACTTCAGGCCTTGATTTAAACAGCTGGTTTAGATAGGCTACATTATAATATATTATAATATTGTTGAGGTCATGGTTACAAGGGAGGAACAAGAGAAGCCATAAGAAATATAGTATACTAAGTTGGATCCTTAATAACTACTCCCCTGGCTATGTCAAGCCAAAATCTTCAATTAAAAACTGACTAGAGGAACTTTTAAAATAAGTCCATCTCTGCTTTACTCTAATTAAGGCCTGGGAAAGCCACACTTACATGGCTGGAACTAAAAGCTTGATACTCAAGCTGGAACTAAAAAGGTAGCATAGTAGTTAATAGAAATGATTTAGACCTGTGTTTGGATCCATCTCCATCATTTACTATCAATAGGATACCTCTGCTTCAGTTTCCTTATACAATATTCATATCATGAAAATGTTGTAAAGATCAAATTTTTCATATTCAATTCTTGAAGCATGACAAATACTTAATAAATGTAAATTATTAGTATATTAAATGCTGGTATTATAAAAAGATACACAAAGAAGAAAATTTGCCACATTTATGTTTGAATTTGAATTTGGGTTATTTGTAGTTATAGACACAACTCTTGGTTCTACCACTTGCTCACTTACTGACCATGTGAACAAGTTATTTAACCCCCTTGGCTTTAGCCTCCTCATCTTCTAAACGGTGATAATAATACCTAGTCCATAAGGTAAGACTAAAATTACATAACACATCACACACACACACACACACACACACACACACGTTATAACCTGGCACACGAGTGAGCACTTAAATATTATAAAAAGTCAAAGCATATAACAATAGTTAATATTTTTCATGTGTCAGCTCTGGATACTCAGATAATTAGAGAAGACACTTATTAAGATAATGAATAAATTTTATTTTTGGACCTCATTAAAATAAAAGTTCCCTTCTATCTTAAAAAAATGAACTTTTAGAAGATGATTCATTTGAATTATAATTAAATAGCAATCATCTAAATAATTAAACAATAGGGTATCTATGTATAGCAACTGTTAGACAGTTTTTCTCTATCTATTTTAAAGACTGTGGGTGCATGCTATGCAAATGGATTTTCAGGGATTTTTTTATTAGATAACTAGACTGTGATATTTAAGTAACACAGGCAGTGCAGACAGTGTGAGTCACAGTATTTTTATTTCTTCTCAAATACTTTGAGTTCTATGACAGGAAGTTGGTAATTATGGGGCATTGTGATGGATCCAAGAGATATGAAAATATGTAGTGCACAGTATTGTTATTTCAGAAACTCCGATGTGCCCTGAGATACAGCCTCTCCACCCACAGAGTACAGGGAGATGAAGACATCTTTCCCCATTCTGCGTGATGCATGGAGCAGCAGCTTTGTCAGATGTGCTGGTAACTCACTGTTCTTTCCTTGATAGCAAGCAGGAGGTACCTCAACTTAACTGATTGACATTTCATAGTTAACATTTCTCATTGCAGAGTTAAAATCATGACTATGGTCAGGATCAGAGGTCAGAATCCAAGAATAAATGACTTTTAAGATAAATTCAAAATATCAAATGAACTGGAAATATACTTTCTTTGTACTACTTAATCCTATGTACTTTCTCACAAAAACCAGAATGTAACATTTAACTTATGTGTTATGAATACTGTTAGAGAGAAAACTTTTCAAAATTTAGTATTGCTACCATAAGGCTTTTTCACCCCAGAAGAAAAGGAGCATACAATCTTGATATAGATTATTTTGTCTAGTTTGAAGCAGCAGCTCTGAGGAATAAAAGTTCCTCAAAGTTCTCGACCTTGTCTCCTCTGACCTGATATCTCCACAGGTATGGCCTATGCTATGTCACATGCACAAAGTTCTGGCTCTTTGTCACTTCTCTTCCAGTGAGCTTACCTCCACTCTGCCTTTGAAACTCATCTTCAAGCCTGTGTCAAATCCAGTATCTAAGACTTAAAGTTTTGTCTCTTTAATTGCCTTCTGCCTTTCTTCTGTTTCTACACCTATGGCTCTTTAACTTTCCAGCCAGTAGAGAGTAGTGGAAAGTGCATGGGTTATTCTATTAGACCCAGGTTTGAATGCTGGCCCCATACTTCTGTGCTTATGCACGAATTACTCAACATCTCCACACCTCCATTTCCTCCATTGAAAAACAGTGATGATGTTACCCGTGTTAGAATAAACATGAAATAAATATTAACTTTCCCCTGCTTTTCCTGACCTTTCTTCTCTTGCCTTCCCTTGTGTCTCCCCCACAAAAGCGCAGAGCTCTCTTCACTTCCCTTTTGTTTCTTAGTCACTTCTAGCTCAGTATTCCTCTCAATCTGTTCTGTATTTCGTGGTCTACATTTTAACGCTCCACTTACTAGCTGTCACAATGATGACCCTCAAATTTCTGCCAACTTTGATAATCCATAGCCCTAGATAAATCCAAACATCCATTTGCTCTGGGTATTGAGTATTGGTGGCTCAAATCACATGGCAATCATTCATACTGATTTTTAGTGGTTATTTCAGAGAATGTTGTATTGCAACAGCCTCTTTTTATTGCTGGTGAGCCTTGACATAATTTGACTTAAGTAAATTAATATTACTTTCTTTAATTATTTGTTAGTATGTCACAGTTGACATCAAATTGGAATAGAAAAGAATATAAAAGACACAGGAGAAATGAGAGTTTTTCAGTTTATTGGGTATTTCAGAGTAGAACTTTATTTTTTAACCACAAAAATATCTATTGTTTATACTGACGGCCCCAAATTATTTTTAGCTAACTTCAATAAGCCCTAAAAGTTGTCTGACAATTGTGTTTTTGATAGCCCACTCCTTATTTCATTCATCAATCTAGCAGCCCTTCTGATCTGTTTTTCCTTGGTAAACTGATAACTCCCTCCAAACTACTTTCCTTAATTTAATCTATTCTGATAGGTTTGTAATGACACCTAAGTTCATTTGTAGGGCTTCCGTAAGACAATACCAAAGACTGCATGGCTTAACCAGCAGAGTTTATTTTCCCATAGTTCTGGAGGCTGGATGTCCAACATGAAAGCGTCAGAAAGTTCAGGTTCTTCTGAAGCATCTCTCCTTGACTTGAAGATGGCCGCCTTTTTGCTTCCTCTTCATATGGCTGTCTTTCTGTACACATGCATCTCTGAGGTCTTTCTGTATGTCCTACTCTGATTAAGCCTATCCTAATAGCCAGCTTCTCTTTTCTCCGTCACCTCTATAAGGGCCCTGTCTCCAAATACAATCACATCCTGTGGCACACGGGGTAGGGCTTTAGCATATTCATTTTGTTTTTCTTGGCAGACACAACTCAGTCAATATAATGCTTCATTTTTTTTTTATTAGGGAAGAGATTACTATTCATGGATTTCTCATGTTTTGTGAGTACAGGCAATGATTAACCTTTCGTTTTGGACTATTTCAGGGTGCTTGGGTAGTGAGCAACCTTGGGAAATCAAGGCAGTCTCCCGTGGGCTATGATGCTTATTTTAGTATGAAAGATTCATCTTCCCTAACCTCAGAGTTTCTTAGTCATGAATCAAACAAACTGCATGTGTGGTGTGTTTCTTTTTATTTTCTTTTTTTTTCCCCCACTTACCGTTGAGATTTAATATTATATTGGTTTCAGGTGTATTTGTGGCATGTTCTTGATCTTAGAAGGGAATCATTCAATCTTTCACTATTTAGTATCATGTTAGTTGTGTGCTTCTTCCTGCTCTATGGCCCCAAAACTCTCTCTAGGCAGGAAGGCAGCAGTCATGGCTTAACTCATTTGTTTTCTGTCTCTTTTTTGAATTCTTTCATTATTTAATGTCTAATGTGTTGAAAATCATTTAAAAATATTTTGTCCAGCATTTTAGTTGTTTCAGGCAGGAAAATAAATTAAGTGCCTATTACCCTAACACATCATACTCCTATAATTCATTTTAAAAAAACAAACCAATAACAAAAAAATATTATATTGAGACTTTATGTTGTGGTGGGAAGTGTATACAGAATATTGGTGACAAAAAAAGTGAATAACTCAAGGGCTCATTTCTTGAAAATTCTCAGAATTTACTTTCTTTCTGTGTATCTCATGATGGATACCCCCACAAAAAAAAGTATGAGTAAGCCACTTTTGAAAACTCACACAGGATTATTTTCCCTTTTAAAACCCTACAGTGACTCCCTAAAATATTAACCTTACTATATTTCTGATGATTTGTAATGTCCCCTATGAGCTAGGTGTCTAAATAACTCTCTCAGATATCTCCTACAGTGGATTATAATATCTAGCTTATTTGTTGCTATATTTCTTCAGTATCTAGCAGAGGATCTTTCCAGAATAGACACTTAATAAATATTTGAGTTTATACACTACAGGAACGAAGAAATGATCATTATCACAATAAAAAATAGATTATTTTAGATAAAAGAAAATCCATCATGAACTAGAGAATAAGATGGCGATGAGGGGCCCTGGCCGGTTAGCTCAGTGGTAGAGCGTCAGCCTGGCATGTGGGAGTCCCAGGTTCGATTCCCAGCCAGGGCACACAGGAGAAGCACCCATCTGCTTCTCCACCCCTCCCCCTCTCCTTCCTCTCTGTCTCTCTCTTCTCCTCCCACAGCCAAGGCTCCATTGAAGCAAAAGTTTGCCAGAGCACTGAGGATGGCTCTGTGGCCTCTGCCTCAGGCGCTAGAATGGCTCTGATTGCGGCAGAGCGACACCCCAGATGGGCAGAGCATCGCCCCCTGGTGGATCCCGGTCGGGCACATGCGGGAATCTGTCTGACTGCCTCCCCATTTCCAACTACAGAAAAATACAAAAAAAAAAAAAAAAAGAAAAGAAAAGAAAAGAAAAGATAGTGATGAGGAAAAATGAAATCAGCAAAAAGGGAATTAGTAATTGGTAAATCAAATACTGTAAGAAGGACCAAGGGCATAGTTGGGGCAGACAAAGAAGTGTGGGATGAGGTGATGGGGATGAGATGGGAAAGCATGTTGAAGGCTCACCAAACACCCCCTAAAACAAATAAACAACCCCCCCTTGAGAAACATAAAAATTATAAGCAAGGATGGGAAAATCGAAGCAATTGAGGCAGAGAAAAGAAAGAGACATATAATGTGAATGATAGGATGAGAAAAATGAAGAAAAGTTTAATTTATAACCATTTCTCTAGTATTAACAGGTAATAATTATAATAATTAACATTTAATAACATGTGTATTGAGCTTACCAGAATTACCACCATTTTATTTTTTAGTCTCTACAGTATAAAACAAGAATAACCATAATTATGTCCCTACTCCTGAGGATTTAGTCAGTATAAGTATTTTCTATAGCATGTATAATAAAGGTCAGGAAATGATTCATATTTCATAACTCAATTTCTGGTTGATTCTCTGAATTTCAGTGTCTCTTCTTTTTTTCTTTGAAAAGTATAGTTTAGTTAAACAAGATTTAGCCTTGACCTTTTAGCCAAACACTTTAGAATAAGAGCTGTGTTGAAATTCATGATATGGTTGTCTATGGTAGGACTGTAACTCAATGACTGTACTCACTGAAACATTAAGATTTGAAACAATAAGAAGCACATTTGTGAGCACATCTCAATGAGAAGCAAATTAAAAATTGCTTGAAGACCTAATGGTGTGTGATCCTAAGAATGAAATGCCTCCACAAATGTTCTAGCTATTATTAATTTTAGGATTGGAATAAGACAGACACTCTACATAGGCAAAAACATTTTTGCATTAAAAAAATCTGAAAATAAAGAAGTTTGGGGGATTGCCCTATGCCAGGAAGGACTGGCTTCTAATTTGATTCTGAAAAAATCTATCTCTGTATATGAAGATGAGTTCAAAACAATGGATAGAATAATGTTCTTTGTGAATTATCTTGGCCCATTATGATCTCAGCTGTTTGCCCCAATAATACCCTCCTTCAAACAATCAGGCAAGGCCCTGGCCAGTTGGCTCAGAGTAGCATTGGTCTGGCATGTGGAAGTCTGGGGTTCAATTTCTGATTAGGGCACACAGAGGAAGTGACAATCTGCTTCTCCATCCCTCCCTGCCTTCCCCATAGCTCGAATGGGTTGAGCAAAGTTGTCCCTGGGCAACTGAGAATGGCTCCATGGCCTTGCCTTAGGTGGTAAAATAGCTTGGTTGCCGAGCAATGGAGCAGCAGCCCAGATTGGCAGAGCATCACCTGGTAGTACGCTTGTCGGGTGGATCCTGGTCAGGGCATATTCAGGAGTCTGTTTCTGCCTCCCTTCCTGTCACTTAATTAAAAAAAAAAAAAGAGCAGGCATATTATCTAAGAAGGGAAGATGACATAGATGAGCTATGGTCCTGAGCCTGCACTTAGTCAAGATCTCCAAATCTTCCTGGAACGCCTTGGGGGTTGAAGCTGCTCTCTGTTCAACCACAGACACAATATACTCTTTGATGAACAACCTGGATCTTAACAGAGTTCAAGTGGCCGTTGGTGACCTGACTAAAGCCAACTCCCCGCCTCTTTCAAATATTAGGAGCCCCAGCAGCACTGAACCCCTGCTGCTACTGGGCCACACACATTCTTTTGGACATCCAAAATTGTATCATCTGTGTTCTCTACTCAGAAGTCCCTTCCCTTCTCCTTTTCTGTCACTAGATAGACCAACATATAGTATTTGTCCTGTAAGACATCTCTAATACCACTTCCTTTGTGAGGACTTCCCTCAAATCAGCCTCAGCTGCCCTCCTTTTTCCTAGCTACCCCACCGTGCTGGGCTCAATTAAGACTTGTGGCCCAACCAATAAAGCAATTATACAGCCTACTCTAATAAAAACATTACCACATCCTAAAATAAAGACAAGGAATTTTTTAAAGTTCTGTTTTCATCAATAGCCTGAATTCTTATCTGTCTTTATGTCTTATCTACAGTGTGTTCGTAAAGTCATGGTGCACTTTTGACTGGTCACAGGAAAGCAACAAAAGATGATAGAAATGTGAAATCTGCACCAAATAAAAGGAAAACTCTCCCAGTTTCATACCTATTCAGTGCAGTTTGATGTGGGCTCACGCACAGATTTTTTAGGGCTCTTTAGGTAGCTATCCCGTATAGCCTCTACAGACTCGTCATTGACCGATGGCCTACCAGAACGGGGTTTCTCGACCAAACTGCTGGTTTCCTTCAACTGCTTATCCCACCAAGTAATGTTATTCCATATGTAGTGGCGCTTTGTTATAAACGCGCTAATATTCATGTTGCACTTTGGTCATGGATTCGAATTTAGCGAGCCACAGAACTCACTGAACTTTCCTCTGTACCATCTACATCTCGACTGGTATGGCCATGGGTTGCTCCGCTGTATACACAGTGTTATGTCATCATCTGCACATGCGCACATGCTGCCACATCATCCTACAGAAACTGGGAGGGTTTTCCTTTTATTTGGTGCAGATTTCACATTTCTATCGTCTTTTGTTGCTTTCCTGTGACCAGTCAAAAGTGCACCATGACTTTACGGACACATTGTATTTGAGTGACTAGCACATAGTAGGTATTCAACAAAGGCTGCTTGAGTAAAAGAATGAATCCTTGCACTTTTTTTTTCATGTTTTCATTTGTACTAATAGCCTTTCTTTTTGTTTGTTGAGAAAAATAAATCACCTTCTTTTCTACCTTTTACATGTTTTTTTCCCCTTTATGTAATACCTTTTAATGAAAGAAACAGTTTAATAGTGACCTTAAAATAAAAGCACAAAACAACTGAAAATAGTGGGTAAAATTGGTCTTGAACTTCTGGGACTCAAAATCTCTTTTGTGTCCTATAATCTTGAGAGTAGTACTTGCATCAAACTTTGGAGGAGGTGTGCTTAATTTTAGTCCAACATTTTACTCTTTTACCATGAGTACTGTTCTTGTCATTTTCATGATAATTATTATAAAATATATCCAGGATAAGGTATTATGTTAGGGAGAAAAACTCTGATGGCAGTTTGAAAAGGGAGTTGAGCATTTTCAGGGTGAGCTGCAGACACTGAGAGTCTTAGCATGGAGAGGAAGAGGCAGAAGCTAATGGAAGTGGGTCTTGAAAACAAAGTATCTCTCTTAACTATCAATACATAGGGGTGGATACACCAGAGCTTTGTTTAAAAAGGTGCCTAGAGTGCTCTGACTCTGCTCCGACCTACATATTCTATGCTGGAGGTCCTACTGCCTCTTCCTGGTTTTGTAACTTTATAGTAATAAAGATTAATATCTATTGAGGCTTTATTATGTTCCAGGCAGTGTTGCAGGCATTTTACATAAACTAGCTTATTTAATTTTTATTTAAAAAGTGCTATTGGATAAGAAGTGTTACAATTCTCATTTTACAGATGACGAAGCAAGCATAACAGATGTAATTCTAGGCAGGTTGGCTCTAGAGACATCATTTATTTTACTGTTGTGCTGTTACCCCCGTTTACTTTTTTAAGTGGGACCTGAAAAAGGCCTTAGAGCCCACATAAATTAACTCCCTCACTGTACAGGCCAGGAGCGAGGTCTACAAAGGTTAAGCAATTTATGTGAGGTGACTCAGTGAGCTGTGGAGTGGGATTTGAACCCAAGCAGTCTGTGTGGAAGCCCTTGCCCACACCTTTGCAAGAACTGAGAATGCATGCTTGACTATTAGTGCTGTGTGGACAGGTTTAAGAGGATGGGCCCGGGATAAAGCTCTTTTGCTATCAAGGAACCAAATAAAGTGCAAGGCCAGAGTGGAGCTCAGAGGTCCTCATCCAGACCCTGCTCCCATCAAACTTTCTTTCCATTACATAACCCTGTCTTTTCTGTATGACCATTCAGATTCCACCTACAACCCAGCAATTGAGATTTTTTTTTGCTGACTCCAAGATCTTTGTGACAATCTTGTTGAAGAGGGAAGCCACGAAAGGATACCACATGCAGCTATGTAGTAGAGTTCTGGGACTTGAACCCAGGTGTGTCTGACTCCAGGCCCACAAACCTCAAGGTAGATAATCAGAAGCAAACACAAGTCAGGAAAGCTATTGTAAGCATTTAAAAATCACATCTTTCAACAAACATTTAAATCCCTAGATGACTACTGCTGCAGGTATTCCTTGATTTAAAGTCAAAGAAATGAAAACCAAGTTTCCCGAAGTTCAGAACATTGCAGTGGATTGTTACACCCAAGGCTGGGAAAATTTTACCATGATGAGTGAGCTATGAGATGGGTTGAGCATTGCATCTCTCAGACAACGGTCTGTGGTCTCTCTGAACAAAAGGTATACCTGATGGTGGGCTTTGCCTGCAGAAGGAGAGTCAGACATACCACTGACCACAGCAACCCAAAGCTTGAGAACCTGAGAGGAGCAAAGTGGAGCACAAACCGCTAGTTTGTATTTATCAGTTTTCAACAGGAAGTGAAAAGCTCGTGCTGCTTTGTGGCCAGCGCTGTCAAAGTAGCTGAGGTTGCCTGAGTGGTTCAGAAATATTTCCCAGCAGCTACTTTTTATAGACAAAATGTAAAGCTTTTTTTTTTCTTAATTTTTTTCTCTCCTGTCTTCTCTGTGAGGACTATAAAATGTATATTGCAATGTAAAGTCTCTTCAATAGAAAATTATAATCATTAAAAATATATGTAACTTTTATATTGTGGTAATAGAAATGCACTCAAGTGCTTTTACGGTTAGTAGAGAATATGATGAGTTAGCTGAAACTGAAGTTTGTATAGTCTATGTGTGTAAAACAGGAGAGCTCCATGACTGGGAGTGGATGAACTTGCAGGACTCTGCACTTGATAGAAAGAAAGAGAGAAGAAAGAAAGAAAGAAAGAAAGAAAGAAAGAAAGAAAGAAAGAAAGAAAGAAAGAAAGAAAGAAAGAAAGAAAGAAAGAAAGAAAGAAAGAAAAAAGATGAACTATATGATTAACTACATTGATACAGCACTGAGTGTTTTCTGAGCCTTTCTATTGTCCAGGCACTGCACTAGTTTCTGTAAAGAGAAAAAAGATGACCAAACTGTATTTTCCACTCTTAAGAAGTTAATGGTTCAACAGAGGAGGATCAAGTCATGATGTGATTTTTCTTGACCTAGTAGATGACTCAGCATTACCAAGTGCTAAGGGGGGTTCAGCAGAGGCAGAACTGAGTCTCTGTATGCATAAATTAACAAACAGGTCTGAAGGAAGGGAGGAGTCTTGGTAAATAAAATGGGGCAAGAGCATTTCAGGAGCAGAAAATAATCTTGGGATTTTCTACACAGATGTTATGCTGCCTGTAAATAAAAACAGCTTTTCCCTTTCTTTTCCAGTTCAGATGAATTTTATTTCTTAGTCTTGAGTTTTACACTGAATAAAACCCCCAGTGCCATATTGGATGGAAGTGGTAAGACACCTTTCATTTTTTTTCTGATATGGAAGGGAAAGCACTCAGTTTTTCACCTATTAAGGATGTTAGTTAGTTTTATTTAATTTTATTTTAATTTATTGGGTGTACATAGATTCTAGTGTTCCCCCAAATACCTCCCCCTTCCCCCTTGTTCCCCACCACATCCCCCTTGCCCTCCTCCCCACAGTGCCCTCCCCCTGGTTTTGCTTTTCTGCTCTCATCCCATCCTATCTTCCCCTTTCCCTCTGTCCGCTTTCCCTCTGGACACTTTGATCCCATCTATTCCGTTCCTCAGTTCATATTGTTCATTGGATTCCTCAAATGAGTGAAGTCATATGGTATTTTTCTTTCTCTGCCTGCCTTATTTCACTTAACATAATAGTTTCCAGGTCCATTCATATTGTCGCAAAAGGTAAGATTTCCTTCTTTTTCATGGCTTACATTTAAGTCTTTTATTCATTTTGAGTTTATTTAGTTTATTCATTTTGAGTGAATGGTGTAAGTTGGTGGTCTAGTTTCATATTTTTGCAGGTAGTTGTCCAATTTTCCCAACATCATTTGTTAAAGAGACTGTCTTTACTCCATTATATGCTATATCAATAATCCTTTGTCAAATATCAATTGTCCATAAAGGTGCGGGTTTATTTCTGGGTTCTCTGTTCTGTTCCATTGATCTATATGCCCATTCTTATGCCTGTTTTGAGTACAATGGCTTTTTTTAAAAATTTTATTTATTCATTTTAGAGAGGAGAGAGAAAGGGAGAGAGAGACAGAGAGGGAGAGAGAGAGGAGAGAGAGACAGAGAGAGAAGGTGAGGAGGAGCTGGAAGCATCAACTCCCATATGTGCCTTGACCAGGCAAGCCCAGGGTTTTGAACCGGTGACCTCAGCATTTCCAGGTCGACACTTTATCCACTGCGCCACCACAGGTCAGGCAAGTACAATGGCTTTGTAGTATAACTTGATATCAGGACATGTGATACCACCCACTTTATTCTTCTTTTTCAAGATTGCTGAGGCTATTTGTGTTCTTTTATGGTTGCATATCAATTTTTGGAATGTTTGTTCTATATCTTTGAAGTATGTCATTGGTATTTTAATAAGAATTGCATTGAATTTATAAATTGCTTTGGGTAATATGGACATTTTAATGATGTTTATTCTTCCCATCCATGAACATGGTATATGCTTCCACATGTTTCTATCTTCCTTGATATTTTTATCAATGTTTTATAATTTTCTGAGTATAAATCTTTAACCTCCTTAGTTAAATTTGCTCCTAGGTACTTTATTTTTTTTTGTTGCAATAGTGAAGGGGATTGTTTTCTTAATTTCTCTTTCTGACAGTTTATTGTTGGTGTATAAAAATGCTTCTGATTTCTACATATTAATTTTATATCCTGCCACCTTGCTGAATTCATTTATCAGGTCAAGTAGTTTTTGGACTGTGACTTTAGGGTTTTCTATGTACAGTATCATATCAGCAAATAATGATAGTTTTACTTCTTCTTTTCCCATTTATTTCTTCTTGTCTGACTGTTGTGGCTAGGACTTCCAGAACCATGTTGAATAAGAGTGGTGAAAGGGGGTACCCCTGCCGTGTTCCTGATCTTAATTTAAGGGGATTGCTTTTCATTTTTGGCCATTGAGTATAATATTGGCTGTGGGCCTGTCATAGATGGCCTTTATCATGATGAGGTATGTTCCCTGTATTCCCACTTTGCTAAGAGTTTTGATTATAGATGGGTGCTGGATTTTATCAAATGCTTTTTCTGCATCTATTGATATTATCATGTGGTTTTTCTCCTTCCTTTTGTTTATGTGATTAATCACATTGATTGATTTGTGAATGTTGTACCATCCTTGCCTCCCCAGAATAAATCCCACTTGATCATTATGTATGATTTTTTTCATGTACCACTGTATCTGATTTGCTAATATTTTTTTTTTAAATATGATTTTTTTTTTTAATAAATTTTTATTAATGGTAATGGGATGACATTAATAAATCAGGGTACATATATTCAAAGAAAACATGTCTAGGTTATTTTGTCATCAAATTATGTTGCAAACCCCTCGCCCAAAGTCAGATTGTCCTCCGTCACCATCTATCTAGTTTTCTGTGCCCCTCTCCCTCCCCCTAACTCTCTCCCTCCCTCCCTCCCATGTCCTCCCTCCCCTCCACCCTTGGTAATCACCACACTCTTGTCCATGTCTCTTAGTCTCATTTTTATGTTCCACCAATGTATGGAATCATGTAATTCTTGTTTTTTTCTGATTTACTTATTTCACTCCTTATAATATTATCAAGATCCCACCATTTTGCTGTAAATGATCTGATGTCATCATTTCTTATGGCTGAGTAGTATTCCATAGTGTATATGTGCCACATCTTCTTAATCCAGTCTTCTATTGAAGGGCTTTTTGGCTGTTTCCATGTTTTGGCCACTGTGAACAGTGCTGCAATGAACATGGGGCTACATGTGTCTTCACGTATCAATGTTTCTGAGTTTTTGGGGTATATACCCAGTAGAGGGATTGCTGGGTCATAAGGTAGTTCTATTTGCAGTTTTTTGAGGAACCACCATACTTTCCTCCATAATGGTTGTACTACTTTACAGTCCCACCAACAGTGAATGAGGGTTCCTTTTTCTCCACAGCCTCTCCAACATTTGCTATTACCCGTCTTGTTGATAATAGCTAATCTAACAGGAGTGAGGTGGTATCTCATTGTAGTTTTGATTTGCATTTCTCTAATAACTAATGAAGCTGAGCATCTTTTCATATATCTGTTGGCCATTTGTATCTCTTCCTGGGAGAAGTGTCTGTTCATGTCCTCTTCCCATTTTTTTATTAGATTGTTTGTTTGTTTGTTGTTGAGTTTTATGAGTTCTTTGTAAATTTTGGATATTAGGCCCTTATCTGAGCTGTCGTTTGAAAATATCAGTTCCCATATAGTTGGCTGTCTGTTTATTTTGATATCAGTTTCTCTTGCTGAGCAAAAACTTTTAATTCTGATGTAGTCCCATTCATTTATCTTTGCCTTCACTTCTCTTGCCATTGGAGTCAAGTTCATAAAATGTTCTTTAAAACCCAGGTCCATGATTTTAGTACCTATGTCTTCTTCTATGTACTTTATTGTTTCAGGTCTTATATTTAGGTCTTTGATCCATTTTGAATTAATTTTAGTACACGGGGACAGGCTGTAGTCGAGTTTCATTCTTTTGCATGTGGCTTTCCAGTTTTCCCAACACCATTTGTTGAAGAGGCTTTCTTTTCTCCATTGTGTGTTGTTGGCCCCTTTATCAAAGATTATTTGACCATATATATGTGGTTTTATTTCTGGGCTTTCTATTCTGTTCCATTGGCCTGAGTGTCTATTTTTTTGCCAATACCATGCTGTTTTGATTATCGTGGCCCTATAATATAGTTTAAAGTCAGGTATTGTAATGCCCCCAGCTTCATTCTTTTTCCTTAGGATTGTTTTGGCTATTCGGGGTTTTTTATAGTTCCATATAAATCTGATGATTTTTTGTTCCATTTCTTTAAAAAATCTCATAGGGATTTTGATGGGAATTGCATTAAATTTGTATATTGCTTTGGGTAATATGGCCATTTTGATTATATTTATTCTTCCTATCCAAGAACAAGGAATATTTTTCCATCTCATTGTATCTTTTTCGATTTCCCTTAACAATGCTTTGTAATTTTCATTATATAGGTCCTTTACGTTCTTTGTTATGTTTATTCCTAGGTATTTTATTTTTTTTGTTGCAATCGTGAAGGGGATTATTTTTTTGAGTTCGTTTTCTAATATTTCATTGTTGGCATATAGAAAGGCTATGGACTTTTGTATGTTAATTTTGTATCCTGCGACCTTACTGTATTGGTTTATTGTTTCTAATAATCTTTTTGTGGAGTCCTTCGGGTTTTCGATGTATAGGATCATATCATCAGCAAAAAGTGATAGCTTTACTTCTTCTTTTCCGATATGGATGCCTTTTATTTCTTTGTCTTGTCTGATTGCTCTGGCCAGAACTTCTAGCACCACGTTGAATAAGAGTGGAGATAGTGGACAACCCTGTCTTGTTCCTGATTTAAGGTAGAAAGTCCTCAGTTTTATGCCGTTTAATAGGATGTTGGCTGATGGTTTATCATATATGGCCTTTATCATGTTGAGATATTTTCCTTCTATACCCATTTTGTTGAGAGTCTTAAACATAAAATTGTGTTGTATTTTATCAAAAGCCTTTTCTGCATCTATTGATAAGATCATGTGGTTTTTGTTCTTTGTTTTGTTGATATGGTGTATTACGTTAACCGTTTTGCGTATGTTGAACCATCCTTGAGATTCTGGGATGAATCCCACTTGATCATGATGTATTATTTTTTTAATATGTTGTTGTATTCGGTTTGCCAGTATTTTGTTTAGTATTTTAGCATCTGTATTCATTAGCGATATTGGTCTGTAATTTTCTTTCTTTGTGCCATCCTTGCCAGGTTTTGGTATGAGGGTTATGTTGGCCTCATAAAATGTGTTTGGAAGTATTGCTTCTTCTTCAATTTTTTGGAAGACTTTGAGTAGAATAGGAACCAAATCTTCTTTGAATGTTTGATAGAATTCATTAGTATAACCGTCTGGGCCTGGACTTTTATTTTTGGGGAGATTTTTAATAGTTTTTTCTATTTCCTCCCTGCTGATTGGTCTGTTTAGGCTTTCTGCTTCTTCATGACTCAGTCTAGGAAGGTTGTATTGTTCTAGGAATTTATCCATCTCTTCTAGATTGTTGTATTTGGTGGCATATAATTTTTCATAATATTCTACAATAATTCTTTGTATTTCTATGATGTCTGTGGTGATCTCTCCTCTTTCATTTTGGATTTTATTTATTTGAGTCCTGTGTCTTTTTTCCTTGGTGAGTCTTGCCAAGGGTTTGTCAATTTTGTTGATCTTTTCAAAGAACCAGCTCCTTGTTTTATTGATTTTTTCTATAGTTTTTCTGTTCTCTATTTCATTTATTTCTGCTCTGATTTTTATTATCTCCTTTCTTCGGCTGGTTTTGGGTTGTCTTTGTTCTTCTTTTTCTAGTTCCTTAAGGTGTGAAGTTAAGTGGTTTACTTCGGCTCTCTCTTGTTTGTTCATATAGGCCTGAAGTGATATGAACTTTCCTCTTATTACTGCTTTTGCTGCATCCCAGAGATTCTGATATGTCGTATTTTCATTTTCATTTGTCTGTATATATCTTTTGATTTCTGCACTTATTTCTTCTTTGACCCATTCATTTTTTAGAAGTATGTTGTTTAGTTTCCACATTTTTGTGGGTTTTTCCCCCTCTTTTTTGCAGTTGAATTCTAGTTTCAAGGCTTTATGATCAGAAAATATGCTTGGTACAATTTCAATTTTTCTAAATTTGCTGATATTGTCTTTGTGGCCCAACATATGGTCAATTCTTGAGAATGATCCATGTACACTAGAGAAAAATGTATACTCTGTCGCTTTGGGATGAAGTGTCCTGTAGATGTCTATCATATCCAGGTGTTCTAGTATTTCGTTTAAGGCCACTATATCTTTATTGATTCTCTGTTTGGATGACCGATCTAGAGCCGTCAGCGGTGTATTGAGGTCTCCAAGTATGATTGTATTTTTGTTAGTTTTTGTTTTAAGGTCAATAAGTAGCTGTCTTATATATTTTGGTGCTCCTTGGTTTGGTGCATATATATTAAGGATTGTTATGTCTTCTTGATTCAACTTCCCCTTCATCATTATGAAATGACCATTTTTGTCTCTGAGTACTTTTTCTGTCTTGTAGTCAGCATTATTAGATATGAGTATTGCTACGCCTGCTTTTTTTTGGGTGTTGTTTGCTTGGAGTATTGTTTTCCAGCCTTTCACTTTGAATTTGTTTTTATCCTTGTTGCTTAGATGTGTTTCTTGTAGGCAGCATATAGTTGGATTTTCTTTTTTAATCCATTCTGCTACTCTGTGTCTTTTTATTGGTAAGTTTAATCCATTTACATTTAGTGTAATTATTGACACTTGTGGGTTCCCTACTGCCATTTTATAAATTGCTTTCTGTTAGTTTTGTATCTAGTTTGATTCTTCTCTTTTGTTTTTCTATCATTTGTTTTTGTTTGTTTGTGTTCCATACTTCTTTCCTCTGTTGCTACCTTTTTTAAGTCAAGTGTTTTTGTGGTGGTTTTTTTAAGGGTGGTTACCATTAAGTAATGAAAAGGGTACCTACCATATTCATTGTAGTACCCCATCTTGTAAGTATTTCTGCACTTCATCATCCTTTGCTACTGTTAATCTCCATCCTCTCCCCCCTTTTTTTCCTTTGTTGTCACAGTTTAAGTTTGGTTTTATTGTGTTCTTGGTGGAGCTGTTACTTGTGGTGTTGTTTTCTTTTGTTCTTTGAATCTGGTTGGAAAACCCCCCTTAGTATTTCCTGGAGTGGGGGCTTTCTGTTGATAAATTCTCTCATCTTTTCTGTATTTGTGAATGTTTTTATATCTCCTTCATACTTGAAGGATAGCTTTGATGGGTATAGTATTCTTGGCTGAAAGTTCCTCTCTTTCAGGGCTTTAAATATTGGGGTCCACTCTCTTCTAGCTTGTAGAGTTTCTGCTGAGAAATCTGATGATAATCTAATAGGCCTTCCTTTATATGTTGTACTCTTCTTTTCCCTGGCTGCCTTGAGAATTTTTTCTTTGTCATTGGTTTGTGTCATCTTTATTATGATGTGCCTTGGAGTGGGTTTGTTGGGGTTAAGAAAACTTGGTGTTCTGTTTGCTTCTTGAATTTGAGGCTTTAGTTCCTTCCACAGGCTTGGGAAGTTCTCGTCTATTATTTGTTTGAGTATATTCTCCATTCCATTTTCTTTCTCTTCTCCCTCTGATATACCTATTATTCTTATGTTATTCTTTCTGATGGAGTCAGACAATTCCTGAAGGGCTTTCTTGTTTTTTATTATTTTTGAGTCTCTTTCTTCTTCTCTCTGTTGTGCCTCAAGTTGTTTGTCTTCTATTTCACTAATCCTATCTTCAATCTGGGCTGTTCTGTTAGCTAAGCTTGTTACCTCGTTTTTCAGCTCGTGAATTGAGTTTTTCATTTCTGTTTGATTTGTTTTTATAGTTTCAATTTCCTTGGTAATATATTCTTTGTGTTCATTGAGTTGTTTTCTGATCTCCCTATATTGCCTTTCTGTGTTTTCTTGTATATCTCTGAGTATTTTTAAGATTTCTATTTTAAATTCTCTGTCATTTAGCTCCAAGGCTTCCAATATGTTAAGTCTTTTCTCCATAGATTTTTCCACATCTATTTGTGTTACCTCTCTTTCTTTTGTATCCATAATATTCGATTTCCTCTTTCTTATCGGCATCTGAGGGTGGTCTTATTGATAGCACTAATTAGAATTAATAAAGAGTAAAAAGAAAAAAAAAAGGGTAAAACACCCCACAAAAAAAAACAGTAATAATTTATTATTTCCCCCTTTTTTTCTCTCTTCTCTTTCCCTCCTCTCCCCTCCTCAGGGAAATATCGTGCCTATAATGGAGGGCCTGATTTGGGGTGGAGAGTTCAAGGGGCAAAAAAAAGGGAGTAGGGACCTACTAAATGATTTGCTAATATTTTGTTGAGAATTTTAGTGTCTAAATTCATCAGGGATGTTGGCCTATAGTTTTCTTTCTTTGTGTTGTCTTTGCCTGGTTTTGGAATCAGAATTATGCTCACCTCATAAAAGGAGTTTGGAGGTTTTCCCTCTTGAATTTTTTGAAATAGCTTGAGAAGGATAAGAGTTGGTTCTTCTTTGAATATTTGATAGAATTCACTTGTGAAGCCATCTGGCCCAGGGCTTTTTTTTTTGTTGGGAGTTTTTAAATAACTGTTTCTATCTCATTTGTTGTAATCGGTCTATTTAGGTTTTCTGATTCTTCCAGATTGATTTTTGAAAGATTATATTTTTCAAGGAATTTTTCTTTTCACCCAGGTTGTCTAACTTTTTGGCATACAGTTCTTCATAGTATTTTCTTACAATCCTTTGTATTTCTGCTGTGTCAGTTGTTACTTCTCCACTCTTGTTTCTAATTTTATTTATTTGAGTCCTCTCTTTTTTTTTTCTTTGTGAGTCTGGCTAAGGGTTCATTGACCTTGTTTACCTTTTCAAAGAACCAACTCTTGGTTTCTATGATCCTCTGTATTGTTTTTTAGTTTCTGTGTAATTTATTTCTACTCTGAACTTTATTATTTCCTTCCTTCTACTTCCTCTAGGCTTTACTTGCTGTTCTTTTTGTAGTTCTTTTAGTTGCAGGGTTAAGTTGTTTATTTGAGCTTTTTCTAGCTTCTTAAGGTATGCCTATAATACTATGAACTTCTCTCTCAGGAATGCTTTTGCTCTGTTCCATAGATTTTGAATTATTGTATGTTCATTTTCATTTGTTTCAAGGAAATTTTTTATTTCTTTCTTGATCTCATTGTTGACCCATTTGTTATTTAATAACATGCTGTTTGGTTTCCAAGTGTTTGAGTGTTTTTCAATTTTTCTTTTGTAGTTGATTTCTAGTCTCATGCCATTGTGGTCAGAGAAGATGTTTGATATGATTACAATCTTCTTGAATTTGTTGAGTCTCGTTTTATGCCCTAATATGTGGTCTGTCCTAGAGAATGTACCATGTGCACTTGAAAAGAATGTATATTCTGCTGCTTTAGGTGAAAGATTCTGAGGATATCTATTAAATCCAGTCGATCTAGTGTGTCCTTTAATTCTGCTGTTTTTTTTTTGTTAATTTTCTTTCTTGAGGATCTATTCATTGATGTTAGTGGGATATTGAAATCCCCTAATATTATTGTATTGCTGTTGATATTGCCCTTTATGTTCATCAAAGTCTGCTTTATAGATTTAGGTGCTCCTATATTAGGTGCATAGATATTTATAATGGTTATCTCTTCCTGTTAGATTGTTCCCTTTATCATTATGTAGTGACTTGCATTACTCCTTACTATAGTCTTTGTTTTCAAGTCTATTTTGTCATATATAAGTATTGCTACCCCAGCCTTTTTTTCATTTCTATTTGCAAGAAATATTTTCTTCCATCCTTTTACTTTCAGTCTATATGTATCTTTTGTTTTGAGGGGGGTTTCTTGTAGACAGCATATGTTTGGGTCCTGTTTTCTTATCCGTTCAGTTACCCTATGTTTTTTGATTGGAGCATTTAATCCATTTATATTTAAGGTTATTATTTATATGTAGTTGTTTATTGCCTTTTTTTCTTTAAATCTACATTCATCTTTTACTACATTTTTTTCCCTCTGTTTTTTTTTGTCTGCAGCAGACCCCTTAACCTTTCTTGCAACATTGGTTTTGTTGTGATGAATTTCTTGAGGTTTTTGTTTTTTTTTTTTTGTCTGAGAAGCTTTTTATTTCTCCTTCAATCTTAAATGATAGCCTTGCTAGATATAGAAGTTTTGGTTGTAGGTTCTTATTCTGCATTACTTTAAATATTTCTTGCCATTCCCTTCTGGCCTCAAGTGTTTCTGTTGAGAAGTCAGATGTCATTCTTATGGGGGTTCCTTTATAGGTGATTGACTGTTTTTCTCTTTCAACTTTTAGTATTCTTTCTTTATCTCTTAGTTTTGTATTTTGGTTATGATGTATCTTGCTGTGGGTCTCTTTGGGTTATTTTTTAATGGGGTTCTCTCTGCTTCTTGAATCTGTGTGACTCTTTCCTGCATCAATTTAGGAAAATTTTCAGCTATAATTTTTTCAAACAGGTTCTCTATCCTTGTTCTTTCTCTTCTCCTTCAGGAACCCCTATTATGCATATATTGCTTCTCTTCATTTGTTCACAGAGCTCTCTTAGAGTTTCCTCAGACTTTTTGATCTTTTTTTCTTTTTGCTGTTCTGCTTCTGTGCTCTCTCTTATCTTATTCTCTAAGTCACTGATTCAATCCTCTGCTTCATCGAGTCTGCTTTTAATTCCTTCTAGTAGTGTAATCTTCATTTCTAATATTGTGTTTGTCAGTTCTGTCTGGTTCTTTTTTATGATTTCAATGTCTTTTTTGATACTTGTTATCTCTTTATTTATGTGTTTATTATGTCCATACATTGTTGCTCTAAGATCTTTGAGCATCCTAAAAATCATTATTATAAACTCTGCATCCGGTAATTTGGTTATGTCCATCTCACTTAGTTCTTTTTCTGGGGTTTATCTTATTGATTCATTTGGATTGCATTTTTTTGTCTTCCCATTTTGTCTGGGTATACACTCTTCCTTTGGGTGTGTTGTTTGTGTAGCTAGCTGAGTCTAGGGTTGGTATTGTCTGCCTCCAATTTTCAGTTGTGTTGTTTCTAGGTCTTTTTGGGTTGGCCTCAGCTTTTGTTCGTAATCTGCTGTGGACTGCTTATCTGCTATCACTATTCTTTTTGCTATTTGTGTCAGCATTTTCTATGTCTTAGCTGGGCTAGGTGTGAGGAGACCTTTTTTAAGCTACCTCTCTAACAAGGGTTGTTAGGTCCTGAACTGATGCTTTCCATATCTGGCTGCTGGATATGCCTGCCCTGGACCTTTGTGGCAGGAGCCTGGTGCAGAATGGTGGGGTCACTGCCTATGACTGGCTCTTATTTACCTTTTTGGAGCTACAGGCAATCCAGATCTTGTGGCTGCCTCTGCTGGGCCCAGGTGACATTGTAAATATCAGTAACACTCCTAGGCTAGCTTTTATCTAATCTTGGCCTGGGGGAAGTTCCTTTGAAAGTTCAAGTTTCCCTGAGATCTGCTTTCTGCTGCCTCTTATTGCTGACTACTTGTTGAGCTCAGTAGTGTAATTCAGTGATTAGATACGGTATTGGATGTGGCTTGCCCCTTAGCCTCAGATGTGTTTCTATCCAGACCTTTTATTTATTTTATTTTATTTTATTTTGTTTTGTTTTGTTCTTTTTCAGCACTCAGAGGGGTGTGGTCTCAGGGGACCAGTGGGTGTGGCCTCTGTGTTCTAGATGTGTGGCCTGGCTGCCTACCCCCTTTTTGCCACCTCGGGCTTTTAGGCTTGGGCCTTCCAGTGCCAGCCAGCCTCTGCAGCTGCAGCAGCTTCTGCCGCCACTGTTGAGCTCGCCAGCACCCGGGCCCCAGCCAACACAAAGGGTGGGCTCATGCTGCAGGCTGGATTGCACACAAGCTTGGCTTGCTCCGGCTTCTGCCACCTCGGGTGGCCTGTGCAGGCCCACTCAGACTACCTCCACTGTCGCCTGGACCTCAGCTGCCGCCAGGGGCGGGCCCACGTTGCAGGTGTGATTGTGCCTGAGCTTGGACCTTTGCAGCAGATGCCGGCCTCTGCCTTCACGGGTGGGCCCAAACCCAGCAGCTCGAACCACTTCCGCTGTCGCCTGGGCCTCAGCTGCTGCCAGGGACTGGCCCATGCCGCAAGCGTGATTGCACACAAGCCCAGACTTCCGCAGTAGCCGCCATGGCTCTGCCTCTGCAGGTGGGCTTGCACACAGGCACTTGGACCTTCCCGCTGTCCTCTGGGACCCTTCTGCCTCCAAGGGCGGGAGGGATTGCGCACGAGCTTGGACCTCCGCAGTGGCTGCTGCGGCTCCCAGCTTCGCAGGCCGGTCAGCATGCGCCTCGCGCTTGGACCGGCTCCAGTCTCCTGGGCTCAGCCATGGGCGGGTTTGTGGGCTCACTTTGACCTTTGCAGATGCTACCGGGTCCCCACCTCCACGGGCCAGCCTGCGTGTACTCACTCAGACCACCCCTGCAGTAGCCCGTGCCCGCAGCCCGGGCAGTCCTGCAGCTCACCCCGGACTTCCACAGTCGTCTCCGCAGCTTCCTTCTTTGCAGGTGGGCCTGCACACGCTCGCTCAGACTGCCCTGGCTCCTGCAGCTGTGCCCTGCTGCTGAAGCCCCCCCCCCCACCCTGTGAGCACTCAGTAGCGTGGGGGGGGGTAGCTCAGACCCTAGCACTCACTACCTGCGTCCCTAACTTGCTGCCTGTCTCTGAGTGCCTCTTTGTTCTAGCTGGGGAAGGAAAGCCTCCCGTGGACTGGGTAATTTCTTCCCTTTGCTGGTGTTACTGCTCCGAGGAAAAATCTTCACTTTAGATTTGGGGCATAATTCAGCCCAGGGGTTAGGGTGTCCATCCCTCAAAGTGTCTCCTCCAGTGCCTCAGAGACCACACTCTCCCCTGGCAACTCCGTTCCTCCCAGCGCTCTTTGTTCCTGAAGCCCCAGGCAGGTGGCTGTGAGCGAGGTTCGCAGTGCAGTCCCTTTAATACGAGCCTGGGTCCAAGAGTTCTGTCTCCTTCTCTCAAACAGTATCTAGGCTCCTTTCTTAGCCAAATATAGTCCATTTGCCCCTTCCAGGCTCCAGGGCTCTAGGCTGGGACTCCAGGGCTCTGGGGCTGAAGACCCACAACTCACTGGCCACTCCTCCCCGCCTCGAGAGAGTCCTCCGGGCCGCCGCTCGCTCCAGTCTCACTGTGGGTTCTTTGGTGGTCCTTGGCTGTAGAATCCTCTTAGTTTAGTCCAAAGTTGGTCTTTCAAGATGACTGTTCTCAAAATTAAGTTGTAATCCACTTTGGCTCTGGGATGTGGAAGTTGGAATGTCCACCTACTCCATGGCCATTTTGTCTCCATCCTAGTTAGTTTTTTCTTATGTATATGCCCATTATCAGTTTAAGGATGGTCCCTTCTATTTCTAGTTTGCTGAATTTTTATCAGTAATACAGTGTTACTTTGTCAAATGCTTGTTCTGTGTCTGTTGAAAGTCTGTTAACATGGTAAATTATATTGGTTAAATTTTGAATTAAGTTTTGCATTCTTAAAACAAATCCCATTTGTTTGTGATACATTATAGTTTTATACATTAGTATATTTGATTTGATAAAATTATATTAAGAATTTTAGCAATATATGGAGAAGAGATACAGTAATTTTTCTTTGTTTTTTGTAATATCTGTGTCTGGCTTTAATGTATAACACTAGTTTCATAATAAAATAAGTTGAGACTGCTTCTCTTCTCTGTTTTTAATTTTATGGAAGAATATATGTATAATTGGTATTATTTGTACCTTAAATATTTGATAAAATTTATCAATAAGTCACCTGAGCTTGGAGTTCAGTTTTCAGATAGAGATGGTGGAGGTTGGGGGTGGCTATTAGATTATTTATCTGTTTCTTCTTAACTGAGCTTTGAAAGTTTGTGTCTTTCAAGAAATTTGTCCATTTTATGTGAGCTTTTAAATTTACTGGAATAAACATTTTCATCCTAAATGTTTATGCACCTAATAATAGAGCTTCAAAATCCCAAACTGAAAAACTTCAAGAAT
The DNA here is from genome assembly GCF_036850765.1 of Saccopteryx bilineata. NCBI lineage: Eukaryota > Metazoa > Chordata > Mammalia > Chiroptera > Emballonuridae > Saccopteryx > Saccopteryx bilineata. The sequence goes on from NC_089497.1 coordinate 40,349,642, forward strand.
AAATTAAAAAATCCACAAAAGTACTAAACACTCTTCTTTCAGTAATGATAGAACAAGTAATAATGTCAATGAGACCCATTGGTTGATAATGTTCTTCAAGTCCTCTACAACCTTACTTATTTTATCAATTTTCCAAATATTCTTTGTGATTGATTTCTAAGTTAACTTCGCAGTAGTACTTTTGTCATTGATTTTTAATTTCATTGTGATAATGAACACTCTATATGATTTGAATGATTTTAAACTTATTGAGACGTTTTATAGCTCAGGATAGTCTATCTTGGGAAATGTTTCATGTACATTTGAAAAAAGTTGTGTTTTCCTTTGCTGCTACTGAGTGCAGTGTTCTAAAATGTCAACTAGGTTCAGTTGATTGATAGGATTGTTATTTCTTCTTGTGAATTGAAACTTTTATAGTTATCATTAGAAAATGATCCTGGCATTTTTTTTTTTTTTTTTTTTTTTGCTCTGAAAGTACTTTGTCAATTAATATAGTGATTTCAGCATGCCTTTTTGTTTTGTTTTGTTTTGTTTGTATTTTTCTGAAGCTAGAAACCGGGAGAGACAGTCAGACAGACTCCTGCATGCGCCCAACGGGGATCCACCTGGAACGCCCACCAGGGAGCGACGCTCTGCCCACCAGGGGGCAATGCTCTGCCCCTCCGAGGCGTCGCTCTGTCGCGACCAGAGCCACTCTAGCGCCTGGGGCAGAGGCCAAGGAGCCATCCCCAGCGCCCGGGCCATCTTTGCTCCAACGGAGCCTCGGCTGCGGGAGGGGAAGAAAGAGACAGAGAGGAAGGAGAGGGGTAGGGGTGGAGAAGCAGATGGGCGCTTCTCCTGTGTGCCCTGGCCGAGAATCCAACCCAGGACTTCTGCACGCCAGTCCGACGCTCTACCACTGAGCCAATCGGCCAGGGCCATCAGCATGCTTTTTTTTTTTTTTTAATATTAATATTTTTTTATTAAATTTAATGCAGTGACATTGATAAATCAGGGTACATATGTTGAGAGAAAATATCTCTAGATTATTTTGACATTTGATTGTGCTGTATACCCCTCCCGCAAAGTTAAATTGTCTTCTGTCACCTTCTATCTGGTTTTCTTTGTGCCCCTCCCCTCTCCTAACCCCTCTCTCCTTCTTCACCCCCTCCCCCCTCCCCCAACCCCCCCGCCCCTGTTGCCATCACATTCTTGTTCATGTCTCTGAGTCTCATTTTTATGTCCCTTCTATGTATGGATTCATCTCAGTTTTTTTTCTGATTTACTTATTTCACTCCGTATAATGTTATCAAGGTCCATCCATGTTATTGTAAATGATCCGATGTCATCATTTTTATGGCTGAGTAGTATTCCATAGTATATATGTACCAAAGCTTTTTAATCCACTCGTCCTCTGACGGACACTTGGGCTGTTTCCAGATCTTCGCTATTGTGAACAATGCTGCCACAAACATGCGGGTGCATTTCTCCTTTTCGAGCCGTTCTATGGTGTCCTTGGGGTATATTCCTAAAAGTGGGATAGCTGGGTCAAAAGGTGGTTCGATTTTCAGTTTTTTGAGGAATCTCCATACTGTTTTCCACAGTGGCTGCACCAGTCTGCATTCCCACCAGCAGTGCAGGAGGGTCCCCTTTTCTCCACATCCTCGCCAGCACTTATTCTGTGTTGTTTTGTTGATAAGCGCCATTCTGACTGGTGTAAGGTGATATCTCATTGTGGTTTTAATTTGCATTTCTCTAATGATTAGTGATGTTGAGCATTTTTTCATATGCCTATTGGCCATCTGTATGTCCTCTTTGGAGAAGTGTCTATTCATCTCTTTTGCCCATTTTTGGATTGGGTTGTTTGTCTTCCTGGTGTTGAGTTTTACAAGTTCTTTATAAATTTTGGTTATTAACCCCTTATCAGACGTATTGTCAAATATGTTCTCCCATTGTGTAGTTTGTCTTTTTATTCTGTTCTTGTTGTCTTTAGCTGTGCAAAAGCTTTTTAGTTTGATATAGTCCCATTTGTTTATCCTGTCTTTTATTTCACTTCCCCGTGGAGATAAATCAGCAAATATATTGCTCCAAGAGATGTCGGAGAGCTTACTGCCTATGTTTTCTTCTAAGATGCTTATGGTTTCACGACCTACATTCAAGTCTTTTATCCATTTTGAGTTTATTTTTGTGAGTGGTGTAAGCTGGTGATCTAGTTTCATTTTTTTGCAGGTAGCTGTCCAATTTTCCCAACACCATTTGTTAAAGAGGCTGTCTTTACTCCATTGTATTTCCTTACCTCCTTTGTCAAATATCAGTTGTCCATAGAACTGTGGGTTTATTTCTGGGTTCTCTGTTCTATTCCATTGATCTATATGCCTGTTCTTATGCCAGTACCAGGCTGTTTTGAGTACAATGGCCTTGTAGTATAATTTGATATCAGGAAGTGTGATACCTCCCACTTTATTCTTCTTTTTTAAGATTGCTGAGGCTATTCGTGTCCTTTTTTGGTTCCATATAAATTTTTGGAATATGTGTTCTATATCTTTGAAGTATGTCATCGGTATTTTAATTGGTATTGCATTGAATTTATAAATTGCTTTGGGTAATATAGACATTTTAATGATGTTTATTCTTCCTAACCATGAGCACGGTATATGCTTCCACTTGTTAGTATCTTCCTTGATTTCTTTTATCAATGTTTTGTAATTTTCCGAGTACAAGTCTTTAGTCTCCTTGGTTAAGTTTACTCCTAGGTACTTTATTTTTTTGGTTGTAATTGTGAAGGGGATTGTTTCCTTAATTTCTCTTTCTGACTGTTCATTGTTGGTGTATAAAAATGCTTCTGATTTCTGAGTATTGATTTTATATCCTGCCACTTTGCTGAATTTATTTATCAGGTCCAGTAGTTTTTTGACTGAGACTTTAGGGTTTTCTATATACAATATCATATCATCTGCAAATAATGATAGTTTTACTTCTTCTTTTCCAACTTGAATGCCTTTTATTTCTTCTTGTCTGATTGCTGTGGCTAGGACTTCCAGGACTATGTTAAATAAGAAAGAGGGCACCCCTGCCTTGTTCCTGATCTTAAGGGTATTGCTTTTAATTTTTGCCCATTGAGTATGATGTTGGCTGTGGGTTTCTCATAGCTGGCTTTTATCATGTTGAGGTATGTTCCCTGTATTCCCACTTTGCTGAGAGTTTTGATCATGAATGGGTGCTGGATTTTATCAAATGCTTTTTCTGCATCTATTGAAATTATCATATGGTTTTTCTCCTTCTTTTTGTTTATGTGATGAATCACATTGATTGATTTACGAATATTGTACCCGCCTTGCCTCCCCAGAATAAATCCCACTTGATCATGGTGTATGATTTTTTCCATATATTGTTGGATCCGGTTTGCTAATATTTTGTTGAGGATTTTAGCATCTATATTCATCAGAGATATTGGCCTATAATTTTCTTTCTTTGTGTGGTCTTTGCCTGGTTTTGGAATCAGAATTATGCTCGCCTCATAAAAGGAGTTTGGAAGTCTTCCTTCCTCTTAATTTTTTGAAATAGTTTGAGAAGGGTAGGAGTTAGTTCTTCTTTGAATATTTGGTAGAATTCCGTTGTGAAGCCATCGGGCCCCGGACTTTTCTTTGTTGGGAGTTTTTTGATAACTGTTTCAATCTCCTTTGGTGTAATTGGTCTGTTTAAGTTTTCTGATTCTTCCAGATTGATTTTTGGAAGATTGTACGTTTCAAGGAATTTGTCCATTTCATCTAGGTTGTCTAGTTTTTTGGCATACAGTTCTTCATAGTATTTTCTTACAATATTTTGTATTTCTGTTGTGTCAGTTGTTATTTCTCCTCTCTCATTTCTAATTTTATTTATTTGAGTCCTCTCTCTCTTTTTCTTGGTGAGTCTACTTAAAGGTTCATCAATCTTGTTTACCTTTTCAAAGAACCAGCTCCTAGTTTCATTGATCCTCTGTATTGTTTCTTTAGCCTCTATGTCATTTATTTCTGCTCTGATCTTTATTATTTCCTTCCTTCTACTACATTTGGGCTTTACTTGCTGTTCTTTTTCTAATTCTTTTAGATGCAGGGTTAAGTTGTTTATTTGAGCTTTTTCTAGCTTCTGAAAGTGTGCCTGTAGTGCTATGAACTTCCCTCTCAGCACTGCTTTCGCTGTGTCCCATAAATTTTGAGTTGTTGTATGCTCATTGTCATTCGTTTCTAGGAATTTCTTTATTTCTTCTTTGATCTCATTCTTAATCCATTCATTATTTAACACCCTGCTATTTAGTTTCCATGTGTTTGAGAATTTTTGAGCTTTTCTGCTGTGATTCATTTCTAGTTTCATGCCGTTGTGATCGGAGAAAGTGCTTGATATGATTTCAGTCTTCTTAAATTTGTTGAGAGCACTTTTGTGCCCTAACATGTGGTCTATCCTAGAGAATGTACCATGAGCACTTGAAAAGAATGTATATTCTGCTGCTTTAGGGTGAAAGGTTCTGAAGATATCTATTAAATCGAGTTGATCTAGTGTTTCCAATAAGTCTGCTGTTTCTTTGTTAATTTTCTTTCTTGAGGATCTATCTAGTGATGTTAGTGGGGTATTGAAATCCCCTACTATTATAGTATTGCTGTTGATCTCGCCCTTTAAATCCATCAAAGTCTGTTTTATATATTTGGGTGCTCCTATATTAGGTGCATAGATATTTATAATAGTTATATCTTCCTGTTGGATTACTCCCTTTATCATTATGTAGTGGCCTTCTTTATCTCTTACTATATCCTTTGTTTTAAAGTCCAATTTGTCTGATATAAGTATTGCTACCCCAGCTTTTTTTTCATTTCCGTTTGCATGAAACGTTTTTTTCCATCCTTTTACCTTCAATCTGTGTGTGTCTTTTGTTCTAAGGTGTGTCTCTTGTAGACAACATATGTATGGGTCCTGTTTTCTTATCCACGCAGCTACCCTATGTCTTTTGATTGGATCATTTAATCCATTTACATTTAAGGTTATTATTGATATGTAGTTGTTTATTGCCATTTTCTTCTTTAAAGGTGTATTCCTTTTTCTTTTTTTTTTTTCTGTATTCTTTTCCCACTTTATCTGTTTACACCAGGCCCCTTAATATTTCCTGCAGCATTGGTTTGGTTGTAATGAATTCCTTGAGTTGTTTTTTGTCTGGGAAGCTTTTTATTTCTCCTTCAATTTTAAACGATAGCCTTGCTGGATAAAGTAGTCTTGGTTGTAGGTTCTTGTTCTGCATTACTTTGAATATTTCTTGCCATTCCCTTCTGGCCTCAAGTGTTTCTGTTGAGAAGTCAGATGTCATCCTTATGGGGGCTCCTTTGTAGGTGATAACTTTTTTTTCTCTTGCAGCTTTTAATATTTTCTCTTTATCGCTTAGCTTTGGTATTTTAATTATGATGTGTCTTGGTGTAGGTTTCTTTGGGTTTCTCTTTAATGGAGTCCTCTGTGCTTCTTGGATTTGTGAGAGTTTCTCTTGCATTAATTTAGGGAAGTTTTCAGCTATGATATGATTGAACAAAGTCTCTATCCCTTGTTCTTTTTCTTCTTCTTCAGGAACCCCTATGATGCGGATGTTATTTCTCTTCATGTTGTCACAGAGCTCTCTAAGAGTTTCCTCTGACTTTTTGAGTCTTTTTTCTCTTTTCTTCTCTGCTTTCATGCCTTCATTCCAGTTGTCTTCTAACTCGCTGATTCGATCCTCTGCTCTATCTATCCTGTTTTTAATTCCTTCCATTGTCTTTATTTCTGATATTGTATTTGTCGTCTCCAACTGATTCTTTTTTATACTTGCTATTTCTTTATTTAGGTTTTCAAACTGCCCCTCCATTGTTGTTCTAAGATCCCTAAGCATCCTTACAATCATTATTTTGAACTCCGCATCTGGAAGTTTGATTATTTCCATATCACTCAGTTCATCTCTCGAAAGTGTCTCTTGTGGTTTCATTTGGATTGCACTCCTTCGTTTTCTCATCTTCTTCTTCTTCTTTTTTTTTTATTTGTAGAGTTGATTGAGTCTAGGCTTGGTGTTGTCTGCCTCCAGTTTTCAGTTGTGTTATTTTTAGGTCTTGGTGGGTTGGTATCAGCTATTATTTGTAATCCACTTTCGGATTTGGGCAGCTTTGAAGTCTTGATTTGTTTGTTTTCTTAACAGGTGATAGTCTTGTTAACTGATCTCAGCAGGGGGCTTCCTTGAAACTGTATCCAGGAATGCTGTGGGTGTAACCTGAGACGCTGAAGGTCTCTTCCTCCAACTAATCTCACTGGGGGCAGGGTTTTTTCTCTCAGCTTCAGTAGGGGGAGGTGTATCTTAGATCTCCACGGAGACCTGAGTTACTGCCCCTCCTCCCCACTTCTTGTTTTCAGCTGTGTCTTGTTGTGCTGATTGGAGCTGGATAGATGTTCGGAGATCTCTGATCCGGAAGCACTTCAGCTCTGTTTTGTGAAAGGTTCAGTCCCTCCCCCAGCTATGGCCGCCTCCAGCACAAATGAGTCAGCTTTTTTATTTTGTTTCTTGCATACCTTAGCCCCTCACAGTCTGTCCCTCTCCCTGTCTTTTCCACTTGGGAGATAAGCTGGTCTTTTCAACCCACCTTGCTCCCTGGTCGCCAGGTAAGTGGCTGTGAGCAGTAGTTTCTGCTCTTTTTCCTCTGTGAAATCCTCTCTGGGCTCTCAGCCTCACCCCCCTCCTTCCCTTCCTGTAAGCAGAGGAGATTCAGGCACTCCTTACCAGGATTATTGTGGCTTCCTCTTTGCTCCTTGGTTTTTGAGAGCTGTTCTTGCAGTTCAGTGTTGGTTTTTCATGCTGATTTTTTCTAAATTGATTTGTATTCCAGTTTGGTGTTGAGAGCTGGGTGTCTGTGCATCCGCTTACTCCGCTGCCATCTTCTCTCTCTAAGCATGCTTTTATTAGTATTTACATATCTTACATTTTTCTAGTTTTTTACATTTAACTTACTTATGTCTTAATGTGTAAAGTGAATATTTTTGTAGGAAGGATCAGTTTTGTTTTGTTTTTTGGTTCAATTTACTACCTCTGCCTTTACTCAGAGTACTTATTAATATAGTTAGTGGTAAATCTTCCACCATGCTGTTTATTTTCTATTAGTGCCATGAGTTGTTTCCTTAGTTGTTTTTATCTGTCTTCTTTCAATTTGAGCATTTGTTTTATGGTTTCAATTTATCTCTTTTGCTAAATCATTATAACCTCATGGCTGTGTAATTGTAGAGGTTGCTTTTATTGCTAATTCTACATATATTATAAACCTCACAATACATGATTATAATTTTTGTCTTAAACTGTCAATTATCCTTTAAAGAGATTTAAAAATGAATGAAATACATTTATATTAGCACACTTATTTACCATTTCTAGTGTTTGGCTTTTTTTATATATATTTAGAATTATAACTGCTCACAAATATTAGGGGATATTTCAAAATGAATGTAAAGGTATAAAATAACCCCCAATTTTTATGAGTAGTATATATCTTGTAATGTTCTCCTTCTACCTGAAGAACTTAGTTTTACTTTTCTTGTATTACAGTTTTGCTGAAATATATTAACTTTAGTATGTCCAAAAAGATATATTTCACTTTTGTTTTTGAAGAATATTTCACTAAGTTGATAGTTTTTTTTTTATTTTCTCTACTTGAAAGTTTTTTCTCTATTTTTTTTGGCTTGCATCATTGCTAGTGAGAAGTTTGACCCATTCTCATTCATCTGTAGTTATATGTCTTTAAGTTCACTATGTTTTTTATCAGTGCTTTATTTGCTATGAATCCCATTAAGTGTATTTTTCATCTTAGACATTATATACTTATCTCTAGGTTCATAATATAGGTCTCTTTTTTATATGAGATTTCTCGACTTAACATGATAAATCTTTGTTTTCATAAATATATGGGATCTATGTTAATAAACATTTTAATACATTTGTTCTCTAATTTTATCATTTATATCTTTCTTGATCTGTTTCCATTGCCTAGTTTACCTATTAATTATTAGTTGTATTATTCTGAATCTTTGCAAGTCTGGTTATATTTGATAGGATACCAGCTGTTGTAAATTTGGGGTCTTAATTATTTTTGTGTTTCTATATATAGACTTAAACTATATTTAAACCTTTAATGAATTTATTGAGGCAGGTTAATTTTTTTGAAGCTGCCTTTTAAGCTTTGTTAGGTGGGACCTAGGAAATATTTAATATAGTGCTAGGTTTGCCCCTGCTAAGACAATACTCCCCCCACCCCCCACCACTGGGAGAATCTAATAAAGGGGAATAAATAACCTTACACTTTCTGGCTCCACAGTTTCTTCTACTGTCTGCCTGAATCCAATATGAACCTGCCTGACCTTGACTACCAGGATTATATACTATCTAACAACTGTCTGAAAAATATTATATATGTTGGGGTAATGTGTATTTAGTGACTTCATTAATAAAATTTCTTTTGTATTTTAAAAATCACACAAATGCAGTGCACATGATATGAGACTTTGCATTGACAACAAATATCTGGAAGCACTACTTAGGTGTCTGGGAATTATAGATAACCTAATCCATTGATAATGATTATAGGTAATTTTGCATTTTTATATTGTGTAAATTTGTTTTCAAAATAATTCTAAATTTCAAATTAATCTAAATATATAAAAATATTCCTGCACCTGTTTGGGAAAAAGTCACAGTCAATATTTATCCACAGCCAAGAGTTTGCTTAAAGGCTTTTAATCACTGTAAAAAAAAAAAAAAATAGAAGACTGGATAAAGAAGTTGGGACACATATACACCATGGTATACTATTCAGCTAGAAGAAATGAGGACATCGGATCACTTACAGCAGAATGGTGGAATCTTGATAACAGTATGCGGAGTGAAATAAGTGAATCAGAAAAAAACAAGAACTGCAGGATTCCATACATTGGTGGGACATAAAAGCGAGACTAAGAGACATGGACAAGAGTGTGGTAGTTACAGGGGGTGGGGGGAGGGAAGGAAGGAGAGGGGGAGGAGGAGGGGGAGGGGGAGAGGTACAAAGAAAACTGGATAGAGGGAGACGGAGGACGATCTTTCTTTGGGTGATGGGTATGCAACAGAACTAAATGACAAGATAACCTGGAAATGTTTTTTTTGAATATATGTACCCTGATTTATTGATGTCACCCCATTAAAATAAAAATTTATTTATTAAAAAAATATTTATCCACAATTCACCATCTCAAACATGGAAACTAATTTGCCTGTATTATGTATTAAAGACAGTTAAACACCAACACCAATTTCCCTAATGAACTAGAAGAGTTCAGCAATTTTCCACTTAGTAGACTTCTTATTTCTTACCTATACAGTCTAATACAATTAATGCATTTATAGATTAGCTGTCTTAGACTGTGAAACAGTTGTTCCAGAAACCCCATTAATCATTAATTACTCTAAATCCTTTCTGAAAAATCATTTTTAATGTGCAGACCCAGGGGCTCCTAATCTGCTTAAAGGATTTCCAAGTGGGATATGCAGCACTTCAGTTAATCTGAACAAACTAAAGACTGTGTAGCTCAGTGGCACTGAAACTTAATCAAAATCATATGTGTACAACCACAGACCCGTGAATTTATGCACATTTTTTGGATTGAATGAAAAGAATTTGAAGTGTGAGCTGGCACCAGACCAGATTTGCAGTTTAACCCAAACACTTGTTGGAATATCCTTCTTTTCTCTTGTGTTACTACACTCACATACAATTTGCACTATATCCTGATTCATGTTTTATATTTTCTGTTTTAAAGTAAATAATCTGTGTTACCTGATATAAAAGAAGGAGATGTTAGCTACTCAGAAGAACTAAGGCTAATTTTGTGCTGTGACCATAGTTCAAGTACAGGTCAGGTACCTGGTATATGCTGTCCTATAGCCAGAAGATGAAGATTTCCTATCTTCAGTGTGTGTTTGAATTACTCAGAGAGGCTGTTAAATGCAGATTTTTCCATCCATGTGTTGAGAGAAAAGTCTGATTCAATAGGTATAGGGTAAGGCCCAAAATCCTGAATTTTTAACAGACTTTTAAAGTGATTTTGATGTAGATACACTGTGGACCATTTTTAAAGAAAGACTGGAATAGACCTTGGTTTTGCAAACTCTCCTCATTGTTCTGTATTGCCTTTATTTAAAACTCAAATATTTTCTTTTGTAAAATTAAACAAACAAGCAAAAACAAAACATGCTTGTAGTTACACTTTGATATTTTAATTATTAATAATAATAAAGGCTGCATCCACTGATAGACCTTGAACAATCTGATGTTCTTTTGGTTTGCACAAGGATGCGAAAGAAAGAATCCCTGCGCTTTCTGTCTGTCTTCGTGGCAGCCCAGATTGAATAGGGGACTACATCTGAAAAAATAAAAAAAAATAAAAAAATAAAAAAAATAAAAAATAATAATAATAAAGGTTAGTTTCTTCTTTCTCTTACATTGCACACACTCTCCCCTATCAGTCTATTAAATTAAAATTTTCTGATACTATTGTATTACTCAAGATGAAAGGAATAGGCCAGTAGATGTTCTGGTAAAAAGTAAGAAAAGTTCTGCCTGACCAGGCCATGGCACAGTGTCAGACGGGGACACAGAGGACACAGGGGTCACTTGCTCTGCTGTAGCCCCCCTGGCCAAGGCACATATGAGAAAGCAATCAATGAACAACTAAGATGCCACAATGAAAAATTGATGCTTCTCATCTCTCTCCCTTCCTGTCTGTCTGTTCCTATCTGTCCCTCTCTCTGTCTCTCTCTCTGTCTCTGTTACAAAGAAAAGGAAAAAAAAGTGAAGAAAAATTCATATTTTTAAATGGTTAATGCTATGGCAAAATGTATCACCCCCACTTTCATGGGATCCATGTAATAATATTAAGCCCCTGATAACAACATACTTCTGTCTGTTTACCCAATTTTTAAGTCACTCCTTCCCAGGGAACCAGATTGAGGTACCTGATTTATAGATGACATAGGTTAAGTGTCTCAGTTGGAGGAAGATAACAATAAAATTCATGTGCAATGGGAGTTAGTTTACCCTCTTCCTCCATTTTTAGTGTGATACAGAAATTAGAGTAAACCAATCAGCCTATAGATTGACTTTGCCCTTGAATGGTAGGATGGACTAGGAATGGGGGGAGAAAAAGGACTTGTTTAGTTCCTCATACTAAGCCATATCCTCCCAAAGACTTTATAAGCAATAATTGTGACAATTCTTTAAATTTACACACCTGACTGCCGCGGACTAGCGCGGCTCCAAATAACGGTGCGGAATGAGGAAACACACTTTGTCAAAACAAAACCTATGGGACTGGGAGGACTCTTCAAACTGCCTGGCAGTATCTGAGTGCCCCACAGCCCCAGTTCGCTTTATTATATGGACCTATGCAAATCAAGGACCCTGATACAAAGTTGCACATCAAGGGCTAAGACAGGAACTCTCCCAAGGCAAAAACAGTATATACATTAGTGAATTTTACAAATATCTGAAAACAAAGAGTCAGAGGAAGGGCATGTATATTGCTTCCTGCACCCCAAGGAAGGAAGTGGAATGGGTGCAAACACTCAGCATCAAAGCCAAATATGGAGATGGAAGGGGGAGAATTTAGCCCCCTGCCAAGCCTCGAATCTATAATGGCTTTTTGCCATTACTGGTCCACAACATATCCCCCTTTTCTTTTTAATTTGTGTGCTGAGATTTGCACTCATCTGATTTTCTAATTTGGAGGCAGACGGAAAAAATATAGAACAAACACAAAATTAGTATAGCCAATGCTAACAGATACGCAAAACAAGTATACTAATACATCACAGTGATTAAAGCCTTTAAGCAAACTCTTTAAGCTAATAATACAACAAGAATCTATAAAAGAGTAATATCCTTAAAGTGTTCACCAAGTCCAAGTTGGCACCAACACCATTCCAAATCTCTGCAAATGCAACCCAACCCCAGTTCAGTCCATCAAAAATTGTCACAAGAGCAGGAGTCCAGGAAAAGTCCACTTTCAGGAGAAGTCCTCATGGCACTGGAATTGCCATCACACTTCCACACTCTGCAGTTAGCGTCAAAGTCCCAATGACCGCTGCTCCCAGCTGGCAATGATTCAGGTAGACTGGAAAAGCCATCTGCAGCACGCATGAAGACGGAGCTTCCGTTTTCCTCAAACTGGAAAGATGAACCCAGGGGTCCTATACTGGAGCTTTACAGCCATGGGGTGGTGAAGAGAACCTTGGGATACACTAAGCTGGGTGGCAGAGGTAAATTTGTAAGTTGGCAAAAAAGGAAAAAAGGAGCTCTGAATTAGGAGTAGGTCCTAGCCTAAACTATGAGTGGGGCATTGAGGCAGGAGGAATAAAGGAAAGACTATATATTAATCAAAGCAGCAGAAAACAGGACTATCAATACCCACAACAGAGATCTTCGAGGGAAGAATAAAAAACCTGAATATTCAGGCAAGACCTAGTTAAATGGCCCTTGTGTAAATGAGACCAGTCTACCGGCTACTTGGAAGAAATACCCCAGGCTCATTCACAGTGTCGTAGAAGGGGCCGATGGCCCTGGGCACCTTTTAGCCTTCAGTGGCAAATCCCAGTATTCTGGGAAAGGTTAGGTCACAGGTGGCTGGAGCAGGGCTAGAAGAGACTGAACTCTCCCTTAGAGGAGTGAGGGGAAGCCTACCTTCCAGTGTGTCCCTTCCTCACAGCAAAGGCATATAAGCCTGGCAGGCTTTGGCTCAAAATGACCATCCTTTCCACTATTGAAGCAGGGCCCTGATGAAGGTCCAGTTGAAGCGTTGGAGCCTCTGAGGGTGTATGCCAAGAGCTAGTATTTTACCTGATCTCCTTTGGGCTTTTTTGGCCTCTTGGTACCTTAAAAGCCATGCTTAGAAGATCTCGCTGAGGGGCTTGAGGGTCCCTATCTGCCTATATATCTGGAGCTATTCAGAAAAGAACAAAACAGTGTTATTAGCTGGAATCAAATAAAAATAAAAAAAGGGTAGTAGTTTGCAGGACAAAAATTTGGGCATCTCTTGTACATCAGCATTCAAGATAAACTGTTTGAAGTAAAAAGCGTAACAGGGTAGACCTGCAGGAGCTCCAGGACATGACTCTCCCCCCCTTTCTTTTTATATTATTTACAATTGAATCACACTTTACAATATTTTGACTTCAAATATTGCAAGAAATTCTTGACTTTGTTAACTTTTAACAAAAATAGAGTAAAAGCACCTTCAAGCAACATTCCCACACTTATCAAAACACCCCCTTAACATTAATTAACAGGCACTTTAGAGAGTACATATCAAAACTGAAAAATCCCATTGTGATCTTCATTATTCTTCCACAGCAAAAAAATCTTTACACCTTTATTATGTAAATCTATGCTGCTTCAAGCTTTTCACTTGCAGCCTGGAGTAGCCTGGCCAAACCAGCAAGTCTTTTGGATCCAAAATGAGCGTGCTCTACTTATTCCAAACAAAATCATATCCATGTAGGGGAATGAAATTATCCCCATTTTGTTTTCAATACTACAGCCGGCACTTCCAAAACTATTATCATCATTACTTTTCATGTAAGGACTTAATTCAGGCCTTATAAACAAAAACACTTAGACATTAAACAAAGACTTCACATACAATCACACAAATCAAGAGTGAAACCTGGGGTTTTAGAGAATAAACTATGGCCTGCTTGATCTTAAGTAGGGCTACCTTAATAGGAACGTAATAAAGATATATACTAAACAGAGATCTCTCTCAAAAAATCTCAAGACGGCCGTATGAGATTTCTATTCAGCAATACCCAAATCAGGCCCCCCTTTTGCCCTCTTTTCAAGCAATGGATCAGGAAAATAAAATGATCTAAAACATTAAAAAATTAGATAATAATTGAGAAAGGGAAAAGAGCATAGTAACTCTTATGCAATTGCTCTTGTGAAGTGAGTCTCTCATCTAGAATCATGGTGTCTCACCAGTCGTTCAGGGATCCACTGAGGAACTTCAGCAGACCTAGGAAAAACACACACATATCCTTGGCCCCGTAAGAGAACACCGTCTGGCCCTTGCCAGACTCCTGTGAGTGGGTCCCTCCATCGCACTTCAGGGAAGGCTTTCCTTGCAGGGTTCCAGAGTCTCTCTGCTGCTGAATGACCCTGTACATCAGTATTCAAAAAATTTAAAGTGAAAAGAGCATGACAAAGAAGATTTGCAGGAGTTTGAGGGTATAATTCCTCTTTTTAAATTTTTTTCCAATTGGTTTTTAAGTGTTTGATGTGCACGCTCTACAATGCCTTGACCCTGGGGATTGTAAGGAATTCCTGTCCTTAGGTCAAGTCCAAAAGTCTGACAAAATGTAGTAAATGCTTTTCCTACATATGCAGGAGCGTTGTCAGTTTTAATCAGTTTAGGAAGTCCAATAATAGAAAATGCATACAAGCAATGAGCTATAACATGTTTAGCAGCCTCTCCTGTTCTGGCAGAGGCTACTATATATCCAGAATAAGTATCTACTGTAACGTGGACAAAGGATTGTTTGCCAAATGAAGGTATATGAGTAACATCCATTTGCCAAAGTTGTCCCGGTAGGAGTCCTCGAGGGTTAATTCCAAACGAAGGGACAGATTGTAATATAGGGCACCTTGGACAAGATTTAACAATCTGCCATGCTGCTTCCCGAGAAAGTTGAAACTGTTTACGCAGGGCTGCAGCGTTCTGGTGATGGATAGTATGAGACTGAATTGCTTGATCTGTCATGGTTGCTCCAATAATTTTCTTTTGGGTAGCTTGATCAACAAGGGCATTCCCTTGCACTAAAGCTTCAGGGAGCATGGAGTGAGCTCGAATATGTCCTATAAAACATGGAGCTGTATGTTGGCGTACAAGTCTTTGAAGAAGGAGGAACTGCTGAAATAGTTCCTCATCAGCAGTTGTCTCTAAGATAGCAGTCTCTATAGTGGAAACACCATAAGTAAATATCTGCTGTCTGTATATAAATTAAAGGAGGAGTATGGCAAATGCTGAAAAGCCATGATAATGGCATGTAATTCTACTCTTTGGGCTGATTTTAAGGTGACTATTTCAGTATAAAGCTGTCCATTGATTATTAAGCCTGCTATTCCTGAGCTGGATCCATCAGTAAAGATTGTAGGTGCTTCAGGAATGGGCTCATTAACTTTGTCTTAGGAAATATAAAGGTAATAATTAATGAAAATTGAACTATTTTATCAGCTGGGTAGTGAGAATCAATTTGGCCTGTAAAATTTGCAAAAGCGATTTGCCATTTTGTGGAAGTTTCCCAGAGCCATTGTTGTTGATCCTTTGAAAAAGGAACAACAACAGTCTGTGGCTCAAAACCTATAAGCTGCAAGAGTCGCCTACGCCCCTTGATAATCAAGGAGGCAACAAGATCAAAATATGGAGATAAAACTTTCTTAGGAGTAACAGCTAAATGAATCCATTCAATAGGACCTGAAGCTTGCCACAATAGTCCTATTGGAGTGTAACTTGAGGGACATATTAGTAGGGCAATTGATTCCTCAGGATTTATGCGTTTTAGTTGTGCTTGCTGCAAGGCCTTTTCTACAAGCTTTAAAGCTTGTTGTCCCGCAGGTGTAAGTAACCGAGGAGAAGCTGGTTGAGCTGAGCCTCTAAGAATATCAAAAAGTGGCTTCAGTTCTCCAGTAGTTAATTTCAAGGAAGGTCTAAGCCAATTAATGTCTCCTAACAGTTTCTGGAAATCGTTTAAAGTTTGCAAATGATCTGTCCTGATTTCTATTTTCTGTGGGCGAATTTGTTGTCCCTCAATAATTTGTCCTAAATAAGAAAAAGGTAAGCATTGCTGTACCTTTTCAGGAGCTATATAAAGTCCTGATTTTTTCAGAGAATATTCTAGTTGTTGCAAAATGGTCAACACAGTGTCTTTGTCTGGATGAGCAATAAGAATATCATCCATATAATGAATTATGTATGCCTTAGGGTGTTGCCTTCATACTGGAGAGATGGCTTGAGCAACATATTTTTGGCACAAGGTAGGACTATTAGCCATACCTTGAGGCAAAACTCTCCACTGGTATCGCTCCATGGGAGCCTGAAAATTAAGTGAAGGAACACTGAATGCAAAACGCTTGCAATCATGAGGGCTTAAAGGAATAGTAAAAAAGCAATCCTTCAAATCAACAACTACAAGGTGATAGTTCCATGGAATGGCAGTAGGAGAAGGAAGTCCTAGCTGGAGAGGACCCATAATTTCCATAGTCTTATTTATTGCTCTCAAATCTTGTAATAGCCTCCAGTTTCCTGATTTCTTTTTAATGACAAATATAGGCGTATTCCATGGACTATTAGATGGTTCAATGTGCCCAAGCTGTAGCTGTTCCTGTACCAATTGAGCAGCTGCCCTAAGTTTCTCCTGAGAAAGGGGCCATTGGTCTACCCATACAGGATTATCTGATTTCCAAGTAATTGGGTCTGCACAGTGCATTATTGGGGTAGCAGGAGCTACCAAGGCCCCTATGCAAAATTTTGATATCCTAATCCATGCCTTCTGGTATTGGGTGCCACTTCTATGGGGGTGAGAATTCCTCGCTGTTCTTTCCCTAGACCCTTAGTGGGCAAAAATCCCTGATCAAGCATTTGTGTGCTAACTAAACTATTAGGACTGACAAGCAATGCCCCCATATTTTTCAAAACATCTCTACCCCACAAATTAACTGGCAATCCAGGGAGCACATAAGGCTGAAAAAATCCAGAATGACCTTCTTTATCTTCCCATTGTAAAAAAACTAGAACTTTGTTGAGGGGATTTACTCTGCCCTATACCTTGTAATTCTGTGGCTGCTACATGAGTGGGCCAGGAAGGAGGCCAATGTAGCTTTGCAATAACAGATACATCAGCCCCAGTATCTAAAAGCCCTTTAAATTTACGCCCTTGTATTGTTAGTTCCATTTCAGGGCGTTCCTGACCTATTTTTTGAATCCAATAGGCAGTATCAGTGGAACCAAATCTTTGATTCTCTTGGGGTCCCTTTAGCGGGGTTTGGCCTTGTCTTAAAAGAGGTAAAAGGATTAATTGAGCAATTTTCATATCAGGGGAGATAGTGACTATATTCCTCAAAGTGTGAGCCATTACTTTAATTTCCCCTGCATAATCAGAGTCTATCACTCCAGGAAGAACAAAGAATTCCCTCATAGTTAAACTACTTTTGCCTAACAAGATTCCTACTGTGTTACTGGGAAGTGGCCCCAAAATTCCAGTGGGTATGGCTTGAGGTCCCATCTCTGGAGTCAATACGAATTGGGAGGTGGGACTGAGGTCCAGTCCTGTACTGCTTGTTGTTGCCTAGGATAGTTGGGCAATGTTTGGCCTGCTGGAATCTGAATTTGCTGAGGAAACACTGACATTGCCCCTATTGTTTGATGGGGCCAGGGAGGGCCCCATTGTCTGTTTCCCTGCCCTGCGGTAGTACATTTAGGCCTCCCCTTATTCTTCCAATGTTTCCCTTGTCTACAAAGTGGGCAGAGGTCCGGAGCCTTAAGGGCTGGCTGTCCTTGAGGGAGAGGCCGAGACCAATATCCGGGGAAAGCAGGGCAATTTTTAGCAAAATGCCCCGAACCCCCGCATTGAAAACAGTTTCCATGGGCAAAAGTACTTCCCTGACCTTCCTTCCTTCGCTTGTTCTGTCCTTTATCAAAGTTTTGTCCTGGAAATCTTGCCTTATTACCTGTGGTAAAGGCAAGACCTTGCATGTATGAAGGCCCAACATCGGCGCATATTCTAATATAATCCTCTATATCTCCCTTCTTGCGGTGAGGCCGAAGTGCAGCCTGACAAGCAGAATTAGCATTTTCATAGGCTAGTTGTTTTATTAAAACCTTTCCCACATTTTTATCCCCTACTATTCTTTCAACTGCTTGAATTAGCCGTGAGACAAAGTCTTGAAATCGCTTGTCTGCACCCTGCCTAATTTTACCAAATTCTTCTGGTTTGGTCCCTGGAATAGGCAGGCATTTCCATGCCTGTGTGGCTAGCTGATTAATTATATCATAAATAGCTGGTCGATACTCTAATTGAGTTGCCGTATGGGCATACTGTCCTTCTCCAGTTAACATATCTACAGTAACAGCAACCTCCTCTTGCTGATTTTTCTCATCCAGCTCTATAGCCTTTTCATGAAAGTCTGACTTCCACAACAAATAATCACCCCCAGAGAGCCAAGCACAAGCAATCACCTTCCAGTCATTTGGGGGAAGAGCCTTTTCCCTAATAGTATCTAATAAACCAAGTGAAAAAGGGGCAGTAGGCCCATACTGAACACAAGCAAGTTTAAGCTCTTTCAGAGTTTTAAAAGGTACAGGTTTATGTTCTCGCACTAGTCTCCCTGTATCATCCTGTCTTTCTACAACAGGAAAATGGGTAAAGCCATCATTTACTGTTTCCCCTACATTTCGAGCCTGGTAATCAGCCTGATAAGGGAACGGAGGAGCAGAGGGTTGAATGTAGGAAGGAGCTGAGGGCAGCGGAGGCCCCGCGGCTAAGGCAGCCATAGCCACGGATTTTTCATCCCCCCTGTCATCCTCAGACTCCAAGTTATCCTCATATTCACATCCCTCTGTTTCCAGCTCACCCTGATACTCTTCAGACAATGATTTGTCTTCATTCAGAAACATTTCTACATAAAGGTCCCTTACTTTTGACCCTATCTGTCCCATATTCTTTTACTCCCAACTACACTTTCCCCAAAAACTTTCTTTACTCACTGTACGCACTTCACTTTGGGGAGTTCTGTCACCTTCCTTCAGTTTTAGTTTCCTCATACTCATACTCAAGTCGTCTGTTCGGGCACCACTTGCCGCGGACCAGCGCGGCTCCAAATAACGGTGCGGAATGAGGAAACACACTTTGTCAAAACAAAACCTATGGGACCGGGAGGACTCTTCAAACTGCCTGGCAGTATCTGAGTGCCCCACAGCCCCAGTTCACTTTATTATATGGACCTATGCAAATCAAGGACCCTAATACAAAGTTGCACATCAAGGGCTAAGACAGGAACTCTCCCAAGGCAAAAACAGTTATATACATTAGTGAATTTTACAAACATCTGAAAACAAAGAGTCAGAGGAAGGGCATGTATATTGCTTCCTGCACCCCAAGGAAGGAAGTGGAGTGGGTGCAAACACTCAGCATCAAAGCCAAATATGGAGATGGAAGGGGGAGAATTTAGCCCCTTGCCAAGCCTCGAATCTATAATGGCTTTTTGCCATTACCGGTCCACAACACCTGACTCCTGTTTCATCTCTCAATGTTTTTCACTTGTAGAAAAAGGGAGTACTATTTATTGATCCTGGCCTCTTTGACACTGGTGCTTAGCAGACTGAAGCACAGTAACACATTTTGCATGTTTCTCTTTATATAGATATTTCTATGAGTAAGTTTTATTTCCATTTCTATGATCATATAAACTTGTGTTCCTACCAAATTTTTCACTAATGAAGCAAAGTAAAAATTATTTGCAGTCTAAAAGAAAAAGTATAGTTTGCCATTCAACACATGCCAGAAAAAAAAGGCTCTAAACCATTGGGCAAATATGAATGACTCTAAGCTTAGTACTAGCACTAAGCAGTTTAAACCAAAGCATGAACCCTGGCTAAATGGCTCAGTGGATAAAGTAATGTTCCAGCGCATAATGGAAGAAAAGCAGTCAATGAGTGCACAGCTAAATGGAACAACTAAGTGATACAACAAGTTGATGTTCTCTCTCTTTCCCCCTTCAAAAAAAAATCATGAAACTTATGAGAGAAATACTTTCTTTGTGGAGCATTTCTTAACATGAAACAGAATGCTCCTGACCAGGCAGTGGCACAGTGGATAGAGCATTGGCCTAGGATGCAAAGGACCCAGGTTTGAAACCCCGAAGTCTCCGGCTTGTATGCGGGTTCAACAGCTTGAGTGCAGGGTCTTTGGCTTGTGTGTGGTATCATAGACTTGACCCCATAGTCACTAGCTTCAGCCCAATGCCTCTGGCTTGAGCAAGGGGTCACTCACTCTGCTCTAGCTCCCCTGTCAAGGCACATATGAGAAAGCAGTCAATGAACTACTAAGGTGCTGCAATGAAGAACTGATGCTTCTCATCCCTCTCCCTTCCTGTCTGGCTGTCTCTCTTACAGAAAGAAAGAAAGAAAGAAAGAAAGAAAGAAAGAAAGAAAGAAAGAAAGAAAGAAGAAAGAAAGAAAAACTTATGAAGCAGAATGCTCAGTTATTTATTTATTTATTATTCACTTCTTTTCTAGCTATTTTTCTTCTTCCACTCTGGGCTTTTGAGCAGTGGTACTTCATGATAGTAAAGAAAAAAGTGATTTCTAACCTTGCCCAAAGACACTGGAACCCCCGTCAGGGCATGTGATGCCTTGTCTTTCTCCTCCTAGGCCAAAACGTGCTAAATCTCCTTTGGAACCTACAAGGGGGAAATGATCCTATAAATAAAGACTGCTTTATATTTTCTAGAAAAGATATACCTATTTACTGACCTATTACTATTTGTTGCGGACGCAAACCCAATTATGTACTACAAATGCATAACTTCCTTTTTGAAAGCTAAAATTTATAGCGAAGGTGGATCCAGGTGATCATATAATCTTTATTTTCCTAATTTTAAGATGAACATATCATGGGAACAGGAAATACATGAATGGACATATGTGTAGCAAACCAGTCTGGGATGCCCGAAGAACTGTTGCAATAATGAGATGATTTTTTAAAACTTAAATGAAGATTGCAATTATTATCATTCAGCCATAATGTTTATGCACTTTAATAATGTTTAATAATGACATTTTTATATCCAAAGGTAGCCAGGAGGTTAAAACAGAAACTAATCTCTTATTGAGGTTATTTTGTTTTAATAACTCACAATAAGGCTTAGTAACCCTTATCTGCAGATGCTTTACAGTATTAATATTTGCCTGAGAACTTGGAAAATGAGACTCTCCACACTCCCTGAGACTTTAAAAGAGTCCAAGTGATTATCTGTCCCTGGAGCATCCAGAGAGTGGGACCAGGAAAGCTCTTTCTCAGGGGTCGGTAACCTTTTTGGCTGAGAGAGCCATGAACGCCACATATATTAAAATGTAATTGTGTGAGAGCCATACAATATGTTTAACACTAAATACAAGTGTGCATTTTATGTAAGACCAACACTTTTAAAGTACAATAAGTCTCTGAATTCTTTTTAATAACGTTGTTATGCTATTGCTAGCCAATGATGAATAAAGTACTTCTTACCGTTAATGCGACTTCTGGTGCTGCATGGTTTTGCTGATGGCTTTGTAGTCTGGTTGATACATGGGGAGGTTAAGCTTCATGCAGGCATTGAGACTTCCATCTGTTAAATGTGATCGTAGGTTGGTCTTAACGTTCTTTAGATGTGAGAAAGACTGCTCACATGCATACATACAGCCAAACATTGGCAGTATAGCAATACTCACACGCTGCAGTGTGTGGTATGTGATGGGAAGAGCATTCCAAGTTTTGACAATCAGCTGGTCCTCAGGTTGAAGTTTTTTCATTTCTCCCTGCTTGTGTTTGCTCACCAACTCTGCTTGCTGTCTTGCAAGTCTTTCCAAATCTTCATTCAGTGACTTAAACTTATTCACCCACATGTCTGAGGCCTTCAGGTCAGCAGCTTGTAGCTCAAAATCTCTGACGGAGACATCGGGGATATAACTCAGGTCAGCTCTGTCCACTGAACACTCATGTGGATGGGTGATGAACTTAAAAAGACAAATGCGCTCACAAAATTCTCCAAAGCGCACTTTGAATGACTGCAGGAGATTAGATGTGAAGCCCATTAGCTGCTGGAGATCAAGATGTTGAGCAGGGTCACTTGCTGTGAATGTATCTTTAAACTCTCCCAGCTTTTCAAAGTGTAGTAAACAACCTGTTTCAATGTCAAACACTGCTTGTTGAGGAGATAAGACTGTATTTCCAATGCCTTACATTTCTCATTGAGCTGATTCAGATGTTTAGTCATGTCCATGAGATATTAGAACTTCAGGAGCCAATCAGTGTTAGCTAACTCAGGATGCTCAACATTTTTCATTTCAAGAAAAGTCCGGATTTCGCTCAGACAAGCCACAAAACAGCTGAGCACCTTCCCTCTTGACAACCAACGCACATTGCTGAGCAGAAGCAGACCAGGATAATTATTCCCAACTTCATCCAGCAGTGTTATAAACTGGTGATCATTTAAAGCTTGAGCAACAATAAAGTTGACCAACCGAATGACCAACGACATCACCTCACCAAGCTGCTTGCCACACATCTGAGCACAAAGCGCTTCTGATGTAGGATGCAGTGAAAACTTAGGATGGGTCTCTTTTCATGTTCACGAAGAAGCACTATGAATCCTCTGTTTTCCCCCACCATACACGGAACACTGTCAGTACACACCGAAATAAGTTTATCCATAAGAATATATTTTTCTTTAGCGAACTCAGTGAAAGACTTGAATAAATCCTCCCCTCTTGTTGTCTTTCATAGGCAAAACAGCAAGACTTTCCTCAGGTAGTGTGTCACTGACAGCATACCTTGCAAGCACACTGAACTGGAATAAATGGCTTACATCTGTTGACTCATCCAAAGCCAGAGAAAAGAATGGTGCTGCATTTATGTCCTTCACTTGTGTTGCTTCAATTTGATTTGCCATCACGATGGTACAATTGTGAACAGTTCTTGTCAACAGAGGAATGTATTTTATTCATTTGATTATCTTGTCTGTATCCGAAAAGTCGTCATTGGCAACATCAAGCATGAATGTTTTGACATACTCCCCATCTGTGAATGGCTGTCCATTTCTCACAATTGCTAAAGCACCAGCAAAGCTAGCTGAATTCCAGTCACCTTGTTGGGTCCAAACATGGAGTCGCTGCTGACTGACTTGCACTCTGCACAGTAGCTCTTGACATGCTTTCTTCCTGCTGTCCCCCGCTGGATATTTTGATGCAAATGTAGTATGGCGTGTGTTGAAGTGCCGCTTTATATTTGACCATTTCATCAATGCAGTTTTATCATTGCATATTAGACACACTGAAAAACCTGCTCTCTTCACAGAGGCAAATTTCTCTGTCCATTCCTGCTGAAAATTACAATACTTCTCACCTTTTTTTCTTTTAACCATCTTTTTTGTCAAAAGGGTTTCTGCAGTTAGCTAGCTGACTACCTGATTAAAAGGAGGGAAGTTTACTTCCTGACGTCACAACAACCCATGTATGTTACGCATTATCCAATAAAAATTTGGTGTTGTCCTGGAGGACAGCTGTGATTGGTTCTAGCCACCTGCAACCATGAACATGAGCGGTAGGAAATGAATGGATTGTAATATATGAGAATGTTTTATTTTTTTTTTAATTATTAATTTTGTTTTTTTTATTTTTTTTTAATTTTTTAATTTTATTTATTCATTTTAGAGAGGAGAGAGAGATAGGAGAGAGAGACAGAGAGAGAGAAGGAGGGGAGGAGCTGGAAGCATCAACTCCCATATGTGCCTTGACCAGGCAAGCCCAGGGTTTTGAACTGGCGACCTCAGCATTTCCAGGTCGACGCTTTATCCACTGCGCCACCACAGGTCAGGCGAGAATGTTTTATATTTTTAACGTTATTATTTTTTTTTATTAAAGATTTGTCGGCCCTGGCTGGTTGGCTCAGCGGTAGAGCGTCGGCCTGGCGTGCGGGGGACCTGGGTTCGATTCCCGGCCAGGGCACATAGGAGAAGTGCCCATTTGCTTCTCCACTCCCCTCCCCTCCTTCCTCTCTGTCTCTCTCTTCCCCTCCCACAGCCGGGGCTCCATTGGAGCAAGGATGGCCCGGGCGCTGGGGATGGCTCCTTGGCCTCTGCCCCAGGCGCTGGAGTGGCTCTGGTTGCGGCAGAGCGATGCCCCGGAGGGGCAGAGCATCGCCCCCTGGTGGGCAGAGCGTGCCCCTGGTGGGCGTGCCGGTGGATCCCGGTCGGGCGCAAGCGGGAGTCTGTCTGACTGTCTCTCCCCGTTTCCAGCTTCAGAAAAATACAAAAAAAAAAAAAAAGATTTGTCTACGAGCCAGAAGCAGCCATCAAAAGAGCCACATCTGGCTCATGAGCCATAGGTCCCTGACCCCTGCTCTTTCTGATGCCTTCGTTGTCCCAGCAGCAAGAACTTCCCATCATGAATTGCGTCTGCCTAAAAATGCCCTGCCTAGCCAGATAAATTGCTATGGGGTTCACCTTACTTTCCAATGTTACTCTTTCCATATAGGTTTTACTTGAATTTGAACAAAAACTACTGTTTACAACCCACATGCCTTGTATGGCAAATACCAGTAGATTTTACGACAGATGTTCCTTTATTTTACTAAACAAAGCAGTATGTGAGAATGCAATTTGGAGACACAGAGTGCAAATTTTTCAATTTGGGTGGAAATGCAGTGTTGGTGGCGGTTGGGGTGTATGAGAGGGCCTCCAGGAGTGAGGTAACTGACAGCACAGTTGGCAGGCAATGCTAGGTAGAGTGAAAAAGAGAGTTAAAGAGTGACTGAGAGAGAGCAGCCAGGGTGCGGAGAAAAACAGAAAAGGGAACCTTCCCTCCTACTTTCTACAAAAGCTTCAGTAAAATCTTTCTTTAACTTTAGGTTCAAAGAATTGGATTTGTAGGTTTTATGGAAGGAGGAGTGTGGGCCTAGCGCTGCAACAACATGGTGAGAACAGTCCCAAGCAAGGGTAGAGCAAAAGCACAGGCTGCCTTAGAAAGCCCAGATGTAATCTGTGCTCACCAGCACCAAGATGTGTGTCTGTGTGTTGGTCCATCTATCTATCTATTTATCTATCAATCATCTATCTATCATCTATCTATCTATCATCCATTTATCTATCATCATCTATCTATCCACTTATCTATCATCTATCTATTCATGCATCTATGATCTATCTACCTGTCTGCCTATCTATCTACCTACCTACCTAGTACCTGTCATCTATTTATTTAGACCAAAAATAAATAAAACATATGAAAGTAGAATCACAATAGCATTTTTTTTTTTGCTATTCACATAGTATTTCGAAAATAGGGTGTTTAAAACAGTCATGATTTATTTCCACTGAAAGAATGAGTTTAACTTCTAATTTGATGTATGGAATGGGTCTCTACACTATGTGATCTATATCGCTCAATCAAGCATATTTACTGCTTTGTGAAGTTTTTCTTATTATTTGCTACATTCCTCCTTTCATTTCATTGATAAGATTCTGCAGCTTCTCCTGCCTAAACGTTTACCTCTTTCATCAACACTACACAGTCATGGGTGAGTTTTCTCGAGCAATGATAAAGATTTGGATAGAGCTACAAGCACTTCACAGGCTTCGATTTCAAAAACTTGTGTGTAAATCAATTGTTTTGCACTGTGGCTGCATTTTTCCTGTTGAAACTATATTATAAATTGTGTAGCAGACTTTATAAAT
Organism: Saccopteryx bilineata; assembly: GCF_036850765.1. Classification (NCBI taxonomy): domain Eukaryota; kingdom Metazoa; phylum Chordata; class Mammalia; order Chiroptera; family Emballonuridae; genus Saccopteryx; species Saccopteryx bilineata. The sequence goes on from NC_089497.1 coordinate 40,375,156, forward strand.
CTATAGCCTAAAACCTTTTAAAACATGCTCTACTCATGAGATGGGTTGAACTAATTTTCCTCCCGAGCCTGGCCTAAGGATAGCTAGGTTAGCTGAAATGGGACTCGGGTATTGTAACTCAAACCAGGGAAAGAGACGCTGTTTAGTAAAAAAACAGAAACAAAAAAAAAACTTGAGTTAGCTCAAAGGGAAGGCACATGTTGGCTACGGGGCAGGTTCATCTTAGGAACTCCACCCTGAAGTTAGATTAAACCATTTTCTAACTTTTTCTCAGTACCCCTCACAGTCCCTCACTTATAGCCTAGGTACAGGGGAGACAATGAAGGAGAACAAGGAAGAAGGAGGACAGAGTTAAACAAATGGGCCGCGAGGCTGGAGGAGGAGATAGAGAGAAGACCAAGGTGGGAGAGTTTTCCCTGAAATATGGATGTGGTAGTCACATGGAGTGCCCCAATGGAGAATTTATACCCTGAGCCCACTAGCTTAGGGGCAGACATGGAAGGATGAACAGGGGAGAGAGAGAAATGGATAATAGGGAATGAAAAAGACTTTTTTTTTTTGTATTTTTCTGAAGCTGGAAACGGGGAGACAATCAGACAGACTCCCGCATGCGCCCGACTGGGATCCACCCGGCACGCCCACCAGGGGGCAACGCTCTGCCCCCCAGGGGGCGATGCTCTGCCCATCCAGGGCGTCGCTCTGTTGCAACCAGAGCCACTCTAGCGCCTGGGGCAGAGGCCATGGAGCCATCCCCAGCGCCCGGGCCATCTTTGCTCCAATGGAGCCTTGGCTGCGGGAGGGGAAGAGAGAGACAGAGAGGAAGGAGAGGACAGATGGGCACTTCTCCTTGTGTGCCCTGGCTGGGAATCGAACCCGGGACTTCTGCACGCCAGTTTGACGCTCTACCACTGAGCCAACTGGCCAGGACCGACTTTTTTTTTTTTTTTTACAATACCTGGGACTATATAACTTCAAATTAATTTCTGGGGATATATTTGTGTGGTATACTTAGTAAAACCCTTATACTAGGCCTTACCAAAAAAAACCCCAAAACGCTTTTGTTATTCTCTAGTACATTTAAAGTCAATTTTGACCATGACCTAATGCACACATTTACCATGTAAGAGCCCTGACTTTATCAGTTACAAAGGCAGAATTTCCTGTACTCATCAGAATTTACTTTTTTCTAGCTCTGAGGGAAAAAAAAATGAATAAATTTGTTTATAAATAGAGCTTAGAATATGGCACCATAAGCATTCACTAAAATTCTTGATATCAATACTAATTTTCAATTTTTTAAGGCTCCAGGATGTAAATAATAGTAGACATAATTCAAGGTTAAACCAGTCTACAATTTTTATCAAAAGGAGAGGAGTTTGATGAAAAAAAATTTTAGGACTGGGGCTTCTCTGGAGCTAATTTTCCAAAGCCTTGAAGCAATTTTTTTTGAAGTGGAGGGAGAATCTGAGGTAAAAACAACACAAGAAAGCTTAATTGCACTAAATCCACAGTTAAGGGATTCTGTTTTCAGTGCTTTAGAAATATGCAAAATGGTATTACTCAACTTGGTTAACAGTTTATACTAATGAACCCCAATTGTGGGTGTTGTTATCATGAAAATATCATAATGTCTATCATAAGGTTGTGATCTTGAGCAAGGTGAAAATGACAATAAAAACCTACAATAATGGCTGAAAAATCAACTTAGTGTACACCTGCCTGTAAGGATCAATAAATTGTCACCTTCATTTACAAAAAATAGCATCTCTTTATTCCTCTGGGGTCACTGTTTTCTTTAATACCTACATAGAGTAATTCAATCCTCCATCCCACCTAACCTTGGGAAGTTTAGTGATTTTCCCCAGGAGGGCAACGTAAGATGGTGCTTATGGTCTACCAGTGGTCAACAGTCTGTTGCTATTTTCTCTGAACTTCTCCCAGGCCACGTTTTAGGTCACTGCTGTTGTAACAATAGACACATTTTTTTTCTTTTCAGCTAAATAGGGAGAGGCACTCCTGTTTTTTATTCTCCAAGGTATAAGACCATAACAAAGGTCCCCTGTTTATAGCTTTCACTGAAGAATTGGGAATAGCCCTGGCAGGTTGGTTCAGTGGTAGAGCATCGGCCTGGCATGCAGGAGTCCCGGGTTCGATTCCTGGCCAGGGCACACAGGAGAAGCGCCCATCTGCTTCTCCACCCCTCCCCCTCTCCTTCCTCTCTGTCTCTCTCTTCCACTCCCACAGCCGAGGCTCCACTGGAGCAAAGTTGGCCCGGGCGCTGAGGATGGCTCAATGGCCTCCGCCTCAGGTGCTAGAATGGCTCTGTTTGCGACAGAGCGATGCCCCAGATGGGCAGAGCATCGCCCCCTGGTGGGCATGCCGGGTGGATCCCGGTCAGGCGCATGTGGGAGTCTGTCTGACTGCCTCCCCATTTCCAGTTTCAGAAAAAAAAAATATATATATATATATATAAAAAGAACTGGGAATAACATTGAAATTACAGCCCAGGAAAAAAATCATTGAAAATCAAATACCATTGTCACTATTCTTAAAATTATTCAGTTAACATCACTACAGATAGGTGCTGCAGAAGGAGATCCTTGGGAACAGAATGTGAGGCAAAGATAAATGAGCATGCAGGATTGGTAGTGCTCTTGGGCTCCAAACCTGTGAAAGGGAAGACAAAGGTGCAGGATTAGGCAGAGGCAGAAGTCAGGCTATGAAGCATCTCGACATGGCTTCTGATGACTGGAGAACTCTGGAATGGCCTTTCACAGTTGTCTCAAGTTGGGACAAAAAGGGCAAGCTTTTATACTCTTATACCATTGGAAGCAAGTTGTTTCAGAAAGGGGACAGGGCATGCCATTGGTTAAGGTAGTACTAGTCTTCAGTCTAGGTTATTGTCAAAGAGCTGACAGCTGAGTGCTTTCTGTAGACAACATTCCTGGAAGCTGGGCAAGTAAGTCTTTGATTCCTAGAAGAGGTTCAGGTGGTGCATCACAATGTCTACTGTAGGACACTTTGACCCATCATCTCTCTCCTTTCATACAGCTACTGCCATGTTGCAAGATCCCACTTTCTCCATACTCAGCTCCTTTTGCCAGAAGCTCCCCAAGACCCAAATTCATAACATCAAAAGTAAAGTGACAATCTCCTGTTATTTATTGCTTTATCTCAGAGTCTTCTAGACTAAGTACTCTCTTTACTAACTAAAATGTCTATTACTGTGTTTTCCTTCACAGAAACTCACCTTTGGGACTATAGAGAATAGCCAGAAAACGTGAAATCACAGATTTTCCTTAACGAAGCTATAAATTCCATATTAAGTTCTTAGGTGGTCCCCCAGATAAAATTATCTGTTTTCTTCACTGGCTTACACTGAATTTTAAGTAAAATGATAGATTGGGACCAATAAAGAGTCTTTTTTGCCTTTTCCACAGCAAGTGTGAGTAATTTATTTTTGCATGTCTTCTAATTTGTTTTTCCCTTCTTATTATGAACAAGTAAGAATAAGTGAAATAAATTTGTATTCAGCATTACTAATGTGCTATCAGGACTTCACATACATATATGGTTGTGTGTGTGCACATATATGCATATATTACATATTATTTTGAGAAATGTTTAGAAGTTTTCAATGACTAACCTAATTCTAGTTGACATCTAAGACTTTTGTTTAATCAGATTCTTTTTTTCTATATTCATAGAAATCCTCAAAATATTTTTGAGCTAATAAAGTATAGATATAATTAATATCTTTATTTGGGGGTGACTTTGGAGATGTTGAAATTGTTTATCAATACTAAGCTTTATGAAAATATTGGAAATATAAATATAAATAAAAATTTGGCCAACATTTTCTTATAGTGAGATGGTGCTTCATTCGTTTATAAAATGAAACTAGATCCTGGTTGTCCCTAGCTGTATCAATAGAAACTTGTCGTAATGCTGCTGGGTTTTCTTATCCTAATTATCAAATTCTATGGCAACCATTTATGAGGTTGAATTCTGTTCTAATCACTTTGTGTATAGTATCTCATCAAATCCTGGTAACAACTCTACAAGGTAATATTATCTGCATTTTACTGGTGAGAGAGATGAAGCTCAGAGAGATAAACTGATTTCCTCAAAGTGATAGATACAATGAGATTTTAATCCAAAATTCATTGGCTCCACTCTTGTTCTTCCACTCTTTACTCAGGAGTCTATCCTTAAAGGACTAAATGCTCCTGGCCCTCAGTCAGTTTGATCTTTTCAAGCCATGATATTTTATCACTTAATTCAGTAAACTTTTATTTATACCTATAGTTGCTAGGAAATGTGATAGAATACAGTGTGATTCAGCCAGTTGGTTTTGTATGTATACTTAAGTCGTTAATTTGGGGTAGGGGTGGGAATGTGACTGTTCATGTCATTCAATCCTGGTCAAAAGTATGTTTTTAGGATGGTTTTAGATATGAACCTACTTAGAAACATGGGGGTAAGTCCTGATAAAAGCTTAAAGTGTCAGTAATCTCTTTCTATGAAAACAAAATAATATAAAGCCTGGGAGAAATATATATTAGCACAGTAAACTGAGGGGAAAATATGTATTCTTTTATTTTCTAATCTATTTGAAGGGATACCTGCATCTCTTATTGATTAAGCATCTTAACAATAACTTGGTTGCCTTAATTAGTTCTCATATAATTACATGGAGATTAATTTTTACTCTGACTATAAAATAACAGGAATTAAATAAAAATATTTATTGAGTATGTACTGAGTATGCATCATTGTGGAATGAAAGTTAGAAAAGTCTAATGAGATGATCATATTTGTCTTCCATTTAAGAATAATATTGTCTTCTATCATATTTTTTCTATGACCTTGTCTGATATCATTTTGACTATCATATCCTAAGTCACAAATTTTGCCAGAGAACTTTGTTTTCCAGATCAGCAGCCTGATTCTTTTTTTACCCCCTTGGAAAATCTTGTTCTTACCTGCAAAACTTCCATTTTATTTTAAACTCTAACATTAGGACATAAAAGGCCATCTTCTGTTTTTGCTTATCCTCCCTGCTACTTCTTATTCTGTTAACAACCCTCTGGTTTCCTTTTGAGAGTCTCTTTACATCACTCTCAGCCATAGAGTATAGTGAGTCTGACACCAATGGCAAGCTCCAGCAAAAACCATATGACCTAAGTCACAAACTAGGTAAAACCTTATTTACTTGGATGGGTTTTGGGATCGGAACATGACCAACTGAGTCAATGAGAACCTCTCCCCAGGATTTGTAGAAATTATTAAAGGAGAGAAACTCTTTACTCTGGATGGTACTATATGGATAAAGTCTGTTAGTAAGACCAATGCAGAGGAAGGTAGAGAAGAAAATGAGAAACTAGTTTATATCATCTCAGCCTCTGATTGGACTTTTCTAATACATGAGCCAATAAATTACTGTTTTGAAGCAACAAAGCTGACTTGGGTATCAGTATTGATGACAGAAAGATACCTGACTAATACTCATATCTACCTGGCCAAATGCATCAATGAGAAGGAATAAACAACACTATACTTGTCCAGCCCTTTTCCTTGTCATCTCGTTCTGCCCTTACCATTTATAGCATTTCTCTCTAACACATTTCCTCACTTTTAGCATCTTTACTAAAGCACTAAAGGGAAATTTAGTTTGGAAATGCCTCTCTTTAATATCTGTTCTAAACCTGAATTATCACTGATTGAATAATTTTGAGGCCTGCCCAAGCCACTTGAAATAAGAAACGGTACAGAAATTGTATTTGTGTGAGATCATTCTGTCTTGAGACTTTCCTCTCTATTGTTTCTGAACTGTCTCATTACTTTGTTCCTATAGTTCACTGAGTCTTGACAGCTATCAATCAAGACTTGATACAATGACAATACAATTAATTAATATACCTGCAAAAAGACTGGGAAGAAGATGCTGGCTGCTTCTTTCTAGCACAACAGTTCACCTGTCTCCACAGTGTGATAGACTACAAAGGCCTTGTGATGAGATTTGGATGAGAAGTGTTGTCTGGCTTGTCCAGCTGTGCCAGTGAATCTCTTAGAGCTCTACTTTTGTTTCATGGCGTTTGACATCACAGTCTGGCACAGTCAGGTTTTAGGGTTATAGGTTCAACTGGAACAGTGTTCCTTTTCTTCAGGGCTCTTATTTTAGTCTGTGATTATATATTGTATGAGGTTTTGATGAATGTTTTTCTACCACTCTACACTGTTAGCTCCATGAGACTAGCCTTTGGATCTGTAGTACGTAGCATATCACTGGGCATGTGAAGGCTTTCTGTGAACATTTGTTGAAAGAATAAATACATAAGTGAATAAAAGAACAAAAAGGACATTAAGTCACATTTCAGGGGCTAGATTGAGAAAAACTAGTTGGTAAAAGACAGGGCTGGCAGGAAGCAGAATATGCATGCAGTGAGAAACAGAAATCTTTTTCACTGAGAAGGAGTAAGCATTCCACCTACAGGACACCTTGGGTCTGGTCTTCCAACCCGAGTGTGAGTAACTTCAACAATAAAAGTGCCCATATTCCTGTGAGAATGGGGAGTCTTCATGGAAGAACTTGTTGGAAACGGGATGTTATCAGGCAAAGGACAGACATTCACAGATTCATAGGGTTAGGTGCTAGAAATGGGTTGAGAAGATCACCTTATATAGCCTTGAGCCCTCATAAAGGGATGTTTGCATTTTTAGATGTGGCATCCATAACAGGTGTGGTGACTTTTATGCAGTTTAAGGTTATGTTTATTTACAGAAAATGGTTTGAGTCTGTTTCAAAACAAACCAGTTAGACCCTTCCTAGAGAATAATTAGATAGTTTCCTGTTTATTTAGAGATGGGCTATACAAACTCTTTGAAAGTTATTATTGCAAAGACTGAGATAAGAGTTAAACAAACCACTGTGTCTGTCCACACTGTGGGAAATTCCCACAGCTATGCTGTGATGCTAATAAGAGGTATGGGGTAAGTGTAGGAAAAGGTGTTGGGATGTCAGTCACATAGGATGCTTCAAATTCTCTCCTCAATTTGTGACAGTAGGAACACTACAAAACATAGTAACCCCAACTTTGATTGCCCCTGCAAAGGAAGTTAAACTACATATAATGCAGAGTGTGGCTTGTCGTTGCTGGTTTTGACACTGTGGTGATAGGAAGCTCTCTGGAAGACCTCCTCCCTGCAAAGTTGGGGTTCTACAGGATGGCTGTGAATACGAGCTCAGAAATATTCAAAGACACCTTCAGCCTCACTGCACCGTGAAAGCACATATGCAGTGGGAAGGAGACACATGTTTCTCCACCTGACTGAATCCTAAATAGAAGGAGTATGTCCTGAAGGGGGCCACGCAGTGTGAAGACTGCTGCCAGCACCACATTGTTGCAACATATGGTGAGAAACAGAACTTTCTAGTTAGAATTGTCAAGAATCCACCGATGGTCTGGGGGATCCACCTTCCCTTTTAATCCCAAAGCAATGCAGATGCTGGAAGCTGTCTCTTTTTATATATATATATATATATACATTTTTATTAATTTTAATGGGGTGACATCAATAAATCAGGGTACATATGTTCAAAGAAAACATCTCCAGGTTATCTTGTCATTCAATTATGTTGCTTACCTATCACCCAAAGTCAGATTGTCCTCTGTCACCTTCTATCTGGTTTTCTTTGTGCCCCTCCCCCCTCTCCCTTCCTTTCCTCCCCTCCCCCCCCCTAACCACCACATTCTTGTCCATGTTTCTTAGTCTCATTTTTATCTCCCACCCATGTATGGAATCATGCAGTTCTTAGTTTTTTTTCTGATTTACTTATTTCACTCCGTATAATGTTATCAAGATCCATCTATTTTTGTTGTAAATGATCCGATGTCATCATTTCTTATGGCTGAGTAGTATTCCATAGTGTATATGTGCCACATCTTCTTTATTCAGTCATCTATTGAAGGGCTTTTTGGTTGTTTCCATGTCCTGGCCACTGTGAACAATGCTGCAATGAACATGGGGCTACATGTGTCTTTATGTATCAATGTCTCTGAGTTTGGGGGGTATATACCCAGTAGAGGGATTGCTGGATCATATGGATATGGTAGTTCCATTTTCAGTTTTTGAGGAACCACCATAGTTTCTTCCATAACGGTTGTATTACTTTACATTCCCACCAACAGTGGAAGAGAGTCTCTTAAAGGACATAAATATTGGGGTGGTTCAGAGACTCGGTCGTGGGGTCATGAGCATAAGCAGAGGGGGCGCCCTACAGTCAGGTCCATCTCCTTGTTCACTGCAGGAGCTGCAGTTGCAACCAGGAAGTGGCCAGCGACTGAATCTCAATGCCAGGTAAAGAAACATCTAACAGCCATGAGAGCAAGATGAGATGGGTCACAGCCAAGCTTTAGCTAATTAAGGAATGCTTCACCAGTGTGGCCACATTACGTTCATTATCTACATTCAAACTGGGCTATAAAAGCAGGAGGGGAGGCAGAAGCAGGTGATGGTGCAAGCCAGGACTATGGGTGTGGGAGTGGGTGAGGCTTAGACAATGTCTTCTTTCCACTGCCTGGAAAATTACTACATCCACCTCCTTACCAAGCCATGCTGGGATGGGAGACCAGGCAAACAAGAAGCAGTGCAAGTGTTACTTCTCTGTGGCAAGGCAGCTTTTGTGCTGTCACATACCTGAGCCTGCTCATGCCATCTATGCTGCTGAGAATGTGCTTCTGGCCCCCCTCCCATCTTCCAACTACAGATCAAGGGGTCTGCCTGGCTTCTTCTGGACACATGCTTCCTGACCATCAGTGTGCCTATAAATCACCTGGGGGTGTTGTTAGAATACAGATTCCGATTCAGTAGGTCAGAGGTGGAGCCTGAGAGCCTGCATTTCCATTGTTTTCAGGGCGTGCCCACGCTGCTGCTTCGCAGGGCACACTTTGAGCAGCAAAATTCTTAGACTGTTAGTTCTCAAGTTTGAGTGTGCCTGGGAATCACCCGGGGGAGCTAATAAAAATGCAGATTTCTGAATTGCACCCCCAAAGAGTCCTATAAACACTTTCTAGGAGAGTCTGAAAATGCAAAGCCTGAGTTTTTAAAAATTTCTGTGAAAGTTATAATTAAGGGAGAAATAAAAAGCATGTTGGATTCTTCCCAATCTTTTTACCTTACTCTGTTTTGACAATTTTTGCATGCTTGTACTTTTTAACATTTTTATTAGATCTTAGAGGAAGGCTGTCATTCACATAAGCAAGGAAGAGTTGTCATTGGATGGCATCAGTGTCAGTCATCTTCAGATCAAGCGCAGAAAGCGGGTCCATCTCAGCAGAGACAGGTCATAAACAAGTTCTGGGATTTCTTAGAGAAACTCCTCGTGAGTGATGTAAGTCTGAGTTCTGAACCGTTCAAGCTACAGTTTTAAGAAGACAGCCTATGAATTATTTGAGATGTGATGAATATGGGAGCCTTCCAAGTCTTTGGCTAAGATCCCTCCCTGCCCCCAATTAGCTGATCTGGACTGGTGATCAGCATTTGTACAAATGGTGTATTTAGTTCTCATGTACACTCTGAGAAACACTGCTGAAGTAAAGGTCCTTATGTGGCATGGTTCTGCAGTGTACAGTTTTTTAAACACTCTGTAAATAAATAATGTAGTGATTTTCAAACTGCCCCTGAAAACTACAAACGCACAGATATGTCTACAGCCACCCCAGAAACCAGCAAAGAGCCTAGAGGCCCTGTTTCTCTGTACCTTGATCCCACATCAGAACAGCTGAGCTTTTTGTTTATATATTTATGTGTAGAGGGGTAAATAAAAAGTGCCACTGTTAACAGCAAAACAAAACAAAGTGTCACTGTAAGCTGTAACAACATTTGAAATTCTCTGGAACAACTAGATTTATTGTATAGCTCTGTATCAGGCTCTGTCTAGATTTTTCTATGCCTCTCACCTACAGGCTAGGCCCACTGGTGTCACTGCCAATCTTGTCTAGAACAAGAAGCTTCTCAGCTACCTCAGCACCCTCTAATTGGCATTGGATTCCATGGTGCTGCCCACAGAGGTACCTGGTCCCTGTTGTCACCAGGGACCTACGGATGGGCTTGGGTGCATGCCCTGTTTCCTGGGGAGAGGCAGTGAGGCTTAACAGAGAGGAACAGCTTTGAATCAGACTGACTTAGAGTCTAACCCTGACTCTACCATTTCTTAACTCTTTGGTCTTAAACAAACTGTCTCGTATCTCAGAGGATTCTTTTTAAGTATAAACATTCACTTTTTAGGGTTGTTATGAGATGCAATTAAATATGTAAAGAGCTAGCATGTTATCTGATATTATAAGGTGCTTAAAAAATGGTAGCTTCTTTTTAATTACAGCTTAAGATTTGTGTTGCCAAAGTATCCTTGTTACTTGATGTAACACCACTAGACAGTCCACACTCCCCAAGGGGTTCGTATTTAATTTCATATTGGAATTTGAAGTGCTTTGGAGAAAAAAGATATTTTATGTGCTGGCATTTAGTTAAATGTAAAATATTTGACATATATCTCATGATAAAAGAGAAAGTAAATTAACCAAAAGCTAAACTAAGGTTTGAGGAAAATAATAGAGAAATTTGAGGGAATAAGATATCAAATGGGAGCTTATTGTCTATACCAGGTATGCCAAAGCCTTTGCCCAAGTTAGTATTAAAGTTTACCTTAGTTTTAACTACTTAGAACCAATAATATATCGTTTCACTTTGAATTCACTTTTTTAGCTCTTCATAAGGAATTCTGCAGTAACATTAGACTTCAAATTCTATTTATTATTATTATTATTATTATTATTATCTAGGTTATGTGGAATGCTTAGATTTCCAGGCATTATGCTAAGCATTTTGCATACTCATTTTATTTAATCACTCACCAATTCTCTGTGTTAGGCTGTATTGCCATTCTTACTCTATAGGGCTGGACACAGAAACTGGGGAGGTAAAGAACTTGCCCAGGGTAACAAAGCTAGTGAGGGCCAGGATGGCAAGAGAACCCTGGTTGTATGACTCCAAGTTCACACTGAAAGTTAGTTAACACAAGGCGCTCAGTTACCTTCAGTTAGAGGCTTAATCAGAAAATGAAAGATAGAGGTCTTCCTGGCCCAGCAATGGCCCCTTTCTGTGTCTATTTTCTCTGGTTCATCTGTATTTCCAACTAGCAGCTATTCAACTCTCAGTGTTTGGGACTTTGAAAAATTAAAGGCAGGTAAAATGATCATTAATTGATTTTGATGCAGAGGAAAAAGGGCTTCTATTTCCCAGGCTGAGATTATTTCTCTTGCCATAAACATAATAGCTATCATGATTGGATGCTTTCACCAAGTAGAGGACATGTTGTTGCATGTAACACTCATGTCACCTTACGAGGTATCATCGTCCCCATGGGAACCAAAGCATAGAAATTTAGTTATTTCAATACAGTTACTTTGTTAGTTAGTGATGGATCCAGGATTCAAGCCCTGATAGCTCTGATTCTGAAGTTTGTCCTCTTAATTTCTTTTTTTTTTAAATAAATTTTTATTAATGGTAATGGGATGACATTAATAAATCAGGGTACATATATTCAAAGAAAACATGTCTAGGTTATTTTGTCATTAAATTATGTTGCGTACCCCTCGCCCAAAGTCAGATTGTCCTCCGCCACCCTCTATCTAGTTCTCTGTGCCCCTCCCCCTCCCCCTCTCTTAATTTCTTAATACCACATTGTCTTTCATTTTTGTAAAGGATTTATATGCTTCTCATTCACATTTTTCTTCATTAGATAGTAAGTACCTTGAAACCTCACTTTTTTTTTAACTTTTTTATAAGGTTCAGTACAAAGAAGTCCATACAGAAAGAGGCCTGACTGACTTCTAAGATATTTCATTATCCAAGGGGAGAAAAGGGAGGTGCATTTTTTAGCCAAGTTTCTTTTGTTCTGTTGACTTTTTGTACAAACTTTCTCCTCTGGAGAAACCTTACAAATCTTCAAAGGTGTGTGATCAGGTTTTCACTGGGCCTGTAGTTTATCAGTCTGCCTTTGAGTCTTCCTGATAAGTGTGTAACTGATTTGCATGACTAGCTCAGAAAGCAATGAGGTTACTAAGAGACAAGAAAGATGACTTGTAGAGTTTCTTTGAGTACAAGTATATCAGGCTATGATCCATGTCTCATTGTTTACTCTTCATTCTAAATGTTCCTCCACTGAATGGCAGTGCTTTGCTTTATATTATACAGATGTTGGCATCTGTCTCGGCATTCCTTGAATTGATATTGTCCTGGTAAACTGAAATACGGCAACGAAGGATATTGTATTGTTATGGTATTGAAATGCACACAAAACAGTTCTTACTTAGTCTTTATATTATTTTCATAGTGTTAATTAGTATAATTTACTAAGGTTTTTCTACATAAAACATTTCGCTTAATCCTCAGAACAATGCAGGAACAGAAATTATTGTGAGATAACACAGAGATGAGAAGTTTTAGGGATAAACATTTCACCCAAATAACAAGAGTCAGTAAGCAACAGGATTGAGATTTAACCCAGACCTTCAACAGAAAGGTCCCCTGCCTTTTTTTAATACTACAGTGAAATCACTTTAGTGTTCTTTTAAACTTACATTTACATTTTTGTCTGACTTTTAAAGTCTTTTTATCTCACTTCTTCATGTTGTGTGTTTATAAATTTCTTATGCATAATTATTCACACAATACTGGAGAGTCCTCGATAAACCTTTTAGCCAGTTGAGTTATCTTCTTATTTTTCATTCCAACAACACTCACTGTAGGACATCACAGCGCTTCTTTGTGATCCATCCAAGTCTTCTAGGATTTCTTTGATGGTAGTTATGCTTACCATCACATGTGAAAAAGATTTAAACCTGTGCTGAAAGTTGTTTGTTTTTTGGATGTAGTTGTACAACAAAATTCTCAGGTGAACTTAACAGTGTGGCAAAGATGGTGTCTTTATTTACCTTTGACTCATTTTAAAAATAATATTAGACTAGTCCAAAAGGAGAAGCCTTTATACAATATTAAAGCGAATGCAATATTCTCACTTAAGCATTATGCAATACAGAGGCAGGAGGAAAAAATAAAATGACAGATGAAATTCCAAACATTTTAAATGTCTCCTCAATCTTTCTAACTTGACCCTGTCTAGAAGGTCAACATTGTAGAGAATGTTAACATTAAAAGAACTTTGGAAAAATAATAATACAAGTGTTTTTGAAAACTTACTAATAATTGTTACACAGTAAAATTAAAAATGTTACATAACAAATTATGTAAGGATTCTAATATGTTTTGCAATGAGTTTTGATAACATCAGCCAGAATTAGAATGACAGTATGAATATTTGCTGTTTTAGATGCTTCTGGAAACAAGTTGAGTAAATAATTATTTTAAGAAATTATTTTATCTTGCCTAACCAGGTGGTGGTACAGTGGATAGAGAGTCGGACTAGGATGTGAAGGACCCAGGCTCGAGACCCTAAGGTCGCCTGCTTGAGCGCTGGCTCATCGGGTTTGAGCAAAGCTCACCAGCTTGGACCCAAGGTCGCTGGCTCGAGCAAAGGGTCACTCAGTCTGTTGTAGCCCTCCAGTCAAGGCACATATGAGAAATCAATCAATGAGCAACTAAGGAACCGCAAAGAAGAATTGATGTTTCTCATCTCTCTCCCTTCCTGTCTGTCTGTCCCTATCTGTCCCTCTCTCTGACTCTCTCTGTCTCTGCCACACACACACACACACAAAATTAATTTATCTTAAAATCACACTAGCTACCATAAACCTGATTAGGATAGACTTTGGCTTTTTTGTGGCACGTGTGGAATGAATATTCTCTAATTGGGACTTGGCTTTTAAACCAGTTGATAACTAACAACTGTTTCAAAATAGCTGACCTCAATTATTCAAAAAGTACATGGCGTTTATTCAAAGCATATTTACTATGCACCTGCCACAGGCATAGATATGATATTTTAATTGTATAGTTTGGCTGCTTCCACCACACTCACCTTCACATTGATTTAAAAACTACAGTTAATCTTTCTGTAGGATTAGTGCTTATAATGTCAGAAAATCCAACCCATTAACTCTCTGAACACATTCATCTTTCTACCAGCATAAGAGCAATGTTCTTTTAAAACCAAGTGGGAGTTTAAGTTTACCATGAATACTTAGTTTCTGGTCCCTGGAGCACCACTGGCTCCTTTTTTTTTTTTCCATCAGAAACTGTACCTTAAAGCTACTCCAAACTTCTATTTGTATGTTCTCCTGATTTCCAAATCTTGACCATGTTTTGCTTCTAGTTTATGACTTCCTTTAGTTGTGAGTTGCAGTAGCTGTGTTTGTGTTTTTTTCCATGTTGCCATCCATAGAATTAAAGGGATAATTCATTTTTGACATTTCTCAGAACCTTGGCCTACTATGTATAACCTCCTATCAAGAAGTACAACTAATGGCTACCACTTATTAAAGATTTATTATGTGCCAAGTAGTATACTAGGCAATTACAAATTTAAATGCTTAATTATATAATACTAATGTAAATTATGTTTTATATTATTTAATAACTATTAAATAGTAATTGTAAATTTAATTATTAAATATTTATCATCTACATGGTAACCTGATGATGTAAGCACTTACACCATAACCATTATACAAATAGCACAATTTTTATTCTCACAGTCTACATTTGAAGAGCTAGTTGATTAAGAATCAGATGCCTATTTTCTACAATAAAAAACAATGGGACTTCAGTTGAGAGAATATTTTTACTTTGATTTTAGAAAGCTTTTTGGAAGTGCAGAATTAAGCTGCGTTCACATTGAATGGTAGTATGGCATATAGTTTCATTAAAGTTATACAGAATTATTCATATGTCTTGCACATCTCTTGTTAAATTTATTTGTATTTTTCTGTACTTTTGAATTATTGTAAATTGTACCATTTTTCATTATGTTCTTTCTAACTGGTCATTGCTGGTATATAGAAAATTTATTGAGCCCTGGTGGGTTGGGTCAGTGGTAGGCATCTGCCTGATGTGTGGACGTTCAGGGTATTATTCCTGGTCAGGGCACAGAGGGGAAACGACCATCTGCTTTTCCACCCTTCCCTCTCCTCTTTCTCTCTCTTTCTTCCTCTCCCACAGCCATGGCTTTTTTGATTTGAGCAAATTGGCCCCAGATACTGAGGATGGCTTCCTGGAGCCTCCACCTCAGATACTAAAAATAACTAGCTTGCGAGCATGGCCCCAGATCACCAGAACATTGGGCCAAGACGGGTTGCTGGGTGGATCCCAGTCCGAGTGCATGCTGCAATTTGTCTATCGCCCTTCCTCTCATTTAGAAAAGAATAAAAAAATCTATTGATTTTTGGATATTTGATAATGTACAACCTTGGTTGCAGCTCTCTTATTTGTTCTACTGCTTTTTTCATTTGATTCTCTTAGGTTATCTGAGTAGGCAACTATCATATCATCTACAAATTAAAATACATTTGACTCTTTTTGTCAAAGTACATATTTCTCAAATTCCAGTAGAGTATTCAATAGCATTGATAATAGTATCCTCATCTTACTCTGAATTTTAATAGAATTATATTAGAACTGCACTATTAAATATAATACTGACTATTGGTTTAAGATGAAAGCCCTTCATTAGGTTAGGGAAGCATTTACCTGGTTCTAGGTCAGGGGTCGGGAAACTTTTTGGTTGAGAGAGCCATGAATGCCACATATTTTAAAATGTAATTTTGTGAGAGCCATACAATGACCCATGTACGTTACACATTATCCAATAAAAATTTGGTGTTGTCCCAGAAGACAGCTGTGCTTGGCTCCAGCCACCCGCAACCATGAACATGAGTGGTAGGAAATGAATGGATTGTAATACATGAGAATGTTTTATATTTTTAACGTTATTATTCTTTTTTATTAAAGATTTGTCCGTGAGCCAGATGCAGCCATCAAAAGAGCCACATCTGGCTCACGAGCCATAGGTTTCCGACCCCTGTTCTAGGTAATTAAGGGTTTTAAGGAGTGATGGATGTTGAGTTTTTATCAATTTGGGGTACGTGGAGGGGTAAGATGTAGATGGGATAAAGTTGTTTGACTTAAAAATAAGAGGAAAGGCATAAGCAGAAGCGCTGCATTAGAAATGCACATGGTGTGTCTGGTAGACAGGTTTAGTTGAAGAGGTGAATTTATGCTGATGAAAGATGTAAATAAATTATACAGACTGGAGTGGAAAACCCTGAATTCTAGGCTGAGGCACTTGGGTTTTACTTGACAATTAAGAAGTTTAGAGAATTGAGTTTTTCATCTCTGTTTGATTTGGTATGCAACATAATTGAACGACAAGATACCCTGGACTTGTTACCTTTGAATATATGTATCCTGATTTATTGATGTCACCCCATTAAAAAAAAATAAAATTATTAAATAAAAAAAAGAAGTTTAGAGAGAAGGATGATATGAACAAGCAATGCATTTTGGGGACATTTAACCTCCCATTTTTGTTCAGAATCTTCTGGCTGGGAATCTTGTGTTAAGACTATTATAATCATTGGCATGTAATACAATCAGGGACTGGCCAAGCAAACTGATTACCAGCTTCTGAAGAAGTATATAGGTAGGAAATCAGTCAGTTAATTCCATGGAATAGGGTGGAAAATTATATACTTGGTATACACTACCAAGTAGAAAAAGAATAACAGTATCTGATATATGAAAATGCCAATTTGAGCCTTACTAGTATGTGAGGAGTATAGCAGTAGTTTTAAATATAAGAAAAGTCAGAAAACCAAGGAAAAATAAAAGTGTGACAAAGTCAGATAAAGAAAAATAGATCTTGGTCGTGTTGCTCAATGGATAGAGCAGGGGTCCCCAAACTTTTTACACAGGGGGCCAGTTCACTGTCCCTCAGACTGTTGGAGGGCCAGACTATAAAAAAAACTATGAACAAATCCCTATGCACACTGCACATATCTTATTTTAAAGTAAAAAAACAAAATGGGAACAAATACAATATTGAAAATAAAGAATAAGTAAATTTAAATCAACAATCTGACCAGTATTTCAATGAGAACTATGCTCCTCTCACTGACCACCAATGAAAGAGGTACTTCTTCTGGAAGTGCGGTGGGGGCCAGATAAATGGCAGGTCGTAGTTTGGGGACCCCTGGGATAGAGCATCCTCCCTGCATGTTGAGGTCACAGGCTCAATCACCCATAAAAGAGGCAACCAATGAATGCACACAAATAAATGAAACAACTAAGTAGAACAAACTGATGCTTCTCTCTCTCTCCCTTCCCCAAATCCCTCCTTTCTCTCTCAAATCAATAGGGAAAAAATCTTTTTTTAATTTCTTATAAAAAATAGGAATAGGAAAATAAATGGTGGAAATATGTGAAATCAAATTTCTTAAATCGATTGAATGAAACTGAAGTGGTCACAAACAGATTTGAATAGAAGTTAGCTGTGGCTTAGGAGAAAGGTACAGGCTGGAGATACAGGTCTGCAAAGGATATAAACAATAACAATAATTCGAATACTGAAAGTTAATGCACTTTTCAAGAGCCAGAGCCAGCTCAGTTAGCAATAAGCTTAAGGTTGCTTTCCTCAAGAGAATGAAGACCTGAATATTTCTGAAAGAGAAAGAGGGTCAATATAGAAAAGTTTTTGAGCAAACCAGATGTAGAAAATTATTCATAGAGAAAAATCTAAAAAGGCAGAGAAAGGGGAGGTTTGGAAATGGAGAAGTGTACATAGAACCAGGAGGTAAATACAGGAGACAAATTGGGAGAGAGCATGAGTGTGTAGAAGTATATAGGAGTGTGCCCAAAGTACGTACATAGATATTTTCTGGGGGGAGCAAAAGGGAAATGACCTCAAGCTCTTCAGTGAAATAATAGATGGGCTATCTTCTCAGATGACAGAACCAAACATAAATATAGAAGAAAAGCATGGTAACAACTACAAGGTGGAATTTCCCAGAGAATTAATTAGGGAAAAAAGAATTTCTGACCATTAATTAAGAGCAACTGTCTGAATCTATCAAGGGTTATTGGGGTAGAAAATGATGTTTACTCAGTGTGTGACCTTTGCTAGCTGTTTCTAGGGCATGGGATGATCTAGGATTGAGAACTGGCAGGAGGCATTGGAAAGAACTGCCCGGGGCAAAGGGGTTGGAGGTCACAGTGGCTGTACCATCAAGGGGCTAACCAAAACATTAAGACTGGGTAGAAATTCAGCAATAATGTAATAGTTCATTATGACTAAATTTATTCAGCATTTATGAAATTCAAATTAACAGGAAAGAAATAGACATAATTTTTTTAAATCCTTAATGTGTAGCCCCAATTTAAACATTCATTAAAAAAAAAAAGCCTGTTCTTGAGCTACATAATCTTAGCAGTACAAGTTTAGTTAACCATGGTTTATCTTTGAGGTGACTTTTTCATAGCATTCATCTATATATTTCCTGACCAGTGAATTGAAAGGGACATTTAATTAAAAACCAGTAAGTCTAGATTTTTAACATTATTTCTACCACACAGCTGTGCAGTTTGGGGCAGATGGTATCACCGTTTTGGATTTCAGTCTATCACCTGTCAAAGAGAAGGGATGGAAGAGAAAGGGATAAAGCAGGAAAGAGGGAGGGAAGGAGATGAAGAGGAAAAAGAAGAAAGAGAGGAGGAAAGGGAGGGACACAGAGAGAAATATTAGATCATTTAGAAGGTGTCCTTCTAGCTCTCAGTTCATCAACCATAAACCCATGAGCTTTTATAATGGCCTTACCGCACTTCTAGCATCCTTTCTGCACAAGATGCTTCTCCTTCTTTTTTAACTCTTCTTAGTGGAAATCACCCAGCTTGTTTCCAACCATTTTTTTCTTTATTTAAAAATCTACTCCCCTTCCTTCTCCTTCTTCTTGAGCTTCTTCCTCAATAATACATACTTTAAAAGATTAAGACCATAATTTCTATAATTAAAATTATTCATACAACTTATTTCTGTCTTTTCTTCTGCGGTTGCCTCTTCTTATTAGATATCTCTAAGTATTCTTTAAAGATGTAGGTATTATTTTATTCATTATCATTATTATAACATCGGTGTTGCTACAATGCCTTAGACATAAAAATTATTTTTACTTCTAATATCTTGTTACAGTCCTGCTAGAGAAATTGGTAGAACTCTACAAAGGCTCCTGAGTTAAACTTTAAATAAAAGCTTGAACGGTGCCATAGTTCAATTAAGACACAAAAGGTAAGGTGGTTCTAAGTTTTAATTACGTATAGGGGAGATAAGTAGTGATAGAAGGAGACTTGATTTGGGGTGGTGAACACAGAACACAGTAGCCAGATGATCTATTACAGAATTGTACACCTGAAACCAATGTAATTTTATTAAACAATGTCATCACAATCAATCTAATAAAAAAAAGAAATACTTTTTTTTTTTTTTGCTCCGGTTATATTAAAAAACTAATGATTGAAGGTCACTTATTATAGTGCATCAAGCAAAATGTTTTCCTTATCTTTATTGTTACTGAAATGGATGCCTACCAGTAAATTACCAAATGAATCTAAGTGTAAAGATTCTGAATGGACATATAAAGACACGGACATAAAATTTAACCCACCTACAAAGCACTAAGTAAGAGCTAACCCAGCCCAAATCAAGATCAGAGATTTAAATATATTTCTGTAGTTCCATTTTAACTTATTTATACCTTATGTTATATGCCTTCTCCTCAAAATAACCTATTAAAGGTAATAAAATGCAACACAATAAAATAAATCTAGATATTCATATGCTTATATTGCAGTATGTTAACAATGATTATCTTGAGTGATCGAATACTTTTTAATTTTCCTTAAAAATTATCTTTTAGCATTCTCTAAATTTATCAACAATGCACACATTAACAGTATGATATAAATACTACACATAAAGGTTGAAATAAAGGAGTAATAACTTAAAATGCAATCAAAAGTGAGATTAGTGTTTGGAATGCATGCTCTGATATTATATATACTTGTTAGATGCCAGCAAGAAATTTAACTCTGAATTTTCTGGCATCCAATGAAAAACAAAAACAGTCAATTCTACAATCTAGAAGGTGCATGAGGTTAAAAAAACATCCATTTCTCAAGAGAAGCACTTGGAGTTTTGTTGCTGATAGTTTAGAAATATCTTATACCTGGATTACACTGTGTAATGTGAGAAATAATAACTCAAACAGCATTCTTCAAGAGCACAGAGATGAATTTTTTTTTGAAGTAGTCTGTGTATCTCTTTCAATTTCGATTAGTGAAATTTTACCAAAGAATAATTTAGTGTAAAGCAATTATCCAGGAAGTTGACGCGATGCCCAGTGGGACAGCTATGATGATCTGCTCATTCAAGATCTAGATTTCAGAGTTCCTACAAGATAGATTATACTACATATCCATCAAGCAATCCAAAATAAATATTAGTTCTTTATTTAAACTTTTAATAAATAAAAATATAATTTTGAATTTGTTATCCTTCTTGTTTTTTATGTATTGATAATATTTAAAAAATTGTCAGATATTTTGTAAAATGTCCCTCAATTAGGGTCTGTGTGATGTTTTCTAATGATTTGACTGGAGTTATAAATTTGGGGAAAAATATACCAGAGAGGTGAAATTACCTTATGATTGAATCGTATCTTATCAAATGTATTATCAACATGACTTATCACTGTAATGTTAATCTTGATCACTTGGTTAGGGTGGTGTCTGTCCTGTCTCTTCACTCAAAAGTTACCTTTTTACCTTTTCATACTTAATGCACTGGAAGTTAAGTCGCAAAGTTTAGCCTAAACTCAAGGGTAGCAGAGTCATGGTCTGATTCCTGGAGGAAGAAATATCTACATATACCCTTTAGAATTCTTGTCTAAGGAAGATTTGTCCCTTCTTTCCTATTTATTTCTTATGCAACCATTTATTTCCATTAGTATGGACACATGGATATTTGTTTGATTCATTGGGTTTTAATCCAGTGTTACAGTAATTTATTTCTTGACCCAATTTTTCCAGTTTTGACCATTAGGAGCTCTGTCAGTTTGGTTCCTGTTGTCCTTCTTTTCCCTTTTCCTTTTTCTTTTGTTCTTTTACTTTTAAAGCACTCTCTTCTGGCAATATAAGATTCTCTGCTCTCATCTTATTTTTCTTCCCCAGCCAAAGAATCAGTCAATCCCCAAGGAACCCTGTTAAGTAATTTTTGACTCACAAACTCAGAATCATAAAATGAGATTTATTTTCATTTAAATTTCTGATGGCTTAGGCAAAATTGTAGATGGTCCATCTAATGCATATGGGTCTTCCCTTGCTCTTTAAACTTCTTTAGTGTCAGAAGTCATATCTGACATGGGGTTGAATTTGTAAGTTATCAGAAATCTTAGTGTTATGGTTTTAACTAGATGAATGCCATGTACATAAGGTCTGTGATGGTGAATATTATTCCTGTTCAATCAGCTCTTCAGCAATGATTTAATTAAATTCTACTCTAAGAAACAGCACAATTGTGATTTCTGTTTTTGAACCTGGGGAAGGAGATTGGTATAGATTTCTTAGCTTGCTCCTTCTAAATATATTTTCTAGCTTGCTCTTTCTAAATATATTTTCTACTTTATCTGTCCTGAAATATGTTACCAGCATTGTTGAGCTTGGACAGCTGGCCAGAGCTAAAAGCAAGCTATTTACCCCCATGAGCCATATGTTCTGGGAATCACTCTGCTAATAGATTTATAATCCTTTGCTGTGATCAGGGGGAAAGTAGGTGTGTCTCCAAGATATACTACCCGCAATCTAGGCACAGCCAGGGAGAGCAATAGTTCATTGCCAGTTTTCCGATCTTCTAAGTACAAAAAGAACTGAAAGTTGATTGTCACTGTGGGAAAAATCATACTATAGTTGTAGTTTCAGGAAACCACTTTATTCTGAAATTTTCCTTTGTTTAGTTCTTTTGTTTCTATAAAATGTTACTGTAAACTTCTTAGATAAATTGAATTTGCTTCTCTAACTTCCACATCAAAATATCTCATAGCAAGCCCTGGCCGGTTGGCTCAGCGGTAGAGCGTCGGCCTAGCGTGCGGAGGACCCAGGTTCGATTCCCGGCCAGGGCACACAGGAGAAGCGCCCATTTGCTTCTCCACCCCTCTGCCGCGCTTTCCTCTCTGTCTCTCTCTTCCCCTCCCGCAGCCAAGGCTCCATTGGAGCAAAGATGGCCCGGGCGCTGGGGATGGCTCTGTGGCCTCTGCCTCAGGCGCTAGAGTGGCTCTGGTTGCAACATGGCGACACCCAGGATGGGCAGAGCATCGCCCCCTGGTGGGCAGAGCGTTGCCCCTGGTGGGCGTGGTCGGGCGCATGCGGGAGTCTGTCTGACTGTCTCTCCCTGTTTCCAGCTTCAGATAAATGAAAAAATATATATATCTCATAGCACAACACCATAATATTAAAAAGTTAGAAAAAAATTTGATGACCTGACATGTCCATCATGCAATATTTATTTGATTTAGTGCTCCAATATGTTCTGTTTAATGAAAGGTTGCTTTGGTAATGCTCAAAAATTAGCAGTTTCATTGTCACATTTAAAAAATGTTAAAGACCTGTATTCTACTAGGAGACATAAACTATATATATTACAGTAAAAATATAAATATGTTGGGGGAGAAAGTAAGTCATGCTTATGCTTGAACATAGAGAATGAATGTGGCCTTAAAAATCTAATTTATCAAAACCTTTGTTTCAATATTTCTGCTCTGGCATTAATGAAGGAAATTTCTGATAATCTCATTTCTTATATAATCTGAATCGGCCACACTGGTCAAGTTTCTATTTTACCCCATAATTCACAATGTCTTAGCTTCAGGGAAACAAGCAAAACAGAAGAAAGGTAGGTTCAATAACTATCACCAGGTTTCATACTATTACAAAATACCCTCTTATGCTCCATCTCTTTCAATGTTGCATCAATTATACCCAGACACTGATTCAGCAGAGCTTCCTGAGTCATGTCAAACATGTAAATGCTTTCACTAACAGCAAGACCAGAGCAGCAAGTAAGGATGAATACTCAACTCGTCCTGACACATCCAAACTGCCTAAAGATTTCCAAGGAAGACAGCTCTCCCTTGACCAAGAAACCTATAAAGTGCATTTAGTCAGAAACAAAAGAATTTAAAAGTGTATCTAAATCCAACAAGGATTTTGCTGGGATAACACCAACAGCACTAAAGAACTGAAAATACAAACAGGACCTAAACATAAGGCTATAAAAAACGTCATAGTTGCTGTTATTGTTTTTAGCTTTTTTTTTTTTTTTAATTAAGGGAATAGCCCCAGGAGAGAGAGTGCACATAAGAACACTATGGTGACAAAAATCTCATAAAATAGCCAAATTCACCTTAACTCCCCCATCCCAAGAGCACCAACTTCAGCTGAAGATACTTTAGTATTATGGAAGTATTCATTTTCAAAGTTAGAAAGAACCTCATAGATTCCCCCAATTTTCAAGTGATGAAACAAGATTGAAAATAATTATCTTGTCCAATCTCACTCAGACAGACAGTCTCTTCTAATTTTATAGCCTCCAAAACGAGATAACAGAATTGTTTCCTTTGTCACCCCGTTCAGAGTTTATCACTGGTAACTATTGAAATGTTTGTCCTAAAATCTAGTTTGAATCACTCATGCTATAGAGCAGTGGTCTCCAACCCCTGAGCTGTGGACCAGTACTGGTCTGTGAGCCATTTGGTACCAGTCCGCAGAGAAAGAATAAATAACTTACATTATTTCTGTTTTATTTATATTTAAGTCTGAACAATGTTTTATTTTTAAAAAATGACCAGATTCCCTCTGTTACATCTATCTAAGACTCACTCTTGACGCTTGTCTCGGTCACGTGATACATTTATCTGTACCACCCTAAAGGCCAGTCAGTGAAAATATTTTCTAACATTAAACCGGTCCATGGCCCAAAAAAGGTTGGGGACCATTGTTATAGAGTGTGCCCTTTCCCTTGAGAAATAGGATAAAACAAATTCACATATTCTTGTTTTTGCATCTTCTTGTCTTGATGGAACATTCTTCAACTTAAGGATATACGATTTGGGAGAATCTGTTTTTAGAACTGACAAAAATAATGTTTTGATCCACACTCCATTAACTCTTCTTTTTCAAGAAGGTTCTTTTCCCACTCTTTCACTGAAGTTGAAGCATTGCTTTTTACAAATAGAGATTACAATAATAGTTTTTTGTTTTTTTTTTCATTTTTCTGAAGCTGGAAACAGGGAGAGACAGTCAGACAGACTCCCACATGCGCCCGACCGGGATCCACCCAGCATGCCCACCATGGGGCGACGCTCTGCCCACCAGGGGGCGATGCTCTGCCCATCCTGGGCGACGCCATGTTGCGACCAGAGCCACTCTAGCGCCTGGGGCAGAGGCCACAGAGCCATCCCCAGCGCCCGGGCCATCTTTTTTTTTGCTCCAATGGAGCCTTGGCTGCGGGAGGGGAAGAGAGAGACAGAGAGGAAAGCGCGGCGGAGGGGTGGAGAAGCAAATGGGCGCTTCTCCTGTGTGCCCTGGCCGGGAATCGAACCCGGGTCCTCCGCACGCTAGGCCGACGCTCTACCGCTGAGCCAACCGGCCAGGGCTACAATAATAGTTTTGTCTTTAAGTGTTAAATATGAATGACTTCATTTATGCAGAATTTCAATAATCCAACGCTTATTAAAGGTTTCAAAAAAGACCTAAATTTTTAATTTTGTATAGCTTTACTGATTACTGCTCTATAGAATGATGACATTAACTTCACACAACAGTGAAAATTAAGAATCTATGGGAAAAGTCACCATTAAGAATTTTCCTTGAAACTACATCTGCACAGGGAATGCTTGAGAAAAGTCTATCCGTGAATAACAATAGAATACAATGGTTATGCAAAAGCGTTGGTTATGTAAGTTAAATTTCCTTTATCAGGAATGTGTAAACTAAGGGATCCATATATTAATTTATATATTAGACTGCATGTGTTTCAGAATGGAAATAAAACTCTTTTTACTCTAGAGAGAATCTGCCAAGGTTTAGAATATTTTTTCCTCTTATTGAGTTTATTGTGGGGACATTGGTTAATAAAATTATACAGTTTATATGCACAATTCAACAACACATCATCTGTGCACTATTGAGTTCACCACCCCAAGTCAAGTCTTTGTCCATCATCATTTATCCCCCTATATCCTACTCTACCACCTCCTATCCTCCTCCCTCCTGCAATCACCCCCCTGTTGTCCTGTCTATGAGATTTTGCTGTTTTTTTCTCAATCCCACCAGTACACCCCTCCCAACTTCCCTCCAATAGCTGTCAGCCCGCTCTCTGAGTCTGCCTCTATTTTGCCTGTTAGTTCATGTTGTTCATTAGATTCCATGTAGAAATTATATATTTGTTAAAAATCACCACATGCAGTACAGATAGGACTTGCCTAGTATACCCACACAGCATCCATCTAAGGTGTGTTGTTCAAGTTGACTTACAATAAGCAGAATTGCTTAGCCTGTAGTTCCCAAATTATTGAGAAATCCAAAAGTGTCTTTTTTAATCTCTTTGATATCTTTTTTATCCAAATTCATGCCTATGAAGAACAACGTCTTGCTGGCTAAAAAAAGAGCTTTGAAACACTGTCGCTATTAGGTCTCTCTTTGTCATACTCCTTCCAGTAAATGCTCATTAACTGGCATTGTGCAGATGATGCTGTTTTGATGCCTAAGATGATGTGTTGAGCGTCAACTTTAATTATGAGTGCACCCTCTATAGGTGCTGCCATGTTTTCATACTGCTGGAGTTGGGAAAGTCCTTGCACATCATCCAGCTCAAACATCCCTTTTTCAGATTAAGAGAGTCAGATCAAGACAGATAAAGTTACTTGCTCAGAACACTTAGCTCATTAATGACAGAGCTTCAAAAAAAAAAGCCCAGGTCTCCTGACTCTCATCCTAGTACTATTCAAATGCATAAAAATACCTCTTACTCCCGAAAGTGTGAGGTGGGGAGAACTTCTAGTTCAAAGTTATGGTGACACTTTGTAAAACTAAATGTGCTGTAAACCAAACACTGAAAGAGGACAGAGTAGAACCTGAGTCTCACAAGGAATGAGAGCAAAAGTACTAAGGAGGGCTGCCTGGGAGATCTCATGGTGCTGGGGTGGGTGGGGAAGAATAGGAAAATCCCTGGGATTTGGGAAACAATCAGCCCTCTGTTTTTAAATCTCATCCCTTTCTATTAGAAGCCTCAAGTAAAGCCTTCGTTGTTTAAATTTTAGTGCCTTAACAACAAAAACCTTACTATTTCTTAAATGCCTGTTATGGGTCAGAAACTGTTAAACTCTTTCACTGCCTTATTCAACTTAATTACCACAAAGTTTCTGTGCAGAAGGTATCATCTTTTCTGTTATCTTCAGGGTGTACCTCCACCCTTCCATTAGTGAGTTTGCCTTCTCAGGGGCTCCTATTTCGATTCTGCCTCTTTGCCCAGCAACTGGACTGGGTTTGGCTCTTCATTCTGGCTGCACCAGGGACAGCCTGTTTAAGGAGCAATTTCCCTCATTTCTGTGTTTACTGAAACTTCAGAAATGCTTCATTTGTCTGGCTTCCAGACCGAATGGAAGGTTGCATGCAGGTACATCCCAGAAATGACAGCTGCTGGCCCTGGAACTAGTGCCTCCACCATGAAGCTCCTTCTCCCAGAGAGCTGGGAAAACTCATTTACCTCACTGACCCGTTATCCTTTGTATAGACGTGATTTAATGTTAATTTTTTTAGATTTTTTTATTCATTTTTAGAGAGAGAGAAAGAGAGAGAGAGAAGAGGGGAGGAGCAGGAAGCATCAACGTCCATATGTGCCTTGACCAGGCAAGTCCAGCGTTTCAAACCGGCGACCTCAGAGCTCCAGGTCGATGCTTTTTATTCACTGCACCACCACATGTCAAGCTAATGTTAATTTTTTTAGGCTAATGTTAATTTTTAAACTAAAAAACGTCATGTCTATTCAAAGTTAAAGATGTGATATGGCAGTACAAAGTTCACTAATCTTATACTGTCACCCTGAGCTTGAGTTCCCCTTGAGTTCCAAACTAGCTATTAAACCCATGTTTAAATACTCCATGCTCATTGACCTCTCTGTGACTTTGCACCCGCTATGTCCTCTACATATTTAGAACACTTTTCTCCTTCAATCTTTCTCATTGTAGAAAGGCTGCATTTGTAAAGGAAGAAAACAACTGTGAAAACTGAGTTCTAAAGTCGTCAAGAACCTTAGAGATCAATTCATCAAAGTTCCAATTTCACAGAGTTGAAAGATCTAAGAAATATAGGAGTGCTCAGATGACCAAGGAACAAAGACTTTTTGATGTAGAATGGAAAGTATGACTCAGGTTTTCTCACTTCTAATCCAAGGCTATCTTCATCACTTGAGGTAGGCACATTAAATAGATTTTAACATTCTGTAGAGAGGAGAAGCATTTGGTTGGCCGCCTCCTTCTGTGATTGCAGTGCACAGATCGGTAAATGCTCTTAAAAATGAAGTTGAGATGAGCATTTCATTTTGTGTTTCAGAACTGAGACATTAACAGAGCAGCCTGAATGTCAATTAATGTTATCAGAAAGAGGCAATATAATCTGCCTGTTCAGTGATATATGCAGCTTTAAAAAATGAGGGAGAAGAAACAGGGGGCCAGTGAGGACCAAGGTCATTGAATAAGAAAGACAATGACAAATTAATCTTTGAATAAATAAATAAAGGATCTCCAGCCTACAAGTTCCTCTGTGGTTGACAATTAAATGTCTACCTGTTGGTAGGAAAATATCTACTGAAGGATAGTTAACATGACCACTAATGTTTGAGAAAATTAAAAGCTATTAAAAAATAAAATCAAATCAAATAGGCAGTGAAAATTTCAGAAAACTCTTCAACAAAAGGGAAGTAAGCAACTTACTAAAGACAAACCCATTCTAAATGTAATATTGTATCCCGAGGGGAGAAAAAATTGAGAACAAATTCTCCAACAATTGAATTTATGGTAATGGAATGTATGCACATTAGCCCACCAGAACAAAACTCAACAAACAGGAGAGAAGCAGAAAAATAGCTTAACCCTTCAGAAATACATTTTTCAACTTTAGGTAGCAGAATTTGAGAGATTTCTTGATGAAAAATGCCTAAAGTCCTGCTAGCGCCTCAGCCGGTATGTTTGGGAATGGTAGGAGTCACTAAAAGCACACCCACATCAAAGCAGAAGGTAAATGTCCTGAGTCTGATTGAGTGTCAGATACATGAGGAGAAGCAAAGGCAAGTTTTCCATGAATGCCAAGTGCATGTTCTCCTAGGTTAAAGGGAGGACAGCTGTTGGGTTGCTCCCTGATGGGGTTAATCTTGACAAGCATTTTTGCAGTTGTTTCATCTTTATGATAGATACCACAAGGTAAAAATAGTAATACTGTTATGGCTTACAGTTTTTTAAATGCTTCAAATTACACGACTTTTAATAGCTTATCTTCACACACACCCTATGAGTTAATGCATTTTTATTGTCTGAGCTGATCACTGGCAAGTCACATTTCCTTCCATTTTGTCCCCAGCCATCACCCAGTTCCTTGTGATCTTTTTTTTCTCTTTGTTAAAGTGAGAGGAGGGGAGATAGGGAGACAGCCTCCCGCATGCATCCCAACCGGGATCCTCCTGACACCTCCCACCTGAGGCCAATGCTCTAATCATCTGAACTACCTTTAGTGCCTGAGACTGGAGCACTGGGACCAACCAAGTTATCTTCAGCATCCGCGGCGAGGCTCAAACCAATCAAGCCACTGGTTTCAGGAAGGGAAGAGGAAGAGAAGGGGGAGAGAGGGAGAGAGGGAAGGGGAGAAAAGCAGATGGTTGCTTCTCTTATGTGCCCTGACTGGGAACTGAACCCAGGATGTCCATACTCTGGGCTGACGCTCTATCCTCTGAGCCAACTGGCCAGGGCCATCCATATGATCTTGAACTTGTTCTTTCCTGTTAAACTAAGGCTTGACTTGATTTTCAGCCCTTGGCTCTGACTTCCATTTTCTTACCTGTCTCTGCTCTTTGAACTTTTTGAAAATGCTCATGGATGCACAGCCGGACTCCAAGTCCTCCAAGCACTTAAAGTTGCTGATACAGTTCTTTGCGCTTTTCACTGCCAGTATCCTCTCCACCCCATCACTCACCCAGTTATAGTCCTCCTTAACTCATCCAGTCAGTGGGTAATAAACCCTAGTACTTTCTTGATTACCCAATATTCTAGTTGGGCCCATTTTCTTAAGTAAGGAGGCTGAAGTTGAGAGAAGTTAAATTGGCCAAGATCACATTACTCATAAATGTTTGAGTTACAATCCAAATTCAAACTATCTATAATTATCAATAAGCTATATAGTAACATTCACTTTTTACTTTCCCCTTATATATCACTCAATAGCAAATGCTATTTTATTGTGAATTAACTACCTCTCCTCTGAGGATTTCAACACTGGAGCTGCCTCCTGTTTGTTAATTTTGTAGGTTTTGAGACAGTGCCATGGGCTAAGTTGTGTTGGCTCTGTGAGAGCAATCTAAAAATCCAATAGAATTACATAGTAAAATTGTAACTGTATACAATTAAGGATGTGTGTGCTTACATGTGTGTACATACTTGTGTATTGGAGGGGATATTGGGAAGGGATGATGGTCAATAATCAAACAAAGGGAGTGACCAAGGGTCTAATCGTAGAGGATCTGTATGCCATATTAAGGAATTTAGATTATTTTCTTGAGGACTTGAATGAACCTTAAAATGATTTTCCCAAAAAGAGTAATAGAATCATATTTATATTGCTTATATTTTATTTTATGGCTTCACTCTTCTATGTACTACATACATACCCCCAACTGACTTAAAGATATGGACAAGAAGAGGTCCAATTCCTGAGGCACTTCCTAATTTGTAAGCAAAGCCAAAAAGATCACATTTTATCAAGCAAATTAATTCCAGCATCTATGTTTATAACTTTTTTTGATAATATGTAAATTCCATACAAAACAAAGATTAAAATAAATTACATACAAAAAATATTTTAAATCAGGTATCAGATTCAGGGTTATTGAACTCTTTTTCATCTCATTTCAGAATATAATTAAAGAAAACATATTCTATGTTGTACACATTTTATTTCCATTAATAATAGTACCCTTTTGGAGATGTCCTTGGCTGACCTAGCATTGTCTCCCAAAAGCAAAAAGATAAATAGCAAGTAGGTTGTTCATCAGGTGACATTGCTTTTGACTGAAAGCATATCCCATTGCTGTCGGAAGTTAAAAAAAAAAAAAGTTAAAAGTCCTGAATTGCCTGAGTTGCAGTTTTCTCAGATGAATATATAATAAATCCTCTCAAAGCCTGACTGTATAAACAAATAGTTTCTGTTCTAAAAAGGGCTTGCTCTGAGGGCAAGAGAATCAAAACAACTTTCAGGAAAACTGAAATAACACTGTCAGCCTTTATAAATTATCTCTTGGGTCATTATAATAAAAGAGCAATGCTTAGACAAATACTGTGGTCTGTACTTCTTCCTACAACTACCAGGGGATGGCTGCCCCATAAAGCAAAATAATCAGCATGCCAGGCAACCAAGTCCTGAAAAACAGATGAGTAATTCCTAGGAGTTGTCCAGGTCTACCTACACAGACAGTTGGCCCTAGCACAGAAAGGCTGTAAAATCCTCACTAATGATGACTAAAGCAGGAAAGCATCATTAGGTATTTCAAGAGCTGAAACTTCATAAGAAACCTGAGGGCAGAGTTTGATCAGTAAGCTAGAAACTAAACCACAGAGATCTAAGTCAGAATAAGTGATGCCTGGAGATGGAGAACTTAAGAGAATTTAACACTGAAATTGCTTGGTTCTCATTTACTGCAGCTCCCAAAACACAATGCAATTAAATAGTATCATGGTGAGGACCTGAGAACATCTTGTGCATGTCCCCGACAGGCTGTTCACGTGCTAACCCTTAAAACTGATACTTTTCTAAGTCATGATTCAGCATTTATTTACAAAGATGGCTCAGGTGTGTGAAGGAAGAAAAGGGTAAGATGGCCCCATTAGCAGCCCCAGATTCTGTATGCCATTCGTCAAGACAGAAGGCTGCTGTTAACATGCTTGATCCTCCTCAGAAAGCAGTTAAGGTGCCATCTGCTGATAGATATCCCATGAGGCTCTGCTCCTTCACCTGACGTGGCTTAACCAACTATTCCTCCCCAAACATATGCAGACCCACTTCCAGCTCTTCCCACCCAGGAGTTCTTATAAATAAACCTTTCTCCTTCTTTTTACATTCTATGTAACATTTTAAAGCTCCAGACAACTGTTCAGTTGACCAGGCTTTGATCACAGCTGGGCGACATCCATTTCAGAGCAACTACACATCGTCTATGCAACTTACTGCTTTCTGGCATATTTATAGTTTATCAGGCTTATTTAAATACATTTCTTCATTTACACACCTTTCTGAGCATAAGAAAGAGGAAATGACATGTCTAAAGTCATACAGACCATACATGGAAGAGCTAAAAATGAAATTCATGTCCTCTGACTCTAAATTCCATGATCTATCCTTTAAAGCATGCTTCTAGATTGTGCCTTACAGCGCTTTTCTGTGCCTAGTAGTCACTGCAAAAGGAAAAAAGAAAGAAAGAAAGATTGCCCTTGCCTTAGGTGCTTAAAATATAAGTGAAGGAGGACTTACAATCTTGGTATGGCATCTGATGATATTACAGAATATATATGATTGTCTAAAATAGACCCTCTAATACCAATTGTCACAATGACCCTCAGAAGCAAAATAACTGATAGGTAGAGTACATAATTCCTGATGTAAACTATATAATTCGGGGTCTCCATTAACCTCTGTATGTCTCTTGACAATAGTGGAAATTTTGTAATTAACTGAGTGATTTATAATATGACCAAGCTGATCCTTTTACCATATGGTGTGAACAATTTGGTATAGTGAACTAAAGGAAATTTTATTTATAATTAAGAAGAACACAATTTCCAAGACTTTTTCCAAGTTCCATTTATTTACAAGTCAGGTATTTTTTTTTTTAGAAAAAGGAA
The DNA here is from genome assembly GCF_036850765.1 of Saccopteryx bilineata. Taxonomy (NCBI): domain Eukaryota; kingdom Metazoa; phylum Chordata; class Mammalia; order Chiroptera; family Emballonuridae; genus Saccopteryx; species Saccopteryx bilineata. Next base: position 40,407,378 of record NC_089497.1, read on the forward strand.
ATTTCAATAGAGTAAGATTTGTACAAATTAAAAAAAATATGATGTATTGGTTATTTTTTACATGTGAATTTTATCATTTTCATGTGTTCTTAGTATCTAGTACCAAGATAATACAAACTTCACAATTAGCATATTAAAGTAAAAGCCAAGGACAACTTAACATTCATTTTATTCAGTTCTGAATCAAAGCATGTTTATTGAGCACATATTCAATAAAGAGCCCTGATGATGATATATGTGTCTTTGCTCTGAAGGCACTATTGTGTGGTTTCATTGTGTGAATGTAGACATTAAGTTAGTGGCAGGCTTGATATGTTTATGACATCTCTCCCAACTTCCAATTAAAATACCTAGAAACATACAAAAAAGTTTTGTTTTTGTTTTTTTAAAGTTGGTAACATCACAAACTCAAAATAAGACAATATTCCAAATTCAGTTGGAACCTCAACTAATTGCACCAGTCGTGAGGATAAATTCAGGAAGTACATTTTTGAACTGTATAACACTACAGTTCAAAGGCTCTAATCTCTGAATCAGAACAGGCAGGATGAACCTAGTAAGGCTAGAAAAGACTGATTCACCGTCTCTGTAATTGTTTAATTGTGAAACTGTGAAGATGACCTGACAAGAAAAACAAGTGGCCATTCTCTAACTCCGGAGCAATTAATTTGTAGCCAGATAGAGTCAAGGTCTTAAGCCCTCCACATTTATCCCTATCATGTTTTTATTTTTATTACCATCATTTCAAAATGGTAAGTACCAGAACACACAGCACAGAAGGAGAAGAAGGAGGTACATAAGGATGAGAAGATACTTGATAAAACATAGGATTTTTGTCCCCTGAACTTGGGCCAAGAGAAGAAGAATGTTAAAAGAGCAGGCTGGCGCTAGCCAGTTGACTCAGTTGATTCGAGCATCCTCCCAGTATGCCAGGGTTGTAGGTTCGATCCCTGGTTGGGGCACATGTAGAATTAACCAATGAATGCATAAATGAGTGGAATCCAACTGTTCAAAAATATTATAAATTGTATCATTCCTTATTGTTTAATGACAGAACCTGACAAAGCAAAAAAAGATCCAGGAAACTTGCATGAAATCCTGCCTTCTAACAATGATTAACTGAGATAAGGAAAAAATGTAAAAGCTTATATTTAAGAGAAACAATTTTTCAATCCCCAGAATGTGGTGGTGGAAACCATGAATATACTACCAATCCTTTCTGATAAAAAATCCTAAAACTGCATTTATGTGTTTGTTATTGGCAAAGCAGAATAAAGACCAACATTGGGCTGTAGTAAAGAGAACATTGTTGTGAATGCTCACAAGAAAATATTTTTTAATAATTTTCTATAATAAACCAATGAAAGTTTTAGAAGCCTCTACTTTGAATTCTCATAATTTTGTGAAAGAAGAGTCCATCCCATTTTAAAATGGCAGTAAAAGATAGTGCTTTCTCTTTTCTGCTCTAAATAACACACAAAGCCAAAAGAAAGGGAACAATAAATGTACTTTCTCCATATGCAGCAAAATCAAGAAACAGCTATAACTTACCAAAATTTTTGAGATAAAAATGACTGAATAAAGATCTACCAGCATTACAGAATAAATCTAGAACATATGCTTATATCTATAAATACCAGACAAAGCTGCCAGAACACAGATCTCCCAAGTAATTGGCACTCCTAACCAATGAGCTCTGGTTTGGAATAATAAAAATGGGGATATTGTCTGGTAGCAATCACTTCTCTGGACTTATTTTGCCACAATATCTCAAGCAACAGAGATGTCATGAGTAAGCAAGAAATCACACAAGAAGCCATATCTGCTAGAAGATGGCTGTCAGTGAAGCAAGGACGGGAGACTGTGTATATTGTAACTCACACTCCGGGTTGATACTAGTGGAGAGTAAAGGTGAAAAGAAGTCACATACACACATACACACACACTATTCTGTTTCATAAGAAAATTTTCTACAAACTTGAATGTAGTCTTGGCCCTTAATGCATAGAAAGCTTCAAAGTGAATAGCAGGTCTAGGAAAGTCTAACTTCACTCAAATATGAATAGAGATAAAATCAAAAGAACTATCACAAGATATTATAAAGCTATTACAAATAAACAATGAAAAGAATATGAGGAAAAATATAACCTATACATAAAGTATACTTATTCTAAAAAATGTTTGATGAAGAAACTAATAATTGCAGGCAAATGTACTGTCATAAAACTAAAATTAAAAATCAGAACTTTAATTGTCTTTAAATTGCCATTAAATAACTTCTCTAAAATAAGTGGGAAGATAGGAAAAAAATAGCAACAGAAGAAGAAATTTGAGCTTTCACTATAAAAGAAGTAAACAAAAAATTATTTAAAACCATAACAGAAGTAAAAGACACATTAGAAACGGAATATTAGAAACTTCTGAAACACAGTAAAGGAGACAGATGATAGACTTGAGGGAAAGGAGCAAAATAAAACAAAAACAAATAAAAGAGTACTAGAAAGAACATTATATATATGGAAAACAGACAAAGGAAATCCAACCAAGTGTAATTTATGACTGTTTCTGTACCCCCTCTCATTAAAAAAAAAGAGATATAAAATAATAAAACAGAAAAAAATTTAAGGTATTTGTAATATTTCTAAAATTTTAACTTTAATCTATAGACAGTAAAGGTATAACATGATGAAAAAATATTTACACAATCAAAATAAAAAATATATTCTGGTAAAATTATGATCTTCAAAGAGAAAAGGACAAAACATTGATCATTGAAAGCTAGTCATCTGTTATGGGGGAAAAATAAGATTCATTTCAGACTTCCAAACCAACTTTTAACTTTAAAAATACTATAAAATCCTCAAGGGAAAAAAATGAGATCCAAGGATTTTATACCTAATTATTCTGTCATTAAGATATAAAGGTAGCAGACAAATGATTTGGAACACACTGACTCTAAAATTCCTTCAGGCTGTCTTGAAGACACAATGGAAACTTGAGCTAACCAAGACATAAATGCAGACTCCACAGAGAGACCTCTGTCAATGAGCACTTGATTCATTTAGATATAAATCTAAAACTAATGAAAATATGAGAATAATTCTAAAAGAACATAATACAGTCATATATTGCATAACAACATTTACATATGCAACAGTAGTCCTATAAGATTATAATTGAGTGGGAAAATTTTTATCACCTAGTGACATTGTAACAGCCACAATGTTATAGTGCAATGCGTTACTCGTGTTTGGGATGATGCTGGAATGAACAAACCTATTGGGCTGCCAGGCATATAAAAGTATAGCCTATATAATTATGTATAGTACATAGTACTTGATAATGATGATAAATGACTATGATACTGGTTTATGTATTTATTATACTAAACTTCTTATTATTTTAGAATATATTCTTTCTCCTTGTAAAAAAAACATTTGACATGAAACAGTATGTCATGATGTTGTGTTATGCAAGCAGCAGCATCAGATATCTGTTTATCTTTTGATTGCATCCTTTTTAGTGAGTGCTTGATTTAATCTTATGTTGTTTTGCACCTCCTGGCTCCTAAGCATATACAATCTACTGCTAATGTTATCAGCAAGAGGCCACATCAGGTACTGGACCTGGAAACAAAGTGAAAAGTGATTAAGAACTACGAAGGTGGAAAATCAGTGGTGGTCATTATTTGCCAGTCAGGCATGTCCCATCCTGCCATAGCTATGACATAAAAGGACAAGAATAAAGTGATGGAAGTTCTTAAAGGATCTGCTTTATTGAAGGCAAGGAATTAACAAAAATTAAAGAAGGGCCTATGTCAAACATGGAGAAACTTCTAATGACCTGGATTAGAGACAGGCACCTGTCTCTTAGCAACATAAGGATCACAGCCAAAGCAAAATGTTTGTGATGTTGAGAGAAAAGGCTGGATCTAAGTATGATGCTGAATTTATTGCTAGCTCTGAGTAGCTTAAGTGATTCAGGAATCATTATTTATTACATAACGTGAAAGTGAGTGGGTGAATCTACAAGTGTTGATGTGAAGGCAGCTGAAGAATTTTTGGAAACACCAGCTAAACTGATTGTAGAGAAAAATTAATTGCCAGATAAAATATTTAATATAGATGAAAACTTCCAATTCTAAAAACAAATGCTTGAAAGGATGTTTATCCATAGGGGATCAAGTCAATGCCAGGTTTCAAGGCTTCAAAGGACAAAATAAGAGTTGCTTGGGAGAATGTTGCAAGCTTTATATTAAAACTTTTAGTGATCTGGCACAGAGAACTCCGGGGCCTTCAAGTGCATCAATAAGCACATTGTTGATAAGTGCTCTTGGACATCCTCTTTCTGTTGGTGATCTTGTTCTCAATATTAAAGTGGTATTTCTCCCTCTAAATACCACCTCTTTAATCCAACTGATGGATCAGGGAGTTACAGAAGCTTTTAAAGCCTATCAAGGCTCTTGATGCAACTGAGGAAGACACTGAGAAAATATATACTAACACAATTCTGGAAGGATTACAAAATCAATAATCTTGCTTGAGTTTGGGGTGAGGTCAACAAAGAGTGAATAAGTAAAATCTGAAAGAAGACAATCAAGAAGTTCATCCATGACTTTAAAGCATTAGCCAAGGATGAGGATGTTGCAAAAATCAATGAAGCAGTGGTTAAGATGACAAACAACTTTAACCTGGTGTGGATGAGGGTGACATTGAGCAGCTTCTAGAGGTGGTTCCTGAGGAACTGACTAATGTGGAATTATTGAAATTGGAACAGGAACGCAGAGCTGAAGAAGAGGCAAGAGGAAAAAGAAACTCTAAGAGAGGAAAAGAAAGAACTTCTAAAAAAAAAAGTGACAGTGAAGTGGTTGACAGAATCTTTTGCAGACCTCAACAACATCCTTAAAATATTTGAAAACATGGACCTCCAACACTGAAAGGTTTTTATTTACAGAAATGTTCATGGTGCATTATCTGCTTACAAGTAAAGCTATGATAAAAAAAAAAAGAAAAAGAAAGAAAGAAAAAGAAAAGAAACAAACCAAGCAAACCACCATAGACATATCTTTGAAAAGACAGACACCTCAAGAAGAGCCTCAGGCAGATCCTTTGGGAGGCGCTCCAGAAGAAGGCATTGTTATTCCAGGAGATGACAGCTCCATGCACGTTACTGCCTCTGAAGACCTTCCAGTGGGACAAGATGGGAAGGTGGAAAACAGTGATCATGACAACCCTAACCCTACGTAGTTGTCGGCTAATGTGTATTTGTGTCTTAGTTTTTAACAAAAAATTTAAAAAGTAAAACAAAATAAATTTTAAAAATAGAAAAATGTTTATAGAACAAGGATATAAAAGAGAAAATATTTTTGCATAGCTGTACAATGTGTTTATGTTTCAAACTAAATGCTATTACAAAAGAGCCAAAAAGTTTTAAAAAATAAGTTTATAAAGTTACAGTAAGAAAAGGTTTATTTACTATTAAATAAACATATATTTTTAATTTAGGTTAGCCTAAGTGGACAGTATTTAAGAGGTTTATAGTAGTATATAGCAATGGTCCCCAACCTTTTTTGGGCCACGGACCAGTTTAATGTTAGAAAATATTTTCACAGACCAGCCTTTAGGGTGGGACAAATAAATGTATCACATGACTGAGACAAAGCGTCAAGAGTGAGTCTGAGACGGATGTAACAGAGGGAATCTGGTCATTTAAAAAAAAATAAAATATCGTTCAGACTTAAATATAAATAAAACGGAAATAATGTAAGTTATTTATTCTTTCTCTGTGGACCGGTACCAAATGGCCCACGGACCGGTACTGGTCCGCGGCCCGGGGTTTGGGGGCCACTGGTATATAGTAATGTTCTAGGCCTGCATAGTCACTCCCTGACTCACCCACAGCAATTTCCAGGCCTGCAAGCTCTGCTCATGGTAAGTGTGTTATATAGGTGTACTATTTTTTATCTTTTATACCATATTTTACTATACTATTTTATGTTTAGATACACAAAAATTTACCATTGTGTTATGGTTCCCTCCAGCATTCAGAACACTAACATGCTGTACTGGTTTGTAGCCTGTGAACAGTAGTCTCTACCATAGAGCCTAGGTGTGTGGTAGGCTATACTATCTAGGTTTTTTTGCACAGTGACAAAATCACCAAATGATACATTTCTCAGAATGTATCCTTGTTGTTAAGTGACACATGACTGTATAGGGCTTGTAAGCCCAGCCAGTGTAGAAATTAAGAGTCTGATTTATAAATCAGAAAAAAAAGGAAAATAATAATAACAAACCTAAGTAAATAAGAAGGAATGAGTTAGAATTCAAAAATGTGTAAAACAAATATATCTAAGAGGTGATTAATAATAACAAAACTATAATAATAAAATAGACTGATAAAATGCTGAATTAAGAAAAATGAGGATAGTACAAGTTTACAAAATAACATAACTACATGAATGACTTTATCACCTTGTAGTTATAGACTATACTTTAAGACCTTGATGAAATGACAATTTTCCTGGCAGTCATAAATACCCAACATTGACACAAAAAAAGAGACAATCTGAACAGATCAATTACCATAGAGGAAACAGAGAAAGATATGAAGAAGCTAATCTTTAAAAAAAAATGTGCCAGTTTCCAGCTGGTATCACAGGGGAATTCTACTAAAGCTCTAACTTAAGTGTTGCTTAAAATGTTTATGAAGATAAAATAAAAAGGAAATCTACTAAGTTCTTTTTTAAAAAAATGAGGAACATAACCTTGATGCCTAAACCCCAGGCAACAAAATTCAAACAAAAACAAGTTGTGTACAAAGGAAAATTACCAGACGAACCTTAAACTTCCTTGACACTGAACACCAGACAACCACAAAACAATGCAAAATGCTGTGACCCAAAAACTTGAGTCAGAAATATGGTCATTAGGTGTAAAGGCAACAGAAAAACAAACTTTTAGATATTTAGGAGCTCAGATAATATGCCACCTACCTTTTGTGCCTGAGAAATCCATTTGAAGATATTTTATCTGAGTTAAATGAAATAAAGAATTAAAGAATGGGGAAAATCTGGTATAAGAATATTATCATTAATACTAAAACACATATATATGTTTTAAATTATATTTACATAAAAATTTGATGCCAAATGTTTACCCATAAACTTATTTTAAAATATCTTATGGCAATAAATAAAAATTTAAATAACAAAACACCTCCTATCAAATGAAAATGGAAAACATCTGGAAAACCACTGAATCAAAGAGAAACCCAAGGATACAAGTACAGACTTTCACAGTTTCCTCATCTAAATCTCTCCATACATTGTCCAAAAAAAAAAAAAAAAGCATACAGATACAAATGGAGATACACCCACCACTCGTTTCTTAGAGCATAACTAGGAGACAGAGTATCATGCACCAAATTACCTGTATAAATAATATGGAAAGTAAATATTCCAAAATATCCCAAAGCCAGCTCTAGAGCCATGCCATAATAGGAAGTATATGACAGACTATAAATGAGAACATGAATGAGAAACCAGCATGGCAGAGCACAGATAATACTTCCATAAATAAAAATTTTAAATTGATGAATACATTATTCTCTCCTTTCCTTCTCCTCTTTCTCTCTTTTCCTGCAGAAGGCTTTTGGCTATTCCTTTAATGTCCAGTGTGGTATTAGAAAAATATTTTTAATTTTACTTTTTAATTTATTGGGTTGTCATATTTCATCAAACTGTATAGGTTTTAAGTGTTCAACTCAATATAGCACCATCTACACACCACATCATGCCCACCCACCCCAAGCAAAGGCTCTTCTGCCCACCTTCTCTACCCCTTTTGCCCTCCTGCCCCTGCCTTCTCACCTCCTTTTCCCCTGGCTATCGCCCCTCTGTTGTATCTATGTGTTATGTATACAGTAGTATATGGTTTTTTGGCTAATCTCTTCTCCTCGATTCTTATCTGTCATGATCTCACAGGGCATGTCAGCATTGCATCTGCTGAATTTAGTTTTGTTTTTTTTTTTTAATAAATTTTTATTAATGGTAATGGGATGACATTAATAAATCAGGGTACATATATTCAAAGAAAACATGTCTAGGTTATTTTGTCATCAAATTATGTTGCAAACCCCTCGCCCAAAGTCAGATTGTCCTCCGTCACCCTCTATCTAGTTCTCTGTGTCCCTCCCCCTCCCCCTAACTCTCTCCCTCCCTCCCTCCCATGTCCTCCCTCCCCCCCACCCTTGGTAACCACCACACTCTTGTCCATGTCTCTTAGTCTCATTTTTATGTTCCACCAATGTATGGAATCATGTAGTTCTTGTTTTTTTCTGATTTACTTATTTCACTCCTTATAATGTTATCAAGATCCCACCATTTTGCTGTAAATGATCTGATGTCATCATTTCTTATGGCTGAGTAGTATTCCATAGTGTATATGTGCCACATCTTCTTTATCCAGTCTTCTATTGAAGGGCTTTTTGGTTGTTTCCATGTCTTGGCCACTGTGAACAGTGCTGCAATGAACATGGGGCTACATGTGTCTTCACGTATCAATGTTTCTGAGGTTTTGGGGTATATACCCAGTAGAGGGATTGCTGGGTCATAAGGTAGTTCTATTTGCAGTTTTTTGAGGAACCACCATACTTTCCTCCATAATGGTTGTACTACTTTACAGTCCCACCAACAGTGAATGAGGGTTCCTTTTTCTCCACAGCCTCTCCAACATTTGCTATTACCCGTCTTGTTGATAATAGCTAATCTAACAGGAGTGAGGTGGTATCTCATTGTAGTTTTGATTTGCATTTCTCTAATAACTAATGAAGCTGAGCATCTTTTCATATATCTGTTGGCCATTTGTATCTCTTCCTGGGAGAAGTGTCTGTTCATGTCCTCTTCCCATTTTTTTATTGGATTGCTTGTTTGTTTGTTGTTGAGTTTTATGAGTTCTTTGTAAATTTTGGATATTAGGCCCTTATCTGAGCTGTCGTTTGAAAATATCAGTTCCCATATAGTTGGCTGTCTGTTTATTTTGATATCAGTTTCACTTGCTGAGCAAAAACTTTTAATTCTGATGTAGTCCCATTCATTTATCTTTGCCTTCACTTCTCTTGCCATTGGAGTCAAGTTCATAAAATGTTCTTTAAAACCCAGGTCCATGATTTTAGTACCTATGTCTTCTTCTATGTACTTTATTGTTTCAGGTCTTATATTTAGGTCTTTGATCCATTTTGAATTAATTTTAGTACACGGGGACAGGCTGTAGTCGAGTTTCATTCTTTTGCATGTGGCTTTCCAGTTTTCCCAACACCATTTGTTGAAGAGGCTTTCTTTTCTCCATTGTGTGTTGTTGGCCCCTTTATCAAAGATTATTTGACCATATATATGTGGTTTTATTTCTGGGCTTTCTATTCTGTTCCATTGGTCTGAGTGTCTATTTTTCTGCCAATACCATGCTGTTTTGATTATCGTGGCCCTATAATATAGTTTAAAGTCAGGTATTGTAATGCCCCCAGCTTCATTCTTTTTCCTTAGGATTGTTTTGGCTATTCGGGGTTTTTTATAGTTCCATATAAATCTGATGATTTTTTGTTCCATTTCTTTAAAAAATCTCATAGGGATTTTGATGGGAATTGCATTAAATTTGTATATTGCTTTGGGTAATATGGCCATTTTGATTATATTTATTCTTCCTATCCAAGAACAAGGAATATTTTTCCATCTCATTGTATCTTTTTCGATTTCCCTTAACAATGCTTTGTAATTTTCATTATATAGGTCCTTTACGTTCTTTGTTATGTTTATTCCTAGGTATTTTATTTTTTTTGTTGCAGTCGTGAAGGGGATTATTTTTTTGAGTTCCTTTTCTAATATTTCATTGTTGGCATATAGAAAGGCTATGGACTTTTGTATGTTAATTTTGTATCCTGCGACCTTACTGTATTGGTTTATTGTTTCTAATAATCTTTTTGTGGAGTCCTTCGGGTTTTCGATGTATAGGATCATATCATCTGCAAAAAGTGATAGCTTTACTTCTTCTTTTCCGATATGGATGCCTTTTATTTCTTTGTCTTGTCTGATTGCTCTGGCCAGAACTTCTAGCACCACGTTGAATAAGAGTGGAGAGAGTGGACAACCCTGTCTTGTTCCTGATTTAAGGTAGAAAGTCCTCAGTTTTATGCCGTTTAATAGGATGTTGGCTGATGGTTTATCATATATGGCCTTTATCATGTTGAGATATTTTCCTTCTATACCCATTTTGTTGAGAGTCTTAAACATAAAATTGTGTTGTATTTTATCAAAAGCCTTTTCTGCATCTATTGATAAGATCATGTGGTTTTTGTTCTTTGTTTTGTTGATATGGTGTATTACGTTAACCGTTTTGCGTATGTTGAACCATCCTTGAGATTCTGGGATGAATCCCACTTGATCATGATGTATTATTTTTTTAATATGTTGTTGTATTCGGTTTGCCAGTATTTTGTTTAGTATTTTAGCATCTGTATTCATTAGAGATATTGGTCTGTAGTTTTCTTTCTTTGTGCCATCCTTGCCTGGTTTTGGTATGAGGGTTATGTTGGCCTCATAAAATGTGTTTGGAAGTATTGCTTCTTCTTCAATTTTTTGGAAGACTTTGAGTAGAATAGGAACCAAGTCTTCTTTGAATGTTTGATAGAATTCACTAGTATAACCGTCTGGGCCTGGACTTTTATTTTTGGGGAGATTTTTAATAGTTTTTTCTATTTCCTCCCTGCTGATTGGTCTGTTTAGGCTTTCTGCTTCTTCATGACTCAGTCTAGGAAGGTTGTATTGTTCTAGGAATTTATCCATTTCTTCTAGATTGTTGTATTTGGTGGCATATAATTTTTCATAGTATTCTACAATAATTCTTTGTATTTCTATGATGTCTGTGGTGATCTCTCCTCTTTCATTTTGGATTTTATTTATTTGAGTCCTGTGTCTTTTTTCCTTGGTGAGTCTTGCCAAGGGTTTGTCAATTTTGTTGATCTTTTCAAAGAACCAGCTCCTTGTTTTATTGATTTTTTCTATAGTTTTTCTGTTCTCTATTTCATTTATTTCTGCTCTGATTTTTATTATCTCCTTTCTTCGGCTGCTTTTGGGTTGTCTTTGTTCTTCTTTTTCTAGTTCCTTAAGGTGTGAAGTTAAGTGGTTTACTTCGGCTCTCTCTTGTTTGTTCATATAGGCCTGAAGTGATATGAACTTTCCTCTTATTACTGCTTTTGCTGCATCCCAGAGATTCTGATATGTCGTATTTTCATTTTCATTTGTCTGTATATATCTTTTGATTTCTGCGCTTATTTCTTCTTTGACCCATTCATTTTTTAGAAGTATGTTGTTTAGTTTCCACATTTTTGTGGGTTTTTCCCCCTCTTTTTTGCAGTTGAATTCTAGTTTCAAGGCTTTATGATCAGAAAATATGCTTGGTACAATTTCCATTTTTCTAAATTTGCTGATATTGTCTTTGTGGCCCAACATATGGTCAATTCTTGAGAATGTTCCATGTACACTAGAGAAAAATGTATACTCTGTCGCTTTGGGATGAAGTGTCCTGTAGATGTCTATCATATCCAGGTGTTCTAGTATTTCGTTTAAGGCCACTATATCTTTATTGATTCTCTGTTTGGATGACCGATCTAGAGCCGTCAGCGGTGTATTGAGGTCTCCAAGTATGATTGTATTTTTGTTAGTTTTTGTTTTAAGATCAATAAGTAGCTGTCTTATATATTTTGGTGCTCCTTGGTTTGGTGCATATATATTAAGGATTGTTATGTCTTCTTGATTCAACTTCCCCTTAATCATTATGAAATGACCATTTTTGTCTCTGAGTACTTTTTCTGTCTTGTAGTCAGCATTATTAGATATGAGTATTGCTACACCTGCTTTTTTTGGGGTGTTGTTTGCTTGGAGTATTGTTTTCCAGCCTTTCACTTTGAATTTGTTTTTATCCTTGTTGCTTAGATGTGTTTCTTGTAGGCAGCATATAGTTGGATTTTCTTTTTTAATCCATTCTGCTACTCTGTGTCTTTTTATTGGTAAGTTTAATCCATTTACATTTAGTGTAGTTATTGACACTTGTGGGTTCCCTACTGCCATTTTATAAATTGCTTTCTGTTAGTTTTGTATCTAGTTTGATTCTTCTCTTTTGTTTTTCTATCATTTGTTTTTGTTTGTTTGTGTTCCATACTTCTTTCCTCTGTTGCTACCTTTTTTAAGTCAAGTGTTTTTGTGGTGGTTTTTTTAAGGGTGGTTACCATTAAGTAATGAAAAGGGTACCTACCATATTCATTGTAGTACCCTATCTTATAAGTATTTCTGCACTTCATCATCCTTTGCTACTGTTAATCTCCATCCTCTCCCCCCTTTTTTTCCTTTGTTGTCACAGTTTAAGTTTGGTTTTATTGTGTTCTTGGTGGAGCTGTTACTTGTGGTGTTGTTTTCTTTTGTTCTTTGAATCTGGTTGGAAAACCCCCTTTAGTATTTCGTGGAGTGGGGGCTTTCTGTTGATAAATTCTCTCATCTTTTCTGTATTTGTGGATGTTTTTATATCTCCTTCATACTTGAAGGATAGCTTTGATGGGTATAGTATTCTTGGCTGAAAGTTCCTCTCTTTCAGGGCTTTAAATATTGGGGTCCACTCTCTTCTAGCTTGTAGAGTTTCTGCTGAGAAATCTGATGATAATCTAATAGGCCTTCCTTTATATGTTGTACTCTTCTTTTCCCTGGCTGCCTTGAGAATTTTTTCTTTGTCATTGGTTTGTGTCATCTTTATTATGATGTGCCTTGGAGTGGGTTTGTTGGGGTTAAGAAAACTTGGTGTTCTGTTTGCTTCTTGAATTTGAGGCTTTAGTTCCTTCCACAGGCTTGGGAAGTTCTCGTCTATTATTTGTTTGAGTATATTCTCCATTCCATTTTCTTTCTCTTCTCCCTCTGATATACCTATTATTCTTATGTTATTCTTTCTGATGGAGTCAGACAATTCCTGTAGGGCTTTCTCGTTTTTTATTATTTTTGAGTCTCTTTCTTCTTCTCTCTGTTGTGCCTCAAGTTGTTTGTCTTCTATTTCACTAATCCTATCTTCAATCTGGGCTGTTCTGTTAGCTAAGCTTGTTACCTCGTTTTTCAGCTCGTAAATTGAGTTTTTCATTTCTGTTTGATTTGTTTTTATAGTTTCAATTTCCTTGGTAATATATTCTTTGTGTTCATTGAGTTGTTTTCTGATCTCCCTATATTGCCTTTCTGTGTTTTCTTGTATATCTCTGAGTATTTTTAAGATTTCTATTTTAAATTCTCTGTCATTTAGCTCCAAGGCTTCCAATATGTTAAGTCTTTTCTCCATAGATTTTTCCACATCTATTTGTGTTACCTCTCTTTCTTTTGTATCCATAATATTCGATTTCCTCTTTCTTATCGGCATCTGAGGGTGGTCTTGTTGATAGCACTAATTAGAATTAATAAAGAGTAAAAAGAAAAAAAAAAGGGGTAAAACACCCCACAAAAAAAACAGTAATAATTTATTATTTCCCCCTTTTTTTCTCTCTTCTCTTTCCCTCCTCTCCCCTCCTCAGGGAAATATCGTGCCTATAATGGAGGGCCTGATTTGGGGTGAAGAGTTCAAGGGGCAAAAATAAGGGAGTAGGGACCTACTAAATGCAAAAAAAAAAAAAAAGGAAGAAAATCTTAGACAAGCATAAGATGATTTGCTTGTAAGTGATGGTCAACTAAGAGATATAATGAGAGGGATAAGAGGGATTCAGAAAAAAGGACCAAAAAAGAATAATAAAGAAGAAAAAATAAAAATAATAAGTAAAAATCTGTTGTATTAAGTGGAGCGAAGACTAAATACAATGGAGACCTTGGGTTGGGAGGACCCAAAATGCCACAAAAATAAACAAACAAGAGAAAA